>NC_054481.1:4136446-4736446 GCF_017639515.1 Carcharodon carcharias | reverse complement strand
ATCCAATTTCCTACATCGCAAGGATTGTAAAAGCAACTGTCATAGTCGTCTATAAATTTTACTGGACCAATAGACCACTAAACCTTAGTGTTCTCATGTACAATGTTTAATGAATAGCATATTAAATGAATGCACTTTGATTTACAGTATTTATTTTATATATATATCTATATATATATATCTCTATATATATATATATCTCTCTCTATATATATATCTATATATATATCTCTATATATATATCTCTATATATATCTCTCTATGTCTATATATATATCTCTCTCTATATCTCTCTCTCTCTCTCTCTCTATATATATATATATCTATATATGTCTCTATATCCATATATGTATATAAATATATATATATATATATCAGACACGTTTCACTTAATGAATTGTTTTTGGGCTGCTGTTCTTTGTAAGAAAACTCAAACTCCTTCTGTGCCAAAAGCATTCCACAAACAGATGATATGAGTGGCCAGTTTATCTGTATTTTTTTTAGTGTGCTTAGTCAAAAGCCTGTGCTTCGAACATCAGAGGAACTCTTTGCTTTTCAAACAGGGGATGGCATTATTAACTAACTCCCAAAGGGGTAGCCCGGACCTCAATTCGCAGGATTTCACCAAGGCTTCTTCAACAGCATCTCCCAAACCCACGACCACTACCATCTAGAAGGGCAAGGGCAGTAGATAGGTGGGAGCTTCACCATCTGCAAGTTCCCCTCCAGGTCATTCACCATCCTGACTTGGAAATAAAGCGGCTGTTCCTTCACTGTCACTGGGTCAAAATCCTGGAACTCCCTCCCTAACAACACTGTGGGTGTACCTACACCACATGGACTGCAGCGGTTCAAGAAGGCAGCTCACCCCCACCTTCTCAAGGGCAACTAGGGATGCGCAATAAATGCTGGTCCAGCCAATGAAGCCCACATCCTGTGAATTAATTTTTAAAAAATCTCGCCCCAAAGGACAGTATGTGTGACCATGTCATGCGGATTAAAAGATTTTGTGAATAGACAACAACACATTATCCAGGAGGGCAATAACTAATTTCCTGGGCCAGGTTACAAATGTATTTGTCATCAGCATTGATGCAGATTCTTGCTAGTTAGAGGATTTGACACACCTTTCCTCCCACTCCTTCGATCAGCGACAACAAAGGCAAAGGTCACCTTAATCTCCACTCATAGAGCTGGCCTTGTTCTCAACCATCTTCAAGGGTTTGCTCAGGAGCTCTTTTCTGGCTTTCCTAATGAATCATGGAGTGGAATCACCCGGATCCCAGGGTGGTGGGCGAGGAGATGGTGTAGCTGGGAAAGTAGCGGGAAGTTATATTAGAACAGTCACCAGGAATGCTTCCAGGGGCCAGGCCTTCAGGCCCACCTCCTGCCTCACTTGAGGCAAGCAGCCCAATTGATGTCATCAAGACCCCAATTAAGGGCACAGAGCAGACTCCCACTGTGTATTGAGGCTGTGAGCTTTTTGGAGACAGTTTCCCTGTAGCAATCCAGGAGGGCCAGTGGAGCAGGAGGCTCTGTCCCCCCATAGAGAGGTCTGCGGGCAGGAAAGGCCACACCTGAAATGTTGCTTTCAGAAGAGGTTTGCCCTCCAATCAGAGGCACCTCTCACCTTTCGCTTCTCCAAGGGTGCCCCCATGTCAAGGCACCCTCACATTCTCCTACCTGCATCAGCAGCTCCCACCTCTCTCAGTGGAGCTGTCAAGACTCCAGAGCTGCCAACATTCTGATTGGGCTAGCAGCATCGGGGGCTGGCCTGCTGCCCTTATTTGGACAGGAAGATTGGCGGCAGCCAATTGGGAGGTTGCCTCCAGGAATATTCCTGTACTGCACTTGTTACTGGCAAGTGTGGGCTTGGGATCTCCATTTGGTCCCGAGTTCAGTGTCCTGAATTTCATGGGAAAATTCAGCCTATAGACTCCACGTGTAGATCTCCTTGGCCTGTATGCATGAATGTTGGGGTAAGGTGTGCAATGTGTTGAGTATCTAAAATATCTACCTTGAATATCTTTTTAAATCCTCTTGTTCCTGTGTCAGAACTTGCAGTTAAGGGTTACATAAAAGAAAGAAGAAGGCCATGTATTTATATAGCACCATTCACAATCTCAAGACATCCCAAAGTACTTTATTTTTGATGCTTAATCAATGTAGGAAACACTGTTTATAGTGTATGTTGAATGGGGTGCTGGTCATATCATTCCAGGTGATCTGAGTGTTATTGCCAACCACTCACAGCTAAGCGATGTAATTGCAGTTTTGAAAGTAAGAACATGAATTGACAAAGCGCTGTATTACTGTAAAGCAATTTAATTCCAACACCCAACAAGCTGACTTTCCGTTATGAGGAAAGGCTCCTAAAAGGCTGGCCAAATAGTGCCCAATTTGTATGAGAACTGAATGACAGGAACCGATTTCAGGTCTGTGGTAAAGTGGAGTGCGATGTACCTTTCAGAGAATGTAGTTATTTGACCATGTGACCGTATTGACCAATCGCAATGCAGCACAGGCTTCTTGGGTAACTGGAAGTTGAGAGCTGGAGGTGATTGAAGAAGCACACGTGGTGCTCATGCTCTGTTCTTATAAACCACGAGTGTTTGTCCAGTTAATCGGTCTCTCTGCCTGTATTGTTTCAAGCACCAACTAATATATTAATATCAAGGGCACCTAACGCCTGATGTTCGCCAGACACACTGCACCTGATAACCAAAAACATGAAACCGAAGAGGATAAATTGGATCAGTTGATGGCAATCAACAAAACCACGGTAAGCCAGTTACGTTACTTCACCACTACATTAAAAGCGCAGTCTCCTTAGTTATCGAGTAGGCTGTGGTTTGGGCATCTTGAACCATTCAATCCCTTTTCTGATGACTGGCCTCATTACACCTAATGTCTGGGGTTCTTCTTTACCGCTAGTAACATCATGGGGGAGGAAGAAGAGGACAATTCTTTTGTCCCACATCCAGGAGCAAAACGTATGGGCTGATCCGCAGCCTCATGTCACCTAACACCTCCAAAAACTTACGACAAGTTAGTAAATATTGTAAAAAAAACCACCTGAAGCCAAAGCCCTCAGTCACTATGCAGCATTTTAAATTCAATTCGAGGAATCTTCTTCCAGGAGAGACAATCACTGGCTATGTAGCTGCTTTAAAGGAATTAATGGAATATTTTAAGTTCGGAACTTCATGACATGTTGATAGACCAGTTGATATGCGGAATTGGGGATGATGCTATTCAAAAGTGATTGCTATCTGAAACTAATCCGGACTTCAGTAAGGCATTAGAATTGGCAACAGCCGTGGAGAGGCTGTTAGAGACTCGGAGGCAATAAAAGATACACAGAATAGCGCCGTCCATCTTGTATGGTGGGAAGGGCTGGGAGCAAAAGGTGCGAAAGCACCAGACCCTGCAGAAAGGTGGGGAACGCCCATTATGTACAGACTATTGAAGAACAACAGTACTTCGGTGAAAGCCCATGACACGAATGAGAGAAATGCATCCAGGCAGCCTGCAGGCGATCGACAGTTCAGAAATATTGAATGCTTTTCTGCCACCCCAATGGTCACATAATGCGGCACTGTTAAGATCGGCTGAGACAGCATTTTAAAAGCAAAGATAGAAATTGCAAAATCTGTTGTTGAAGAACCAGAGAAAGCAGAATCTGACATCTATTCATTATACAACCTGAAAGTGGGTAGAACTGAGCCAATACAGGTAGTCATTAGAGTCAATGAACAACCCATCAAGATGGAGATCAATACTGGGGCATCAATGCCCATCAGAGGAGAACATACGTTCAGACACTTGAATAAAGGAGTCTACCCTTTAAGTTTGGAACAATCAGACACTAAATTAAAAACATATACAGGCGAGGAAATAAGAGTGAAAGAGATATGTCAAGTCCTGGTGCTATATGGGGATCAGTCTGCAAATTTACCCCTTATAGTAGTGGATAGGATGGGCCCCAGTTTAATTGCTCGCAACTGGCTCAAAAAGATTAAATTGCAATTAGCTGAGATTTTTCAAATCAGAACGAGAAACTTACAGGAATTGTTACAAAAGTACACTTCCATTTTCAGTGATGAGCTAGGAAGGATTCGTGGGCTACAAGCCAAAATCCACGTGGACCCTAACACAACCCCCAGAGTTATCAGAGCCAGACCAGTCCCTTATACTCTTTTCTGAGTGGGCGGCACCCATAGTACCCGTACTGAAACCAGACCAAAGTGTTCGCTTATGCATTGACTGTAAGTTAACCATAAACAGAGCGGCCAAACTTGATAGACACCCGATACCGAAGATTGATGAAATATATTCAAAATTGGCAGGGAGCATCACATACTCCAAACTCAACATGAGCCACACCTACCAGCAGGGAGATTTGGAAGAAGGCTCTATGGAAATCGTGACCATCAATACACAGTGAGGATTGTATCAATATACTCGACTACCCTTTGGGGTCTCATCAGTGTGTGCTATTTTCCAACGTACCAAGGAAAATCTGCTTCAGGGGCTGCCCCATATTGTTGTTTATCTGTCTTAGTCACTGGACAAACTGACGAAGAACACAGATAATTTGGAGGAGTTGCTGAAAAGCTTCTCACAAGCGATGACATGTTTGAAACAAGAAAAATGTCAAGCCAAAGAGGTAATGTGTACTTGGGCCATAAGATTGACGTGCAGGGCCTGCATCCTGTGGAAGAAAAGGTCAAAGCTATTCGCGAGGCACCTTGTACCGAGAAACACTACAGAACGAAAGGCCTTCTTAAGCATGATAAACTATCAAGGGTGATTTCTCCCCAATCAATCAACTGTACTGGCTCCTTTATACTCATTGCTTAAGAAAAACCATAAATGGATTTTGCAAGCTCCACACCTGGATGCGATTCTGAAGGTAAAGGAATTGTTAAGATCATCGGCCCTACTAGTCCACTTTGACCCAAAGAAAGAATTGATTTTAACTTGCGATACATTCCCTTATAGAGTAGGGGCTGGACTTTCACATCAGGCTCTGAACGACCCATTGGTTATACATCTCGCACACTCAGTGCTGCAGAGCGACGATAGTCTCACAGTGAGAAGGAGGGCTCACCTGTTGTGTTTGGTGTTCAGAAATTCCATCAATACATCCAGGATCGCCATTTTCACATTATATCCAACCACAAGCCTCGGCTGGGATTATCTGGAGAGAATGAGGAATGAGGTGATACCCCCCATCACATCTGCTCACATCCAGAGGTGGGCACTGATATTGGCTGCTTACGAATACACTTTTATTCACCGATCGGGAAGCCAGATCACTCATGCTGACACGCTGAGCCTCCACCCCCTGCCTGATAACAATGTGAAGGTTCCAACTCCCCAGGAATCTGTCTCAGTATTACATTTTTTGGACTCCTCCACTGTCCAAGCCAAACAAATCCGTGAGCGGGCAAGCCGAGATCTACTTTTATCTCTCGTCTGGGAGCAGATCTTGAACCGATGATCAGGAGAGTCAAAGCCTGATGACATGAAGCCCTATTTCAACTGCAGGTATGAGCTCACCTGCCAGGATGGCATGTTGCTCTGGAGAGCAAAGGTTATCGTGCCCCTGAGAGGGCAAAGGCTATTACTGACCGAATTACATAGCGTTCACCCTGGCATTAGCAGGATGAAGATGCTCGTGCACAGCTACTTGTGGTGGCCAGGGGTGGACACAGACATCGAAACCATCGTCAAAAGTTGTCTTTAATGCCAGCAGGTACAAAAGCTTCCCCCCCCACCAACCCCCACCTTAGCTCCATTGCACACGTGGGAATGGCCAGGACGGCCATGGGTGCACATCCACGTCGATTACTTGGGCCCTTTCTTGGGCCCTTTTACTAATAGACACCCACTCCAAGTGGATGGATGTCTACAAAGTCCGGTCACCCACGTCTGCTGCCACCATAGACAGTTTGCGACAGAGTTTTGCAGTGCACGGGTTACCAGAGGTGCTTGTGTCAGGCAATGGGATTGCATTCACCAGCGGGGCAGTTCCACAGGTTCATGACCCTCAACGGAATAACTCATATCAAAACCTTGCCTTCCCCACCCCGCCCGCCTCTAATGGTTTGGCTGAGCGGGCAGTCCAAACTTTTAAGTCCGGGATGAAAAAGCTGGACGGGGATTCCATTAGCGTCAGATCATCAGATGACCCCACACACGACCACTGGTATTGCCCCTGCTGAACTACTAATGAAGAGACATCTCCGCATCTGCTTAACTCTTAACAGGCCAAATTTAGAAGTGGTGGGGGGTGGAGGGGGGTGGGGGGGGTGCAGAGAAGACAAGAGGCCAAGAAGGCTATAGACATGATGACCATAATCATGAAAGAAATTTCACGGTGGGAGACACAGTCCTCGGGAAGAACTTTGGAGATGGTCCCAATTAGCCATTAGGTGAAGTGACAGGACCTCTCTCCTATAATGTGTCAGTAAATGGCCGAATAATTAGGTGACCTGTGGATCATCTCTGGGGAAGAAAGACTGTCTCACTAGAAGGAATGGCATCATCATTTGCATTTAAGTCTGCACCACATGTGGAAGAAATGTCACACGATTTGGAAGTACCAGTGGGACCTGTTGGACCCCAGAGGGTCAAAGACACAAACTTCCCAAAGTCACTCCCACTGAAGAGCCTCGCGGACGGTTGAGCCCTGAGCTGGTCTTGGAAAAACCAGCCGAGGTCATTGAACAACGACGTTCGACACGACACGTCAAAGGAAGCCTCCTGAGGGACTTGACTTGTAAATAGTTATTCATGTAAATAATTGGGATGTGTGAAGCTTGTCAACTGTACTTTCAAGTAAAGGGGGAGGGATGCGGTAAAGTTGAGTGCTATGTACCTTTAAGAGAATGTAGTTGTTTGACCATGTGACCGTATTGACTAATCTTTATCTTGGGTAACTGTAAGTCGAGAGCTGGAGGCGACTGAAGATGCACACATGGTGTTTGTGCTCTGTTCTTAGTTCCAAAAACCACCAGTGTTTCTTCAGTTAATCGGTCTCTGCCTGTGTTGTTTCAAGCACCAACTAATGTGTTAATATCAAGGGCGCAGCTCACGTTTACTAGACACACTGAACCTGATTACCAAAAACATAAAAAGGTCTCCTAACTGGAGAGTGCACACATGAGCCCTTTGGCTGGAAGTAACCTTGTCACATTGTTTCACTATCCTTGTAAATTACTGTGAAATGAAGAACAAGCTTAATTAAATATATTTGCCTGCCAAATTTTCCAAGTTTTATTATATATCCAGAGCTTTGTGCTCTGCCCTTCATGCTTCATGTTCTCCTCTTCCTGTCTCTCTCACCATCCTCTGTGCTGCATCTGGTTGAGCTTTTCCCTGGTCTATTGTAATCATCATTATCTTAGCTTCTTCCTTTGCTGAAAATTATTTTCCATCCCATTCTTTCCAGCTGGTCCCTCGCCTTAACATTAATTTATGTCATTCTCCCTCCTCTTGTCCTTCTACTGTTGCTCCATCCTTTTGTCCCCTTTCTGTTGCTCCCTCTTTTTATTCCCCTCCCTTTTGTCCCCTTCCTTTTGTCCCCTTCCTGTTGTCCATCTCCTGTTGTCTTCCTTCTGTTTCCCTCCCTTCTGTTCCCCCCTTCCTGTTGTCCCCTCCTGTTATCTCTGTCCCGCTACTGTTACCCAGTTCTAGTAGCTTCTCTTTTGCTAGCCCAATTACCTCCAGAACTTCATCTTAACCCTCCTGTGGTTCCCTTCAATCGCTTTGTCCCTTTAGTTTTCTCTTATCTATCTATGACACTTCAGCTCAAATTCAAAGCTGTATTTCGGCTCAGGTCTCAATTCCCTTATAATCAGCATTATTGGTTGTAACCAACCCCATCCAGGCACAGATTGAACTTTCATCCTCTCAGTTGTGAAACGCTGACTCACAAAATCCTGTGGGTGTAATAAAATGCTATCTATCTGCATATGCAAAGTGCAGTTAATTAAACAATGTTTACTTAAGAATTAGTCGTTCCTTATTGAATAATACATTTAAACCCAACATGAGTGACATAGATAAGCTGATACATTATAAGCAGGATTTGCTGAAACTACTTGTTGATATTGACTTACCCTTCAGAATCCTGGGTTATGTGATCCAAGGTCATTGGGTGGAATGTGTCTCTGAGAATTCAGTCTTGCCCATTGCTTGTCCTATATTTGGAGGACATGTCCCAGCCATCAAGGAGGTATGATGTTGGCCACTTAAATCAGCAATGATGTGTTGAGATGTTTATCACACCACACCACTAACCCTGTCCTAGTCTAGATATTTGAAACATCATTTGAAGACTTTTGATATGACTAAGTCATTCACAAGAATTTTTTTTAAAAAATCTCCAGGGCTTAAATCCATTTGTTTTAAGATTTAGGGCCCTGAATGTTTATGCATGGAGGTCATCTGGTTTCACGAATATTGTTTAAAAGCATCCATTTCACACCTCTTCATGTGTTCTGCAAAGAAAGCACGTCTGTCATGGAAGCCTTTGTTTGACAAGTCAGAGTCTCCCTCTACAGAGAGTTACAGAATCAGCTTGTTATTCACACATGACTGTGGAATTCTAACCTTTCCTTTTAAAAAGGTTGCTGACTATTCACAGAGTTACATTCGTGCGAAGATGTGTTTCGGAATTTTAACTCTGCCCCTTGCTCTCTTAGCGTTCCTCATCGATAGCCAAGGTATATAGTTAAAAGACAAACTACATTTCAAATGTCAGGTTGATTGAAAAGCTATTACTTTGCTTCTAAAATAGCAGCAAACGGCACTGGAAGGAACTTTTGAGTTTTACTGGCATCAATTTGAAACAAGCTGCTCCACAGATAGGAATTTTAAAATAGAAGAAACATGAGCAACGCTGTAATTATTAATTGTTTGAAGAAAGTAGCCTGCCCTAGTGCAGAGTGCGGAGAGTGGTGAATGTTCACAGCTACCTCTCTCCATGTGACAGGCCGCTAATGTTAGACATATTGTTTTGGGGAGGGAGCTGACCAGAGGCTCTCTGCTTCCCCAAATGGAATAAGCGAGATTGATGGCCGCTGCTACACAACCCTCCCAGCACCCAGTTCAGGAGAGATATTGACTAAAACGTCAGAGTGTGTAGCCTTGCCTGCCCTCCCCCTCTCTCTCTCTTTCTCAGGGCTTGTTGTGAGAGTGGGAATGAAAAATAAAAACGAGGATGCGTGTCATTTTGAGAAGCTGTGCTCACCATGTTATGGAAGGGGAGGCTTTGAATTACCTGGCCCAGGAGAAGAATGTATTGATCTTATCCACTCCAGACGTTAAATTCAAAATTGGGGTGCTTTGGTGGTTGATCAACCATTTTTCCTTCTTACAATGTCATATCACAGCTATTCTCCTCCACACTCCTACAAAACACCTTTGTGCCTACCTCCTCCCACGGAATATTTGTCAGAGAAATAACAGATCTCTGAAACGGTGGAGAATAGACAGCTTCACGATTTGAACTAATCCAACAACTAATCATGTTTTACAGCTGTTGCTTTAAAGCGCTTGGATAGAAAGGAAACAGCATTTTTACCAAACCAAACTGCTTTGAACTAAATCCATCTTCCTCAGTAAAGAGATAATGCACATGAAAATCACTGAACATAATAGTCTACATTAAGTACATTTTGTCTGCCTTCCTTTAGTTTCCTATGAAAACAGTTTTTGTTTAGTCTGTGATGTCTTTTTGCAGCTGGTTTTGTCTCCTGATAATTGCGATGAAATTTTTCCCCTCCAAATGCTTTTTACAAATCTTGTTATTGATAGCAAAATGATAACTGCTTAAAATATACTGTTCAATGCAGTTTCCATTTCTTTTTATTTTTCCTGGCAGTTGTTTCAATTGAATTTGAAATGCGCGGAATCCCACTGCGTATCATTTCATGAAGTGACCTTTAGTACATCCCTCTTGTCTAAAGGTGCTTTTTCACGTTACATCCAGTAATGTCTTAATGCTGAGACATTGATGCATTATGAAACCTAAAATCTATCAACCCTGCTATTCCTCTGCTATGTTAATTGTGATCTATAGGAAGAGAGCATTTAGTAGCAGGGCAAAATAACCACCAAGATCGTCAGGCACAAGGATTTATTGTGTTGAAATATGCACCAGTACTAGGTTTCTGTCACCAGAGGTCCTCAGTAAGCACTGCCTAAGCCAGAGCTCCCAGTATGGGTAGATAATGGACACCATTAGGAATGGGAGCAAGCCATTCAGCCTCTCGAACTTGCTTTGCTGTTCAGTTAGATCATGGTTGATCTGTACTTTACCTCCATTTTTGCTGCTTTTGTTCCATATTCCTTAATACACTTACAAAAGTCTATCTATTGCAACTGGTGAAAGACAAACAGAATTAATGGCCCAGATCTTCCAGTCTCCAGAGCGTCAGAGACCAGATGTGTTACCCAAGATGTCTGTCAAGACCTCCACAGATGTCCCAATGTGTGGACCTCCAGGGGAATTGCCTGGGAAGTTTGAACTTCTGAAGGGTAATTCCCTTGCTGCCTGAGATCCTTCGCAAAAGTCTCTGACTCTGAGTTAGAGTGGGAGACTTCAGACAGATCCATGGGACTTTCCTGAATAGTTACGCAGGAAATGTTAGAGAAATCCTACTCTAACTCTTGGGTAACTGAAGAACTGACTGCCCAATCCCTCACACTGATCTCCCTGCCTTCCCTCGACCCCACCAACTAACCCCCTGACTACCTCCACGGCACCTGACTATCCCTCCAAAACCCCTACCAAGCCCCCAACCTGACCCCACCCAACCTGACTACCCCTCCTGACCTGGCTGGCCCTGCTCCCATGATCTACCTCGCCCACCTGCCGCCTCATTCACCTGCCACCCTACCCACCTGCCATTCTACCCAGCTACCGCCTTACCCCCTGCTACCTCACTCACCTGCACCCTACCCACCTGTCACCTCACCAGCTACCCACCCTACCACCCTGCCCATTCAGCCATTCACTAATATTCACACTGGACCTTTAAACTTGCCTTACGGCAGCTAGTGCCTATCTTGTCTTCCCCCTACCCTCCAGTGCTGTGATTAAGCCCCTCGAGCGACTGTACACTCTGCATTTCTGAAGAAGCTGGGCCTGGAAGAGCCAGCCAGGACTGCGGAGCGGAGTCAGGATGCAGAAAGGTACAAGGGGAGCACCAACCTGACTATCATGGCCACTTCACGGCAGAACAGAACCAATGTTCCGGGTCAGTGACCCTCCATCAGAACCACCAATATCCTGGGAGTTACCACTGGTCAGAAACTGAACTGGACCAGTCACATAAATGCGGTGGTTACCAGAGCATGTCAAAGGCTAAGGATTCTGAGGCAAGTAACTCACCTCCTGATTCCCAAAGACTGTCCACCAACTACAATAGTTAATAATTTCTATGTAATTCTATCAGAGCAGCTACCTAAGTGAGAGGACTGCTGAGAATCTGAAGATTGCTGTTATATACATAGATTTCCAGAGTATTAAAGCCTATAAAGTATATTTGTAGCAGTGCTATTAGGGTCCAGCCGGTTTCTTAAAGCTGGTAGAATGATTGTATGTACCACCACCAAGTATGTTATAACTAGTCTGCTTTTGTACTTAAAAAAGGGTGGAGCTATGATGCCTTTAACTCTATAATTGAATATTCTGCTAACATCACAAATCATAAAGAATGGCCAATGAGGAAGAGGTACTAAATGATATCTATGAAACCATAGCGCAGTCTGAGTCATCATGCACAGTGTTGTTAGGGAGGGAGTTCCAGGATTTTGACACATCAACAGTGAAGGAATGGCAATTTAGTTCCAAGTCAGGATGGTGAGTGGCTTGGTGGTGTTCCCATCTATCTGCTGCCCTTGTCCTTCTAGATGGTAGAGGTTGTGGGTTTGGAAGGTGCTATTGAAGGAGCCTTGGTGAGTTGCTGTTGTGCATCTTGTAGATGGTACACACTCTTACTACTGTGCATCGGTGGTGGAGGGAGTGAATGTTTAAGGTGGAGGATAGAGAGCCCATCAAGTGATTTCTTTTGTCCAGATGGTGTTGAGCTTCTTGAGTGTTGTGGGAGTTGCACTCATCCAGGCAAGCGGGGAGTATTCCATCACACTCTGTGATGGACTTGTGCCTTTATAGATGGTGGACAGGCTTTGGCGAGTCTGGTGGTGAGTTACTTTTTGTGCCAAGTTATGTCATGTACTGAGATATATATGAGACCATATGATGAAGACAAAGTAAATGTATAATTTGGAGACATACAAAGAACAAACCTGCTGGTGGCAGAGGTGAAAGAATTGGAGATACAGGAGTTAGCTACTCCTAACCACAAAATGAAAGCTCCCCATGTACAGTATACTTTTCAATAACTATTCAGTCCTGAAGCCCCTCTAAGGACTTTCTATCAACTATGGATCAATGTGCAAAGCTTTCAACTGATGCAGCAGTTCAAGGAGGCAGATCACCACCACCTTCTCAAGGGCAATTAGGGATGGGCAATAAATGCTGGCCCAGCCAGCGAAGCCCCCATCCCCTGAACGAATAAAAAAATGGTAATGGTAGTGAATATCGGAACATTCACCAGTTAACCATTCATATTACAAGATCAGTGTTTAATAGCAAAGTGATCTAGTACAAAAGTTAAAGGGATTGAATCCACACATGGGGTAAATTAATCTGAACTGATGGATTGCAGAGCAGGATGAAGAATAATCATTGAAGCTTGGCTAACTGTGGGATGGGATCATCCACTATCCAGCTAAACCTTTTCACAAGGCTTAGTATCAGGATGAAAAAAACCCACAAGATTATACTGTTTTACTTGATGCTTAAAATATCACAACTTAAAGAATTCTTGGTGGCTCTGTACATTCTTTCTCTCAATTCTGTGTTTACATGCACTAACAGAACATAGCTGGAGAGTATGAAAGTCAAAAAAGCTTTAAGAAATCAGAACAGTTAAATAGTAATCACAACTGATAAAATATTGGAAAACAAGAGCTCGACAACATGGTGTAATCAAAAATGCTTGTACACAATCAGATGAATTATAATCCTGGTTGTGTGCAAACAGGTTGAGCTCACAATTAAATGACTATGTACTTTGTTGTAAAGCTTAATGTTGTGCAGAACCTTGTAAAGATTAAGTAATTCAATCAGCAGACACTAAAAGGTTTCATTTTCCAAAGCACAGCAGAAGAAGCTCTTCAGACCTTATAAAACAAATCATTTTAATACAAGGACGTGACTAGCGATCTGGGGAGTGAAATTCAATATAACCCAAAAACAGGCACAGAGATCACAATGTGTGATTCACACTCACCTGTTGTTTCCCATGCAGCCAGTGTGCAAACTTCTCACACTTGCAGCCATCAGCTCAGATACCGATACTGCCTATCTTTTAGAGAATAGCTTAAAACGGAATCTACATGTAGTGAGACACTGGGCACAAATGGGCAGCTGCCAAGGAAGGGGACAAGGATAGCACTGGTGGCAGCTCGCCAGGGAGTAAGGTCACACACAGATTCAGCTGCAGGGGACTCAGATGAGGACTTTGATGGCTAGGTCTCCAGGTGAAGGCTGGAGGGTACGTACAATGAAATGTTTGGTACATTGGCTGGGCAGCCAGAACTCCTGTGGATGATGTCGAGGAAAACTTGGCACAGGGCTTTATGCAGAGCTTGGAGCTCATTATTTCTAGTGTGGAAATGCTGAGGTAACACTGCATAGGAGAACTAGGACAAGCAAAGGCACCAAGTGAATGCAGAAAGGGATTTGTTGACTTTTGTATCGATATGGCAACGCTTTGATTTATAAATTTGGTTTGGAATATTTGTTTCATGGGTGGCTTTTATTTTTGCATTGTGGCCAAGAGGACACTGTGATATTTAGTGACAGCTGGAAGTCAAGATGTGGGACTGTTGGTGATACGGGGAGTTAGGCTTCTATTTACTGGCACCGCGATTGTTCAGCACAGAAACGGACTTGGTCAGCTGCCTTGGCTCTTGCTCTTCCTCCTCCAACTCGTTCTCCTTCTTCTCCTCTGCTGGTCACCATATAGCTGCTCCCTCATGGTGGCGAGGTTGTGCAGCATGGAGCAAACCATGATGAATCTTGATTTTGCTCTCTGCTGAGTATAGCCGGGCTTCTCTGGAGCTGTCCAGGCAGTGGAATGACCTGCTCAATCTCATTTCCTGTGGCAGCATTGTTTTCATTCTGTACACGCTACCCACATAAGCATGGGTTGTGCACCAGAGTCATGAGCCATATGGTCAGTGAGTAGCCCTTGTCACCCAGCAGCCACTCTCTGGTTTGTTGTGCTGGCTCCAATGCACATACCACCGCAGATGGCCGCACCACAAAGGCATCTTGACAGGATACTGGGCAGTGACCTGCCTGCTGTGCTGAATATGGTCAGACACCAGCTGCACCTTGAGGGAATGGAATCCTTTCCAGTTGACACGTGGCACATGTGAAGTGACATATATTCAGTCAATGGCACCCTGCACCATGGGGAAGCCTGCGATCCTTGCAAAGCCACATGCTAACTTCAACTGCTTCTCTCTGGCAAAAGAGAATGAAATATGTCCAAACTCTCTTGGTTTACTGACCTTCAGTTACTTCCCTCATGTCACAATGGACAGCGAACTGGGAAATGTTGAAAATATCAGCTGCCCCAGCCTGGAAGGCTGACAGGTAAAAGTTCAAGGGCATGGTCACCTTCCCAGGCACTGGCAGTGCCATCATCGCTCTGCTCTACTGCTGCTGTAGGTGGCAGATATCAGTGAGGATCTCCTAAATGAATCAGACACATCTGACACGTACCAAAAAACAGAAAATGCTGGGAAAACGCAGCAGGTCTGGCAGCATCTGTGGAGACAGAAACAGAGTTAACGTTTCGAGTCCGTATGACCCTTCCTCAGAGCAGATCTGACACATAGTTCCTCGCTATAGTTGAGGTCAGAGAATTGCTCTCTGAATACTCCAAGTGGACATAGCTCCACTTGAGAGCCCTTCTCCCATCCTCCCTCATCCAGTAACTTGTCCTGCTCTGTGTCACCTCTGCTCATTTTTACCGTCATGACTTCGTCCAAGGCTGATGCAAATTATTATGCCCATGTCTGGCAACAAGGCTGAGCAGAATCCTTGAACTGAGGACAAAGTCCTTCAATATGTGATGCAGCACAACTGTGGACATTACCAACTTTAAGCAAGTTGTAGAAATGGTTCTACAATCACAGCAAGAGCCTATAGCCTTCAAACAGCAACTAACCTGAAAGTGTCTGTCCATCCCTGTACATAGCATTGGCTGGTTGCATGAGGTTTGGGGGGTATGGTGGAGTACTTTCTGTTGCTGCTGTTCCCAGGGACACACACCGAGACAAACATCAACTGCAGCTGGAGGATCATCAACTCGGTGAACGACACACTTTGGTCTGCCCGAAACTTGTTAGCCTTCCAGCTCAAAGAGTTGTCCCCGACCGAGTGTTGCAGACTGGCACATTCCAAGGTCCAGAACTACGTGCTGAGGGACACAGTTAAGCTTGGGGTAGCCGCCACATAGGCGCAATGGGGAAGGGTCACTGCCTAAGACGTTTCTGCCATAGTGCACCGAGGGGCTGGGAACTGTAAAGAGCCCCTCAGTCTGTACAGATTAAAATGAATGTCTGCCAATGATTGTAATATTCATTGTTTGTACTGATACACTTTGTGATTCATGTTGTAAAAGTTGAACCTGATTGTATTTTTGTAATGGTGATTTTGAAATGTTTTTGAAGATTTATGAATTTATGAGATAGGCGTGCAGAGATGAATCAGTCTTGTAGCTAATGGCACAGAACTTCCAGCAGAAGCCATGTAGTCCAGAGCTCCTTCGGTGTGGCCTGCTAGTCAGATGTTGAACAGCAGACTGAACTATGCAGTTCAGCAAGGCAATTTTACTTGCTCCACAAGCCAGAGGCCCTTGTCACTTGACTCCCACCTCTCCACCATCTTTGACAAAGGATGTGTATCCATCATCTGGATTATAACAGCTGTTAAATATCTCAGCCATTAGGAACTGGAAGGAAGGTTGCGGGGCAGACGATCCATCTCCTTCTGGCCAGCCTGGGTTATTAAATGCAGATTGACCTTTGCATAGCTCTCTTTGACGTTGGGCTGTACAGTTCACAGGGTGTCGTTAGTGGCTCCTTGGAGATAACGAAGTGTTAGTTTTCCTAAAACTGGCCAATGTGGCTTCTTTTGTTCAGGGGTCACAGAAAGACTCAGCTTCAGCCATTTTAAGGATCCTTGTTCAGTTCTTAAAATTTTAGAAATAATGATGAGCATATCTCTGTATATTTTATTTTAAAATGTGTGAGGATTTAGTCCCCTCACGATATATAAAATAACATTTTGTAATGGACATAACAAAGTAGTTTTCTGTAGCACTGTAAGATATAACCTTGCAATAATAATTGCCTATTTATACAACCAATAAATTGACCTGTGATGTCTGTAACTATACTCCCAAACCTCACCACTTCTGTAATAAAAGAATATGGAGATGAACTACTAACTCATAAGTCACTGGCAATTTCAGAATAGATTAGGTTAAAAACCATTCAATTAAGAGAGAACATTTAAACCACGACATTCTCTAATCCAAAGATCAAGCTAGATGCTTAATTTCATCAAGTCCCACTCACCAATCACTCCCAAACTCACTGGCCAGCGTTGGCTGCTTGTCATCTAAAGCTTTGAATTCAAAATTCTCATCCTTGTGTTCATATTTATTCATGGTCTTGTCCACTCTGTAACCAGCTGCAATTCAACTCCATTGCCCAATATTTTTCACTCCTGTAAATGCACCTTCTGTGTATCCCTGTGTGTTTTGAGTAATGTGGTTGGCTCTTAACTGGTCTTAAAAGGTAATTAGAGATGGGCAACAAATGTTGGCATTGCCAGCAATGCCCATATCCCATGAAAAAGTAAATTTTAGAAATCCCATCTCCTACCTTCACACCACTATTGGTGTCTATGCCTATGTCCAATTCTTTGTAAAGCAGTCTCTCTGTATCTCCCCCTCCTGCTTTAAGAATCTCCTTAAAACCTACCTCTTCGATCACAGATTTGGTCACTCCTTTACATTTCTCTCTCATTGCTACATTTTTTTTTGTTGTTGATGAACAAACCTGATGACATTTTTTCCTGGAAATAGGAACACTGGCATAGTGTGTGTTTCAGAATGGGGGGGTGGGGGTGGTATACATCTTAGCAATTTCACAGATTTTCCTACAATAGATCCCCTGTTCTTAAAAAAAATCATAGGCCTGAACCCCTCAGGTATTCTATTCTCTAGCATCTCTCTACTACACTCCACCTCCATGACACCACTGCCTCCTGGTGCCAGTTGTATGTAATCCAACAAAGACATCCCTCCAGTGGCTTATTTTCTCCTATATGTCTGAGCACCCTGGTATATTCTTAATCTGTTTAGCACCATCATCAGATATATGCTACCCCTTGGAAATATTGCATGGAAGCATTTATCTAATTCAGCATTTACATCAATGATATCAAGCTATACCTCTCCATCTCCTCCAATGTGCCAAGGTTTGTGGTTATATTCTCCAAATGTCTATCTAACATGAAAGGGCAACATTTCCTCATTCTTAAAGCCAATATACTTGAACAATTCTTCATTCCTGCCAATGACCACCTACTCTCATGCTGCTTGACATCTATTTGAACTTCCTCCTTCATATCAATTCAATTACCAAAAGCACTTTCTTCTACATTGTCCCTTCCATCCATATGGGTTGCACATTCCTGCCAAAACCCAACTCTCTACCTTTCTAGTAATAACAGAAAGTGCTGGAAGAACTCAGCAGGTCTGGCAGCATTGATGGAGAAAGAAACAGAGTTAACATTTCAAGTCCAGTATGACTCTTTGTTGGAACTCTTTGGAGTTCTTTGGAATAGTCGTACTGGACTCAAAGTGTTAACTCTGTTTTTCTCACCACAGATGCTACCAAACCTGCTGAGTTTTTCAGCACTTGCTCCTTTTATTTCAGATCTTCAGTGTCCACAGTATTTTTCTTTTATCTATATCTTTATCACCTTGAGGCATGACTTTTTTAATAGTGTTCTTGCAAATTTCCTTAAAACCACCCTCCACAAATTCACAATACCATGGCCTACATCCTTAACCACACAAAATACTGCACTGCCATTACCCTGGCCAAATCCAAGCTCCACTGTCTCCCTCTGGATGTCTCCCCTTGCCACCTCATCCCATCCCTCCTATCTCGAGTTTTTCCTTTAACTCCCTCTGTTTGACATCCATTAATTTTCCTCTTTAAAGTAAGGCTTGCTGAGACATTTTCCTGTTCATGGCGAATGCTATAAAAATGTAAGATGTTGGTGAAGGTAGTGTTGTGAGAGCAAGCACAATAGTTCAGCTGGTTAACCATTGTATTTGTCCCAGAAGGAGCAGTAAGCTTGTGAAGATAGTCTTTCGTTCACAATCACAGGGTATATTTAGAAGCTCTTCAACTTACATTTCCCACAGCTAAATTATTTCAATAATTTCTCAATCACTCTGAGCTAATTGCCTTTTGGGACACTGAAAGATTTGCCACTTGGGAGGAGCTAGTAGGAACTGAATTTTGGATAGGAAAAATACACCATTAAATTTTATTCCTGCTTAATTGTTAAATCTTATTAACAAATTAAATATCAAATTCTGATAAAGAAGGTTATGCCAGTTCAATCTTTTATTTAATAATTTAATTTTGTTCAGGTGCTTGCCCCATCAGTGCTACATGGGCAAAACAGCAACGCCACTAACTAGATTGGGTGGAAAGGGATTGTAAATTATACTTTCAGTTCCATCTGATCCTCTATTGCAGAAATTGGCATTGGATTAGAAAGAGGCATTCGTGTGGCAAAGACTGAAAATATCCCCGATGATTTCTACGGAAGATTGGGAGATAGGAAAGGCAAAATGCGAGCACCAAGGGCATCCGAAAACAAAGTGATTGTGCTCAGGTGTGGGCTTTTCTAGACCAGCTCACTTATCTTCAACAAACTTGTCAGCCCCAATAAGTTTGGCAATTTTTTTCTTTCTTTATTCTTTCATGGAATGTGGGCGTCACTGGTAAGGCCAGCACTTGTTGCCCAACCCTAATTGCCCTTGAACTGAGTGGCTTGCTAGGCCATTTCAGAGGGCAGTTAAGAGTCAACCAAATTGCTGTGGGTCTGGAATCACATGTAGGCCATAAGAATATAACAACTAGGAGCAGGAGTAGATGATTCGGCTCCTCAATCCTGCCCCACCATTCAATAAAATCATGGCTGATCTGCCTCAACTCCTCTTTAGTGCCAGCTCCTGATAGCCCTCAATACCCCCATTATTTCAAAAGTCTATCTACCTCCTCTTTAAATACTTTCAGTGATCTAGCCTCCAGAACTCTCTGGTTAGGGAATTCCAGACATTCACTACCTTCTGAAAGAAGAAATTCCTTCACATCTCAGTTTTAAATAAGTGTCCCCTTATTCTGTAACTATGTTCCATGGTTCAAGATTCCCCCATGAGTGGAAACATCTTCTTAACATCTACCCTGTCAAGCCCCCTCAGAGACTTGTACATTTCAATAAGATCACCTCTCATTCTTCTAAACTTAGCCATTCTTGATAAGTCAAGCCCTTCATCCCATGAATCAGCCTAGTGAATTTCTTTTGAACTGCCTCCAATGCTAGTATATCCTTTCTTAAATATAGGGACCAAAGCTGTACACAGTACTCCAGGTGCAACCTCACCAACACCACACACAGTTGTAACAAGACTTCCCTATTTTTAAACTCCAACCCCCTAGCCAGCCCAGGCTAGCAGATTTCCTTCCCTAAAGGGGCATTAGTGAGCCAGATGGGTTTTTACAATTGATGATAGTTTCATGGTCTCCATTACTGCAACTAGCTTTCAATTCCAGATTTGTTAACTGTATTTCAATCCCACCAGCTGTCATAATGGGATTTGAACCCTTGTCCCCAGAGCATTAGTTTGGGTCTACTGGACTACTAGTCCAGAAACATTACACTACGCCACCCTCTCTGTCTCCCCAGCCCACAGTCTCTCTATTGATATGTTAAAGGAGAAAAAATAAGATGAAAACACTAAAGGAGTATATAGGGGAATGGAAAAAAGAGGGAACATATAGAGGAATTTAGAGCATTTAACATATTACTGTGTTAAAGGGACAATAGAAATAAAAGTTGTTATTTTTAAGTCCTAATAATGGCTTTATTTAATTTGAAATATTATCTGTTCATTTACAATGGAATGCTGGTCTAACACAGGGTAGGGTTCAGACATGATATCCAATCAGGCTTCTTCGGCCAATGACCTCACCAGTGTTAAACCACATGACAATTTTCGTGGCGACAAGCGTGTCCCTCAGGGCCTCCTTTACAGTTATTTGTTCGTAACTCCCGGCCTAAATTGATGCCACAAGACCCTTGAAGTTTTCAACAGCAACTGGGATTTCTCCAGGAGTTGGAGGAGTCAGCTCTGCCCGAGCGTATTTCCAGAACAAAAACAGAATTACCTGGAAAAACTCAGCAGGTCTGGCAGCATCGACGGAGAAGAAAAGAGTTGACGTTTCGAGTCCTCATGACCCTTCGACAGAACTTGAGTTCGAGTCCAAGAAAGAGTTGAAATATAAGCTGGTTTAAGGTGTGTGTGTGGGGGGCGGAGAGAGAGAGAGAGAGAGAGAGAGAAGTGGAGGGGTGGTGTGGTTGTAGGGACAAACAAGCAGTGATAGAAGCAGATCATCAAAAGATGTCAACAACAATAGAACAAAAGAACACATAGGTGTTAAAGTTGGTGATATTATCTAAACGAATGTGCTAATTAAGAATGGACGGTAGGGCATTCAAGGTATAGCTCTAGTGGGGGTGGGGAGAGCATAAAAGATTTTAAGATATTTAAAAATAATGGAAATAGGTGGGAAAAGAAAAATCT
The DNA here is from genome assembly GCF_017639515.1 of Carcharodon carcharias. Taxonomy (NCBI): domain Eukaryota; kingdom Metazoa; phylum Chordata; class Chondrichthyes; order Lamniformes; family Lamnidae; genus Carcharodon; species Carcharodon carcharias. Next base: position 4,715,393 of record NC_054481.1, on the reverse strand, counting down.
ATATAATTTATTGGAAAAAAAAGGAAGGGGGAAACAGAAAGGGGGTGGGGATGGGGGAGGGAGCTCACGACCTAAAGTTGTTGAATTCAATATTCAGTCCGGAAGGCTGTAAAGTGCCTAGTCGGAAGATGAGGTGTTGTTCCTCCATATTTCCAGAAGGTCGCCAGGCATGGTTTAGAGTAATTAGCAGCAGCCAGGGCGAGCTTGGGGCTACCAGTCACCACTTTCTGCACAAAGTGCCGCGTCACCTCTGCCATCTTGTTGAACTAATTGTTGGAACATCAAGGAAGACATCTTGGAGCCCTCTGGAGCGTGACTCAGTCCTTTGACTTGATAAATAAAAAGCTGTGTACCTAGAGTAACAAACATTAGCAGAGGCAGATTACCCAGAAGTAATCTAATAAAGAAGGTCAGACAACAGCAGGAATCATTTAGCAATGTCTTCTGAATTTCAATATTAGATTAGACGCAAGCCTTTAAATCACTACATTTTTAATTGTAAAATATTTTATCCCTTTTTCTTTTGTTAGTGAGTTTATCAATCTTGTGGCTATTGGACATGATCTCCTGTGGTAAGGAAACTGTGGGCATGTTTTACATCACATCCGGAGCAATTGTTTCCTCTTTTCCATTTTTGTATACAAGTAGCAGTCCTCAATTTGATGCATTAAAATATCTTTCCTCTTTAGGAATAATAATCAAAATAGTGATGATGGAAATTCAGATCATTTCTTTGTCCTGAGTCTTGTGATTTATTTTTTTTTTGGTATTTTGTTTTAATCCCTTATGAGTTCCTATGGTAAACAAAAGCAATGCATTGTGATATTCACACTGAGCTAGTAAATAACTGCTCTATGTTTTCTCTGGGTATATAGAATATAAATTAAAAGTTGTTTAGCACAAGATAACATTAAACCCTCAGGATTTAGCTAATCTCCACAAGGCTGCCTAGCTGCATTGCAGTGAATATCGAGCCTCTTGAATGCATTGTTGCCCATTACTGATCTCCCCATATAACAGAGTTCAAAGACACTACATACAATATCCTGGAACTTTAGCCTAGATGCTAAAATTCAGCTATAAATAGAATACAAAATAGTTTGAGAGAGAAAACACTCAGTAAAACAAACTGATTATCTGTGTATTTTGGAAACAAAACTGCAAAGCTTTCATCCACATGAACTTCTGGAAACCCTGAGTTAATCAACAAGATGCAAAAAAATTGTGTACATGATGATGTAAAAGTGAGTTATCTAAAGAGAGCATAAGCAGCTGTCTGTTACATGAATGTAAGACTTGTTAACTGTCCTGAATCCAAACAAGTAAATGTACCGTGATAAAGATGGAAAGAAACATTTTGCTTTAAACTTCAAACAAAATACGGTATTGGAAGAATTAACATTTGGATTGACCTTTAAAGCTTGAATTAGTATTTGGCTAATGGGATTTAAAATTGCAGACAAATTGGATCATACTGGATTTAAATTCAGCACTGATTGCAATTTTATATTTCCAGTATATTTATCCAATATCAAAATGTGGTCTTTAAAGTATTTTGAGAGTCGTATAACTCCTATTACAACATTAAGGTGTAAATAAAATCACTCACCATCCAACTTGACTCATGGCCTCTTCAACACTGCACTTCATTCCCAATTCTCTGCTCTGTGGATGAAAACAGTTCCATAAAACCTCTTAGAAACATTATTCATGTTAGGTGGAAAGATTTTTTTCAGACTTAGCCCATGGGACTTGATAGTATCAGTCAGAACCGGGTGTATCTGGTCTCTTCAGATTTCCACACCTATCAATGCACTTCCAGTGCTGTGATGATGCAGGAATTCAGAGACACTGAGGTAAATTTTAAATCCCATGGCGTAGGAGAATGATTGAAATCTTCCCATCTAGTGTACTAGAATGATTGAAATGTTCAGCAGGTCAGGCAGTATCTGTGGAGAGAAACAGAGTTAACATTTCAGGGTGACGATTAACTCTGTTTCTCTCCACAGATGCTGCCTGACCTGCTGAGTATTTCCCATATTGTCTGTTTTTATTTCAGATTTCCAGCATCCACAGTATTTTGATTGCTAAGTTGAATGATTGCTAGCTCTCATGTTCAGGAGTCAGGCACAATGTTTTCTCCTGAAAGAAGTCTCTGATCCTGGGTGTCTAACAGGACCTTCACCTCTGGGTTGGCAGAAAGGGAGAGAACGAAAGAAATGGAAGTCCATCAGGCCCAACAAAGGCTGCAAAGGTCAGTCAAGTTTTCAATAAAAATCTGCAAGGGAAAGATTTGAAGGGAAAAGCAAGAGGACAGGGAAAACATTGCAGGTCATTAAGCATATTTCGCATAGCAGGTCAAATTCATTTGGATTATAGGCCCAGGCATAAAAAATGTACAGGCTCAGTGGGTCCCCAGTGGACTTCAGCACCGGCCCTATTGCCTGTGGGCTCAGTTCACCACAGTTTTTCTTCAAGAACCAAAACACTCAGTGAACATGATATTCATGTGGAGGCACTGAGGACCAGCTTCTGTAACTTGAGTCAGATGGCAAGGGTGCTGATGGAGTCCTGTGCCATCCCCTGGGATAATATCCTCTTGAGCAACCCGTGGCTGCTCGTTGTGTGTTCTGTAATGAAGCGCACCCATTAAAATGTTTCTGTTTTTGTTCTAGATTTCCAGCATCTGCAGTATTTTGCTTTTACATTAAAATGCTCAGATTATTTCATACTGAGTGTGCAACGCGATCCTTACAATCATCGGTCAACTGATGTGCAGACCTTCCTGTACTCCATAATAACAGTGTGACTTGCAGGGTATGGTACGAGGGTACCTCCTATTCTTTTCCTTTGGTGCACACCTCTCTCATTTCCTCTTCTGTTTGCTGAATCCTTTCTTAGGAAAGCAAATGAGAAAAAATGTTTCCTATTGGTCCAGCTGAAGCTGATATTTCAGACAGAGATTTGGGAACATTCGTAGCTGGTCAAATCAACCTGGTGTGACAAGCCATGCAGATAAATTACTGCTCTTCTCTACGATTTTAACTTAAGTCAAGTGCAATTCTGGTCTAAGCTGTCAAATTTCTGGGTCAGCAATTCTTTCCTTAGTATTCCTGTGATTTTCATACATTCATGACTTTAGAAGTTTGGCATTTTTGCCAGAAGCCAGTTCTGGAATTTGGTCTGTAATTTTGAATGGGTGTAACTCTGGCACATCTGACCTCTCACCCTAAATTCCTGCTGCTTAGGTTGGAGTGATGCCATTTTTGCCCACCCCTAAAACCTCTCAGAGTATCCCTGACCCTTTACCTGTGGTCACAAGTTTGACAGATGTGTTTCCCAAAATATTTTCAGTAAGAACTGCATCAGGGATGTTCAAACCAATGAGGCGAGTCAATTTTTATTGCAATTCTGGAGAGAATAGCAGCTTTAAGCAGCTGCAAATACTGATATCCTCCCAACCATTCAATCCCGAAGGATTTGCTTCCTACATTAGAAAAATGATTGAAATATCATTGGGAGGAAAACCTCCTCACCACTCCGAAAGGAGCAAAATAAGGACCAAATTGACTGTCACATTTTAGAAAGTTACACCATTTTGCTGCCGATCTGGCAATGATTTATATTGAGGATTTAATTGAAAGTTAAGTGGTGAGGGGAGCCAAGCCAAATATCAACCAGCCTGCGTCGTCTGATCAAGCCCCGACCCTCAGGTCTTTCTCGTTAATATCCAGGCCCATTGTGTTGCTCCATTCCTCTGAAAGCATGAGGATTCAGTGTCTTGTGGCCTCCATCCTGAGGCGAGGGGTGGAAGGTTGGTCGGATTTCTGAGAAAGGGCAAGGAAAATCGTTTTTTTTTAAAGAGTGCTAAAAGGCTGGTCTATTTCCTTATTTTCTCTGTTAGAAAGTAGGAAGCTTTTCAAGTTATGAATATACTGACATTTACTTCAGATGTTTCTCTCTTTGCTCAGTAATTACAAACTAAACCAGCCTGTGAGCCTGGAGCCCGTGGCAACTCATTACAACTTGAGCCAGCCCGTCTTTCAAAAGGCTGGAGCGACACCTCTCTGGACGGCAGCACCAGCCTGAGAGCTGGCTGTCCAACAGCAGGCACAGTGCCACCTGTACCCACCAGGCACGAAACAGCTCAAGGTCTTCCCCCTGGGATGCAAGCTGCAGCTGCCCTGGTCCAGGGGCAGATGTTCAATGTGCTGAAGGTACCTGTGCCAACTGGGATGCATAGGGGGAATTCCCATGCCCTACCTGCAGTTTCTCTCCATTTCTCAGAGATGGGGGTGGTAGGTGTGGGGGTGGTAGGAGATTGACAGAAGGTTGAGACAGCTTGAATGGAAAATTCTGACTTTCATTGCAATGTCTTGCTCATTCACTGATTTTGAACTGTTACTGCAACTAAGTCAAAACATTTTAGGGATTATTTTGACCGTGTGCAATGATATCAACCAGGCTGTAATGGTTTTCACTGGCCCTTTGTACGCTTCTCCTCAGTTTTATTTCCACAATAGAAATCAGGAGAGATGTGAACAAGCTGCCAATTCATTATCCTGCCTTTTACATAATCAGACAGAATCCAAATTATCCTCTCTAGTTCAAAGAGGTTAAATCTAATTTGTCAAAGTTTTCTAAAGTTGTAACATTTACTAAAGTTCACATAAACCACCCACGTTTCCAACAGCTGCGAACATTCGTTAATGTTCATAAAACTTTATTATTATAAATAGTTGTACAAATTTCTAGGAAAAGCTTAACGTTGCCCTAAAACTCTGCTTGTAATGAAACTGCTTTTCTTAGAATCTAGCTAAGGTTGATTGAAAGAATTCCCTCAAATATCTAAATATAGTTTGAATTATTCTGCAAATAATTGTAACCATTTATAAAAATTTGCATTTAAAGTTTACTGATGATATGAAACATTTATTTTTTTAATAAAACAATTAAAGAGAGGCTTGCCAGAATCTTCAGGATGTGAGCCCTTTAAGGTCCACCACATCCATTGGTTTTAGCCCTCACAGTCCAGGATCTTCTGCTTCAATTGGCTTCGATTGTATCTCCTCAACTTCAGTCTGTGTGACACGAAAAGGCACCATTAGTGATGGCCACACGAAGTAAAACACAGGGACCCATCAGTCCACTCACCCCCCTGGCTCCTGGGAATACATGCAATGGCTGAGTTACGCACAAGGAATGCAGCACCACCATACACTATGCATTCATATGCACATTATGCAAATGTGCAAGCTTTGAAGGTGCAGCACTATGGGGGTCAAAGGTGGAGGCTATTTGGTTGTTTTAGTCAGTCTGTAGAGGCTCCAAAGCTGAAGGCCACTCCCTGTCAGACCTGCTGAAGTGGTTGTCTTTCCTGCAAAGATTCCAGGCATTGGTCATTGCCCAGAAGTGCTCCTGTAATGAAAATGTGTCATACCTGTTGAAATGCAGGTGGGTGCAAGTCAAGCCAACTGCTATGTTCTACAGTTGGGTTGCTTTGCTCGCAAACACGGTTGCACGCCTACCTAACGGCTGGTGAGTTGGCAACAATTTACCGCACACGCAGAGACCAATATAAGATGAAGCACATGCTGTTTATTTACACAGATAACTGGGCACTAACTACAAAGTGTGCTTCTCCAGCCAGACCCTATTCTAAACTGCCCTTAACATTGTAGCCTGCACTACACAGCAATAGGGTCATACAGTCATGTGGTCAATCTGCTCACATTCTCTTAAATGTGTATTGCACCTCAGATTATCACACCAGCCCTTGAGAACACACTTTGGGTGCACTCCAGCTGATGTGCCCAGGTGTGGGGAGAGAGGGATCGGAGAGGAAAATTGTGTGTTTCCAATATCCCGATTAAATGAATTTGAGCATTTGTTTCTCTGCCTTAATACTGCATTCATATTCTTCTTTCAAGCAGAAACAACCAAAATTTGCCTGCATGAGATCACAAAAGTATCAGAACAATTAATGTGATGGAATGGGAGAGAACACAATTCAATGTTGGCATCACACAATGTCTTTCTACCATATTAGACACTATGCTTTATAGTACTTCCAAAATTAGACACCAGGAGCACTTCTCAAAAAAAAAGCTGTTAAGAATCATTGAATGGGACAGTACAAAAGGAGGCCATTTGACCCATCATGCCTGTGCTGGTTCTTTAAAAGAGCTCTACAATTAGTCCCACTCCCTCTGTTCTTTCCCCACAGCCCTACAAATTTCTCTTTTTCAAGTGTGTATCCAATTGCCTTTTGAGACACGATGGGCTGAATGGCCTTCCTCTGTGCAGTAATCATTCTGTAATTCTGTGAATTGCTTCATTGCCCTTTCAAATTCCAGATCATAACAACCTGCTGCATAAAGAAAATCTGCTCATCTCCTTCTGCTTCTTTTGCCAATTATCTTAAATTGTGTCCACTGGTTACCAACCCTTGTACCAGTCTGTCCCTAACTACTCTTTGAAAACTTCTCATAATTTCGAGCGCACCTTTTAAATCTCTGCTCTGCTCTAAGGAAATCAATCACAGTTTCCCTAGTCCCCTCACGTAAGTGAAGGATGGAAGAAATTTCGTGGAGAGGGATGTCCACAGTAATAGATGGCTGCTATTGACAGACCAGAAAACATCCTTACAGATGCATATTTAATAACTTGGGGATTAGCTTCAAAACCTTGCTCACAAGTTAACAGCAGTAAGTTTCAATACAAAACAGGATCCTAAAATCTTTATCTTTTAACATCGCCATTCGCTTGCATGGCAATTCCATTTGTGCTATGATAGCCCAATCAATCCGGCAAGAAATCAGGATTGTCATTACACATGAGCTTTACCATAGAGTTCAAAACCTTTGATGTTCCCTCTTTGCCTCTTAATATAGATTGTGATAAAAATACTTCACAAGAGAACTTTTTTGACAGGAAATCTGATATCATTATAGAAATCATCTATGATTCAAACTGCTATTGACACCATGGAAACCGGGAAAAGTGCCAAGTTACAACAGCTTAAATAACAAAGTCCAACACTTAATGACTTCTACATCAATCCTTTTTGTCTACGAAGGGTAGAATTAGAACTGTGACTGATTTCTGCAATTGTAACGCTGACCCTGGAATATCTGCTAATATTGGGCATTACTTCCTGAAATAATTTCATACCAAGCCCCAGTCTCTGTTTTGTCCTCAATTTTATTCTGAGCTAAAAAACAATCAGCACAGCCTCACAAGTACCTGTTTAACGGGACTGGTTAAACAAAACTATTATTCAGTATGGTATATGGAGTTTATATTACCTAACGCCACCATATAATGACAGTTCCACTTTCAGAATCCTATTCTCAATGCTGGATTATCAGCATTACAGTTCTTAGGACACCAAACTTTGGGTAAAAAAAGCTATAAAGTTCTGCAATCATTTCAAATGTAATTGAGTTCTTATGTCCTTTCTTAAAGACAAATTAAAATGCTCACTATCCTGTCATGTCTGACAGTATTCTTTCAAGAGTGCCAGGTGTATTAAAGAGGATATAGTCAAGATACTCATCTGTCGAGGAGGCATAATAAATTGGTACCTCTAAATATTACCAGATCACATGTAGAATTCATCTTCTTAAAATCTAATATGGATATTTCAAATAGAGAGGCATGTTAGACCTGCTTCTGTTAATGGAATCTCCAGGAAAGGGCTGGATAGTTCCCTGTCACGCATGTTCCATTGTATCAGCAGGAATATGCAGATAGAGTAAGGGCACACTAACATATTAGCAAGTCCATGTCAAGCACTGTGCAAACATTTTTTAGAGAAATGTAACTTATCTTGAATATAGTTCACCATTAAATTCAATGCAGACCCATGTGTCACTCAGGCTGATTTCTGAGTCATTATTTTTAACTCAACGATGGTCGCAATATCACATTCCCCCATTCCCTTTAGCTTTGATTAAATGAATACAGGACCTCCCATTCAGAGAGTTCATCTTGTGCTATTATTTAATTAAAGAGATTACCCGGAGCTTGTCCTCTGTGATTGCCATGGTAGGACAGCAACATGTTTGGTGGACATGACTGTGGTTGATGCAGTCACCAATCTTCTTAGCCAGAATAATGGCAGCCATGCCTGGCCAGCAGGTGACTTGCTGGATGGCTATCAGAGGGCTGTCTACCAGATTCTCTCCTCTGACTCCAGATAATACTGTGAGCATAAAATAAACCCCAGGAAGACACTGACCAGGCTCACCATAAGTCCTGTTCTAGTTTCAACATTGCCAGGTTTCATTATGAATTACCAGCTGCAGTTAACTATAAAACAGCAGCTTGCATTTATATAGCAGCTTTGCAGAGTAGAACATCCCAAGATGTTTTACAGGAGCAGTATCAAAGAAAGAAAATACATGACAGGTGATCAAAAGCTTGGCTATGAAGAGGGATCTAGGTAAGGAGAGACCGGCAGAGAGCTTTAAGGAGACCACCAATGATGGAACAGTTAAACTCTGAGATGTTCAAAAGGTTGGAATTAGAGAACTACAGAGATCCCAGAGGTGACGTATAACCCAGAAGGCTGGAGAAGAGTCATGAATAATTACAAGCCATTCCCATATTTACTGGGGAACATCAGAGAGCTTGGTTTCTTTATGTTCCACTTTTGTGAAATAGGTTTCAGGGGAAATCAGCAATAATCAATAGGAAATGGTAGATGCAAACTGAACATAATCTCTTTAATTAGATATCCTTTTACATTTATTCAAAGTAAATAAACACCCATATTGCAGATATAACAGCATGGGGTGTAACCGTCCAGTCTGCTAGTGGCGGGCGCCAATGCAGGTGTGAGCGGACAATATGACGTCCAAAAATCGGTTTCACACTGCCATGAAACCAGTTTGTGATTGTCCGCTCCACCCATCAATGGCAAGTCGTATTTCCCACTGTCGCACATCAGGAACCCAATTTCAATAGTTTAACACCTCATTATAAGCCCTGCTCACCAGAATCATTTCCCCCCACACTGTAGCATCCACGCCAACGTGTTTCACAACTTAAGCGACATGCACCTGGTGAGCTGCAGTTCATTCAGGAATTTGAGGTTTGTTTGCCGACCTTGCTTCGGACAACACTCACTGTCATCAGTGCCAGGCTTCACAGGCAGCACCACATCACTGTTAGGGGGACTCAAGGGCAGGTCTCTACCTACCAGACCAGTTGTAAGGTGGGAGCAGCTTTTCAACAGCTGCAGGGCTAAGGCTTGCTTGGGGAAGGGGGAGAAGTAGCCTCAGGCAAGGGAAGAGGCTGCAGGGCAAGGGCTGTGCTGAGGAAGGGGGGTATCCCAGGGTGTGTATGGGGCACATGTTGATCTGTGCAAGTTGCCTTAAGATGGTGAGGGCTGAGGAGTCAGTCTCCAGAGGTGATGAGGCCAGATGGAGATGTGAGGGTGTGTGTGAGAGAGTGAGTGGTGATGTCCCTTGAGCTGGCAGTGAGTGAGATACCAGTGAATGTGTGATGGCCTTGTGAGTGTGTGAGTTTAGAGGGATGAGATGGTTGCCTTACCCTGGCTGCACAGATGAGATCATTCATCCCCTTTCTGCACTGGATGGCTAACCTCTTCTGTGCATTGTTGGTACTGACCACCTCTGTCACCGCCTCCCAAGCTGGAGTGGTGAGATTGCTGGACCTCCTGTGGCCAGAGCGGGTCTGGTGGACATCAGGGTGGGGCCTCCAAAAGGCATTCCAGGGATGGGTCACTGAACTCTTCTTGGCTTTCAGGGTCATGTCTTCACTGGAGCAGTCCTGGGCTGCAAGCATTGAGAACTGTGTGCAGCTGCAGTTTAAATATAATATCCAGAGTGAGGAAACGGTGGGTTAACGGCTTGCCGGGTGATTCAGAGGCTGCCCACCCGCATTCCAGCATGCTTCCTGTGGCTGCATAATTAATGAGGTGAGAAGTGGACGATACGGCATGAAAACCCACCATTGCAGCCGGCAGGTAAAACACCATTTTTCACACCCATTACCACACAGTACAATTCTGGGACGATTCTCTCCATGGTATTGATATTTTACTTAGCTGGAAATTGCCTCAATTTTTGTCAGTTCTTTTGCATTAATGAATCAATGCATGGGTCAATGGCTAGGGATGGTCAGCAGAAAACAGGCAGATCTAGGTTCCACCCCAAACCCCGCACTACCTCGATTAGTCTAATTCTATGCTGAAAGCAGCGTGAAAATTCTAGGCGGTAATACTTAAACGCTGTAAACATGTGCAAAAATTATTTACTACACATTTTTGTAGCATTACCAAAAGCTTTATACACAAATCAAACTTTTGCCACATTCCATGGGTTGACAGGTACGGTAGAGAAGCAGAAATTGCTTCCTCTGGAAGGGGATTCCAGGACAATGTTAATGTTAGAGTGAGGACATTCGGACATTATGTCATGAGGCACTTCTTCACACAAGAACTCTAGAACTCCCTTGCCTAAAAAGCTGTTGAAGCTGAGGCTTAACTGAACATTTCAAAACTGAGATCGATGGGCAAACGTATTAAGGGTGGGTGGCTGGTGTTAAGATACAGAACAGCCATGGTCTAACTGAGTGCTGTAACAAGCTCAAGAGGTGGAATGGCCTACTGATGTTTTCATGTTCTTTCCCGTGTACTTATTCATCTTGAACTAATGTTTACACTAATAAAAATATGTGACTGCTGATTTTGCACAAAGTGAGTACAAACAACATAAACAAAAACAATCCTTAGGAGAATATTCTTGCTGATTTCTCAACTAATGCAGCACACTTTGCTCTAAATGTCAAAATGGGGATTAGACAGGCAGTCAGGGTGAAATTAAATAGAAATAAACAGCTGCTGGCAGAATATTGTTCAATTATCATGGTTGCTACATAACAGTTGATGCCTTTTAAGATCAGCTTGCGGTGTTGAACCAGACATTACTCTTACACAAAAATGGTCTTGCTAGAAATTAGCTGTTGAACTGTTGCTAATTCATCAGAATGCTACATGATTGTTTATTGTTAAGCCTTTTAAGGTTTTAAGGAAAGAAACCTGCAAAAATATTAAGAATAGTTACCGAGTGTTCACAATTTAGCACTCCATAGTTAAACGCTGGGCAAATCTCCTAGAATGAGATAGTGCATCAATTTATTTTTCGCCTTTTAAAAATACATTGTTAATATGTTCAGGGACTTGTGTTACATGATGACAGTTTCTTAATGAATGACTAACAAGCACTTGTGTGGCAAAAGGGTGCAAGGTTACAGAATCAATTGAGTGCATTTTAGCTTTAAAAATACAACTAGTTTATGTATAACTTCACAGGGTCACACTGGCCAAGTGATGTTTCAGTGATAATATGCTGGAGGGAAAAATTCTACTCTAGTTAGATTTGCATTTAAATTTACAACCTGTTCTCAAGCAATTGTAGAATTAATCGAGGCATAGATTACAGAAGTAGGGAGGTCATGTTGGAGTTGTATAGAACCTTGGTGAGGCCACAGCTGGAGTACTGTGTGCAGTTCTGGTCACCACATTATAGGAAGTGATTGCACTGGAGGGCATGCAGAGGAGATTCACCAGGATGTTGCCTGGGATGAAACATTTAAGTTATGAAGAGAGGTTGGATAGACTTGGATTGTTTTCGTTGGAGCAGAGAAGGCTGAGGGGTGACCTGATCGAGGTGTACAAGACTATGAGGGGCATGGACAGGGTGGATAGGGAGCAGCTGTTCCCCTTAGTTGAAGGGTCAGTCACAAGGGGACATAAGTTCAAGGTGAGGGGCAGGAGGTTTAGGGGGGGACGTGAGGAAAAGCTTTTTTACCCAGAGGGTGGTGACGGTCTGGAATGCGCTGCCTGGGAGGGTGGTGGAGGCGGGTTGTCTCACATCCTTTAAAAAGTACCTGGATGAGCACTTGGCACATCATAACATTCAAGGCTCTGGGCCAAGTGCTGGTAAATGGGGTTAGGTAGGTAGGTCAGGTGTTTCTCACGTGTCGGTGCAGACTCGATGGGCCGAAGGGCCTCTTCTGCACTGTGAGTCTGTGATTCTGTGATTAATGTAAATCAGGAAACTCTGTTTCTAGCATATTTTTGAAAAAAAAATTTGAAAGTAAATTTAACTATATGATACTGTACGTAATACAATATATTTTTTTCAATCAGCAACTTCAAGTGAAGAAGTGCAAAATATGTGCAATAGCTTTTATGAAGAGAAAGAATTCAATCATTTAGGATATTTTACTGTTTTAACCATCCCATGGAGTACTTTGATGTGTTTTGTTCATTTCTGTTAAAAATTAGAACTTTATTGCCACAATTCAGTGATGCAAAAGGAATGCAGCTTGTGAAAAGTCTCAGTCACTTATAGTAAAGCCAACGAGCTGATCAATAACACTACATGCCTGTGGAGCCACCAACAGCCACTTAATATAGAGTCATTATGGCAAGAAGGAGGCCATTCAGCCCATCAAGTCGATACAAGCTCTCTGTAGAATAATCCAGTCAGCCCCAATCCCCATTCTATCCCCATAGCCCTGCAAGTTTATTTCCCTCAAAAGCCCATCCAACTTTCTTTCAAAATCATTGATTGTCTCCAAAACCACTTAATTGGCCAGGAGGCAAGCTCAGAGGCCCATTAGAGATGCCGAGTCCCTCCCAGAGGCAGGAGCTGTCTGCCTGGTGCTAGCAGCAAAAGACAAGCGGCAGCCATGTTGGTGGCTGCCACTGCCTTGGCAAGGAGACCAGGCTGCTCCTCAGAGGGCCGGCAGCATCAATGGGACTGGACGTGGCCAAGAAGGCAGCTCAACACCACTTGCTCAAGGGCAACTAGGGATTGGCAATAAATGCTGGTTTGGCCAGCAACGCCCACATCCCATGAATGAATTTTTTAAAAAAGCATTCACACGGGCACGAGTAGGTCCAGGGAAAAACTTGTGAAAAAAACAAAGAGAGAGAAACTCTAATTGACCTCATGGTGAACCCAACAGTTGTGCAATAATGTGGACCAGACTGTTTGGGTTTGCTGAAAAGAAATTTAGAAATTCAACTCTGAACTGGACAGGCCCCCTAACAAGGTCCTTAAGGAGTTTAAGGGGCCGTTAATTATTGGAAACCAAGTTTCCTATTCCTCCCGCTGCTGACCTTTGAAAATTGCAAACTGTTCCGGAGGTATCGGGGAGCTTGAGATGACTTTCAGGATCGCGATTTTCAAACCCCATCTGCACTGGGTCATGACTCTGTGGCCCTTTAAAAATCTGGCCCCATCTGTCTGAGCCCCAACAGGGGTATTTAGTGTGGCCATCCAGTCGATGTTTCAGTGGTTCTTCCTCTGTTCCAGGACCAGATTCCCTAATGTCAGTATGCTGAATTTGGAAATGCCCAACCTGTGGCAGGTCCAATAGGACCTTTATTTGTGGGCACTCGCTGACATATATAAATGACTTCAAGTCCCACTGATATTCACCAATGAAGATTAGAGACTGGGTGGTTTCAAATGGTCACCCTACCAGCCTCAAACATTGGAAGCTTGAGTTTTGTTGAAGTTTTTGATCGAATTCCAGTGCAAGTACAGTGCTCATCCTAGTTTAATTAATTATATTAGCCTGGCCTTGAGGTTATAATCATTGTGTGAGGAGATATGCAGAGATGACATACTAGATTCTATCTGTACAGAATTTTTATTCACAATGTTTTAGAATGTCTGTTCTCATGCTTTCTCAGTAACCTCACCGATTTTACTAACAGCACTCAGAGTAGTGAAGAGTCAACAGACAAACATAACCAAACACTGAACGATTGAATACTGCAACAATAATATTTGTGTGGACTCACGAAAAGCAGACCACTCCCACACCAAACCAAACAAAAATAATGCCCACCATGCCCTCTGTCAATCCTGCTCTGGGCTCTGACAACCCACAGGTCTATCTATTGAGAAATAAGGGAAGGGTGGGTTGGAAACAGACTACAGATGTTTGAGTTCTCTGTCCAGTAGCATTCACCAGGCCCCCTGCCCACCTCCCTCTCCCCCCCACCCACCTCCCCCCCCACCGCCTGCACCTTTAACTGCACATAAACTTGAAAACAAGTTGTCTCCACAGCAGTGGCTGAAGTGCAGCCTGAAGCTAACCTATCTTGTGTCTGAGCTCACAGGAACTGAAAACCACTGCAGGTCCAGGAGTCTGACAGTAACACACAGTGACCATCCTTTTGCCTTGTTCAGGAGGATGGTAGCGGTGTGTCACTGCCAGGTGAGTGCCAAGTTAATTAGCCAGATGCAGAGGACATCCACCATTGGAGAAATGATGCACAATAGTGGAAAAGAATTGGATTTGACAGTCACAGTTCAGTGTATTGACAATATACATAACGACTGCCAAGTCATGCTTTCTGCAAAGCCCTTTTGATATTACTGGCAGTTGATGTGCCCCCAACCCTGAGCAGACTTTGGTTAGATGGCCAGCAAATGTGTCAGCTACATTACCCAATAAGCCCCATAGGACGTCCAATCTATTTTGAGTGTTGAGCCTCCAGGGCACTGGCCAAAGACCCAAGGTGAATCTGGGAATATTTGGAAGCATTGGGAATGGGGCTGAGCAGTGACTAACAGAGGCTTGCAGTTTTAATGTGAGGTGAGGAAGAATTCTTCTCATCCTGACTGCACCTTAGCGAAGTTATTTTTATTTTTAAAAAACTTACCTTTTTGGTGACAGCTTCCAGTGATCCCTTAAGGGATCACTTTTTGTTTCATCTGGAGGCAGAAAAGGATGAAAGGAGAGATGTAAGGCAATCAGATTGCACCATAGGCCAAGTGCCATTACCAGTTAATTTGTCTCTAGAAACAGAGGCACATTATCTTAGATTGTTGAAGGAAAACTGTCTTTGAAAGTTTGCTTTCTCTAGAGATGTCATGGAAGAGCTGAGACATCTCCATGAACACAAACTCCAATTACAGGGACAACATCCTATTGGCTGTCAAAGTCTCTAAAGCCCTAAACTTTTATTTAACTGGTTCATTCTAAGCTTCCACAGAGGATATCAGCAATATCAATCGATTAGCAGTTCATAGATTGTACAGTAGAAAATGTCCATGTAAACTTGCCACACTGACACCATTGTTACGAGCTCAAAGACTACAGTCTGGCTAGTGCGGTGTCTTTATTGAACTGAATGTATCGTGGCTGCCCCCAGATATTCCTACATAGCAGAGA
This sequence comes from Carcharodon carcharias, assembly GCF_017639515.1. Classification (NCBI taxonomy): domain Eukaryota; kingdom Metazoa; phylum Chordata; class Chondrichthyes; order Lamniformes; family Lamnidae; genus Carcharodon; species Carcharodon carcharias. Next base: position 4,700,165 of record NC_054481.1, on the reverse strand, counting down.
TCACGTGAATATGGCAAGTCAGGTAGGACATGTAGTAGTGATTGTGTTTCAAAACCCAATCATCCCCTTTTCCATAACGAACATCAGACAAATTTGCATGCATTATCATGTCTAACTGTGAGTTACCCAAGTTACCCATTATACCACAAATGTTCTCATGCATTAACAAACTGTTCATTATTCTTGTTAGTTTCTGCAACCACATTGCACACATAGCCTTAAGTCATGCTGGTCTCTTAAGGATCCACATGCACATTGTCATTGGCTCTTTGTTTGATGTTCCTTCTCCAGGGAGTGTCATCCCCCATAGCACTTGTTGTTGTCATGATAGCTGTTGTTGTTTTGTTGTTCCATTTCCACTGTTGGGGTCTAGTGGACCTCTGAGAGTGATGGTCATTCTGTATTCTGTGCAGCTGATGAGATCCCATCTTCCTGGTCAGCTTCCTGCAGTGAAGGAACAACTTCTCTACTTGTGTAAATATGCCTGCAGTTGCGCCAGTATATTTGGTCGTCCATCATGTACAATCGAGGTGACAACTTCTCTACGCATGTCACAAGCTGTCACATGTGCTGATACCTGTTGAGAGCATTGAAGGTTTGTACCCTGACTGGATCTCCAGTGCTCGGCCCTGGCAGTGATTTTGCAGTCTTGTCAAAATGAAATTTGGCTTTCTGCCATTTTACCTTGATGTTTTCATTCACGTCTGTTACTACTTCTGGTTTCAATAGTTTATTTGCTATTGGAAGAGTGGTTTGGGTGCAATCTGACATTTGTCTTTGGACTGGGCTACGTTCCATGCTTTCAGTCAATGTGTTTCTCCACTCAAGTATTGCCTTGTATACATCTGTGCTAGATTTGCTCAATTTCTTGATGATTCGATTGATGATTTTCACTGCCACCTCAGCCTTTCCATTCGACTGGGGATAGTGTGGAGATGATGTATGGTGTTGAATTTCCCAATCCTTTGTGAAGCAACTGAATTCTTCACTCATGAACTGAGGACCGTTGTCATTCATCACAACGTCTAGAATACCATACTGAAATGTGCTTTCAGGCATTTTACTATCTCCCCTGTTGTCATTGAATTCTGCTGGTCTAACTCTCAGTAGTCAGAATAGTGTTCTACAGTGACAAGATAATCAGTTCCTGCTATATTGAAGAGGTCTACTCCCGTGATTGTTCTGCTCTTTCAGCCTAGAACATCTCTCAGCATTATGTATCTCCTGGTCTGTTCTGTCACATGTGCTCAAGTTGGTGTTTTACAACCTCTGTATTTCTGCACACATCTATCACTTTCTTGAAAATAAGTTTCCCCTCCTTCAGTAGTTGGCTTTCACTGTCAGATCTCTTATGTCTAAGACAATTCCATCTTTAATGACATCATCTTTTAGTTGCCTGAATTCACAGGATTCTGCAAGCTGTGTTATTGCAGTCACATATTGATCAATGGACCTTGAGCCCTAATGTTGAACATGTACCATTCATAAGTTACATTCATTTGGGGTTCAAAGCGTGCCTTCAAAGCTTTCAAAATCTCTGTTTATTTTGTTCTTCGGAGAGATTTAGGGTGGAAGACAGTTTGTAGCATTCCCTCCCCAGCAGAGTTAAAAGTGTTGCTACTTGTATAAACTCTGCCTTTTTAATTAAATCTGTTGCAATCTCGTAGTTTTGCCATTTCAACTGGAAAAATTGCCAGTTCTGCCACACATCACCTTTCATTTAAACAGGAGCTGGAAGTGGAAAATTTATAGCCATTTTTTATCTCACCCAGTATTTTATTTGCAGGCTTCAGTTCATGTTAGCTTTTCCCTGTCTGCTTTGCTTTTCTTCAGCAGCTTTTAGCAGGTTGGAACACTTCAGTGCTCCTCTTTCAGTAGCTGTGGCTTCTCTGCCAGCTTTTCAAAACTCAATCTTAGATCCACTCCTTACACAATGTTACAAGCTCAAAGACTGCAGTCTTTCTATTGTAGTGTCTTTATTGAACTGACTGTATCACAGCTAACACCAGACACTTCTTCATGGCAGAGGTCACATGACTATGGCAAGCCAGGTAGGATATATAGTAATGATTGCATTTCAAAACTCAAACAACCATCATGGACACGTTGGCACTGCAGCTTCTCCATCCTTTATTCTCCACTATTTTTAATGAAAATGTGGCTTAAAAGTGAATAGATTGTCAGTAGAAAGTGGTAATGAATATTTTTGTTTAGTGTTGGTCTGAAAATTCTGATACCTTCAAAATTGATTAATGAATGTTAGGACACAGAGAGAAAAATGCTGATATTCATTCGTTGTTGTTATTGGTGATGACCTTGCGGTGCATTCTTTTTAAATTTATTCATAGGATGTGGGTTTCACTGTCTGGGCCAACATTTATTGCCCTTCCCTAGTTGCCTTTGAGAAGGTGGTAGTGATCTGCCATCTTGAACCGCTGCAGTCCATGTGGTGTAGGTACACCCACTGTGCTGTTAGGGAGGGAGTTCCAGGATTTTGACCCAACGACAGTGAAGGAATGGTGATATATTTCCAAGTCAGGATGGTGAGTGGCCTGGAGGGGAACTTCCAAGTGGTGGTGTTCCCATCTATCTGCTGCACTCGTCCTTCTAGATGGTAGTGGTTGTGGGTTTGGAAGGTGCTCTCTAAGGAGCCTTGGTGAATTCCTGCAGTGCATCTTGTAGATGGTACACACTGCTGCTACTGTGCGTTGATGGTGGAGCGAATGAACATTTATGGATGTGGTGCCAATCAAGTGGGCTGCTTTGTCCTGGATGGTGTCAAGCTTCTTGAGTGTTATGGGAGCTGCACTCATCCAGGCGTGTGGACAGTATTCCTTCACACTCCCAACTTGTGTCTTGTAGTTGGTGGACAAGCTTTGGGGAGTCAGGAAGTGAATTACTCACCACAGGATTCCCAGCCTCTGACCTGCTCTTGTAGCCACAGTATTTATATGGCTAGTTCAGTCCAGTCAATGGTAACTCCCAGGATGTTGATGGTGGGGGATTCACTGATGGTAGTGCCATTGAACATCAAGGAGCGATGGCTAGATTCTCTCTTGTTGAAGATGGTCATTTGCCTGGCACTTGTGTGGCGCGAATGTTACTTGCCACTTGTCAGCCCAAGCCTGGATATTGTCCTTGTCTTGCTGCATTTGGTCATGGACTGCTTCAGTATCTGAGGAGTTGTGAATGGTGCTGAACATTGTGCAATCATCAGCGAACTTCCCCACTTCTGACCTAATGATGGAAGGAAGGTCATTGATAAAGCAGCTGAAGATGGTTGGGCTGAGGACATTACCGTGAGGAACTCTACACCTGCAAGGTTCAATCAAAGAGTATTTCAATTCATCCATGTTTGGAATTAACGGGGCTGATTTTTGCGTACTGATGAATGTCAATTCTAAATGAATAGGAACTGGTGCAAATTTCAACAGAATGGCTGGTGGGACTTGATTTTCTGGGTCAGCCAATTTAAGTTATTTGTCTTCTAAATCCATAGAGGTTCTCCTGGCTTCCCAGCATAATTGTGCTCAAAAAAGGCAGAATCCTCGGACAGGCAGCAGGACAATTACTACATGGCTTGTTAAAAACCTAAAACAAAACAGGAAAATGCTGGAAACACGCAGCAGGATAGGCAGCATCTATGGAGAGAGAAGAGTTCATTTTTCAGCCCAATGACCTTTCATCAGGACCGACAAAAGGTCATCAGCCTCAAACTTGAACCCAATGTTTTTTTTCCTCACCTCCGATCTTTAAAACTTGAAATTGAGGCAGAAGAGCAACGTGAAAATGATGGCCTCGAGGCTGGAGCTGCTATGAGCGATTTAGTTTCAGAGGCAGCCTCTACATTCCTATGTGCAGCACCACGTGATGGCATTTAACCTGCTCCAAGTGCCACCTCACACATGCTGCAAAGCCAATCGCCATTCAGCCAAACCGGCAGAGAACGGTACCAGTCTTCGGGGCTTCTGATTTCCCTTATGGTGGTGTGTATGCTGTTATCAAGTGAGTTGGCACAGCCATGACATCTTCAGGTTTGGACCAAAAACTTCAATAGCAGTATTCATAATTTGCTTTTAATGTGACTTCAGCCTGTATAATTTATGTCTCTAAGTGCAAATGCAGCTTGTTTTGCCATATTCTCAATGGAAAACAGCAGTGCAGACAACTGATGTCCTCTGCCAACTGTACAAACTCCCAAATCAATATATTTGGAAGTATGTGACTATTCAACGTGGATTTCTCTTCCAACTACCTCTGTTGTTAAGCAAATCCCATTAAAAGTCTGTGGTCAGATTTTATTCTTTATCACAGCAATAAGATTGCTAAATAATGGTCCGAATGGAGAACATGGAGCAAGATTTGTCAAAGGAGGATCACATGTTCAGAATCAAATCCATCTAATTTTCCTTCCATCAATTTAAAAGGACAGAAAATGAGGTGGGTTCCGTTATGAATGTCTTTCTCTCCTGATTTCCTTTTCTGCACCCTGCTGATTATTTGCTGCCAAAAGACAAGTGAGACACAACCACTCTGCATAGCTCAGGGTACGCACTCAGTATGCTGGGCCCATGTTATGTGCTAGTTAACTTCTTCATCACTTACCCCTTCATCACCAGACCTTCACTCAGCCCATGTTCCCTCTTGTAACATCACTGTCACCTTCTATCTTGAATGAAAATGCGCTGCTGCCTGTTTCAGCTGGGGCAGTGGTGGTTGGTACTAAGCTGAGTGGTAATGTCATTGTGCACCTTATGGAACACTACATACACTTTGTTTCCTGAAGAGATCAGATGTGGTATCGTCACACATCCATTTTGGTTTAATATTATTGTTACATGCGCTAGCATACACTAGTGCATTATCAGTGTGCATGGACACATTGTTGTAATATAGTTTTCAAATCTTGAAAGTTATGATCAATATGAAGAATATAAATCATTCTGTGCACCCAACATCCCACAGTCACTCACCCGCCGCTACCCCCATCTAGTTGTCCTGTCCTCCATTGTTACTGAATCATTCAGCTCTGCTTCCTCATTATGTAGTACCTTGTTGTTGGTCATACGATCCAACAACTAATGCATGCTGTATCCTTTGAACGTGCCTTTGAACATAAGAGTAATGAGAATTAAGACATGGTGATTTTCCCCAAAGGAATAGCAACCTGCAGAATATTATCTTTTACATATTGGTATGTAGAATATAATTATCATAATCCTTACATTTAGACATCTACCCCAGTAATTGTTATATTTTTCTTAACATTACAGCATTTTTACATATATTATTAGCAAGGTCAAAACAATTTGCATTCATATGGCACCTTTAACTTAGTAAAAAGTCCTATAGTGCTTCACAGGAGAGTCATCCAACACAATTTGATACTGAGACACGTAAGGAGATAATTCGAACAGTAAACCAAATGCTTAGTGCAAGGGATAAGTATTAAGAAGTGCTTTAAAGTAGGAGAGAGGTAGAGAGGCAGAGCGGTTTAGGGAGAGAATTCCAGAGCATAGAGCTCAGGCAGCAGAAGACACCACCACCAGTGATAGAGTGACTGAAATCAGGGATACGCAAGAGACCAGAACTGGAGCAGTACAGAGATCTTGGGAAAGTAATAGGACTGGAGAGGGGCTACAGAGATAGCGAGAGGGTGAGGCCGGGGATGGAGGTACTATGAAAAGAAGGTCGAGAACTTTATAATTAAGGCATTGCCAGTCTGGGACCCAGTGTAGGTCAGCAAGCACAGGACCAATGGGTGAACAGGGTATAGAATTTGGGATGAGTTCAACAAAAATGTAAGTACTCAGTCCAAGTTAGCTGCTTAGAAGACTCCCTGCGTCTAGAGGCACGTGAAGCACACAAAGCCCACGTGAAGCACACAAAGCCCATGCGAAGCAGACAAAGCCCATGTGAAGCAGACAAAGCCCACGTGAAGCACACAAAGCCCATGTGAAGCAGACAAAGCCCATGCTTTTGGCTGTTTGTTTTCCTGGAACAGGTCGCTAGCCTGAATCCAGAAGTTATAGCTTGAGGGGTATCACTCCACATCAAGCATGGCTGGCCAGGAGTCTCTCCCACTCTTAGCATTTGCCATTGGCATGTGTTGGAAGGATTTGCAGGTTGACAATTAACCTGTCTGGCCACGTTATGAACACATCTTCCTTGTCCATCAGGTCCTGGAGTGGGACTCAAACCCAGAGTTTCTGGCTCAGAGATAGGGACACTATTTACAAGACCTCCTCTCCACCCCCTCACAAGAGACTATTCTACATACTGATGATTATTTGCATGGATAAAGTTCTTGCCAACATCTATTCTAATTTTACCTTTCATCACTTTGAGCTATTTCCTTTTTTTAATAACAGTGCAGAAATCAAAACTACTTTGCCTTTGCTATCAGCAATCCATGCACCTATGCATTTATGTCCCAGTAATCTTCATTTTGTCTGTATTGTAAGGATGACATGATTTTGCATTGATAAGTATTGCGCACTGTGCATAGTTTGTCTGTATTTTCCACTATAGCAAGACTTGGTAATTATGACAATCACAAAAGATTAGAAATCAAGCTAACAATCTTCTTTGGAAAGAATACTGAAAATCATTGAATCAAATAGTACTGAAGGAGGCCATTCAGCCCATTGTAGCTGTGTCAGCTCCTTGAAAGCTATAAAATTGGTCTCACTCTCTGCTCTTTCCCCATAGCAATGCAGTTTCCTCCTTTGAATATTTATCCAATTTGAAGTCAGTAAGAATGCCAAACTCTGTAAATATCTCAGTTCCAGGACATCACCACAGGAGTTCCTCAGGGTTGTGTCCTCTGCCCAATCATCTTCAGCTGCTTCATCAATGACCTTCCTTCCATCATAAGGTCAGAAGTGGGGATGTTCGCTGATGATTGCACAATGTTCAGCACCATTCGTGACTCCTCAGATACTGAAGCAGTCTATTTCTAAATGCAGCAAGACCTGGGTAATATCCAGGCTTGGTCTGGTAAATGGAAAGTGTTAGAACCATATCTTCAAGAACTGTATTTTCTTTTAAAATTTGTAAGGACAGTGCATTATTTGGACACTTGGGATTTTTTTAAAAAAGTCATAAGTTCACCTTGGAATGTGAACAAGCATGCCTTTTCCAAGAAATCACCTGACCAGCTTGATACTTGAGGAGGGAGAGTTATTTGCTTATTGAACTGCAATCACTGCAATTGATGGAAAAAAACTGGTTTAAAGGGAAAGGCCTGGTGATTTACTGGAAGTCACCTGATGAAGATGAGCTTTATGTTTTGAACTTGTTGTTTTGAACTCAGTTGGGAATGAACTGAGATGGGGAATAGCTGCCCAGCTTGCATTTTCTTTGCCTTGCTTGCAATAAAGTGGTTATCAGTATCCAGCTAGGAGTCCTCACCTCAGTGGAACTTGTCTGTCTTTAGAAACCTGAGAAACTGAGGTGAGAAGAATTGATCCAGTTTTATTTTCCCCCATGCCGAAGTTCCATTGGTGAGAATCTCCAGGCATCTACTGGGACTAGTGATCTGTCTTCACACAAGGGATCTCCCACATCAAAACCCTATGAGCTTTATCCATTGTTTTATAAAATCTTTTCTTCAACCGCCCAACTCTGCAGAGACCCTATCCATCTGTCCTCTGTTTCTGTGTGTGTATGTGTGTGTGTGCACTAAGGAATTTTAAGAGGCACAGGTAGTTACGCTTCCAGATTACAAATTATGTGGTAACCAGTTCTAACAACATGTTTTAAAAAATAAGTTTTGTTTTATAATAAATCAATCATTCTGAGTTTATTGAGAGAAGTCCAGTTGAAGTCTCTTTTGTTCTGGTTAACAGTAGTGAAAGTAAATGATTGGCCAATTTGTTGAGTGAATTAAACTTTTAAACTAATGATGCAAACTATGGAGTAGTGGGGCTAGTTCAACCATGCACTCTTCCCCTCCCAGTCATAACATAAGAAACATTTCAGACAATGACCATCTCCAGCAAGACAGAATCTAACCATCTCCCCTTGACATTCAATGGCATTAACATGGCTGAATCCCCCACTCTCAACATCCTGGGGGTTCCCATTGACCATAAACTGAACTGGACTAGTCATATAAATACTGTGGATACAAGAGCAAGTCAGAGACTAGGAATCCCGTGACGAGTAACTCACCTCCTGACTCCCCAAAGCCTGTCCACCATTTACAAGACACAAGTCAGGAGTGTGATGGAATATTCTCTGCTTGCCTGGATGAGTGCAGCTCCCACAACTCAAGAAGCTTGACACCATCCAAGGCAAAACAGCCCACTTGATTGGCACCCTTTCCACAAACATTCACTCCCTCCACCACTGACGCAGAGTGGCAAGAGTAGGTACCACCTACAAGATGCACTGCAGAAACTCAGGCTGCTTAGACAATGGCCAGGATCTTCCATGCCCACCGGTGTCAGGCATGTTCAGTGGTGTGAGAAGGCCAAAGAAGGCCAAAAATTGGTTTCACAATGCTGTGAAACTGATTTGCAATTGTCTGCTCCCCCCACCAATGGTGGGCTGCGTTCCCTACTATCAGACATTGGAAACCTCATTGTAATACATCTGCATATCATTACAAGGCCAGCCCTCTGGAATCATCCCTACCACTGGATCATCCATCCACATTGGTGGGAAAACACACTGATGTGTTTCACAACAGCATATATAAGGCTTGCTCTTGACGAGCTGCACTTCGCTCTGGACTTTGAGGACTGTTTGTCGACCTTGCTTCGGGTAGCACTCACTGTCATTAGCGCCAGGCTTCACAGGCAGCACCACATCACTTTTAGGGTGCCTCATGGGCAGGTCTCAATCTACCAGACTAGCCATACGTGGATGGTTTTTTGAATGGCTGCTTGGCAAAGGGGGAGAAGTGGCCTCAGGCAAGGGAAGGGGCTGCAGGGTGAGGGCTGTACTGGGGAAGGAGGATATCCCAGGGTGTGTGTGGGGGGCACATGTTGATCTGTGTGAGTGGCCTTAAAATGGCGAGGGCTGAGGAGGCAGTCTCCAGAGGAGATGAAGCCAGATGGAGATGTGAGGGTGTGTGTGAGAGAGTGAGTGGTGATATCTCTTGAGCTGGCAGTGAGTGAGATGCCAGTGAATGTGTGATGGGCTTGTGAGTGTGTGAGTTTAGAGTGATGAGGTGGTTGCCATACCCTGGCAGCACGGATGAGATTATTCATCCTCTATCTGCACTGGATGGCTGACCTCTTCTGTGCAGCACTGGCACTGATCACCACTGTCACCGCCTCCCAAGACAGAGTGATAATGTTGCTGCCCCTCCTGTGGCCAGAGCTGGGGTAGAGGACATCACAGTGGGGCCACCACAGTGTCCAAAAGGTGCTTGAGGGCTGCAGTCTTCTTGCCTTTTGGGGCCAGGTCTTCTTTGCTGCAGCCCTGGGCTGGAAGTACTGAGCGTGGCTGTACTTTAAATGGCATGATGAAGCAGTGGGGTGACAGCATGGCAGGTGAATCGGAGCCTGCCCACCATTGGCATGTATCCTGGGAATGCATTAATAATGTGATGGGTTTGGGATGATACAATGTGAAAAGCCGCCAATATGACCAGTGGGTAAAACATTGTTTTACCCATACGCTATCGCACTTAGTGCAAATCTGAGACAATTTTGCCCATCATGTTCCTAACCCATGATCACTACCATCTAGAAGGACAAGGGCAGCAGATAGATGTGAACACCACCACCTGGAAGTTCCCCTCCAAGTCACTCACCATCCTGACTTGGAAATATATCGCCGTTCCTTCACTGTCACTGGGTCAAAATCCTGGAACTCCCTCCCTAACAGCACTGTGGGTGTACCTGCACCACATGGACTGCAGCGGTTCAAGAAGGCAGCTCACCACCACCTTCTCAAGGGCAACTAGGAATGGACAATAAATGCTGGGCCCAGCCAGCCAAGCTCACATCCCCGAAAAAAAATAAATAAATAGAACTAATTTCTAAAACACTGTGACATCTTCTAAAACCCATAATAGCCTTAGAGTTTAAAACCAGGCGAAAAGCAGGCATTGTAGATTTGATGGGGAAGTTATTGGACTCGCTTCTTGTGCAAGAACAGCACAGTTTTTACAGGAGCCAACAGGCAGTGCGTGTCGCCAGCAGCGCTGCTAATTCTCTGCTGTAATCAGTGCCGTTCATGGACGAATACTGGCGACATTGAAGGCATTGAAATTTTTACAGACTCCGAGGGGGTACTCGGCAAAACAGCTAGGGAGCTCGGAGCCGCTGATACCTCCCCGCTTCAGTTACATTTCATCCCAAGAATCGCACGGTGACTGGTGCCGTTCTGTTTAGGAAATAAATTCCAGCTATTTGTAGACACACGAGTGTGTGCATGAGAAGTCTGCTAAATCCAGAACGTGTGGTAAAATGTTGCAGTGTCTACCCCAATATCCCGCAGCTTGATAAATCTTCAGTAGGGAACTGGGTGTATCTTGCACTGATGGGTTCAAGAAGTGTCAGATTTGAAATCGACCGGGAAGTCGTAAATAAAAATTGAACATGCCGGGAAAGAGCTCAGCAGGGCTTCGGCAGCATGTGTGCAGCGAGGAGAGCAGAGTTAACGTTTCAGGTCTGTGACCTTTCATCGTTAATTCTGTTTCTCTCCACAGAAACTGCCTGACCTCAGAGTCACAGAAGCTACTGAGCTGAGAGTCCCCCCCACCCCCCAGCATTTTCTACTGTTATTTCAGATTTGAGTGCCCGCAGTATTCTGCTTTTCAAGAAATCGTACATTCTCTTTTCTGTTGACAGTACTGATCGTGTTGAACCGAATTTGCTTTTTCAAATAGAAGTGATGGCTATTTGGTGGTGTGAGCAGAGACACATTCAGTTGTGGCCCGTTTAAACTTGCACCCCTACAATCCTGTGAATGTGCAGCTGAACAGTTGATGGATATAATCTTGCAGGTGAAATCAGAGTTTTAAGAATTCGCTGTCACAAGTGGAATGTCGGAGATTCTGGTGCACTTGAGCAACTTTACAGTCTAGCGTTGTTGTTGCTTCGGCAGAGATATCAGCTTTTTCCGGTTTACTTTCTGTGTCAGATGTGATACAGAGCTGGAATTATATTCCACAGCGAGCATTTAGTCACCATTCATTTAAACTGACTACTCAGCAATGAGAACAACGAGAGTTCCAAAGATTCCACTGTAATATTTAGATTATTAAAAAAAAAACAGCAGCAGAATGGGAAAGGGCCAGAATGTGGACGATTGACACTGCGTTCGGAGGCAACCCCGCTTTACAAGCCTGTGTGCTCGGATAGTTAAAACCTGGCACATCCGCAGTGTGGTCGATAAACCAGGACAGTTTGGAACTGGGTAATGATTAGGGATGAGGTCGGGAAGAAATGGGAATAAAATTACCACCGTCAGCCTCTTATAGAGTTCGTGCCACTGTGGGTTTCGCAATGACAGCCATGCTGATTGGTGCCCTGGAATTTGGAACTATTGAATCTGCGGACACTTCCATCAGGCACACAGCATTAGCCGCAACAGTTTTTCATGATAGTACATAAAGAAAACACTAACTGCTCATGAGGCGGGTCAATCTGCCAGATTGGAGTGGAAATCCGGATCTCTCCAGCTTGCTCCTTATCGTGCAATGTCAAAAAAAAACGTTTCAACGTCTCTCTCAACAATTGACCACCGGCTGGTATAAATAAATGGTACAAATTACTAACAATCATGGAGAATTATGCGTTACTGCAGCCAGGTCTCAACAACAAGTCAATGCGTTGAGGGAGTTTGTTGCAGAAAAGGTGTTTTTTAATAGGATGAGGTTTTGGTCTTAAGTGTACTCTGTAAAGCTTTGCTCAGGGGTTGACGGCGATTCTGGAAGGGATTGAACCAGGGCCATGATGCTATGTGATTATGTCTCAGCCTCAGTGTGTACATTGCCCCCTCTCCAGATGCAATCACTCTCTACATCCTTTCCTCCATCTCTCCTCTATCCTTTCCTCTCTGTTGCTCCTTCTCTATCTCTCTCTATTCTTTTCTCTCTCTTTATCCTCTCTCCTTTTCCCTGTATCTCTAGACTTTTTGCTCTCCATCTCGCTCTATCCTTTTCTCTCCCTTCCTTTTTTCTCTCATTTTCTCTCTTTATATTGTTTGCTCTCACTCTCTATCCTTTTCTCTCCCTCTCTATCCTTTAACCCCCACTTTCCAAACTTTTTCTCTCTCTCTGTCCTTTTTTTCACTATCCTCTTTTTCACTCTCCATTTTCCTCTCTCTATCCTTTTCTCTCTCTCTTTATTCTTTCCTCTTAATCTGTGGAATTCTTTGCAGCAGGGGACTGTAGAGGCTGGGTCATTAAGTATATTCAAGGCTCAGATAGACAGATTATTAATCAGTAAGTGAATCAAAGGTTATGGGGAAAAGGCAGGAAAGTGGAGTTGAGGATTATCAGATCAGCCATGATCTCATTGAATGGCAGTGCAGACTGGGTGGGCCGGATGGTCCTGTCTTATGGTCTCGCTCCATCCTTTTCTCTTTCTCTCTTTGTATTCTTTTCTCTCTCTCTCTGTATCCTTTTCTCTGTTTCCTTTTCTCTCACTCTCTCTCTCTTTGTATCCTTTTCTCTCTCTCTTTGTATCATTTTAACCTCCTCTCTCTGTATCCTTTTCTCTCTCTCTCTTTGTATCCTTTTCTCTCTCTTTCTCTTTGTATCGTTTACTCTCTCTTTATCATTTTGTCTCTCTCTTTATCCTTTTCTCTTTCTCTCTTTATAGTTTTTCTCTCTTTCTATCCTTTTCTATCTCTGTCTTAATCCTTTTCTCTCTCTCTCAATTTATCAATTTCTCTCTCTTTATCCTTCTCTCTCTCTTTATCCTTCTCTCTCTCTCTTTATTCTTTTCTCTCTTTCTTTATTCCTTTCTCTCTCTTTATCCTTTTCTCACTGTATCCTTTTCTCTCGCTCTCTTTATCCTTTTCTCACTGTATCCTTTTCTCTCGCTCTCTTTATCCTTTTCTCCCTCTCTGTATCCTTTTCTCTCTCTCTCTTTGTATCCTTTTCTCTCTCTTTATTATTTTCTCTCTCTTTATCCTTTTCTCTCTCTATCTTTTTCTCTCTGCATCCTTTTCTCTCAGTCTCTCTGCATCCTTTTCTCTCTATCTGTATTCTTTTCTCACTCTCTGTATACTTTTCTCTCCCTCTCTCTGTATCCTTTTCTCTCTCTCTTTATCCTTTTCTCTCTCTCTCTGTATCCTTTTCCTTCTCTCTGTGCCCCTTTCTCTTTCTCTGTATCATTTTCTCTATCTCTCTTTAGCCTTTTCTCTCTCTCGCTGTATCCCTTTCTGTCTATCTGTATCCTTTTCTCTCTATCTGTATCCTTTTCTCCCTCTCTCTGTATCCTTTTCTCTCTCTCTCTTTATCTTTCTCTCTCTCTCTTTATCCTTTTCTCTCTCTCTGTACCCTTTTCCTTCTCTCTGTATCCTTTTCTCTCTCTGTGTATCATTTTCTCTATCTCTCTTTAGCCTTTTCTCTCTCTCTCTGTATCCTTTTCTCTCTCTTTATCCTTTTCTCTCTATCTTTATTCTTTTCTCTCTCTCTTTATCCTTTTCTCTCTCTCTCTGTATCCTTCTCTCTCTCTCTTTATCCTTCTCCCTCTCTTTATCCTTTTCTCTCTCCCTTTATCCTTTTTTCTCTCTATCTCTTTATCCTTTTCTCTCTCTCTCCTTATCCTTTTCTCTCTCTCTGTATCCTTTTCTCTCTATCTTTATCCTTTTCTCTCTCTTTATCCTTTTCTCTCTCTCTATCCTTTACCCTCTCTCTATCCCTTTCTCCCTTTTTATCCTTTTCTCTCTCTTTATCCTTTTATCCCTCTCTGTATCCTTTTCTCTCTCTCTTTATCTCACTCTCTGTATCATTCTCTTTCTCTCTTTATCCTTCTCTCTCTCTTTATCCTTTTCTCTCTTTCTTTGTCCTTTTTTCTATCTCTTTATCCTTTTCTCTCTCTCTCCTTATCCTTTTCTCTCTCTCTGTATCCTTTTCTCTCTATCATTATCCTTTTCTCTCTCTTTATCCTTTTCTCTTTCTTTATCCTTTCTCTCTCTCTATCCTTTATTGTCTCTCTAACCCTTTCTCTCTTTTTATCATTTTCTCTCTCTCTTTATCATTTTCTCTCTCTCTGTATCCTTCTCTCTCTCTCTTTATCTCTCTCTCTTTATCTCTCTCTTTATCCTTCTCTCTCTCTTTATCCTTCTCTCTCTTTATCCTTTTTTTCTCTCTATTCTTTACTCTCTCTCTCTATCCTTTTCTCTCTCGTTATCCTTTTATCTCTCTGTATCCTTTGCTCTCTCTCTCTTTATCCTTTTCTCTCTGTATCCTTTTCTCTCTATCCTTATCCTTTTCTCTCTCTGTATCCTTTGCTCTCTCTTTATCCTTTTCTCTCTCTCTCTATCCTTTACTCTCTCTCTATCCTTTACTCTCTCTCTATCCTTTACAGTCTCTCTTTATCCTTTTCTCCCTCTCTATCATTTTCTCTCTCTCTCTATCCTTTTCTCTCTCTTTATCCTTCTCTCTCTCTTTATCCTTTTCTCTCTCTTTATCATTTTCTCTCTCTCTGTATCCTTCTCTCTCTCTCTTTATCTCTCTCTCTCTCTCTTTATCTCTCTCTTTCTCTCTATCTTTTTCTCTCTCTTTATCCTTTTCTCTCTCTCTCTTTATCCTTTTCTCTCTCTCTTTATCCTTTTCTCTCTTTATCCTTTTCTCTCTCTCTGTATCCTTTTCTCTCTCTCGCGTTATCCTTTTCTCTCTCTCTATCATTTTCTCTCTCTCTGTATCCTTTTCTCTCTTTCTCTATCCTTTTCTCTCTCTCTCTATCCTTTTCTCTCTCTCTCTTTATCCTTTTCTCTCTCTCTTTATAATTTTCTCTCTCTCTTTATCCTTTTCTCTCTCTTTATCATTTTCTCTCTCTCTTTATCCTTTTCTCTCTCTTTTTATCCTTTTCTCTCTCCCTGTATCCTTTTCTCTCTCTGTATCCTTCTCTCTCTCTCTCTTTCCCTCTCTCTCTATCCTTTTCTCTCTCTCTCTCTCTTTATCCTTTTCTCTCTCTCTCTCTTTATCCCTTTCTCTCTCTTTATCCTTTTCTCTCTCTCTCTTTACCCTTTTCTCTCTCTCTTTATCCTTTTCTCTCTCTTTATCCTTTTCTCTCTCTCTTTATCCTTTTCTCTCTCTCTCTATCCTTTTCTCTCTCTTTATCACTTTCTCTCTCTTTATCCTTTTCTCTCTCTCTCTTTACCCTTTTCTCTCTCTCTTTATCCTTTTCTCTCTATCCTTTTCTCTCTCTCTCTATCCTTTTCTCTCTCTTTATCCTTTACTCTCTCTCTTTATCCTTTTCTCTCTCTCTCTTTATCCTTTTCTCTCTCTTTATCCTTTTCTCTCTTTATCCTTTACTCTCTTTATCCTTTTCTCTCTCTCTCTTTATCCTTTTCTCTCTCTCTTTATCCTTTTCTCTCTCTCTTTATCCTTTTCTCTCTTTATCCTTTACTTTCTTTATCCTTTACTCTCTCTCTTTATCCTTTTCTCTCTCTCTTTATCCTTTTCTCTCTCTCTTTATCCATTTCTCTCTCTCTCTGTATCCTTTTCTCTCTCCCTCTCTCTCTTTATCCTTTTCTCTCTCTTTATCCTTTTCTCTCTCTCTATCATTTATTCTCTCTCCTTTTCTCTCTCTCTGTCTTTATTCTTTACTCTCTCTCTTTATCCTTTTCTCTCTTTATCCTTTTCTCTCTCTCTATCCTTTTCTCTCTTTCTTTCCTTTTCTCTCTTTCTCTATCCTTTTCTCTCTCTCTATATATATCCTTTTCTCTCTGTCTTTATCCTTTTCTCTCTCTCTCATTATCCTTTTCTCTCTCTCTCTTTATCCTTTTCTCTCTCTCATTATCCTTTTTTCTCTCTCTTTATCCTTTTCTCTCTCTCTTTATCCTCTCTCTTTATTCTTTTCACTCTCTCTCTATCCTTTTCTCTCTCTCTCAATCCTTTTCTCTCTCTCTTTATCCTTTTCTCTCTCTCTGTATCTTTTCTCTCTCTCTCAATCCTTTTCTCTCTCTCTCTTTATCCTTTTCTCTCTCTCTGTCTTTATTCTTTACTCTCTCTCTTTATCCTTTTCTCTCTTTATCCTTTTCTCTCTCTCTATCCTTTTCTCTCTTTCTTTCCTTTTCTCTCTCTCTATCCTTTTCTCTCTCTCATTATCCTTTTCTCTCTCTCTCTTTATCCTTTTCTCTCTTTATCCTTTTCTCTCTCTCTATCCTTTTCTCTCTTTCTTTCCTTTTCTCTCTGTCTTTATCCTTTTCTCTCTCTCATTATCCTTTTCTCTCTCTCTCTTTATCCTTTTCTCTCTCTCATTATCCTTTTTTCTCTCTCTTTATCCTTTTCTCTCTCTCTTTATCCTCTCTCTTTATTCTTTTCACTCTCTCTCTATCCTTTTCTCTCTCTCTCAATCCTTTTCTCTCTCTCTTTATCCTTTTCTCTCTCTCTTTATCCTTTTCTCTCTCTCTTTATCCTCTCTCTTTATTCTTTTCACTCTCTCTCTATCCTTTTCTCTCTCTCTCAATCCTTTTCTCTCTCTCTTTATCCTTTTCTCTCTCTCTGTATCCTTTTCTCTCTCTCTGTCGCCGCTATATTTCCTCAATGGAACAAGCGAAGACTTTCCCACGGTGACGTCATAACGTCACCCGCCAGCGTAATTGGTTATCGTCCGGAAGAACTGTCCAATCACTCCCGCCTTATCTTTTAACCTTTAGCTCTCGATTGGTCTAGACGGCGCTGGTTCTCCATTGGCTAGCCCGGCTGAGCAGCGTTTGAGTGACTGGGAAGAGGCTGTGATTGGCTGCCCTGAGAGAGATTAGAAGGTAATTGGCTGGAGGAGCTAGTATTTGCAGGTCGGAGTCAGTTCTGGGCAATAATTGGCTACAGGGATCCCGAACCGAGCTGTGATTGGTTGTCTGGGACAGTGCTGGGTGTGTAGGTAGGTTCTGGGCTGTGATTGGCTCCACAGGCCCATGCCGTGCTATGATTGGCTACTAGGGCCGGCGCCGTCCTCCATGTCCCCGGGATGGTACTGGGCTGTGATTGGTTCCCCGGCCTGTTGTGTATTTGGTTGTTAGGCATGAATCCGGGCGCTGATTGGTCCCCCTGAGCCGGACGGTGATTGGGTCACCGTGTCCCGGGCTTGGCTATCATTGGTTCCCTGGGCTGGTGCTGGGGTGTGATTGACTCCACGTTCTGAGGCTGTACTTTGATTGGCTTGGCGGACCAGTGCAGGGCTGTGATTGGCTCCGCGGACCTGGGCTGTACTATGATTGGCTCCCATGGACGGCGCCGGGGGGGGGGGGGGGGGGGGGGTGGGGCGAGTGTTGTTTGATGCCCCCGCCCCCACCCCCCCCCCCCCCTTAGGCGCATTGCGGGTTGTGATTGGCTGTGGGTGCCGGTGCCGGGGCTGTGATTGGGTTCCCTGGCGCAGGGCCGGCCTCTGGCTGCGATTGGCTGTCCGGGGCCCTGCGCCGCGCTGTGATTGGCTGGGCGGGCCGTGCCGGGCCGGGCCGTGCCGGCCGGCTCTCGCGGCTGGAGGTGCTGTCCGCTGAGCGGCTGAGGGGCTGAGGGGGAGCGGAGCGGAGCCGAGCGGCTTTCACACTGAAAATGGTGGCCGGGGCGTGCGGGCGAAAGTTGGCGCGGCGCTCGAAATCGGCGGCGATCGTGGCGCTGAGCATCCTCCTGGTGCAGACCCTGCTGGTGTGGAATTTTAGCAGCTTGGACGGCGAGGGGGAGAGCGGCGGGGAGCAGAGAGGGAGACACATCCGAGAGGTCCCCCGGAGAGGAGCTGCCTTCCCCGGACAAGCTTTGGTACGTGAACCGCCCCCCCCCCACCCCTCATCACCCTCACTCCCCTCACCCTCATCACCCTCACCCTCATCACCCTCATCACCCTCACCCTCACTCCCCTCACCCTCACCCTCATCACCCTCACCCTCATCATCCTCACCCTCATCACCCTCACCCTCATCACCCTCATCACCCTCACCCTCACTCCCCTCACCCTCACTCCCCTCACCCTCACCCTCATCACCCTCACTCCCCTCACCCTCACTCCCCTCACTCCCCTCACCCTCATCACCCTCACCCTCATCACCCTCACCCTCACTCCCCTCACTCCCCTCACCCTCATCACCCTCACCCTCATCACCCTCACCCTCATCACCCTCACTCCCCTCACCCTCATCACCCTCACTCCCCTCACCCTCATCACCCTCATCACCCTCACCCTCACTCCCCTCACCCTCACTCCCCTCACCCTCACCCTCATCACCCTCACTCCCCTCACCCTCATCACCCTCACCCTCATCACCCTCACCCTCATCACCCTCACCCTCATCACCCTCATCACCCTCACCCTCATCACCCTCATCACCCTCACCCTCATCACCCTCACCCTCATCACCCTCACTCCCCTCACCCTCATCATCCTCACCCTCATCACCCTCATCACCCTCACCCTCATCACCCTCACCCTCATCACCCTCACTCCCCTCACCCTCATCACCCTCACTCCCCTCACCCTCATCACCCTCACTCCCCTCACCCTCATCACCCTCACTCCCCTCACCCTCATCACCCTCACTCCCCTCACCCTCATCACCCTCACTCCCCTCACCCTCATCACCCTCACTCCCCTCACCCTCATCACCCTCATCACCCTCACTCCCCTCACCCTCATCACCCTCACTCCCCTCACCCTCATCATCCTCACCCTCATCACCCTCACTCCCCTCACCCTCATCATCCTCACCCTCATCACCCTCACCCTCATCATCCTCACCCTCATCACCCTCACTCCCCTCACCCTCATCACCCTCACTCCCCTCACCCTCACCCTCACTCCCCTCACCCTCACCCTCCTCAACCCCCTCACCCTCATCACCCTCACTCCCCTCACCCTCATCACCCTCACTCCCCTCACCCTCATCACCCTCACTCCCCTCACCCTCACCCTCACTCCCCTCACCCTCACCCTCCTCAACCCCCTCACCCTCATCACCCTCACTCCCCTCACCCTCACCCTCATCACCCTCACTCCCCTCACCCTCCTCAACCCGCTCACCCTCACTCCCCTCACCCTCATCACCCTCACTCCCCTCACCCTCATCACCCTCACTCCCCTCACCCTCATCATCCTCACCCTCATCACCCTCACTCTCCTCACCCTCCTCAACCCCCTCACCCTCACTCCCCTCACCCTCATCACCCTCACTCCCCTCACCCTCATCACCCTCACTCCCCTCACCCTCATCACCCTCACTCCCCTCACCCTCATCACCCTCACTCCCCTCACTCCCCTCACCCTCATCACCCTCACCCTCACCCTCACTCCCCTCACCCTCACTACCCTCACCCTCATCACCCTCACCCTCATCACCCTCACCCTCACCCTCACCCTCACCCTCCTCAACCCCCTCAACCCCCTCAACCTCATCACCCTCACTCCCCTCACCCTCCTCAACCCCTCACCCTCATCACCCTCACCCTCAGCCCCTCATCACTCACCCTCACCACCACCCTCGCCCCCTCCCCTCACCCTCAGCCTCATCACCCTTCTCACCCTCACCCCCTCCCCTCACCCTCACCCTCATCACCCTCACCCTCACCCCCTCATCACCCTCCTCACCCTCACCCTCGCCCCCTCCCCTCACCCTCAACCTCACCACCCCCTCACCCTCACCTTCACCCCCTTCAACTCCCTCACCCCTTCCCCCCCCTCACCCCCTTCACCCCCCTCACCCCCTCACCGCAGCAGTAGAAACATCCACACACAACTTGCTGAGTTAGAGTGACGAGTGAGGGAGGGATGGAGGGAGGGAGTGAGGGAGGAGGGAATGAGTGATTGAGGGGCTGAGGGAGGGGTGAGTGATGGAGGGGCTGAGGGAGGGGGTGAGTGATGGAGGAGTGAAGGAGGGAAGGGGGAATGAGTGAGGGAGGAGGGAATGAGGGGGTGAGTGATGGAGGGGCTGAGGGAGGGAGTGAGTGAAGGAGGGAAAGGGGAATGAGTGATGGAGGGAGTGAGGGAGCCTCTGCTCCACTGGGAAGTTTGTGCCGATAGTGCAGCCTTGGTCCTGATGCTGAGTCTCTGGGCTCTCCAAGGGGACTCTACCTCACTTTAGATTTTCCTCCTCCTCTGCCCCATTCCCTACCCGAAACCCCAACCACCAGCCCCCAGCCCCCAGCCGGTTTAAAACCAGGACCTCCCTCCCCAGACCAACCTCATTCATTCATTGACATTCAATCAGTCTCTCAGTCCGTCTCTCTCTCTCAGTTTGTCTGTCTCTCCTTCTCTCTCTCTGTCTCTCTCTCTGTCTCTGTCTCTCTCTCTCTGTGTCTCTGTCTCTCTCTCTCTCTCTCTCTCTCTCTCCCTGTCTCTGTCTCTCTCTCTCTGTGTCTCTGTCTCTCTCTCTCTCTCTCTCTCTCTCTCCCTGTCTCTGTCTCTCTCTCTCTGTCTCTACCTGTTTCTCTGACTCTCTCCCTGTCTCTCTCTCTCTCTCTCTCTCTCCCTGTCTCTGTCTCTCTCTCTCTGTCTCTTACCTGTTTCTCTGACTCTCTCCCTGTCTCTCTCTCTCTCTCTCTCTCCCTGTCTCTGTCTCTCTCTCTCTCTCTCTCTCCCTGTCTCTGTCTCTCTCTCTGTCTCTACCTGTTTCTCTGACTCTCTCCCTGTCTCTGTCTCTCTCTCTCTGTCTCTCTCTCTCCCTGTCTCTGTCTCTATCTCTCTCCCTGTCTCTGTCTCTCTCTCTCTCTGTCTCTGCCTGTTTCTCTCTCCCTGTCTCTGTCTCTATCTCTCCCTGTCTCTCTCTCTCTCTCTCTCTCTGTCTCTGGTGTTATTTTTTTTTGCAAACGTGTCTCATGTTTTCACGCTTCCTCCTGTTTCCCCTCCCCAGAATCGATAGATTCCCTGATTTACTGATTTGTATTTGCTGGTTTGGGGGGTTTATCATTGAGTGTGGTGAGTGTGGTGGGGGGGGAATAAAGCGTTGTTCAGATGTGCAATGTTTCAACAGCACGTCGATCCCCGCTTGATTACCTTGCGCTGTACATACAGGGCTGAGCTCAGTTTAAACTGCGAAATCGAATCGTCCTCCTCACATTTCATGTCACACTGGAAATTGTAGAGAAATTAAGTGTTTGGCATTTTATTGTCAACAGTGCGTCGAACTTGTCACACTGTGGCTCAGGGATGCCTGGATCTTTTCTGTGTGTTGACCACATCGTGTTATTTCCCCCCCCCCCCCCCACCCCCCCACACATTTCAACTGCTTGTTTGGGAAGTAGCTGTTTAAAAGGCAGCTTCAGAAATATTCAGAAGAGAACCCTGAGCAGAGCCCATCCCGGGTGGGTATTTTCTGGACGTCTCTCTCTCTCTCTCTCTCTCTCCCCCACACACACACACACACACTATTCCTGCAAACCGTCCTTCCAAAATGAAAACTTGCGGTCCATCAGGAGCCCACCCATTGTTATTCTGCGATTAGCATCGTTAAAGCTGCTGGTTTTCTCTTCGTGCCTGTGGCTCCCCCTCCCCTCGCTATTGTGATGGGAAGGAAGACTGCTCTTCCAGAGTTTCAGACCGGTCTCTCTCTCTCTCTCTCTCTCTCTCTCTCGGTTAAAGCTCATCCCTCAAAACGGACGGAACACCAAGAGCCCTGTCCAAAAACATGGGGTTTTTTTTTTTGGGGGGGGGGGGTGGGGGGTGGGGAGAGAGAAAGATAGGAACTTACCCACTGCCGGGGAGTGAGGGTGGGGAGTGGGGAACTTACCCACTGCCGGGGAGTGAGGGTGGGGAGTGGGGAACTTACCCACTGCCGGGGAGTGAGGGTGGGGAGTGGGGAGTGGGGTGGGATGGGGTGGTAGAGGCAAACACACCCTCGTGAATCCGACATCACTTAAAACTAACGAGGGTGTAAAGGCAGCACCTCGAATGAGGAACGGGGACCCAGCTTCCCGTGTGGACTGAGAGACATGGTCAGATCCCCAGGCTGAATGCCCCTGGTAGGCTGCACACAGTCACATCGGCAGGAGCAGTCCCTCGGTGTCGGCATTGAACAACCCCCTCCCCTCCCCTCCCCGTGTGTGCAGAGAGCAGTGCGAGCTGGACACCAGCCCTTGATTTTACCCCAGTTCCCCACAAAAAAAAGAGAGAGGGGACCGCATGGTGATTTGTGGGCATGTTTCCCTGGAGGGAGAGCCTAGCGCTGAACCCGTTTCCAAGTATATTGAGGAGGGGGGCGGGGGGTGGTGGTGGTGGTGGTGGTGGTGCGGGGTTGATGGATATTTCAGAGACAAGACGTTCTGTCCTTTTTGTAGTAATATAAGAGCTGCAGAAACTCCCCGCGGTGTTACAAAACTGAACCTGCACCCCCCCCCCCCCCGCGCTTTCGAGAAAGGAACCCAGGAAATACAGCGTGGAACCCACCCAGCCAGATCATGTACACCTTTCTAACGTGCTAGCCCTGTGATCGTCCCCATTCCGCATTCCCAGGCAGCAGAAAACCTCGATGGTGAACGGGGCGAGGAACGGCATTTCCACATCAGTGAGAAAAGCAGTGGAAATCCCGCGCTGGTCTTTGAGCCTGCCTCAAGTATCCAAATTCTGGTGAATGTCAAGCAGGGAAAGCGGAAGAGAGCAGCCTGGTTGTTTCACTCCGTGGTCGGAGGTGAAAAACAAAAAAGCACACAGGGGTCTGGCTCTGTCAGAGAGGCGACCAGAAATAACATGTAATGATGCTGGATCGCAAAGGAAGATGTGGCTAGCACTGATAGTATCTGGAAGGCAAGTAGAGAGGTGGTTCCTGTTAGAGAATAGGTAAAGATGTGGCTCTGGCTGGATCGTGGAGACAGAGGTGGAAATAAGGTCCAGTCATTTCAAAGTGAAGGGTAGACGTGGAGTGCAGAAAAGAGGGTAGAATAGGAAAGTTAAGAGCAAAATACTGTGGGTGCCGGAAATCTAAAATGAAAACAGAAAATGCTGGAAAAACACAGCAGGGTCTAACAGCACTTGTGGAGAGGGAAACAGAGTTAACATTTCAAGTCCCTATGACTCTTCAGAAGAAGGGTCTTACAGACTCAAAACGTTAACTCTGTTTCCCCCTGCACAGATGCTGTCAGACCTGCTGAGTTTTTCACCAATAGGAAAATGTTCTGATCTTGAGCCAGGCATTGGTAGAAGTGAAGAGAACAGCGAGGTGGTTGGAGATAGTTCTGGTGGATCTGGGAGGCAGACAGTGTTGCAGAGGTTAAAAGTGGTGACAGGGCGGTGCGGACACCGTGAGATACCGTCCTGCATAATAATTGTCTGGATGTCTTTCCCCCCATTCCCAAGAAATGGACGGAAACGGAACTGTCCTGACAGAGATAGTTGTGACTGTGATGTGGAGTAGGAAGAAGCTGGGAGTAGTTATGGACAGTGCTGGGACATGGGCACAGATGGAGATGGTTCTAGGTGGTTTAAGAAATGTTGACACGAGATGGTGATAATTACAGTCAGTGCCTGTGAAAGTTAGAAGTGGAGATTTGGAATGGTCGTTGTTAGAGGGGGAAAGAGATTGAGATGGTTGGGATGGTGACAGGCAGGTGGAGAGAGATGGGTCCTCATGGTGAATCAGTCATTCTGGTTCTTTCCTTGCATTCAGTGTTGAACTGTTGAGATATGTTTTAAGGAAGTTTACACTATTTCACAGTTACCGTTTGATACACATCTGGCTATGAATTGGCTTTTTGTTGAGATCTTTGGTGGCCCATTTTAGCGCTCAAATGCAAAACCGCTTTTGCTGTACATTGGGCAATGGGAGTTGAAGTTCTTGGTTGCTTGGTATGTAAATACCATCTAAAACGAGTCAGCAGTTTAATAGTAGGAGCGATTCATTCACATGACTGCCTCCCCTTCTTCAAACTGTAAAAGCATTGTGCATTTAACCATATATCATGCTGTTTTTAATGGAGTGAATTATTTAAATATTTTTAATAGAGCAGCTATTTTACTGGGTTATTATTATGGAACACCATTTCATTCGATGTGATTTCGCTTTTTTTTTGTTCTTTTAACATCACGTGTAAGAGCATTTTGAAATGTAGTTTAAAAAAGTCTTGCTGTGTATGCCACAGGGAATGTTTATTAACGGATTTCATGACTATTGAAATAGTCCACACAAAATCATGCGACTTGATACTTGTGAATTTGTGAAGAAAATTATCTTTTTAGAATAATATAAAGCCCTCAATGTTAAGTGAAATTGTTAGTTTGATGTAGTAGATTGTATAGAGGGCTCTCTGACTCCAACTGGGGTCCTCAGCTAGACTTATGCATTCCTCCATGCTGAGCTTGGCCTCATTTTCCTAGGGGTAGCAGCATTTGGATTTTTATTCTTAAAGAAAAATCTTTTTCAGAGAAAGCCATTGTTTTATTTCAAAGTGCTGATGCTTAGGAGCGCAGCTCTTTAATATTCTCTGCAACATTTAGCTGCAGACTTGAGATGGTAGTGTTGGAATGTTGGCCTGAGGCTGAGTGAACTGTGAAACCAACCTTTAGGTGATGTTTGATGAACAAGCTCTGGAGGCAGAGGCAGCTGCAGCTCCAGGGCTAGTCCTGTCACTCTGCCATGGCATTGCAGTGAGATACAGTCCTGCATAATAATTGTCTGGATGTCTTTCCCCCCAGCTCTGACCGTTACTGTGCAATCTCTCAACATTGAGCCCCTATTGGAGACTTCCCTGTCACTTTTTATTGGCTCTAATTGCTTAATCTCAATTACCAAGTAAAGGTCAATGTCCTGTAAACCAATTTAACCCAGTACAGTTCTGTCATTTAATGTGAGAACATAAGGTCACCATTAGAGGAGCATAGAAGGATCTAAGAGAATTGCTTTTTAAACCCTTGCAGTATTAAGCTGCAAATACAGCAGTTGTCTCATCAGATGTTATCATCTTAATTGTCAGAAGTGTCTCTGCAAAAAAAGTTAAACACCAGCAGCTACCTTTGTTTTGGGCATACTTAAATAATTGGAATAATAATTTTAAAAATATTTGGTGTTTTACAATGGTGGGAAATCTGCTGGAGACAAAGTCTTGTCACTAAGTTGTATATTACAAACAAATCTCAATTCTTTTTCAACTTAACTCGCTGTATTTTCTATTATTGATATTGTTTAAATGATAAGTCACAATGAGAATCGCGAACTTCACCACTGACAGAAACTCCTTTTAGCATCACTGAATAATCAGTAAAAAGAATGAATTAAGGTTTCTAATTAAATACTTGATCTTAGTAAATCAGAACGATTAAGGAGATATTTGTAGAATGGATTGGAGTTCATTTTCCAAAAGATTTCTTAAAGATCTGCTACACAATCTTGTTCTGTTAGTCACCTTGTTAAGCAAGCATGTTTTCTCCAAACCAAGTTTTTACATTCACCTAATTATGGTAGCTGCACAATTTAATTAAATATGTGCAAATAACCTTGGGATGTTTCTTGGAGATAATGAGAAGGTTTGATATAAATGAAATTCTATTTGTGCATATATTCATTAAAGAGACACAGCTATTACGAGAATGCAGACAACTCGCACACAAGATGATTAGGGCAACAGGCAAGAGAAATGTTGGGGAAACTTTTGTTTCAGTTTTTACAATTTTTGATATGGATTTGATATTTAAATTAATTTACTGATGTTAGTTTCAGGCTTAAATTTGTGCATTTAAAATTTCCCTTTCTCACCCCATTCTGGTATGGTGTTGAGTGGTACTCGAGATGTGCAATAATTAGTATTCATTTTTAAATCTACAAAAATCAATTATGAATTGCTTCTAATCAGACTTCAACAGTTACAAAATTGCTGGTATTTCCTTCAGTACAAATGATGTGGTACACAGCTGCTACTGTACTACCATGGCTCCACAGCTAGTGGCAAGAATCAACTAATATACCTGAGACCACATTGCCGACATATTATGTGATCAGATCACTAGCTGTGAAAATGAGTTAATACTGGTGTATACCTGCAGCCCTCTGCATTCTGATCAATCTGGTGTGGAATGATTTTCAAGACAATAATGCAATGTGCTGATATCTGATGGCATCTGTGGCAGCCCATACTGCAGTTTTTCACAGACGCATGTTCCGACAGCAAACTGACTGTCTGAAAACTCTTCCAGCACTACAGGCTGAAGTAAATCAATGTGTTTGGTTGCACTTCGTTTAATTGTGAAATTGGGATCGAGTAAGTCATCCACATTAAAATCTCTTTAACATTTTTTTATTTGTATTAGTTTAATCAGCATTAATGCTTGCAGCTCTGCTAAGAACATAAACATATTATTATTTAATAACATACCAAGATATGCTTCTGGCCCAATGCCAATTGAAAAGCCTGACCTAGGTGTCAGGAAGTTATTGAAACATCAGAATATCACATTAAGCTTCACCCTGCCCTCTTCTGATGTCCATACTTATGCGGTTGCCGGAAATGGTTACTGAATTATCCACAGCAAGGTTGTCTGATTGTCATCAAATCGTGGCTGATTTGAAACTTTCTCCAACTGAGCAGGGGGAAGACAGAACCCTTTATTTTAGCCCAACAGCACAAATTTAACTCCGTTCCCATCTCTCTTCATGTCCAATAACAAATATTTTGTCTGTCTTCACAGTGGAAGGCACAAGTTGCATACCAGAAATAGAGTGTAACCCAAGCTCGAATAGGAGTGATGAAATTAAGGTGATTAATATCAGAAGGGAAAAAAGTACTGGAGTAACTCAAATCCAATAAATGCCCAGAACCTGACGGTCTACATCCAGGGGTCCTAAAAGAGTTAGCTGCAGAGATAGCGGGCACACTAGTTATGATTTTCCTAAATTCCCTAGATCCTGGAATGGTCCCAGCGGATTGCAAGTTAAGGAAGGAGTAAGAAAGCAGGGAGCTACAGACCAGTTAGCCTAATATTAGTCATTGGAAAAGTGCCAGAATCTATTATTAATGAAGTCTTAACAATGCACGTAGAAAAACATAGTATGATTAGAACAAGTCAACATGTTTTTATGAAAGGAAAATCCTGTTTGACAAATCTTTTGCAGTTTTTTTAAGGATTTAACTGGAAGAGTAGATAAAGAGGAACTGGTTGATATAGTATACTTGGATTTCCAAAATACATTCGGTGAGGTCCCACACAAAATGTTAATACATATGGTAAGGACTCTTGGAGTTTGTGGTGATATATTAGCATGGATAGAGGATTGGGGTATATAGGGCATTTTCAAGTTGACATACAATGACTAATGGAGTGCTGCAAGGACCAGTGCTGGGGCCTCAGCTATTTACAATCTATATTAATGACTTAGATGAAGGACAGGTAGTAATGTGTCTAAGCTTGCTGATGATAGAAAGCTTGGTGGGAATGCAAACTGTGAGGAGGACTCAGGCTGCAAAGAGATGTACAGGTTAAGTGAGTGGGCAACAAGGTGGTGCAGATGGAATATAATTTGGGGAAATGTGATGTTATTCACTTTGGTTGCATGAATAGAAAAGCAGAACATTTTAAAAAATTATTACAAAATTTATAAATGTTGATGTTCAAAGAGACTTGGGTGTACTCGTACAAGGAACACCATAAGTTGCCATGCAGGTACAGCAAATAATTAGGAAAAAAAATGACAAGTTGTTCTTTATTGCAAGGAGATTGAAGTACAAGAATAAAGAAGTCTTGATATAATTGGGCCTTTGGTGATACCACACCTGGAAAACTGTGTGCAATTTTGGTGTCCGTATTTAAGAAAGGATATATCTTGCATTGGAGGTGGTGCAGTGAAGGTTCACTAGACTGATCCCTGGGACGAGGAGGTTGACCTAGGGTAAGAGACTGAGTTAATAGAGCCTATATTCTCTGGAATTTAGACGATTGAGAAGTGATCTCGTTGAAACATTCACATTTATGAAAAGGCTTGACAGGATAGATGTTGAGCAGTTGTTCCCCTTTCTGAGGAATCTGGAACACTGGCCATTTTAGGATAAGGGGCTGACCATTTTGGACTGAGATGAGGAGAAATTTCTTCACTCTAAGGGTTGTGAATCTGGAATTCTCTACCCCAGAAAGTTGTGTATGCTCTATCATTGAATACGTTTAAGGTTGGGATAGACAAATGTTTGGTCTCTCGGGGGAATCAAAGTTATGGAAACTGGGAATATTTATGCTGGGGGAAAAAACTCAGAGCAAATCTTATTGAGATATTTGAGATTCTGATACAGGTGATTTGAGAAGTGATAACATCTAATCACCAATTCTACAAGGGGCACATCCCAAAGCTCAAGCAAGTGAAGGTAAATAGCTTAGATTTAACAATCATACATACTGGAAGGTGAAGAGAGGAAGCAGGATATGGGGAGCAGATGGAAAATTGAAGTCGAAGCCCAAGATTAGCCATGACTGTAGTGAATTGGGGAGCAGGCTTGACAGTGCACATCATCTTCAGCACCAAGACTGCTTAATGCCCACCTCAATCTTTTTATCACCAAAGCCCATGCGTTTTCACCTCTAGATTCACTTTCTGCACTATTGCTCTTGTTGACTCACATTTTTTCTTTACTCTATAATCTCCAACTTTCAAAAATCAACCATCCATATCCTACCACTCACTACTTTACTCATGATCTACACTGCTCTCCATCCCCCAAAGTATAATGCAGTACCCTCCAGCCTTGGTACCTTCCAGTCCTCCAACTCTGGCCTATAGTAAGTTGTCCCTTCCTCAGGTTACAGATCCTTTAATCATCTCTGCTCTAAGGAACTGCCTCCCTAAATCTGTCTGCCTTTCCACCATTAAAAACCTTCTCAATACTTACCTTGTTGGACCATGTTTTAAGTTGCCTCTTTTAGACCCTTTGCCATGGATCAGTGTCCTTTCTGTTACTTGCTTTTTCTGTTTCTTTCCCTCATGTAAAGCAGCTTGGGATATTTTCTATGTAGGAAATATTTATATAATGAGAATTCTCATTATTTTCTATATCCACAGTCTCCCTAGGTAGCCTGATCCTTCTGTCGTCTCCGCAGTCTCCCTTTGTATCCTCTTCTCTTCATCTTCCTGTGTGTATGATTTTTAAATCTAAACTATTTACCTTCAATTGCTTGAACTTTGGGATGTATCCCCTTGTAGAATTGGTAATTATGTATTACTGCGTCTCAAATCGCCTGTATCAGAACCTCAAATATCTCAATAAGACTTGCTCCGAGTTTTTTCCCCCAGCATAAATATTTCCTCCATAGCTTCACCTTGTGATACCTAATTCAGTGTTGTTGCCCTTCACTGAATCCTTCTCCAAGTTGGGAGGCCATACAGTAGAGCGCATACGGCATTCCTGGTGGAGTCCAGGCTAGTCTTCCAATTTTGCTTTTGCTAATCATTCAAAGCTGCCAGAACAATAATTATTTGCCTTGAGCCTGTAAAATATTTGTGAATAGTGTAAAGTTCACTGTAATACTGAGGCAACTGATGCTGCTTTTTTCTTTAGTTTGAGCAGAGAGAAAACCACAAATTGCCATCCATGGAGGCATAAGGCTGGAATATCTTTCATACTGTTAAGTATTAGGAGGCAAATCTTCTTAACTTCTGGTCTAATCCCCAGTAAGCCATATTAAAGTGTAAAGCAGCTTAGGTGATTAACCGTGAAATGCATTAAGATATATACTGTGAAGATTTGAAATCTGTGCCCTTTAATACAAGCTAAAAGATATTATTTCAGGAGAAATACTGTTCATCAAATTGCTAATTGTTTTTTACATTTTGAAACAACAAAAAAAAAGGATTTGACAATGTTCTTGGGTGAACATATGATTATTAAATTATTTGCATATTTTAATGAAACTGAATAGTACAGGCTACAGAAATCTATATCTGGCTGTTTGGTGTCATTACTGTGAGGGTGTCTTTTAATCTACTGATTACTCATGACAAACCTCATTAGTAAAATCACTCAATTAATGGTTGATCCAAATATGTAGACTAATATAGCACTGCCATTCAGCCTGTCATGCTTGTGGACCATTTTAGTGATATCTAATAACTTCATTTTTGTTGATGTGAAATATTATCCTCCTCTAAAGAGCTGCTCGTTTTGTCATACTCCCATGCCTTTTCCGCAGAACCCTGCAAATTTTTCCCCTTCAAGCATTTTTCCAATTGCCTTTTGAAAATTCTTACTGAATCTGCTTCCACCACCCTTTCAGGCAGTGCATTCTAGATCACAACACTTGCTGCATTTTATAAAAAAACATTTTTCACTCCATCTTTGGTTCTTTTGCTAGTTATTGTAAATCTGTGCCTATTTCTCAGGAGAATACAGCATGTTTCCCAGGTTCTTCAAGCAGTTGGACACATTTTGTGACTGATTCCAATGATTAACTTATTTTTTCCTATTTACGCACCCCCACCCAAATTTTCTCCCCATCTCTCCTGAATGAGTGGACTTGAGCTGCTTCTATCATCTTTTCATCTGATTTTGCCAGCCCCCCAACATCTTGGTGCTGGCTTGCACTGTTTGTGCTATTAAATCCATTTACCTTAGCCCAGAAGGCAGAGTTGTCCAGCTAATAAATGATGGGCTCCTGGAATCCAAATTCAAAGAAGACACGTTAAAGCATCTTTCCTTTTGTGAGCTGAAAGCAGGTGTAGACTTTCTCCTTGAACTGCTGCAGTTCATATGGTCTAGTTGCTCCCAAATAATGTTAGGTAGGGAATTTCAGGATCTTGGCACAAGCTAAATTAAGGAATGGCGATACATGTCCACTTTGGGATAGTTTGTGATTTGGAAGGGAACTTAGGAGATGATGGTGTTCCCACAAGGTCTCTACTTTTGATCTTTATGGTGATGGATCCCTCAGAGAAGAGACGGATGCCATCTCCTGCTCCTATTTCTTATGTTCTCATACCTCAGATTTGTGGAGGCTAGATCGCCTAAAGTATTTAAAAAGGAGGTAGATAGATTTTTGAAATATCGGGGATTTGAGGGCTATGAGGAGCTGGTGTGAAAGAGGAGTTGAGGCCTGGGCAGAGCAGATGATCTTGTTGAATGGCGGGGTAGGCTTGAGGGGCCAAGTGGCTTATTCCTGCTCCTATTTCTTATGTTCTCTCAAAGTAAGGCTGGAGAATTGCTGTGGTGATTCTGTGGGTGGCACATACTACAACATGGTGTTCTGATGAGGAAAGAGTGGATCTTGAATCCTGTGTTAAGGGTGTTGACCAAATGGGCCACACTGATGTGGGTTTCTTGATGGTTGCTGCGGTTACCACTGCCGAGGAGAGTGTTGAGCATTCCTTCATGTCACGGTTGATTTTATGGTGCTGACACCATGTGGAAACAGATCCATTTGATCTCATCATTCTCAATTGACCCATGACGGTGAGAGGTCAGTATTTAACCCTTCCATCCATTAGAGAGGGTTAAAATTAAAACTGGCCTGCTGTGATTGCCTGGTCCATCCCTCTCCAACCTGTGATCCCTTCTGAGCTGCAGTCTTTCTTTCCCTGGTGACTGCGAGCCATGATCCCACCAGTCGAACCCCCTGATCTTTCCTGATTGCTAGGTATGGACCCCAGTGGCCCCTGGCTTTCCAGCTAGCCAGCCTGTCAACTTGGCCAACTGCCAGGCGGGAATCGGAATAAAAAACAGTGGTGAAGGCCTGCAGCTAAATTTGGCTGTTCTTGTGTCCCCCACCACCTCCTCTTCTCCCCCCCCCCACCAAAAAAAAAGGATTTCCAGGAAATCCCATGTTTCTATCCCCACCCCTCTGAAACCCAGGGCAAAGTTGTGAAACTCTGTGTTACTCAGAATATCAATTAATGATTGATGATTTTGTTTTGCATTTATTCACGTTCAGTTCCTGACTGGTCCAAACAGCAGTCCAGTGCTTTTCTGTAAGTGGGATGGCCAGTTCAGGACATAGATTGAAAGCTCCGTCCTCTGCTTTTGTTCCTGGATGAATATCTGTACTCGTTAACCATCACATTGAGCAATCCAATTACATTTGCTTAACTTTTATTTTCCCCTTTCCTCCAAATAATATATAAAATAATATTCATTGTGGACAATGGTAGACGAAGTTGGACCCATTAAGTTCTATTACATTTAGATGATTTGAGTAATATTCAAAATCAGTATATTTTATCAATGTTTAAATATCTGCAGTGTTCCTGCTCAGATTGGACCATTTTTAAGTAATGTTTTTACTCATGTTTATTCTAGAAAATCATGAAAGCTTCTATTTGACATTTGAATGAATACATTCCTGCATTAGTGTTTATGCCCCTAATCCACTTGGCAGTGATTTTAATAAATTCTTATTTCTGCTGTCCATTATAATCCAAACACAATTTATTCACTAATAATGCAGTGACTTATAGTGTTGAAGGTCATTCTAGGGTAGCCCACATACTGTCAAAGAACTTCAGAGGGGTTCCTTTGTAGACCCTGACTGCATTGTGACAGTTATATAGAAAACCTTCAATTTGCTTTTGATGTTGTATGAAGATTTGGAAATCATTTTCCTATCCATTATTTTATTCTGTAATGAATAAGTACAGTAGAACTGGGACGATCTTGCTGAAAGCAACAGATTGATTAATTTTTTCAGTTGTGGGCTGTTAGTGGCCTTGCAAAGAAAGATAGTTGAGGGAATATTGCGTCAGCCCCCGTTCTACGTGACAAATCTAATGCAGCAGCTTGCCTAAAGTACAGAGAGCTGAGAACATCATGTGGAAGTATGAGGCCGACTACAGATAGAGCTGGCTAGAGAGAAAAAACTCTGCTCAGTCAAATGATCCCCGAATCCTGACTCATGTCTAACACATGAGCAGAATGTTGGGATTGGCATGGCAATCTCCTCATCTTTTTGACCTTCTTTACAAAGGGCTTCATTTCTCCATCAGTGAGGGGAAGAAGCATAACTGTTTGCACTTTTGTGAATGTGACAGCTAGCGTAAGTGGTGCAATGGTATGACTTCAGAACCATCTGTGTATTTGATCCAATTGTTGACAAGCCAACAGAAAAGATTGTCGAGCAATTCTGCATGAAGAGGGTGGCCCCGTCGAAATCAGTTTCTTTGCTGTTTAATTCTGAAATCTACTTTTCTAAAATGCTTCCATCATTTTTCAAAGTTTCTTTCCTGAATGAAACTTGATGGAGCACTCTTGATGTAGTTAAGTGCTTGGGTACCAACCTCCTGAACCGGAGTCAGATAGAATTGATATGTGAGTTTGGGTGTTTGTTTAGTTGAACAATGGGTTGGGTAATAAACCCCTTGTAAATTAATTTAATTAGTTTTTGGATCAGCTTGAGAAACTTAATTGACTTTTTCTGTTGAATTTGGAGGCTAAGATTGGAAGAGATGATTGCCCACCATATGTAGTCCTTATAGCAACCAGTTTTGCAACCCATAATAGCTATCATCATCATCTTTACTCTGCTCAACCTTGCTGGTGTCCTGTGCTTGGGACCTTAGATATCCCTTCACCTTGGTTTCTCAATG
Source organism: Carcharodon carcharias (assembly GCF_017639515.1). NCBI lineage: Eukaryota > Metazoa > Chordata > Chondrichthyes > Lamniformes > Lamnidae > Carcharodon > Carcharodon carcharias. Next base: position 4,666,565 of record NC_054481.1, on the reverse strand, counting down.
AAGAAAATAGTTGTACTGGCTCAAGATTACAAACCTGTCTATATTGTTCTGGTGATTTAAACTTTGTTCCGGCTTAATTCAACAAAGTGTTAACCTGGACCATATATCCAGTAATAAAATTACAATTATTTAGACTCCAGTTACTCAACTTTTAAAGTTAACCGTTAACAGAACATCCACTATACAGGTTCATGCTGTAGTACTGATTGTTGCTGTTTCTCATAGCATTGCCTTTCAACAATATGCTCAGTTTGGAATTATTTTCTAGGAATAGCTGTAATTCTGAAGAGGGCAGCAGGGGTTAATTTTCATTGTCTGATGAGGTAACAATTCAATGAAGAAGAAACCAACATTTGGTTTACTAGTGCATGCGTTAATTTTGCACCATAATAGATTCGTTTTTTTACAGAACTATACAAATTCTGTAACCGTATTCACAAGGAAAGAAAATAAATAATGCTTTTTTCACTGACAACATGAAATACAACGACAAGTCCCGGAGGGACAAAGGAATCTGTGGTTTTTCACTTGTAACATCAGGCAGCTGTTGGGCGTTACTTTAGATTTTCTGTTCCCTGGTACTTGCAATTCACTACATGAGCACGATGTTCAGCTGTCTTGCCAGCATCAGCATCTGCAGTCAAATTGCATATTGTGCAGCTGAGAAGGCTACCCAAGGCATGGATTTTGGTAACCATAGAACTACCAATATTGTATCCTAATTCCTTGAAGATTTTGAAGCCATGTTTTAATCCTAAAATCTTTAACTATTTATATGTTAGTGATTGCCCAAGATTGGAGTTAGCAATTTAATTAACGTATGGCAGATTGTGATGTCAAATAATTTCCTCTTGGCTTAACTACTTAATGTTGCAGATGGTAAGTATGTTACACATTCTAACATTTGACTATGACCTTTTGCTAATTGATAACAGCCAGTGAACCTTTGCCAGGAAAATCCTCTGTGCCCAGTATCTCCCTCACTATTTCAGCATCAATGCGAACTATTTAATCACAGACTATTGGACAACTATGTATTTCAGTTGTGAGTTGTGTCCAATTTTGTCGAACTATCTTCCCAAACCAATTATAATCCATTTTCACCATCTTTTCAAAAAATAATCCGTAACGTTCTAGAGGATTCTGTACAAATTTCCGATTGCATAGCTACCACAAACTAATACAACTAGTTATTTTTAAAAATCAGTCTTTATTAAAATGGGGTTTTTCCATTGACTATGATGCTGATAGAAAGGGCACGATGAGTAGATTTCTAATACACAATGTGTGTCACTCGTTATTTGCTGAAATTATTTGGTGAGACCACACCTGGAGTATTGAGTGCAGTTTTGGTCTCCTTACCTAAGAAAGGATACACTTGCTATAGTAGTGCTGTGAAGATTCACCAGACTGATTCCTGGGATGGCAGGATTGTCGTATGAGGAGAGATTGGGCTGGCTAGGCCTGTATTCACTGGAGTTTAAAAGAATGAATTGTATAAAATTCTGACAGGGCTAGACGGACTGGATACAGGGATGATGTTTTCTCGGGATGATGTTTTCTCTGGCAGGTGGGGTGGGTGGGTGGGGGTGAGGGTGGGGGGGGGTGGTCTAGAACAAGAGGTCACAGTCTCAAGGTACGGGGGGAAGCCATTTAGGACTGAGATGAGGAGAAATTTCTTCATTCAGACAATGGTGAGTCTGTGGAATTCTCTACCGCAGAAGGCCGCGGCGGCCAAGTCACTGAATATATGAATATATTTAAGAAGGAAATAGACTTCTAGACTCTAAAGGCATCAAGGGGTATGGGGAGAGAGTGGGAGTAGGGCGTTGAGATAGAGGATCAGCAATGATCATACTGAATGACGGAGCAGGCTCAAAGGGTTGAATGACCTACTCTTATTTTCTAAGTCTCGATGAAAGTTTTTTATTTATATGGTCGCACTCTATGGCAGGATATTTCTCTTTTTAAATTTACTATTCATCATCATTCCACCCATGAGCAATCATTTATAGCTGCTCTCCCACAAAGCATGTCGTCTTGGTATTTCATATAATAATAACTGTGATAGAAAAATAGTGTGATATTTACTTTGAGATCTCTCTCATACATGTCAACTTGTAGAACTGATCATTACACACACCCTGAGCTACAATGTCAACCCCACCTTACCAAAGGACATAAATTTGCCCCAAGCACTGGGATTTTGATTGTGTTGGGGAATCTAGAACAAGTGGGCATAGCCTTAAAGTTAGAGCTAGACAGCTCAGGGGTGATGTCCAAAAGCACTTCTTCACACAAAGGATAGTGGAAACCTGGAACACTCCCTCCCCAAAAGTGCTGTTGAGACTCGGCCAATTGAAAATTTCAAAACAGAGATTGGTAGATTTTTATTAGGCAACGTTATGAAACCATGGCGGGTAAGTGGGGTGAAGATACAGAGCAGGTATAATGTAACTGAATGGTAGAACAGGCTTCAGGGGCTGAATGGCCTACTCCTGTTCCAATGTTTCGAGTTAGGTACTTGTGCTGAAATGATCCACAGGTTGCATACTGATATCAAAATGCATTGCGCATTATTTCTCAAACAGTGAAAAAATTTCAATGTATAAATAAGTGAAGGCAGGTTCTGCTGACACAATTGGTGAGAAAATACGTTACTTGGTTGGAAAGGTTTCACTTTTTTGTGCTGAATTGATCACTATCCAGTGACCTACTGCAAACTGAGTGCCGATTGGTTGGGGAGTGCTGATCTGATACCTTGTCTGTGGAATAAGGTACCAGCATTTACTATCTGGAGTCAAGGTGTGAAGTGGCCCCGAGTGAGGAGTGTTAGTGGGAATTAAGCCAGTCATTGCCTTCGGGGAGGTAGAGGGGAGACAACTGTGAATGGGGAAGTAAGGTCACAGACCTTCAGTGTCTTTTTATAACTAATACATTAGTCAAATATATCAAAACAAGATAGACTTAGACTCTTCATGAGCTCATAATATCTCAAAATGCTTATCAGCCAATTAAGTCCTTTATTTTGTAGTGTGGTTACTATGGCAATGTAAAAAATGTACACTGCAAGGTCCAGCAGACAACTGTGATAATGACCTGATAACTTGTATCAATGAAGTTGGCTGTGGGCTAAATATTGGCCCAAGACACTCTTCAAAATGGTACCATGGGATTTCTTTTTTAACATGAAAACCTATTGCAAGATACTATCAGGCCTGCAACCATTTTCAGTTTTATTACATTTTCACCTAGGTGCGACCCCACATCTACTGCACAGTGTGGTTCTGTGTGGCCTTGGTGCATTGTTGACAAGGCGACACTTAATTAAACTGTTCACTGCAGGAGAATGATTCCTCTGCGTGCTTTGTGTAATGAAATTGTAAAGATCAGGCTTTTCGTTTTCTTACCCACAATGTACAGATGAAACCTTACCCTATATGCTCTATATTATCAATAGCTGGCAGCATGCTTCAGCAGGTGATATATTCTTGAGGTTTCTCTGCAGCTCATATACTGCTTGCATGTTACCCACAACACTCTTTGACGAACCACTCAACTGAAAATCTCACCGCGATTTCTTTTCCTAATTAAAATTATTGACAGCTAGAATTTCACTCTTTGATTGAATTACATGTTCTTTGCCAGCTGTTCTTTATATTATATATTATTATGTAGTTTACAACATTTAAATTGAAGGAACAGAAGAAAAAATAATATAGTACCAGCAGAGACCTGCAAAACATTTGTAGTGAAATTAGTATCTTTATTGGAACAGTGCTTCTTTAAATATAGGATTTCTAGTTATTCTGTCACCAAAGGCTAACAGAATCAAAACTTCCCATTCTGGAAAAGCTACATAAAACTGGCCATGTGTAAAGATAGGACACGAATATAAATACAAAGTTTGCCAAGAGTCTTGTGACTTGTTTATCGTCATTGAATATGAAAGTCTAATTGGGAACTGTTTCCTGAGTTGAAAAGGCAGGTTTACAATTGATAGGCTCATTATTATTCGAAGAGTAAACACTCTGGGCTGAATTTTCCCTCCGTTGGTGGGGATGGGGGTTGTGTGGGGTCAGGCACAGGCACGAACCCAATCGGCGCCCCTAATTGGGGACATGCCATTAGTTTACTTGGGCAGGCCTTAATTGGCCCATGACGCACACCCGGAAGTGCTGAGCACCCCCTGTGCGGGCGGGGGGTGGGGCGGGGGGGGGGGTGCGGTTCCCTGAGTCATTCCCTGCACTCTTCCGTGCATGCGCGCGAAAGAGCACAGAGATCTTCCTGAGGCGCCTCAGAGATCGGTTTGACGTGTAAATTTAAATAAAGGGAAAGAAAAACTTTTAAAACATTTCCCCTCATGTGACACTGTCTGGGCTGGGACATGTGAAAGGATTATTTTTAAAATTTTTATTGACTTTTTAAACACTTCATGAAACCTCGGATGAGGTTTCATGAAAAATGCGAAGGCCGCCTGGGCTCTTCGCCTGCCCCCCCGCCAACCTTGAGGTTGGACGGGCAGCTCAGGTAATTGAATTAATTACTATTTAAATGACCTTACTAGGCCTTTGACAGTTTGAAAATCTAAATGACGCACGGTGACACCTGGATGCCCGCCCGACGTCACCCTGTGTTATTTTACATGTTGGCGAGCGGGCCCCGACCCCGCTCGCCAACTGGAGAATCCTGCCCTCTGTCTCTGTGAAATCTGCTTGTTATAATTTCAGCATCTATCATCAAAGCTTCCTAACCACCCATCTTGTTTCACGACAAAGTCCTTGTTTGGGATTTAAGTTTCACAGCAACATTACAACGGCTCCTCTCTTGAGTCTGAGCTTGTGCAGATGACATGCCCATTGGAGTTAGACTGTGTAGAAACTCTGGACCATGTGGACTGTTAACATCTTCATCTATAGAATCTTTCAATTCACCTGACAGCTTTCTCAAACATTTTCTTTCAAAATCTAGTGAATCCTAATTTTTGCTGAAGGAATAGCATTCAAGTAATAAGTTATATTAAATAATTGCCCCTGCCATTTTGCCACACTTAATGAATTCCATCATTCCATTCTTCCCTCTCTCCTATGCCATCCCCATCCTGTGCCATCTATCATGCCATCCTGATCCCATTCCTTCCATCCCTCCCAGGCTATCCCCATCCTGACCTTGCGATCACCATCCCTCCCATCAATCCCACCCTATCGCTCATGGAAAGAAATCCTTACATCCAGGGTTGCTTTATTGTTGGGCTTCCCTCACCTTCCATTGTTTCTGTTCTCTAGCAAACCCTGTCTCTCGGCCCACCCTGCTGCTGCCACCAACCATTGGCAGCCACACATGCATCATGTGTCCCAGTCCTCCCCATGTCCCACATGCCTCCACATGTGCCAGGCACTGCCCACCAAATAAACCCACGAACCAATGATCAATCAGAGTAGTCCAGACAGACCAAAACTGTTTTAGTTCTTGTGCCACAGGATTTTGAACTAAAAAAGAAGCAACAGATGGGCAGTAAAGTGACAGGCACTGCTCACTGTTCATCCAGTTAATGTGTCGACACGTACAGCACATGCAGAGGCTAAACAGCCAATTGTGCCTGTGTTGACTCTTAGGCCTGGATTTTCCATTCCTGTTTGTGGCAGGTGTCATGGTGGGCGAGAGCGGAAAATGTTGCGAGAAGGCCAAAAATTGGTTTTGCATTGTATTGAAGCAAGTTTGCGTTTGTGCACTCCAGCTTTTAATGGCAGGCCATGTTTCCCGCGGCAGCACGTCAGGGATGTCATGTCAATAACTTGCATCTGATTATAAGGACTCCTCGCTGGAATGGTCCGATCATGCTGGATCATCAGGGCACATTGTGTGCAGTTAGAACGACACGTTTCATAATGGGATATAAGCGACGTGCACCTGGCAACCTGTGATGCGCTCATGACTTCACGATTCATTCACCGACCTTGCATTGCACAGCACTCGTGATAATGAGCGCCAGGCTTCGCAGGCAGCACCACGTCGCTTTCATAGGCAAATCTCTACCTATCAGACCAGCAGTAAGGTGGGGGTGGCTTTTAGTGGGTTGCAGGGTTTGGGCTGTACTGGGGTCTCTGAGTGGGGAGGGTTGCACTCAGACACATGACTAGGGGGAGGGTGCGGGGGGGATTAGCGTCCTCAGCGCCAAGATGGGGAGAGAGTATGTTACAGATCGACACAAGGCATTTGGGGCCGGAACGGGAGGAGCGCTGAGTGAAGAAGCGCTTCAGTCTACATTGTTGAGCTTGCAAAGACTGTCCTTGTCCCAGTCCAGGGTGCCATCGACTGCACTCATGTGGCTATAAAAGTTTCCTGGCTACAGGCATTCTAACACATAAACAGCAAGGGCTACCGCTCGCTCGATGTACAGCTGGTCTGCGCCCGTAAGAAACTTTTATTAAGTAGGTTTGCGCAAGATGCTCAGGAAATGCCATGACTCTCATATCTTGAGTAGATTGCAGATCCTGGACATCTTCAAGGGACCACACAGGATCCAGGGTTGGCTCCTCAGTGACAAATGGGTACCGACAAAGGACCTGGCTGATGACACCTGGGCGATGGCCACAGAATCCTGCAGAGAGAAGGGACAATGAGGCTCATGCTGCTGCTCGAACATTGGCGGAGCATGCCATAGGGATCCTAAAGATGCGATTCTGATGCCTGGACCGATTTGGCGGAGCACTCCGGTACACTGCCCAGAGGGTCTCACGGATCTTCGTGGCTTGCTGCACAACCTGGCACAGCAAAGGCGGGAGGACTTTCCAGATATTGACATGAAGGAGCTGCATTTCTCCTCCAGTGAGGAGGACATAGAAAGAGATGAGGGTATTGAGTTGGAGAAAGCCAAGGCTTAAGGGGGAGAGGCCGTATCACGAGCCAGATGAGGCAGGCATGTGCGTGAGGCCTTCGTTGCCACCAGATTCCATAAAGATGATGACAAGTTGCAGTGAGTACCCTCTTGGACAAGTGCCATCCATCATGGGCCAGCATGAGCACCAGCATCGTATTCCTCTCGTTTCAACCATGCATTTCAATATGAGAGGGAATAGTAACACCTCAGGCTCAAATTGTCCAGACCCTTTGAAGGATGAGGAAGTCTCAGGAGCCTGTGTCCTTGCTGAGATGAGATGCTAACTGGAGGAAGGAGGCCTGGCATCAGATGTCAGAAGGTGCCAGCTCTTTAAGCGTACGTCCAGCTTCCCGGTTGCAGCGGCAGACTACAAGAGCCAGGAGCTGTTCCACTATCCTCAGTTGGCTTGTGGCTGTGTGCCTTCAATGTGACAAAGCTCCTCAAAGAGATCCATCTCCAGCAACAGGACAATGCATTCTGCATTACGTCGATAGTGAAACTGATAGGTGACACATGGGCCAAGACAGCCAAGGTGTGCATCTAATCAGAGATGACTCAATCCTCTGGGTAACCTTCTCTATTATGTTAACATCTGGCACTCTGTTAGTGATGTTGGCCTGCTTTTATCCTCACCTTACCAAGCATGTGGAGCACCTGAGGATGATGACATTCAACAACTTGTGTTACAGACATTAAAATGCCTACTCTTTAAGACACACATTGTGTCCTCGTGGCCAACCCTCCCCTTGAAAATTCCAAAATTCTCTGAAACCATGAGTCATTGCTAATAAAGAGCAGACTTCAGCCTTCAGTACATCCTTGCTCCTACATCATTGTTCCCCTCCACCTTGTCTAAAGCTATGATGTCTGCTTCCAGAGCATGCTCAAAGGCTCTACTGACCACCAAATATCACCATTTGCAATTAGCATCACTCGTCTCAGCGAGTGTTTAGGTGATGGGATGCACTGCGCTGCATTCCAACATTGTGAGAAGAGCCTTGTGGCCTCAATCGAAACAATTACAGGTTGAGAAACGCTCAAGGTTGTAGGTTCAAACACCAGGGCAGTAATGTGGCTGAGAGGGGCAGAGCTTTGGTACCTTGAGGTGGCAAGGTGCCCCACTTATTGGTCAGCTTGGCAGATATGTACTCAAAGTTGGAAATGCAGTTGGCAGTCAGGACTGCGCATGAGCTCTGAGTTTGGGCTCATAGTATGAAAACCCTGCCAAAAGACAGAGCACATGGAGTTGCACAATATGTGACCCTTCTCCGTGTGTTAACACATTTCTCCTCGTACCCTACAGCTTCACCTTTCAAGGATGCAGACGAGATAGGAGAACACTTCTACCTCAATCTTACACAGCCAAGAATAAACATGACACGACCCTGCAAAGTATGTGAACGAGATTAATTCCGCAGGGACACTTAACATTAGAGTCACTGATATCGAGAATGATTTGGAAAAAGGCTACACACTGGTGATACTACATGGATGAAAGGCCTGTGATACTACATGGATGAGAGGCCTGTGATAGCAACATCTGCGAAAAGTTGGGGGAGGGACCATGGTATCACACCTAATTGACAGCAACACAGCTCATAAAAAGGAGGCATACACAAGAGATGTGAAATGGGTGTGATTCTATTTACATTTATGAACATTATATACATGTTGCGAACACCTGTGCCACCGTTGTGTTCCTAATTTTTTTTAACTTTTCTAACCCTACCGCCAGGTCTTGGTGCTTCCCCAGTATCCACAGTGGAGGGGGAGGCAGCCTGCTGACTGGTATGCCCTGTTGTCTGTGATGATCTTGGTGGGTGTCCTCTGGAGGGCCCTGACCTGCTTTGGGTGACCTGCTGTGGGGCAGGTACACCCTCCTCGGTCCATGGAGCTAGAGGTGATGGGGTCACAGGAAGAGGGGATTGGGATTGGCTGGACAGGCCCGACGTCACTTTGATGGATGGCCCTGGAATGTCCAGCTGCTGGTGGTCCTCCCTATGAGTGCACGAGGGCCCCTTGCTGACTCCTTAAGCAGAAGGATAGCCGGAGTGAGATCTAGGTGCTCCTCACCCCCTCGCGTAGTCACTGATGGATGCCACCAATGGCTACAACAATGGAGTGCAGCTTCTGCAGCAGTGCAGGACCAATGTGGACAATTAAATAACTCACTAGAGGAGGAGGCTCTAAAAATATTCCCATCCTGGCTAAAGGCACTGGATAGTGCAACGGCAATGGGCCCTGACAATATTCTGGCAATAGTACTGAAGGCCTGTGCTCCAGAACTTGTTGCGCCCCTATCCAAACTGTTCTAGTACAGCTATAACACTGGCATCTACCCAGCTATGTGGAAAATTGCCCAGGTATGTCCTGTACACAAAAAGCAGGACAAATCCACCCCAGCCAATTACCGCCCCATCAGTCTACTCTCTATCATCAGTAAAGTAATGGAAGGGGTCATCAACAGTGCTATCAAGAGGCATTTGCTTAGCCACAGCCTGCTCACTGATGCCCAGTTTGGGTTCTGCCAGGGCCACTCAGCTCCTGACCTCATTACAGCCTTGGTTCACACATGGACAAAAGAGCTGAACTCTGAGGTGAGGTGAGAGTGACTGCCCTTGACATCAAGGCCATGTTTGACTGAGTGTGACATCAAGGAGCCCTTGCAAAACTGCAGCAAGTGGAAATCAGGGGGAAAGCTCTAGTTGGAGTCATACCTAGAACAAAGGAAGATAGTTGTGGTTGTTGGAGGTCAGCCACCTCAGCTCCAGGGCATCACCGCATGAGTTCCTCAGGGTAGTGTCCTCGGCCCAACCATCTTCAGCTGCTTCATCAATGACCTTCCTTCCATCATAAGGTCAGCAGTGGGGATGTTCACTGATGATTGCACAATATTCAGCACCATTCACGACTCCTTAGATACTGAAGCAGTCCACGTCCAAATGCAGCAAGACCTGGACAATATCCAGGCTTGGGCTGACAGGTGGCAAGTAACATTTGCGCCACACAAGTGCCAGGCAGTGACCATCTCCAGCAAGAAAGAATCTAACCATCGCCCCTTGATGTTCAATGGCATTGCCATCACTGAAAACCCCACTATCAACATCCTGGGGGTTACCATGGACCAGAAACTGAACTGGACTAGGCATATAATTACTGTGGCTACAAGAGGAGGCCAGAGGCTAGGAATCCTGTGATGATTAACTCACCTCCTGACTCCCCAAAGTCTGCCCACCATCTACTAGGCATAAGTCAGGAGTGTGAAGACTTACCTGGATGAATGCAGCTCCCACAATACTCGAGAAGCTTGACACCGTCCAGGACAAAGCAGCCCGCTTGATTGGCACCATATCTACAAACCTTCACTCCCTCCACCACTGTGTACCATCTAGAAGATGCACTGCAAAAATTTACAAAGGGTCCTTAGACAGCACCTTCTAAACCTTTGACCACTACCATCTAGAAAGGCAAGGGCAGCAGATAGATGGGAACACCACCACCTGGAAGTTCTCCAAGTCACTCACCACCCTGACTTGAAAATATATCACTGTTCCTTCTTTGTCACTGGGTCAAAATCCTGGAACTCCCTCCCTAACAGGGAGTGAGTGTGTGTATGTACGCCACATGCAACGATTCAAGAAGGCAGCTCACTACCAGCTTCTTAAGGGCAACTAGGGATGGGCATTAAATGCTGGCCCAGCCAGTGAAGCCCACATCCTGTGAAGGAATATATTTTAAGAAATTGTCCTGGAACAATGCCTCCATGGCGGCCTACCATGTTGCTTCAGTACGTTGGCATGCCAGCACTATCACGTCAGACTGAATGTGGATGGACTCCTCCATCATCCATTGCAATATGAGGAATGCAGCAGAAAGCCTTCCTGATGTCCCTGTGATTATCGCTGCAGCTGCACCAACTGATTTAGGACCCATTCCGGAGGCTCATCATCTGACTCAGGCTCAGCAGAATCCTGGCCTCCAGCAGATCCTCCGAGAGCTGGTGACCTTGGGTGTCCCTGCCTCCGCTTGCTGTGGACCAGATCTTGTGCTGTGCTCACCAGATTCTGACCCTGAGGCTACTTGAGAACTAGTTCCCGCGTGTGTGTCTCCACGCTGGTGGAGGGTGTGGGGGAGCGCTATAATAGGTCTTCTGCTGTGGTGTCCTCTGGCTCTTAATCCGAGATGTCATCGAGGCTGGAGCTGAGGGCCTGGCTTGTGGATGACCTCGGGTGCTTTCCAGAAGTATCTATGAAACAAAGCAGAGATAATTAGTGCAGGGCAGACAACTCAAACAGGACAGTGCACTCACAGTATGGTTGTCTGAGGGATGAGCTGGGCACGATCCTCACTTGGGTGTGTGCCATCCACCTCGCTATAAGCGCAGGCACATTCCACGTCCTCTCCGGCCAGCTTGTTGGGAGTGAGGGCCTTGACTTCGGCCAATCCACCCCCAGTCGGAGACCTCTCCCTCCTGTTGTGTGCAAGCTTGTTCTGCACAAAGACAAATGGAGAGTGTGAGCAGGACTCATGCCAAGGCAGATGATCAGGATGCCTGCCATGTGTAGTTGGTGAATGCAGCCGTGGACGGAATGAGGACATGAACTGCATAGGATGTGAGGCCAGATGGACTTGTGAGGGTGTGTGTGAGAGAGTGAGTGGTGATGTCCTTTGAGCTGGCAGTGAGTGAGATGCCAGTGAATGTGTGATGGGCTTGTGAGTGTGTGAGTTTAGACTGATGAGATGGTTGACTTTCCTTGGTGGCACGGATGGGATCATTCATCCTTTTTCTGCACTGAGTGGCTGACCTCTTCTGTGCTGCATCAGCACTGACCAATGCTGCCACTGTCTGCCAAGCTGGAGTGGTGAGGTTGGTGGACCTCCTGCAGCCATCACTGGGGTAGAGGACATCACAGTGGGCCTCGACTGCGTCCAGCAGGCGTTCCAGTGAGACAACATTGAATTTCGGAGCAGCATCCTTTGGGAGCCACGTCTACTGTGGAGCAGTCCTGGGCTGCAGACAATAAAGGAGCCGTGCACGAGTGCTGTTTAAACATGGCATCCAAGTGAAGAAGCAGTGAGCTCATGGTGGGGCAGGCGAATCAAAGGCCACCGGTCTGCGATCTGGCGTGTTTACTGTGCATGCATAATTAATGTGGCGAGAGGCAGACTGTACGGTGCTAACATCCACCATTGCCCCCGGCGGAAGGAACTCTGTTTTTCATGCCCACTGCCGCACTTATTGCAATGAGGGGGTGACCCTGCCCTTTGAAATAGTTATGCAATTAACCTAATTTCCTACCTATGTGATCATTGCCCTGCAAATTTTTCCCTTTTAAGTAGTATTCAAATATAAAGTAGTCCTGCCCATTTTAATTTGCCTTGTGACATAACACATGGCACAGCGGATTAGGGCAGTTATTAAACCTTGTGCTGTTCGCATTAATCTGAACCACAAGCTAACCGTATAGCCAACTGAGCTAACAGCGCAGCCCCAGCAACCTCACCCCCCCTCCGTACCAAATATGAGGTATCATTTATTTGAACCTGGTCATTTGTGCTACACAGTGAATGAACCCAGAGGCAACAACACTGTACTGCTAGACTATTTAAAATCACCTTTAACATGACTGTGAAACTCATTAAGCTGATGAACCTTGATGGATCGCGCACAATGTCCTCATGTTAAAAAGGCTCTGGAAAATTTTCACCTGAAATAATTGTAAAAAAAAAAAACCCACTAGAGCTATACCTTGAGTGCCCTACCATCCATTCTTAATTAGCACATTTGTTTAGATAATATCACCAACTTTAATTTTAACACCTATGTGTTCTATTGTACTATTGTCGTTGACATCTTTTGATGATCTGCTTCTATCACTGCTTGTTTGTCCCTACAACCACACCCCCCCACCCCCCCTCCACCTCTTTGTCTCTCTATCTCTCCGCCCCCCACACACACACCTTAAACCAGCTTATATTTCAACTCTTTCTTGGACTCGAACGCAAGTTCTGTCGAAGGGTCATGAGGACTCGAAACGTCAACTCTTTTCTTCTCCGCCGATGCTGCCAGACCTGCTGAGTTTTTCCAGGTAATTCTGTTTTTGTTTTGGATTTCCAGCATCTGCAGTTTTTTTGTTTTTACCTGAAATAATTGTTGTTGTTCCAAATGCCTATCGAAGATCGAGCTTCCTAGCACCTGAATGACTGAACTTGAACCGTAATGAAATAAATTGTAGCCTTTGTTTTTAAAGTGGCTGCCAAAACAACCCTGCCTGTGTGACTTGTCATTAGTATTCTGTGCACATGGACTCACCAAGCAGAATCATCTTAATGGACTCTGAATGAGCCCAACTGCCAGCTATTGTTGGATGGGAAGAGGCTACAAGCCCTGCCGATGGTGAGTTATAGCAGTGACTGTCTAATGCTGAGCCAGATCAGGGTCAGGAGGCTGCTTAACATGACATCAATCAAGGTGGGCAAGACAGTGGAAACCTGCTGAGTTGGGATAAAATTCCCAGAGCATATAGGAAGGGTGGGTGAGTTAAACAACACTGTGGCACTTTCCAGATAAAGCTTTGATGACAGAACTTTTCTCTGTTTTTCTGATAATTGGGAACAGTGACTTAGTACATCCTAGCAAATACCCATCCAGGACCCAGAAGATTTAGTCCTGTCTGTTGCCCAGATTGACCATTGTGACTCCATTTTTTAAAAATTTATTGTTCAATTTCTTTGCATCACTGAGTTAGTTCATGTTGCTGTGGAAATTCCTCAGGGATTTTCCTGATCAACCCCACCCCGGGGAAGTGGAGCCGGGGTGAGGGTGGTGGGGGGGGGTGGTTGGCGTGGGAGGAGGATGGGGGCGGTATGGTGGGTGGGTGGGCTGCTCTCGAAATAGCGTAAATAGCACAAGGCTGGGAAAACACAGAATTTTAAAACTCTTGATTACTTAACTTTTTTTGTCATGTGGACCAAACATGATGCATTGCAATCAGAAGGAAATGCTGATCATTTCTAAATGCCTTTCAGCAGCAAGCATAGAGTATCTGCTGCATTCGAATTTTTTTTCCCTGGAGAGAAACCTGTCTCCCCACTGGGTTTATTTTCTCCCTCCGTTGTACTCTGGCAGAATTTACTTTTCATTTAAAAAAAGCATTTCCTTAAAATTTCTCTATTTAAAAAAAAAACAAATCCTCCAAGTTTCCTAGAGATCCCAATAACCATGGTACTTATGTGATTGGGATAGTTGGCCAGCCAGAGCTGTCAAGAGAGCATGATTAAGACAAGACCTCATTCTGACAGCAGCCTGTCAGCCTATACCCTTGTGGTTGACTGGCAGCTCTGTAAATAAGGAAATGACACAACTCGTGCACATCTGCTGTGCTGTTAAAAGGAAGCGGTGGCCGTTTCTTTTTTCAGTTGATTTGGGGAAGCATTGGCTGTAAAGGAAACCCAGAGGACCATAGCTTTCAACAGTTATTTCTCCAAAATCATGTTGAAGATTAGACTGATTTCAGCTCTTATCCTTTGTGTGAGATACTCTGTTTATTGCCAGTTTCTGTGTTGCTCACTGTGTGCAGTTTTGGTCACCCTACTTAAGGAGGGACATACTTGCATTGGAGGCAGTTCAGAAAAGATTCACTAAGTTGATTGCTGTGCTAGGGGGTTTGTCTTACGAAGAAAGGTCGAGGCGGTTGGGCCTGTACTCATTGGAGTTTAGAAGAGATAGGTGATCTTTATTGAAACCTTTACGATTCTGAGGGGGCTTGACAGGGTAGATGCCGAGAGATGTTTCCTTCGTGGGGGAATCTAGAACTAGGGCACAGTTTCAAAAATAAGACATCTCCCATTTAAGATGGAGATGAGGAGGAATTTCTTCTCTCAGAGGGTCATTAGTGTTTGGAATTGTCTCCCCCAGTGATCAGTGGAAGCCCAGGTCATTGCCTAACTCAGCCTTGAACATATTCAGACTTTTGATTGACAAGGGAGTTGAGGCTTATGGGGAACAGGCAGGAAAGTGAAGTTGAGGCCACAATTCGATTAGCCATGACCTGTTTACTGGCTCAAGAGGCCAAGTGGCTTACTACTGTTCCTGTTTCTTATATTCTTATGGTCTTATGCTTAAGAACCCAAAAAACCTGTGAACCCAGGAGGCGAAAGAAGAAAGAAGGTCTGCCTGCCCTCATTATGTGGCAGAGGATGTTTGGACATGTGTCAGGGGCTGCTCCCTAGCTATCCCAGCAATTCTGTTCAGCTTGCCTCTGATAGACCTGTAACTAAACCCATACCCGCTGAGAGCAGAGTGTCATGGACCCTTTAAAAGGTGTTTCCCCAAAGTCGCCATTGAACAATGCATTTGTGTATGTGTGTGTGTGAATTCGCCCTTGGAGTGAGTAATCCAATTTAAAATGACCCAGCAGCAAAGCTTTTTTTACTTAAAATGGAACAAAAAAAGGTAGTTTATTTCACACTATTACTCTGGGAGTTATTTAAGAAAAGATAAAGTTGCTAACATATGCACAAACAAAGCTAGTTACAGGTGAAGAAAAATTGATCCCTATAAGTGTGAATAAATTCAGTCTATTGTTCGATGCAGGCCTGGTAGTTTTTGAAGTCAAAATGTTAGGTTGTCTGAAGTGAGAAGGTTACGAGGTTGGGGGGGTGGTGGGGGGCGGAGGGGTTGTCTCTGCAGCTGTGATGGTTCCCACTGTTGAATTGCCGGAGGTTGCTTTAACAGGTAAGCTTGTCAGGTGGACTCGGGTTCACAGGGAGGAGAAGAAAGTTCCTTTCTTCCCTGGTTCTGCAGGCACGGCACTTTCAAAAATGCCCAGTTACATGCAGAAGATGCTACCTGTTTCTGGATGTTTTTCCCTCCGTCCCTGCGTTGAAGCTCTTGTCTACTTCTCTGGAGATGTTTCAAGATGGATCTCTCAGAAAAACGTTTCGATGAGACTTTAAAAACCACTGACATACAATTCAGGCAGATAGGAATCTTTGGCGCGTCCTTGTGCATGATCAGTTTTGGTAGCTCCCCTTTGTTACCCGGCAGCACTAGAGACAGGACAGCTGTGCTTGCTGTTTTGGGGTGAGTCCTGACAATAGTAGGTGTGGCAATCCGCAAGGCTCTGGTCACTTTAATCCACTTTTAGAAGCTTCGAGAAGCTTAGCCAACTTGCAGTTCCAAAAGTCAGGTGATCTGTGACAGTCATTTTAAAAGTCCAACAATGTCCATTTTTAAAAAAAGAAAATACAGTTTTTAATATTCTCATGTCTGCTCAGCATGACAGAGTTTTTACAACAATCTAGCAGTTTTCACGATTATATTTCCAGTGCTATCTCGCAAGTTGAATTTCACAACTTGCCTAATGGGATTTGAACTTCTAACCTTTGGATTATTAATTTTGTACCATAACCACTAGGCTGCCATAACTGATTCAGACTTCTGGTTTTCCCACTACATTAATAATGAAGTGATAAAATACATTAAAATAAATGAATGTAAATGCTCCATCCTAAGAGGCAAGCATCAAGACGAAGAGGACCTTACACCCTCTACCCATTTCCATTTTCTGTTTATTTTAATTGATTACATTCAGTTAATTAGCACTGACCTGTGTGCACACGTCAGTAACAGACCTGCCGGCCGTTTGAAATTAATTTTAATTAATTTCTAGAAATTAATTTAGCAAGTCATATACTTTGAGCTACCAAGCTGCTCAACAGGATTTTAAATGCAGAAATAAAAGTACTCGGGGTTCTGTTACTATTGGGACCTGAAACGTTGGCAAAAACTTTAACTTCCCGTAAGACCATAAGACATAGGAGCAGAAATTAGGCCATTCAGCCCATCGAGTCTGCTCTGCCATTCAATCATGGCTGATAAGTTTCTCAACCTCATTCTCCTGCCTTCTCCCCGTAACCTTTGATCCCCTTACCAATCAAGAACCTATCTATCTCGGTCTTAAATACACTCAATGACCTGGCCTCCACAGCCTTCTGTGGCAATGAATTCCATAGATTCACCACTCTCTGGCTCAAGAAGTTTCTCCTCATCTCTGTTCTAAAGCATCAGTGGGGGAAATGTGCATGGGAAAGCCTGAAGACAAGGGCACTGGGTTAACTCCCAAGAGTCACTCTGTTGTCCCTTGATGCCATTTTCCCTTTGCCCAATTTCAGGCTACCCGAGGTCCCCGTGACTTAAAATGCACAAGCTTGGGCCAATGGTGTCATTGATAGCATAGTGCTATTTTAACCACAGCGAGGTTGGGAACTTGCTCAATGGCAAATCCAGCAGAAAAAGCTGGTGTGAGGCAGCAGAGTGGCCAGGAGGCTTGTGTGGTCTCTGGAACCTCCCAGACCTCCCTCTATCACCGGCACCTATTTGGGTCTCCAACAGCTTCCACCTCAAACCCAGTTCCCGCACCAAGGGATCAAACCTTAACCTGAGAACTAATTTCACCTGAATACTAACAAGAAGATAATTCTTATGAGGAATGATGGAGGGAGGAAAGGAAGGATCAAAAACTGTCAGAAAAGCAGGGAATAAAGGGGCAACACTGTCATTTAGAGTTGTCAAAAACATTCTTTTGAATTGATTCAGTTCTACTGAGATCCTATTGTGCTGTTGTGCAGAATACTCCCACACTTGTTAAGTGTTCGTTTCCTGAATTGTCCAGCGTGAATGAGCGTCTTGATGGTGACCATGAAAGTTAGTTTTTGGCAAAGAGCTGAATAGGTACAACATTTAGTCTTTATTTTCTCCTCTCCAAAGAAGCTTCCTGCTGCCATTTATCCATCACTTCATCTTGTACTTGCAACTTCTCTGTACTGATTTCAAAATCAAATTGCAGAAACGCTTTCCTGGATTTATGTCTGTACTTGAAATATTTACAGGACTTTTCTATTGCTAAGTTGGAACTTTATAGTTCAGCTTTCCTCCTGTTTTTTTTTACTTCTGCTCTGATCAAGATCATTTTTCTGACCAATGCCGATGCAGGACTGTTTACACAGAGTACAGTCCAGAGGGGCATGGGGCATTTGCAGGAACGCAAACCATTCGACAAAGTCAGTGCCACTCAGGTTATTGACCTTAATGCACTGGGAACCAGCATTACAGAAATAGCGTGGAACATCATTTCACGTAAGGTCTGCGCAGAAATTAGTTTACGGAATTATTGGGAATGAGAACACTGCAAATGTGTTTGCAATCAACAAAATGAATTGAAGGCTGGGAGCTGCATCATCAATTTCGCAGGGTGCAGGGCCGATTTTCCCATTGAGTGCGGTTCGGCAAGGCTCAGATCTTAAGTATAGATGAGAGGAACAGGGATAAGAGAGACCCACAACACTGAGTTCCCACCCCTGCGCCTCTGGAGCGTCCCAGGTATGAAGGAGCAGAGTGCTTATGCTTGCTGTTGGTGCCAATGAGGGTTTGGAGTGGCAGTGAGATAGAAAGGGGTGTAGGTATCCTCCTGCCCACAAAAGTGCCTATTTCTAGGGATGCGAGCAGAGCTGGGCGTTAAACCTTGCACCTGGCCCTTCTCTGATTGGAGGATTGTCAGGCAGCAATCAACAAGAATTTATAACCCAGAAAGAGGTAATACTCCTCCTTTCATCATCATCAATAGCCAGAAGTTCCTGCTGTCTGTGGCCACTTGCTTACCTGTTGCCAGGTGCAAAGACCCATCAGAGAACTGGAACGTACTAGTAGTAGTACCTGGCCCTGGCTGATAACCTAAACCTGGAATTTCAGGTGAGTTCAGATAATTTCCCCATCTACCTAGCACCCAGGTGAGGACAGGGGAAGAAAATAAGATCTTTGACACTAGCATGCTGGACAGACAGTACCTTTTATTTGAGTGCAGTTTTCATCAAGATACAAAAGAAACAAACAAGCAGTGCGAGGCAGAACATGAGACAGAGGAATGATAAGTGAGGAAAAGTTAGAAAAATTTGGTCTCTTTAGCCTTGAAAGGAGGAAAATGAAAAGGGATCTTACAGAACAATATGAGATGTAGGGGTAAATTTGTGGAGACTCCTTTCCTAATGTGGATCTTGCTTATTGATGAGCACAGGTGTCAGAACTGATAGCAGAGGCCAACCTCTCTCATTGTCCACTGGGAGTGGAGTCTTTAAAAATTTACCCCCCCCCCCCCCCAACGATTTGGGAAAAGGAAGGTTAAAGCAGTACTATTGCAGAACAAAGGGACAACTGGGAAAATTGTGAGATCATAACTGATGTTGAGAAACACTTGTTCATAAAGAGAGCAACCGATGGTTGAAATGATCACTTGGGGAGTAGGGCAGTTAGAATCCATGATGGGGGAAGCCGTGGGTTTCTAAGAAAAGAGGCTGAGCTGGATGAGTCGATTAGCCTCCCTTATCCATACTTAGCTTTGTGAAGCTTATGTTTTATGCCCATCAAACATATTAGTGGAAGCACCAAAGAGTTACAATCTTTACTTGTAATGCTGGCTTAATTTGAGAGAGAATTCTTAAATTAAGGCCTGAAGCATATATGCGGTTATTAGTCATAGCACGTTCGCCTGAAGAAAGCCTTAATCCTCTTGGAACTGTCCAATAATAAAATATTTAAAGTGAGAAAGATAGATGTATGTTTATATAAAACTCTGCTAACCATTTTCTAATTAAGCTGCATTGCTGTAACAAATTATCTTCCCACTTCAGTGATTCCTGTACACTCGTGTAACTGGTAGTTTGAAGCTGAGCGGCTGCAATCTCGAAGATTGGTTGCATGTCAAAGTGAATTCAACAGTTAACACCTAGAAAATGTCTGTTTTTCCAATCATTGTTTATTTGTTAACCCTTCCTTGTATCCCTTGTCCATCTGGGGAGTTCCCAAATCTGACCGATCCCTGTCACCCAGTGGAATCCATGGAAGCCTATGTAACTCTGCCATTGTTATTCTGGTCCCACTCCATACACTATCTCTATAATTGGGCAGAAGTGGTCTTACAAACCCCCTTAGATGATGGCAGAGCATTGCTCCCCTATACTATTCTCTAGTTAGATATCCTGCCCCAACACTGTTGCCTGAGTGTTTGGTTGGGGATCATTAGCAGGCATTGGCCACTTCCAGCAGAAAAATAAGCTAACAATAAGCAGAGTAAAGAATCCCCAGAGGAAAGCAACAGACAGAAGGGAAGAGTTCACGTATCAATGAGCAGCAGCGGAGCTTAGGAATCTTCAAAGCACAAAGCTAAATGTGGAGGGTTGAAATTGGGGAGGCAGTGAGGGGAATTACATTCACAGTAAGAACTATAGGTGAGTGTACATGTAGAATCTGGAAAATGTGCCAACTGTAGGATCTGTAATTTTCACTAAACCAGAGTCAATTTACATTAACAGAAAGCATACATTTAATCACACTTAGAGTAATGCTATACAGTATAAGCACTGGGATTTTAGAAGTAAGGTAGAAGCCATAGAAAATATAAAAATGTGGGTTACCATTGTAAAGATCCTAGCTTTTAGTTCGATGTTAAGTAAATGCATGAATTTAGTTTAACTTTAACTTTATGGTTTACATTCTGCTCATGGCTAGACTCTGGCTCTAAACTCTCAAGTACCTTGGGGGAGGCAGTGATGTAGTGGTATTGACATTGGACTAGCATTCCAGAGACCCAGGGTAATGCTCTAGGGACCCAGGTTCCACCGCCAATGGTGGAATTTGAATCCAATAAAAGTCTGGAATTAAAAGACAAATGGCCATTAAACCATTGTTGATTGTTGTAAAAACCCATCTGGTTCACTAATGTCCTTTAGGGAAGGAAATCTACTGTCCTTACCTGGTCTGACCTACATGTGACTCCAGACCCACAGCAATGTAGTTGACTCTTAAATGGCCTAGCAAACCACTCAGTTTCTCAAGGGCAATTAGGGATGGGGAATAAATGCTGGCCAAGCCAGAGACACCAATGTCCCATGAATGAATGAAAAAAGAAGCTCAACTTTTGATAATTAGTCAGCTCCTTCATTCCACTTCCTTTTACAGTTGGGTAAATCAGGAAGGAATAGTTACATATTCAGTCTGTATGTGGCAAAGAAATGTCAAAGAACTGGGAGGTGCAAAGTGACAGAAAGTAGGTCTGCTGTTGTATTTTGCAACTTTGTGGTTGAGAGTTTTTCCCGAGATTGTACATTTGATAAGAACTCACTGAGCTGCTGTTGGCTTGCACGCTACCCACACCGCACTGGATTCTTCGTGTTGCATTACACAATATTTAGGTTTCAAAGTAAATCATACCAGTTTGGCAGAGTGTTAGGGCTGGATTCCCGTTACTGGGGCAGGTAGCTTGAGTCGGGAAATTTCTCAACTCAGCAGACCCGCCTCGGTCATGCCTCAGTTTAAAATGTCTGGTCACACACAATCTTTGCTCTGGCGGGGGATTTGGTGGGGGAGAGGGAGAGGGGGAGTGGGGGGGTGGGTGGTTGGTTGGGGCATGGCGGGAGGCACGTCTGCCAGATGGAGTCGGGCCTGCTGACCCCGTGGGCTGAGCCTAGGATGCTGCGGGGGGTGGGCAAGTTCCGAGATGGGCTGGTTAGAAGGCCCGTCTCAGTTGCCTAGAACTTTGACCCAGTGTAATAAAAACAGTTAGGCCCTCTAGACCTCGCCTAGTATTCACCATGGAGCGACATCACTTGCCATCTAGAGATGAAATAAAATAATCCGTTTTCCCCCTCCCCTCTGTTTAGAGGTGTATAGTAGCTCAGGTTCTGCAGTGTTCTGCTCTGGTTTCTATTTGTCTTTTTGTTTTATTTTAAAATGTAGATGGCAAATAGGAATTCTGCAAATTCTTTGAACAGAATACTATGTGTTCAGTGCACTGAACTCCCAGTGCTTTAACACTGGTGTCCAATATTTGTGCAATATTTTGATTGAATGAACTTCAAATACTGACAAAAGCCGTTTTATAAGTCGTAGCATTTTGAGCAGCTTTCACCTTGTCACTGTACAGTCATTGTAGCAGATTAACCAGAGCCAATGTGTTGCTCCAAGAATTGGGCTTTGTCGGCATCACGCCTCACTGAGAAGCCACATGAGTAAAGTCTGTCAAGATTGGCAACAGCACTAAATGGGCTTCTTTCATCAGAAGTGCAAAACTTGGCTAACAGGCCACACCATTTGGAAATGGACACAGTGCCGCACTATAGTGAGAATAAACGTCACTCTTCAGGGATATGACAGACTGACTGCTGTGGTGCCAAATGTTTTAATCGGTTAGCCTGTTGAATACAAATCCTCCTTAGAACTGCAACTTGTTTCCAAACAGCAGTCAATTGTAGGCAACCAGGAGGAGGCCAAACCCTTTTCTAACCTAATTGCTATCTTGGTACACTACACAAAGACATTACTGACAGAAAATTTTTGTTCTTTTTTTTAAAATATACCTTTGCCCAAGCATCTCTTTAAGTTCAACAAATGCTTGGATGATTATTTCTTCAATCATTATTAATGGTGGTGGGCAGTGTACCGAAGATAGTAAGCCTCAAATGATACCTGAGGCGTGAGCCACGGGCCCTGATGTCAATGGGAGGCAGGGAGAGTTTGTGGGTCGGAGTCAGGTGACCTGGAGGGGAGAATGGCTGAGTGTCAGGGGAATCACTCCTGCCCCTCCTGGCCCACAAACTGTGCTGGAAAGGTGCTTAGCTTTTTCACACAGCGCAGTCCCTGCATCCCTTGGGTTTGCTGGGGCTTGGGAAACATGGACCACCCAGGATTCAACCTTAAATGGAGAAAAAACATTTGAGGTGTGCACAGCCTCATGAAAATATTTAAATGAGCAGCCTGCTTCCTGGGAGGGAGTGGATTTCCAGCACCTGCATTCCCTCTGATAAAATTGGAATAGGAGAGAGAACTTCTTTGCGCGGTGATTGGTTGAGATTTGGACTGCGCTCCCCGATTGGGTGGTGGAGACGTATACAATAGTAATTGTCAAGGGGGCATCGGTAAATACATGAAGGAGAAAAACAGCAGAGATATGGGGAAAGCACAGGAGAGTGGGGCTAATTATATTGCTCTTTGAAAGAGTCGCAAAGACTTGATGGGCTGAATGGCCTGCTGCCTTTCAGTACTATTCTATGATTGAAAGTGGATCAGGCTCTGGTTAGAAATCTTTAACATTTTTACATCCCACCCCACCCAAACCTACCTGTTTTGAGGGTAAAATTCCTGGACTCCTGAGTCTATTGTCATGAATGATTTGTTTTGATTGTAGTACTATTCACAGGTATCTCAATCCAGTTTATAGCAGCTTTAGATGATTTAGTTACAACACAACAGCAATGTTTATGGTATTTCACAGAAACAGCCATCCTGAATTAGGAAAAATATTTTCTCTAATATGCTTGCATACCAGCTTACTAAATGTGTTTCTTATTTTAGTACAATCTTATTTTAATACAATCTTTGAATGGAATATAAATAAGAGCTGCTTGTGTAAGTTTATCATTGCTGAGTTTTAATTCAGAGTTCTTAACTGCATTGATTAATATTAAAAGGAGCATACGTGCATACATATCTCCATTTTCGTTTGAGAGCCGTCCACATAGGAACAAATGGAAACCTGCAGTATGCCACACTAAGTGCTGTGGTGTGACATCAACTCTGTGAAGGGACTGTAGAGGATACAAAAGAGGGGAAACCAGAGTGAGTGATTGAACTGGAGCTCGAACTGAATGCTACGAATGGTCTTGCATTATCCAAGGTAACGACATCACAACTCTCAAAACAGCCGCAGCATTGCACTCATTTGATTGGTTAAAAATCTGAAATTCTAACATTCCCCAAAACAAGTGGGGGGAAAAGGAACTAATTTAGTCACCAGTACAATTTTAACTTGAGCCTATGGCTCTGTTCCAAAAGAAAACAGTATCTAAACTTTTATTTAGAAGCCGAGCGCTCCAGGCAAAATGATTAACAGTGAAACCCAGCTGCAGAGTCATATGGTTTTACTATATAATGTGTTTCCTTTGGAGTGCTGATTAAAGAGAGGAATCCTTACCAAAGATGGAATTTTCTTTAAAATATGAAAGAAGTACAATTGATAGAGTGGTGTTTGGTGTCATTAATAAAAAATGGATAATGCATATGCAGAGCTGCTGTTAGCAAAATCCCATTTATGGTTATTGTAACCACACAGTAGCCTTTGGGTTATTTTCCAAACTCGCTTTGTGCTGCTTTTACTGCTTCCATGTGGTGTCGGGGCAACAGTGGCTGATCTTTGAAATCCTTTGACAAGCCATTTATTTCTTTACTGCATGAAACATGGATGTTGTTGGCAAATCCAGTTTTCTGACATTGAATTAGCCTGGAGGTAAGCACTTTCCCAGTTTAAAATCAGATGGGAAACATCAGTATAAACCAATTCCGCAACATGAGGGCTGGTTTTGTGCCTGCAGATGAACATGAGTGTGCGGTTTTCTGCCAGTAGAAAACTGCATGTCATAAAATTACCATTAAGTATAGCTTATAATTATGGGTAAAAATTATTTCAAATAAATGAAGATTATGGGTGTTTAATAGACAGCCTGGGTTTCTCTATTATGTATATACAAATTCAAAATGTGAGAGCTAGTAATGTTGTTTATCTTTTTGGAAGGCTACACATTTTTAACTATTTCCTATTCTTTATAATATGTAAGTTGTCTTTTTTAAAATCACATATGTGTACGTTTATATACCTTCCACCTCACCTCACATGCAAGCTCCCCCTAACTGCAGTGGAAATTACCACTATTAATAAGCTTGAACCCCCCCCCTCCCTCCTTCCCTGTCCCCATTGCTGCAATTGAAATTATTACACATTTACCAGTGGAGTTTGTATATTAGGACCTGACCCACTGCCATTATGGGTGGTAAGATTTTCTGTTTGATTATTGCGTCACGTACAATGGTCAATGAGTGGAGAATCTAATCATTTTCGAACAAGATTGTGGCTTCGGACCAGAGTGGTCAGTTGAGTAGCTGACAGGAAAAGTGTTGTTTTGAGGAATTTGTGTATTGCAAATAAAAGTTTTCTATCTGGTACTTGTAGGCACCACACCATAAATTTGACTTAGTTATGATGTAAACCAATTGTAGAAGCAGAAAAATCCAGTTGTTGAATGGCAGCATGAAATTTATAATTATAGCTGTCCTCTGAGCATAAAAGTTCAAAATCATTTACAACTTCCTTGGTTTGCAAGTTCAGAGCAGAGGCCTCAAAGGCGTAAGTGAGATT
The DNA here is from genome assembly GCF_017639515.1 of Carcharodon carcharias. Classification (NCBI taxonomy): domain Eukaryota; kingdom Metazoa; phylum Chordata; class Chondrichthyes; order Lamniformes; family Lamnidae; genus Carcharodon; species Carcharodon carcharias. Next base: position 4,641,443 of record NC_054481.1, on the reverse strand, counting down.
AGCAACTAAACATCACGTCTATATTCCAGATCCAAGAAATATTTGCGAACAAGGCCATGGTAGATGCACTAGTAAAATATTAAAATTTTGCACAATATGAATTATAGATTGCAAATTTCCTGCAATGTTTTGATGTAAGATTGGGGTGTCCCTTTTATTTCCTCCTTGTTAAAGATTGGCTCGGCCAGTTTCTTAGATTTGCATGAATAATGAGCTGGCATAGATTTACACCTTAAAGTGTAGGCATAGCATGGCCTGAAGTCACCTGATTTCGGTATAACTGATTTCTGGAGGTTGGTGGCAATTTTCTTAGAGAGCCCTGCACTCTACTTTACCAGACTGCTGCTGGTCTCAGTGTGCCTGTGATTTTTTGAACCCACACTCGCCCCCATTTGGAATGTTTAGGCCACTGATAGATTAGAAATTCCCCCTCGGGCGGTGGTGATGGTGGGGAGTGGGGGTGGAGCAAGACTTGTTAGGGCGATATGAATAACATTGCATTAGCTGTCTTTTCTCCAGTCACCCTGTATTCTGTTTCATTGCCATCAGTGGAACTGACGATCAGACAGTGCATGTAATGGGTGGACAGACCAATACCACACATTCTGTGTTAGCACCCCAAACAAATCTCTACTCCCCAATGTCATTCTCATGCAAATACCCTGTTCAGCAAAAATATAGGGGTGAAAGTGAGGTACCTTAGCAGAGGACAGCAGCCTGATATATTTTTCCTGTTGGTGTTGCTGCTCTTGTTTTCTACATTCTGTCACGGACAAATGAGCGCTGCAGGAAATCTGGGCACAAAATCCCTCAGGAGAGATTGACAGAGAAACTGGTATAAATTTCAGCGTAATTTCTGCATTAATGCCTCCAGGAAATTCTGGTTATTTTGTAGGAAAAATAATATACAAATATGCTAGCTTTTCTTTCTTAAGTACTGAGTTGTGATTTTGCTTATTTCTAATTCTTCCTCTACACGTTTTGTTTTTATATCCTTGGTCAGATGGTCTAGCTTTTCTGTAATTTCTCTGGATGATATCAACCCTGAGTCTGTGAGGAGGGATACATGAGCGCTAGCACTTATGAACCTGGATCCCTTCCTCCTTCACAGTCAGATGGAGGCTGAGAAAAGTAAGTCAAATTCCCAGGTGGATAAGTAAATAAGGGAGAAGAGGGAGAGAGGGTTATTTAAAGTAGTATAGGAGGAGGGTCACATGGAAGTTAAACACACCAGCAGGCCAATTGGGCTAAATGACCTGTTTCTGTGCTTTAATTTCCATGAAATTAATGGGAACAGTTTCAATACAGCTGCTAGAAATCTAATGTTCCAGCTGCTTTGTGCTTTCCGCAAAAAATCCAAATCCATTTTAGAGTAAATATTCTTTCAAACATAAGCTTGGAAAAATTTGGCCATTTCATCGAAGTATTAACTGAGAATTTTTCTCTAATTTTGAACCAGTGGAAGTTGTACGTTTTTAATTAGGAACAAAGGTAAGAAATGGCTTCACACACATACGGCATAGATTCTGTTGAATGCTCCACCCGTATCTCCATTTGTGCTTTAGGTCCGCGTGACACAAAGAAGAGGGGGTTGATTTTCAACTTGCTGCCCAAGCATTAAAAAACTGGTATTGCGGTTCATCCGTTTGTTGCAGAAACTGCCCCGTTTTCACTTCCACTGAAAGCGATGGTTTCTATAATGGGCCGCTTGATCTGTGTTCACGTTTTTACACCCCATAGGATCTAGATTATCACTGAAAGGAACAGGGAGGGACCACTTTGAGGTTTAATGTGAATTTGGCAGTTCTGTATTGCTTCGAGTTGTCATGGAAGAATGAAGAAAACCAAGGAAGTGAGAGAGGAGAAGTAGTTATACATTTTTTTTTATCCGAAATGCTCTGTGAATTAAACACTCTCTCCTATCTTTCAACTCATGAGATTTCTGACACCTGCTGGAGTCAGGTTCTGTGTCCACTTATTACTCTCAAGTACTCAACTAAGTGGCCATTCTTCTTATGAGTTTAGACAGTGATGCTAAAGGCTGCTTGACTGGTTTGGGAGGTGGGATATCAAAGCTGAGCCCAGTTCTGCCTTGACCTACCAGCACAGGCGTTCACTTTACTGAACGGCTCTCAGAAGGCTGGTCGATTTTTTTGACCTCCCTTCTCCCCCACCCACAGCTGCTCATGGCCTTGCTAAAGTCTGAGATCAGAAATGCTCAATGAATTATGAGGTTATTTGTTTTTCTCACTGGTTTCCACGCAATGAATATAGATCTGTTAATGTTTTGATTGAATCTAATTTGGGGACCAGTAAGGCCAGTTGTTTTTTTTTATATTTTGTCATATGTTAAATTCAAATTATTCAATTAGTTTTTCAGTCCCTATATCGTATTTGTTGTTAATTAAAGTTCATCTTTCCAGCAGCAGTCACAAGAATGCAAAGGCAGCCTCATTGTGCTGTGCAACTCCAATATTTTAACAGACAAGTGGAAAGACGCTTGGGGGTTTTGCGTCAGTAACGGCAAATCTACAAATCCTATTTGCTCTTGTTTTGGCGAGGTAGAATTTTCAGTGCTTTTTTAGTTCTTGAGCTGTTACAATGAGGTCCGAAAAAAATACAGCTGGTTGCAGCTAGCCTTGTGGTTTTAGTTGCTCAGCAATGTGCCTCTGTTCACTTTATCACCTTCATTTATTCCAGCCTTTAGTACTTGACTGTTATACGCCAGGGAGTCCGAAACTCCCAAGTGTTCCACTCCATTCAGCTATCTATGGCTTTCTTCACTTAACTCCCTAGCTGTAGTTTAAAACAGAAGTTTTTCATTCCTTTTCTCTATCCGTAATTGACAGCACAAACATAATGGGCCAAATGGCTTCCTTCTGTGCTGTAATTTTCTGTGTTTTTATTTACACGCACTATATTTACCTCAGAACAATCAAATTACTGAAATATCTGCAATGAGAGCACAGCTTCCATTAGACAACATGGAAGAAGCAGGCTGGGATTTGCTGGGATCTGCCTTACTGAGGATCAGGAACCCAATGTGTATCAACTTTAGCATGTCATAATGGATTAAATCTCTGCTAAGTAGTTTTATTGACATATGTTGAAATATAAACTAGTCTTGGACTTTTGCTAAATAGGAATTAAGTGGCAGCCTCTGAGTTGAAACATTGTGGATTCAAGCTCCACTCCAGAGATGTGACCATTTAATCTAGGCTGACACTTCATGCAACGCTAAGGAAAGGAGTGCTGCACTTTCAGATGAGACGTTTGCCCGTTTGCCTCTCAGATGGATGTAAAGAATTCCACGTACCATGGTGCTAGTTAAAGAAGATTGATTATGTTCACTGCAGTCTGTAATGGGAGTGTGCTGCAAAGTAGATCATACAATATAGTAGGAACAATTCCCCTGTACTTTAGGGTCCAGACTTTTGGAGGAAAAAAATTGCTATATTGGCTGGATTCAGCTTGCTTGGAGAATGGTGAGGGGGAGGGTCTGAAACTTTGTAGATACTTGTTATTCTATGATCAGGCAGACAGCTGGAGATGGTGAGGAGGCTTCCTTTGGCATTGGAAATCAGGGACTGGCACAGCAGCAGCTGGCTGATCGTCATGTCAAGACCATTCTGTGCTTCAGAAAGCAACCAGCCCATAGTAGCTGCAGCAGAGGAGATCCTATCATTGATGCAGGTCCAGCTGGAGCGCCCATGTATCTATCTCCATTGCTCCTATGGTAATTGATTATGTACCTGTAGAGTAAAGGATTAACATCAGAAGCACCTGATGATGTAATGACATGTGACTAAATAACAGATCTCAGGAGGGAGGCGAGTGCAATCTTGTGTAGAGTTCCTAAGATGTACTTAAAGCTGTAAATAAATAATAATCATTTTAACAAAGTACAGTCTTGAGCAGCTTACTTAGCAAACCCCATCGAGACCTTGTCGAATACACAACAAAACATGGTGGCAGTGGACAGGGAGTAAAAGACACAGAAAAACTCCAAGAAAAGATTATAGACCTGACGAGCTTTCAGATCCTTGAACGAAGGAGGAAAAGAGCGGACTGAAGACTCACCAAGAAGGTTGGAGCATTGCGGGTGCAGCAGATACAAGCTGAGACACAGACCCAGACTATGGACAGCAGTGAGCACAGACCAGTATCAACAGACACTAACAGTGAAGCAGCAAGAAGTCCAGAGCTTGGTATAAGCTTGGAATCTACACTTGCACTCACAGAACCTCTCCAAAGCACTGAAGGCTCACAACAGGCCCAGCAGTGGACCGACTGGAGAAAGAGGTTTTCCAGATATAGAACCGTTTCTGGTTTGTACAAAAAGGAATAAAAGGATCATGTCAGTACTTTATGCAGTTGGAGCTATTGCCAATGATGTAATAGCGAGACAGGGAGTTGATGAGACTTCAAGCTCTTATGAGGAGGTCCTTCAGGATTTTGATTCGTATTTCAGCTTTTGCAAAAATTTAGTTATAGAACGGGCAAAATTTAACAAGTGAAAACAAAGACCAGGTGAAAGCATGGATTCGATCAATGATTTTTACAGGCTGGCAGAAAATTGCGATGACGGAATGTTGAGGGATGAATTCATTTGTGGTCATATAGTAGTTGGGGTCCTAGATGAAGCTCCATCAGATCTCTTGCAAACAAGAGAAGATCTAACTCAAATTAAGACAAATGATGAAGTAAACTGAGCTCAGAAAGCAAAATAGAGTGTTTGTTCATGGGGAAAGTGAGATCCCAAGGAAACAAATGAGTGAGACTGTTCAATATGTAGGCCTGAAGAGGGAAAGTGCATCAAAACAGAGGTCTGCGAAAATGAGGAAAAGTGTGCCAAACACCATCTTGAAATGCTGTTGGTGTGGCAGGAAAAACTGGCACAAGTAGGAAGAATGCCAGCAGGGGAAGCAGAGTGCCACAACTTTGGGAAGTTAGGACATCTTAAAATTGCCTGCTGATCTAAAGCACAGCCTTCAAAAAGAAAGAAACTATACTAAGGCCAAACCACATTCAAGAAGTGGAAGAACCACAGAGAAAGGAAATAACTTTCTTAGGAGAAATACATGATAAATTATATCTATTCACTAAATTAGATGCAAACAGCAGATTTTGGCACTGTCTCTGGACAAAGAATCCAGACTGCTTTTATAACGTCATTCGGTCATTATTGCTTTTATAGATTGCCATTCAGAGTTGCATTAGGTCCAGAAATATTCCAGAGAACAACAGCTCAGACCCTAGAAGGCATGAATGGAGTAATATACCATATGGATTACATAATTGTACACAGCTCCACGAGGGAACAGCATGATTGTAGAGTCCTGAAAGTTCTACGGGATGCAGGTTAGACATTGAATGAGAAATGTGAATTTGCAAAACCTATGATTAAATCTTTAGGACACATTGTGCAAATATCAGGAATAACAGCTGACCCACGGAAAACAAAGGTGATTAGAGATTTTCTGCGACCCAGGAACGTTATGGAGCTATAGAGGTTCCTAGGAATGGTCAACCAAGCAGGCAGGTTCCTACCAAATTTGGGAGAAACCAATGAGCTACTGAGACAGGGTCAGTTGTGGTGCTGGAATGTGGACCAGCAAAATGCCTTTGAGAAGATCAAAAATCTTATAATTTCTCCTGAAATGTTAATGCACTATGATCGAGAACTGTTGACATTAGTAGCAGCAGATGTATCATCTACTGGTCTGGGTGCAGTTTTATTCCAAGTACAAGAGATGGCAAACATCGGTCAGTTTATTATGCCTCAAGATGACTCACAGACACAGAATAAAGATGTGCTACAATTGAGAAGGAAGCATTGGGCATGCGAGAAGTTCTCAGATTTCATGATGGGATTGTGATTTAAAATTGAAACTGACCATAAGCCATTAGTTACTCTTCTGAATTTGAAAGAGATGTGAAGATGCTGCCTAGAATATAATGCTTCAGACTGAGACTTGTGAGGTTTGATTCAGTAACTGGGAATGTTCAAGGGAAGTACCAGACCACAGCAGATGCATTATCATCAGTTGAAGGAACTAAAATAGAGGATTTGAATGTCATCGAGGAGATGGAGGCTCATTACTAAATACATACCAGCTACTGCAAAGAAGAAAATGGAGATAAAAAAAGCACAACAGCAAGATGACGAATGTGTCCAGATAAGAAAACACTGTCTGGAAGGATGACCAGTCTATACTCCTAATAACCCAATAATACAGCAGTACTTTGAACAGAGAAATCAACTCTCAATCATTGATGATCTTGTAGTTTTTAATGACAGAATCCTAGAACACTTTGGCTTGATATTGTCCAAAAAGTTCATCAAGGTCACTTAGGGATAACAAGGTTGAGCAAGAATCCCGCGTGTCTGGTGGTCAGGCATTCTTCTATTGAAGAGCTCATTTCTAATTGCCTCATGTGTGCAATGAACAGCTAAGAGCAAAAATAACCACTGTCACCCTCCACTTTTCCATCAAGGCTGTGGATTTTAAAGGCAAGGTATTTCTTATTATCATCGATTACTACTCCAGATGGTTTGAAGTGACCAAATTGCACAGCTTCACAATGGAAGCAGTCATTCAGTCACTGAAGAGAATTTATGCAACACTTGGCATTCTGGACGTGTGGTGTCAGACAATGGTCCACGATTTGATAATGGATAATTCTACAACTTTGTGAAGGACTATGGATTCATTCACTTGACTAGCTCACCTCAGTATCCTCAAGTGAATGAAGAAGCTAAAAGAGGCATTTGAACCATCAAAAACTTGAAGAAGAATGAAGATCTTGGCCCTTCATTGTTACCGAACCTCACTGCTAAAAAATGAGTTCCCACCATGGGAGTTGTTAATGGGAAGATGACTGAGAACACAAGTTCCAGCTCTGCAACCGAAACTAGAACAAATATCACCTTGAATGACTGTGAGAGAGTTAAAAAGCATGAGGAGGAACAGAGTCACAAACAGGCTTGTAACTTCAACTTCAGACACTGAGCACGAGACTTATCAAAGTTGTAGTCCAGGAAGAGAATATGGATACGAGATCAACAGAAAGAAGGCATAATAATAGAAAGAGCTCCACAATGAGATCACACAGGATTGAGATGGACTAGGGAAATATAAGGGGAAACTGCAGTGCCGAAGTATCCTTGGAATGAAAACCGGTGGGGACTTAGGCTTACTATTCAGTTCCTGATGGAGATGAGGATCAAGAAACAAGACAAAGCTCTACAACTACCCAGGCGAAGGACACACATATCGAACGAAGAGAGTGTACAGAATGTCCTCAACCTCAAAGAGATAAAAACAAAATCAGGGAAATTGGTCAAGGCACCTCAGAGACTAACCCTGTGAAGCCTTAAGACTTTGAGGGGAGATGTAGGAGTACATATATAGTTGGGATAAAGACTTGGGAGGAGCTGTAGAGTAAAGGGTTAATATCAAAAACACATGGGGCAGAATTTTATGTCCTGTGGGCGGGCGCCCGACCCGATTGGGAGTAAAATAATGTGCGATGACGTTGGGCAAGCGCCCTGACATCATTGCGCACTCATGCGATATTTTGGTCAGCAGGTGTGAGTGAGTCGGCAGTGCGCCCACGGACAATCACGAGGCCTATTAAAGCTATTAAACTAGCAATTAATTTGTATTTTTTGCTGCCTGTCCAACCTTACCACGGGCGGGATGAGGTTTCCAACAGTAATTTTAAAAAAGTAAAAATTTTTAAGCATCATTTTTAATATGTCTTGACTGAGCCGCACGTGGGGACGTGTTTCCCTTGCTTTTAAAATCTTTATTTTTCATTGTAAAATTCTTCAGCTCCCTGAGGCTGATCTGTGCCTTCTGGGAATTTTCAGTGCGCACTCCCCCTGCGCATACGCAGACTTTAGCGCTCCCGCTTCCCCTGCCCCCACCCCGGCAGCACTGAGGTTCTCAGCCTGCGTTTCATGCTGGCTAGCCGTTAATTGGCCAGCCAGAGTGAAATCGCGGTTGGGGCCAGATCAGAGGCGGCTGTCCATTTCGTGCCCTCTCCTGGGCCTGCCCGCTGAGCCCATGATGCTGATGTAACTATGATGTAATGACACATGACTAAGTAACAGAAATCTGGAGGGAAAGTCTTCGTGCAGAGTCCCTAAGATGTACATAGAGCTCTGGATAAATAATAATAGTTTTAACAAACTACAAGCTTGAGCCGCTTACTTAGGGAAAGTAGACAAATCCTGAAGAATCCCATCTAGACCCCAAACACAGTACGAATCAGTACCCACCCACAGTGCTACTCCCTCAACGAGGGTAGTATTTAAAAACAAAAAACTGCGGATGCTGGAAATCCAAAACAAAAGCAGAGTTACCTGGAAAAACTCAGCAGGTCTGGCAGCATCGGCGGAGAAGAAAAGAGTTGACGTTTCGAGTCCTCATGACCCTTCAACAGAACTAGGTGATTCTAAGGAAGGGGTGAAATATAAGCTGGTTTAAGGTGTGTGGGGTGGGAGGGGGGGGTGGGTTGGGTGGGGGGAGAGAAGTGGAGGGGCGGGTGTGGTTGTAGGAACAAATAAGCAGTGATAGAAGCAGATCATCAAAAGATGTCACAGACAAAAGAACAAAAGAACACATAGGTGTTGAAGTTGGTGATATATAGCTAAACAAATGTGCTAATTAAGAATGAATGGTAGGGCACTCAAAGTATAGCTCTAGTGGGGGTGGGGGGAGCAGAAAAGATTTAAAAATATTTAAAAATAATGGAACTAGGAGGGAAAAGAAAAATCTATATAATTTATTGGAAAAAACAAAAGGAAGGGGGAAGAAACAAAAAAGGGGTGGGGATGGAGGAGGGAGGTCAGGACCTAAAGTTGTTGAATTCAATATTCAGTCCGGAAGGCTGTAAAGTGCCTAGTCGGAAGATGAGGTGTTGTTCCTCCAGTTTGTGTTGGGCTTCACTGGAACAATGCAGCAAGCCAAGGACAGACATGTGGGCAAGAGAGCAGGGTGGAGTGTTGAAATGGTAAGCGACGGGGAGGTTTGGGTCATTCTTGCGGACAGACCGCAGGTGTTCTGCAAAGCGGTCGCCCAGTTTACGTTTGGTCTCTCCAATGTAGAAGAGACCACTATTTAGTTGTTGTGCAAACAGTAAACCAGTTTAGAGAAGCTCAGGACGATCTAGCAAAACTCTCAAGCTTCAAAGGTCTTCAGCCTTATGGCATATTCTGACTGTCATTTAGACAGGTAGGATGCTGAGAGGATGTTTTCCCCTTGTGAGAGAGACCAGAACTAGGGGCACATAGTTTAAAAATAAAGCGTTTCCCATTTAAGACAGATGAGGAGAATTTTTTCTGAGGATCCTGAATCTGTGGAACTCTTCCCCAGAGAGCACTGGAGGCAGGGTCATTGAATATTTTTAAGGTAGAAGTAGTCAAGATTCTTGACTACCAAGGGAATAAAAGAGTATATTGGGTAGGCAAGAAACTGGCATTGGGGTCACAGTCAGATCAGCCATGATCTTCTTGAATGGCAGAGCAGGCTGGAGGAGCTGAATAGTCTACCCCGCTTCCTCATTCATATGTTCGTAATAACTGGAAACTAAGGCTGGGACCTGGATATGCTGGGTCCTAATCTTCCACAGAGGAATTGGATGGTTTTAGAATAGCAGGGACCCTCCAGATTAATAAAGATAGAGGTGTCCCATGTTGACAGCCTAATTATGGAATCTTCCCCAGTCCTCAAAGTCCAAAGGAGCCATGGATGAAAGTTCATGGTAGATGTAGCTGTTGATCTATAGTGGTTATCCACTACAAGCACTGCAATAGTTAATAAATTTAATTTACTTTTATTATGCCTTTGATTCTTTCATTGTGCAGAAAATAATAAAAACAGTTCGCTTTTTTACAGTGCTTTTTATGACCATGGGACACTCCAAAGCAATGAAGTGTAGCCCCTGATGTAATGTAGGAACTGTGGCAGCCAATCTTTGATCAGCAAGCTCCCACAAACAGAAATGTGAAAATGGCTAGTTTTTTAAATTTGATTGAGGGGTAAATTTTATCCAGCAAAGTATATTGGCCAGGAATAACTCAATGCTCTCTTGAGAGGGCAAATGGGATTTCAATTTAACATGTCATTTGAAAGACTCTGACAAGTACAGCACTTCCTCAGTATTGCACTGGAGTGTTAGCCAACATTGTTGTATTCAAGACCTTAGTGAGACTGGAACCCACAACCTGACTACCTGCTGAGCCAAAGCTGACATTGTTGTTTAAAATTTGTTTAAAATGCAAGCATACAATATGATTGACCTCTGAGAAGTCCTTTGAACATCTGAAAGAGTCTAGTGTGCTAAAGTTGAGAGAGAATTATATTGCAGATCATCATACTGAATGAGCTCAGCACATTTAATAGGCCAACAGCAGAAGTTGAAGTTGAATGACTGAGTTTCTATGCACTCCCAACACCCGCAGCACCAACACTGTGTTACGTTAAGGTCAGTGAATTGATCCAAGAATTGAAATGTTCCATCGTTGATGATATCACAAATAATTTTGCTCAATTGGAAGATCTGCCTTGTGAAGTGGGAATGCATCCCTGAAAATACAATAAAAATAAATTAGAATGCAGTTCATTTGCTTGTTTTTGTCTTTCAGAAAGATGAAAAACCATTCCCAACACATCTACAAAGTAAAAATCTAAAATCTGGTGGGGTAAATGCATCTATATCCACTGCACTCTGTGAACTTTGGTTCAATATTCAGTGTAAAGCAACTATTCCATTCAGATATCCACTGTGGCCAATTGATTTCCTAACTTCATTTCAATTATACTAAATCGTTTACTTTAAGGCAATCTTATGTAACAGTTAAAGTCCTGTGGCATCCATGACCTCAATACGCTGCTATCTTCTTCTAAGCTGCCAATGCTCTAATTAAAGAGGCCAGCTTCTCAAGAGACATTTTGTGCATATCTGGGGAGGGTGATATAGTAATGTCACAATGCACAACGTACAGGTTCCTTGTATTTGCAAGAGGCGTGGGATCCAACCAATTTCTTATTGGACAACTATTCCTTCCTGAACTGAAACTGTCTCTGACACTAACAATTTCTCCTTTTTAAAAAAAAAAATGTCCCCGTAAAACTTACCTTTTTGTGCGCTCGTCTCCAGTCCTCCTCCCATCAGCTCTTGGGGCCCATTTACTTTTTTGCCTCTGTGAAATTCTTTGGGAGATTTTATAATTTTAGTGGCACTGTTGAAAGGACAACTTGCTTGAAACATCCTTGTGGGATTGCAAAGGTTTAATACTTTTTATCCTCTGGTAACAGCAGGAATATCATATTGCTGCATGGATGGCACTCTCAAAGTGTTTTCCACCTATATTATATCTGAGCTCCAGTAACTACTGAGCACACTACATCACATGTAATATCTGTATTTTAAACTGGTTACTAGAACAAATATGACAGTTCTATCATGCAGCTTACTATTGTTGACAGTAACATTAAGGCCCCAGGAAGCTGAGCTAATTAGCAGGTAATCATATTTCAGCACAAACCTCTCAGTTTCTTGGGGAACCCCAGCTGACTAGGCAGCTTCAAGACTCTGCAAGTCTATTAGTCGTCTGCAGAGTCGCTTTGTTTTCAGTCTGTTCATCTCGTCAACTTAGCAAATACATAAACATAAATTCAAATATTTGTAAAGCTGCCTGCAGCATTTCTAAGATTTGTGTGGAATTCCATAACATACTTTATTGATCCTCATATCTTTTCTAGATGTTTATCATTCGAAGAATATTACAATACAACCACACTACAACAAAAGCCTGACACAACTCTGTAGCTTGTGAGACTTTGATGTTTGTAACAAGCAGAGCGCATGTCGAGGACAATCCGAATTTATGAATATTGTCACGTCTTTTTCATTTCAGCTCCTCATGCCTAGTGAAGGCATTAAATTCTGTTCACACTTTCTCTTCTGTTTTCTGCATAAGTGAAATGGAGGCATAAGGAGCATCCTTATAGGGCTTTGTATTGTACTATGCTGTGAGTGGATAGTGTGGACCATGTGGTTAATTAACCGTCCTCTTATGCAATGCACTGGAGATCACAGAACCAAAAGAAGGTTGCCATTAAGCCCATCATATTTGTGCCAACTCATTGCTAAAACAATCCAAAATGAATCCCAGTGCCCCATAACTGAGTCCTCCGCTTCAAATGGTTATCTATTATTCCTTTAAACTATGTTCTGATGTTTGCCACAATTGCCCCTTGTGGCAAAGGAACCCACATAGTAAGACCCTAAAGAAAATTATTCTGACTTCTCTCCTCATTGCCTTAGTGGCATTGCTTTACAGCCAATGATGTATTTTTGAAGTGTAGTCACTATTCATGCACAGCAAGTTCCCACAAACAACAGTGGCTTAATGACCAGATAATCTGTATTTGTGATGTTGATTGAGGGGTAAATATTGGCCAGGATGCACGGGACGAAGTCTCCTGCTCTTCTTAACTGGTGGCACAGGATCATTTGCGTCCACCTGAGAGGGCAGACATGGTGTCTGATTAGCATCTCATCCAAAGGATGGCACCTTTAGCAATGCAGGACTCTCCCGGTACTGCACTGGAGTGTACCAATACCAGAATGATTGGAAACTGATCTTCCTGTATGGTAGGTTTTACTTTTTGCTGTAGCCTTGTAATATACTCCCCTGCTCCCACCTCCAACAAAGCTCATTCTTTTCATGTGATGACAGGGCACAGTATATCAAGAGTGAAAAATATAGCCTAAAAGAGTTAAATGAGAACCTTCTTACATGTTGAGGTGTGTTCGGAAATGAAAATTAACTCCTGTTGACCTTTGTGGATCGGTGGGCTTTCATTATTTGCTAGTAATAGCTGCTTTGTAATTGCTTTGAATTAGTTAGGAAATAGTCTTCTGCACTTTCATATCGTTAAGGACCTGTTCCATGGAAAGGAAATACATGTTCAAAGAAATTGTAAGAGAAACATTTAATTGTCACGTGAAAGGTCTCCTCTTCGGTGATCAGTGTTGCCTACAGCTTAACAGTCTTTTCAAATTACACCCATTGAATACTGAAGCGATTTTTCTCCAGTAAAATGGCTGCAGTAGTAAAGTGCATTTCAGAATTTCGGATGGTATTGAAAAACAGGCTGCCCCCCTTCTTAAAACACTTAACTATTTCATGTTGATTATGTTGAATGTGCAGTTTTTACTTTTATCAAAACAACCAAGCTGTATTGGTGACAAATGATTTAACGCTTGCGAGTTTAGAAGAAACATGGTATTGTTGTGAAATTTGGGCACCTATATGTTTTTGTTGTATACCACCAGATCTGAGGATTTTGTTATATTGCCCTCTTTGTTGTGCTCTGTGCCAAGGAGGTATAAATAAAGTTGGTGCAATAACCGGTGCTTGCTGAGAGTCCAGTTGTCAGTCTTAGTGGAACACACAACAGAATGATGGCTGGGATAGAATTCTCTTTTACATTTCATTTGCAACATTAAGGACTGAAGAACATTGTGACACATTTTTGTGAACTCCTAAGGTTGATTTTAAGGAAGCTTGAGCAATTTGAAAGATATTTACCCAAATACAATGTGCAATGTGCACACGGAAATATCTTTCAAATTCAAACAGTGAGTCAACTCGATACGTAACTGAAAATAATGACATGAAGGCATATTTGGGGACCACGGGGGAATTTAACCCCAACAAAGAGGATTGGTGTAATTATGAATTAAGGTTATAAATTTGGCTGAAGGGGAATAAGATAGGAGATGAGAATAAGGTAAGTGTGCTTTCCTCACTGTGATGAGGCCAGATGCTTTTGAGATGGTGCCTAACCAAGGTTGCCCCAAGACCCTGATACTATGCGCTATTCTGAAATTAATGGGATCCTGGACTCATGGCATGACTAAGAATGAAACTGCACTGAGTTGCATTCTGTGAAAGGAAACAGTTGCCAACTGAAACTGTTGCAGATTACATTCTCAAATTAAAGAAATTCTATTGTCACTGTGGGTATGGCACAAATTTAGAACCTTGGAGACACTCTCAAAGGAGGCCTGAAGGAGAATAAAATCCAGTCCAAACTTTTGAGCAAAGGCAATAAACTGATTTGAAAGGAGACCTGCAATGAGGCCACAGCCATGGAAATGGCAGAAAGAGATAATTGCAAACTGTAAGGAGGTTCTTTTTCTAAGCTGGCAGGGTAGGCCAGCCAGATTTCAGTGGGATCCAGATCGTGGCAGCTGAGTTCATGGTCTCAGAGTCAGAAATTTAGATGCCACCGTTGCCATGGAAGCCACCAACTATTTAAATGCCCCCTCTTCCAGTAAAGGTGCTAAGCCTTTGGCAAATTTGGTCATATCCCAATGGCATGCAGGAGTAGAGGAAACAGGAACGCTCCAGGTCACGTAAACCTCCTGCCCTTGGTTCAAACAAGGATAAAAGAGCTGAACTCCCAAGGTGAGGTGAGAGTGACTGCCCTTGACATCAAGGCAGCATTTGACCGAGTGTCACATCAAGGAGCCCGAGCAAAACGAATCAACGGGGATCGGGGGGAAAGTTGGTTGGAGTCATACCTAGCACAAAGGAAGATGGTTGTGGTTGTTGGAGGTCAATCATCTCAGCTCCAGGACATCACCGCAGGAGTTCCTCAGGGTAGTGTCCTTAGCTCAACCATCTTCAGCTGCTTCATCAATGATCTTCCTTCCATCATAAGGTCAGAAATGGGGATGTTCACTGATGATTGCACAATGTTCAGCACCATTCACAACTCCTCAGATACTGAAGCAGTTCATGTCCAAATGCAGCAAGACCTGGACAATATCCAGATTTGGGCTGACAAGTGGTAACATTTGCGTCACACAAGTGTCAGATAATGACCATCTCTACAAGAGAGAATCCAATCATTGACCAGAAACTGAACTGGATTAGCCACATAAATATTGTGGCTACAAGAGCAGGACAGAGGCTGGGAATCGTGCAACGAGTAACTCACCTCCTGACTCCCCAAATCCTGTCCACCATCTACAAGGCACAAGTCAGGAGTGTGATGGAATACTCCCTACTTGCTTGGATGAGTGCAGCTCCCACAACATTCAAGGAGCTTGACACCGTCAAGGACAAAGCAGCCCGCTTGATTGGCACCACATCCACAAACATTCATTCCCTCCACCACCGATGCACTGTAGTAGCAGTTTGTACCATCTACAAGACGCACTGCAGGAATTCACCAAGGCTCTTTCGACAGCATCTTCAAAACCTACGACGACTACCATCTAGAAGGACAAGAGCAGCAGATAGATAGGAACACCACCACCTGGAAGTTCCCCTTCAAGCCACTCACCATCCTGACCTGGAAATATATTGCTGTTCCTTCACTGTGGCTTGGTCAAAATCCTGGAACTCCCTCCCTAACAGCACTGTGGGTATACCCACACCACATGGACTGTAGCGGTTCAAGAAGGCAGCTCACCACTACCTTCTCAAGGGCAACTAGGGATGCGCAATAAATGCTGGCCCAGCCAGCGAAGCCCACATCCCATGAATGAATGAAAAAAAAAACCTCCAGGCCACGTAAACCTCCAGGTCACAGCTATACACCAGGTCAAGGTTATGGTCGGTCTAAAGCTCGTTCTGGAGTCTTGGAACCTTTGAATGCGCAAATGATAGATGTTAACAGAAGTTAACGTTATAGAGCAGGAGGACCAAGAGTTCTACTCAGTCAGAGAGCAAGAAAAATAGCACATGCAATGTGGGAATAAAAGAGCTAAAGACATAATTCCAGTGCCCACAGTAGAAATGAAAGTCAGAGATTCACATCATACTTTCATCATTGATACAACTGCAGCTGTGTCAGTTATTTCAGAAGGAGAGCACAAGAAGTCTCTAAGTCACATTCCCTTACACAAAACTGGTGCAAAACTGGCTAGCTATTCCAATAACAGTATTCCAGTGCTAGGTGAAGTTAGTGTTAGGGTGGAATATGATGACAAACCCTATCCCTTGTCATTGGTAGCAGTAGGAGGGAACAAAGGGAACAATTGACTTAAGAAGATGCGGTTAAACTGGGCTGAGCTATTTATAGTAGGGATCAGGAAGAGTTTACCTGTCATTGAGGAAATGCTCAGAGCAGAAGGTAGTCTTTAAGCAAAGTGGACCAAATGATAAAATTAGTCATTAGTACGCTATTAAATATCATGGGTCAGCAGATCATGTAAATACAGGCATTCTTTCCCAGTTTCCCTTGAATAGTGATTTATTTTCAGCCAGCATCACCTGTGAATTACTTTACATGCACAAATGACATGCCAGTGTCTGCCAGAGAAATCAGTGAAGAAACTCACAAGGATGTGCTGCTCAGTAAAGTGTTCAATCATGTCATCAATGGCTGACCAAAAGAGAATAACGATGAGAAATTGCAGGAGTATTTCACACATAGAAATGAACTGAGTGTAGATCAAAGCTGTCTCCTTTGGGTTGAATAGTCATTAAACCACCAAGATTTAGTGAAAAATTATTGGAGGAAATTTATCAAAAGCACAGAAGGGTAGGCCATATGAAAGGAGTAGCAAGAAGCTATTTTTGGTATGCAAAGGTAGATAATGCTTTGGAGAGTTTGTGAAAAGTTGTGAAGTGTGTCTCAGAATGAGAAATGATTCAGTTTTTCATTCCATAGTCAAACTCAGGAACACTGTGGGAATGAGTACATGTCGATTTCTCTGAGGTGGAAGGGAAAGAGTTAGCTTGTTTTGGTTGATGGATTCAACATTTGTCCACTTACTGTAGCTGTGCCCAATACCACAAGTGCCAAAAATATTTTGTTTTGAGAAGTTGGTTTGCAGTTTGTTTGCCAGATGTGTTTGTGTCAGATAATGGTCCACAGCTTGTCAGAAAAGTTTGAAATATTTCTTAGCAAGAATGGAGTCAAACACAATCTAATATCACCATAATTGCCCAGCATTGAATGTTGCTGCAGAAGCAAGTGTATAGATTATGAGGAGGTCTTTGCAGAAGTATTTATTAGGTGACAAGCTGGGCAGTAGTTTCCATGTTTCTCTTCGACACAGGCTAGACAATTTTTTGTTCTCTGATAGAATAATTTCACAGCCTACAGCAAGTTAGTGTTTAAACATGCTCCTGGGACAAGGTTTAGTTTGCTTAGGCCTGATGTGAATAGCAAAATAAGAGAAAGTCAAGACAAAATGAAGATGAGTCACGATAGATGAGGCATGAAACTTAGAGTTCGATGCTGGTCAGAAGGTCATGGTGAAAAGCCACTGAGGTGGTGAGAAGCATGTGATTGGAGTTGCTATAAAGAGACTAGGTGCATTCACATGTCGAGTGAAGATTGGAGAGAGACTTAGGCCCAGATTTTTGCCATTCTGAGGTGATGAAAATAGCCATAAAGTCCCGCCCCTGAACATGGCACTTCCTATTTTGACAGGTGTGGGACTGGAGTCGGGCCAGGGTTTACACATGCGTGGCTTATGGAGGCAACTGGGCATTTAAATCACTAGCTGCCTCCACTGAAGTGGTATTTTGGTAGGCCAGAGATGTGAAACCCAATGTATACAGATTAGACCGGGTAAGAGCTGGTCTGAACTCGGTGGATTTGTTTGGATAGCCACGGTACCCCTTTGGAGAGGTATGATACCCCTTTGAATATGGTCCCGGGATATCTTTATGAGGTAAGGCACCCTTTTAGAAAGGTAAGGCACCCTTTGGGATAGTTTCAGGTAAACATGATTGTATATAAAAAGTGCATAAACTCATTGGAACTGTCAAGCTGTCAAAGAACTGTCAAATGGCCAACTGTCAAAGGATACTAGGTGAGTTGCCATGAAGGGAGTAAGGGCAAAGGATGGTGGGTCGCACCTGACCTGAGAACAAATCCTGGATGTTAAGCAGTGTCATGTCGATCATTTGCTTGAAAGACAAAATCTGACAAAGGGAGAGCATGAGAAACATCCTATAGTCTAAATTCTTCCAACAGAAAGAAAGTGAAAGTCGCAAAGAAACTGAAAAGTTGCCGGTATTACAGAAACCACCAGTAGGGCAAGGTAAGTCAGGGTCTTTGATTAAGACAACTCAATCAATGCCACAGTGCCAACCATTAAGTGGAGTTGGCAATCAAAGGTAAAGTTCAGATTTGACAGAGTTAGAGATGAGTGTCAAGCTAATGGAAATGGAAGAAGACAGAATGAAAAAGAAGCCAGGTAGGTTAATAGAAAATATGTAGGAAGGAAGAAAAAAAAAGTTTTTAAATTTCTTTTCTTTTTAAGCACATGCCGATGTTAAGGGAAAACATTTTTTCTTACATATAAATTACTCGGCAGAATCGGTCATGTATGTTTTTGTTGTGATTACAGTAAACAAGTATGTCTCCCCAAACTGTTAATTTTTCAGTAATTGTTGATGCTGGTTTAATCATGTTGTATTCTGGAAACTCATATATATGTACCATTTTGAAATGGGGAAAGAGTGTAATATATTGCAAGATCTGATTATTTTGTTATATTGCCCTCTCTGCTGTCCTCTCTGTTGGGGAGGTGTAAAGAAAGTTAGTTCAATAATGGTCACCTGCTCTGAATCCATATGGTGAGCTTTTTTAAGTGCAATACAGATGTTTTATAGAACTAGAACTATTTGATCTCTTGATTGTACCAAGAATTAAAAATCAAATATTTTCCTGAAAATGTAACCATATTGTCTGTGTGTACTTCTCATTCTGTGTGCATTTTGACATATTTCTACCACAGCACTGCATACCAAAAATAATAATTTTCAGTTCTGCGTGAAGGGGCACACTTAGCATTGAAACGCTGTAGCTTAGAAGTGGTTCAAGAAAATCTTGTATTAGATTGGATGGTTTTGATTTTCCATATCCGATGAAATGCACAAAACCCAAATAAAATTGAATTTCCTGATCCATATTTGGAATCTAACCTCAGGCATTCTCTGCTGCTCTACGAAATTCAAGATTGCAGCCCATTTGTGAACTTGTTCCACATTTGGAGAGGATGTGTTTGTTAAGCAAAGCATCTTTCCTCAGTATTTGTAAATCTTTGTAATAAAATACTGTGATGCTCTTGTAACCTGTAGTTCCAAGAATATGAGATAATCCCTTACACCCTGTCAAAAAGACCTTCCGTTTATGTACCAGCTTCTCCAACCCCCAAAACGCTTCACATATATGAAAGGTATCCTGCATTGTGCAGTTCTTATAGTTGTGTAGTGGCAGCCATTTTTCCCCAGAAGGTCCCAAAATAGCATTGAATTAATCTGCCAGTGTTTTTGGTTAGGGAGTGGTGGGTGGTACCAGAACTCTCTGTCCCTTTTCAAGTGGCGTATAGACTTTTAACAGCAATCCAAACCACAAAATGGGGCACTGGTTAAATGCCAAATTGGATCCTAGGAGCCAGTTTCAATTTGTTTAAAATTACTGCATCACATTGTGAAGCACAAACCTGGTTCAAAACTTTATGCTTCACAGTCACTTCTTGCTCATTGTGCATGAGGGTGAAATGGAACCCAGCCATTTTTCCTTGTATATCCTTACATCTTACCATTAGTGGAACATAGTAAAATCTTTGATAATGGCCTAGATTTTGTATAATGCTAATGGCCAGGCTGTCAGCATTTGCCATTATTATGGGGTAATTCTGACAGCATTTCTAGCATCTGCACTTGTACAGTTAAGTGCAGAAATCCAGAAATTTTTTTCAGAGTTAACCTGCTTCTCCATGGACTACACTATTGCGGTCCTCTCTGGTAAACTCTGCATTGAAATCACTAATAGCAGGAACTTGCAGTACTTTCCAACTAGTTCCACACTGAAGATATCTGAAAAAGTTAGAGCTAGTACATTAGGAGTGGGTGAATTTTTAATGGCATAATAGTGATAGTTATAGCTGAACAACCTCTCTGACCCTGAAAAATTAATTTTACAACTGCGGAGTTCATTCCCTCAGAAGAGAATGATGCTGACTTTTTTTTTAAAAGTTGCTCAGTTGCACCTGCGAATTTTGTACCCCAGTGGAGGAACCATATTCAACAGGGCTCCCAGTGAGAATATCCTCAGCCACACAATCCCCAAGACTTCCTAAATTTCCATTGCTTGTAAATTTTATAAGAATGGCAGAACCATTTGCTGGATTTATATGATGCTGAGCATCAGGTCAGAGGGCACTGTTACACCTGCATGCTGGGTAATTGGCACAGGGAAACCTGGACTTTAGAAGGATAAAACGAGCTATTCAAAATATTGTCCTTTCACTTACAGCCTGAGCAATACTTCCAGCAGTGACAATTCTCTTATCAGAATGCAGCTTCGACAGACTGTTTGAACAGGTTCCCCAATGTTAATATGAATGTGTGCACAGATAGAAAGATTTAAATGAACTCTGTATGACAACGTATTTATTTCTAAGTCAGGACAAACATTTCTCCTATCTTCAATTGATCCCTTTGTATTTCTCTGCAAAAACAAATTAAAGCTCAGAATTTTGCTTTGGAAGTTTGTGTGCTTCTGCTCTAGGGTCTTGGAAATATAGACAGGTAGATTTTTTTGAAAGCTAGTATATTTCCACAAATGCAATAGCATAAGAGAAATTCCTTCAATGCTGCAGGGCTCAAAGTGAATTTTCAGTGTGAGATCTGTGACTGTTCAGAGAACGCACGGACACATGAATCTGAGAGATATCTGGCAACTGTAATGATTTCATACTTCAAATTAACAAAATTTATGGCAAAATGCTTTGAATATTGTTAGTGTATCAAAGTTTACGGATAGAGAAGAAAAACACCACCTATATCAATGCACTGGAATACGAATAGGGCAGCAATGTGTCATATACAGTGAAGAACTCTACCCATCAACATAATCTGAAGTTATGAATCAAAATTATTTTACATTTTAATTTTAGGCTCAGCAATATTTGTTGTTCATTCAGACCATGGCCTTTAGTGGTTCTGTACAACAGCAGGGAAGGGGACTGATTCAAATTTTGAATGTGTCTTTGATGTTCTCTTGGGTTCACTTCTGTAGCAGCTCTTGAGTTCCCCAGCCCACCCACTATCGAGCTGTGCAATAGTGTGACCTTGGGGAGAGTTAGCATGTAACCACAGGAACCCCCTATTTTCATAATTGGATAACGTCCTTTTCAAGTGCTCTCACTTGCACTTCTCCAATCTTCCAGTAGGTGGACTGATTAACATTTTAGGGGGACCAGGTCATAAAAGAATCATTAAATTACTTCATTTTATAGTCAACAAATGAATGCATAGAGTGACAATTGTAGCTCAGATTGTTGACTTCAAATTGTTTTGATCCCTCCTCATAATATATATTGCCATAATGTAAAAGCAAAATACTGCAGCTGCTGGACGTCTGAAATAAAAACAGAAAATGCTGGAAAAGCTGAGGCCTGACAGTACCTGTGGAGCGAGAAACAGAGTTAACATTTTGAGTCTGCATGACCCTTCTTTAGAGCTCTGATATATAATATATATTGCCACCCTTTCTCAGTTAGAAAACTAAATGTACTGGCTTTCAATCAGTTTTTGCAATGAATCAAACCAAATAAGCTGGAGTCTGCTTAGCTCTATTGTTGTGGTAAAGCTGCCTGAACCTTTTCTTGGTTTTCTCTCAGGAGACCTCATCAACTGCCTTTCAACATGCGAGGCTTTGCTGTCTTGTTCCTCGCCCTAAAGGAAGTGGGGTGTGGGAGGATTTGGGAGTAGTGGTTGGGGTGGGAATGATTTCTGATCCTTCCTACTGTCTGTGGGGTTGGTTAGGAGAGTTATCAGTCACCCATTTACTGCATGTGCCTCCTCTTTGAAGTTTGTCTTAGGCAGAACTCAACAGCAAGGGACATTCCAAGTCTCTTACGGTGTGAATGTTTTCTGGAAGAACCTGGGGAGAAATAATGAGCTTAGTCTACCATGTAGCGGCATCATAAGCACATTAGGGCTGATTTTAACATCCTGCCTCGCCTCCAACCATTCTCTGATGGAAACGGTGTAGGCAAGGTGGTGTGAGGTGACGGTGAAGTTTTCATGTTTTATTCCCGTCCCCTAACACTTTTACTTGATTAAATTAAGGCATATGAAGGCTGTTCACCCCAGAGGAGCAGAAGTTTCATTTAAATAACAGTGCTGCATCCCGGTTTATGGCATCGGAACGTACACGTCATTTGAACCGCAAATCCAACTATGGCCTACACGGTAATAAAAACAGAAAATGCCGGAAAAACTCAGCAGATCTGACAGCATCCGTGGAGTGGTATATAAATGGTATAGATTCCATCTCATTTCCACTTCTCTTTGGGCTCTAAAGAAGAGTCATTTGGACTCAAAACATTAACTTTGTTTCTCTCTCCACAGATGCTGTCAGATCTGCTGAGTTTTTCCAGCATTTTCTGTTTTTATTTCAGATTTCCAGCATCTGCAGTCTTTGATTTTTCACGGCCCTCACGGTCTTTGGCCTGGGTACATTTTTTTGGTACGTGTTAAAGGTTCCTCTGCCTAAAGGCATGTTGCATCTTTGAAAAACAATCAGCTAGGAGCAGGACTTAAAATCTCTAGGGCCTTGTGCTCTGTTGGTCCTGATTCCCGACTAAAATTAAAATCTGCCCTCGTTATTTTGAATATCTGTCCACTGTCAATATTGATGGTGACCAGCATGTGTCTGCCCCCTCCCCTGGCCCACAGACTGAGGGTGTGTTTCAGTGTTATGGGGAGTTAAAAATTTTCATCTATTTCTAGAATAGTGGAAAACCTGTGTCTGGATGGCTTTATTTAAAAAAAGATCCATTATGGAACAATGAATTTAAACAGTTCCAACAATGAAAATGCAGTTTAAATGATGTATGCTTATCCAGACACATGGGGGAATAATTCCTAGAGAATCTTGTGGTGCATATTTTCCATAGTTCAGTCTAAAAGGATTAATGGAAAGCGACTGCTCAATTGTCAGATGCTTGGTTTTCATGGTATGTTTTCTCTGGTGAAAGTATGCTATTAGTTTTGCTTCAGCTTTCTGACTAAAGACAGCTGATGAGATTCTGACACTGTCATGTGAGTAAATTTCTCAATTTCCATAAGATGGTTAGTAATGAACTGACCAGTGCCAGATATTGTGATATGTTGAACTTGTTATAATCATCGATTGGGGGGGGTGGGGGGGCGGGGGGGGTTCTTTTAGCTATCGTACAGAGAAATGTAGAACCTGTTTTGGCTGTTTGTACATAATATATATATATATATATATATATGCCATAAGGGAGTAACTAGAACTAATAAAATATAAGCAGAAGATTTCTAAAGCTCCTGAGCAAAATGAAATATGGAAATGATAAAACATGTTTATTGTGGTTGTAAATTAGAATTCAAGTTGTTGGGGATTGTCACTGCAGCTGTAGAATGAGAGAGCTTGTATCTGTTAAACCTGTGGTTAAGAAGAACAGCTCCCAAATCCATTCAGCATTGTTGGTATATCAAGTGCTCCGTGGGAGTCTCGAGGGGCTCATAAAGTGACACATGAGCACTTGCTGTACATAAAATGTTTAAAAATCTGGACAAGTGTCTAGATGAATGAATCCTTAGTTGAAAGTAGTACTTGTGACCCTGATGCCCCTGCCTACTAACTGCACCAATTAAAAGCTGTAGCTTGACAACAATTAGCATTCTGGACCTCTGCCTGTATGCATGTTGCATCGTTGGAAAGCATCCTGCTAAAGTGAATGGGCTTAAAAGCTCAGCTTTGTAATGTATGTTGAAAAAGCCTTAAGGGAATTGTGAAATATTAGCGAAGCACTGAATTAAAACCAGCCCGTGTGGCACAGTCTGAAGCAGTCCTTCACCCCAAACTGAAGCAACACCGACCGGCAGGATATAGGGATGAGCGACAAATGCTGGCCTGGCCAGCGACGTTTGCATCCCGTGAACGAATAATTAAAAAACTGTATGCAGCTGGATAAGGTAAGGAAGATACTGTAAAGTGCCACTCTTCAATCCACATACCCGTGAGGAAGCTTTGTCTCGCCTTGAGGATTGAAGAGGCTGTCAGGAATTTTCACTGTGGTTAATGGCTTCAATTTGAGCACAGGCTGCATGGGCCTGACAGTTTGGTAATTCTAAATGATTATCGTTCCCAAAATGGGGACCTTTTTTTAAAAAAAAACTAACATCCAGACTTGTAGCCAATTCAAACTTTAAATGCTGCACAAGAATATTGTTTTCAGGTGGTGGGGGAGGGCAGGATAGAGCAATGAATTCCAGATCCTAAATGCTGCTGCCCAAGCTCATTAGATATTGTTCTGTCAGTTCTCATTTATGCTACCCTGTGAAGGAAGAGCAGTTAGGGTAAATCTTGGCATATGGAAGGGTACCTGCTCTGACTAATCATAAAGAGGCAGGGAGACCTGCCTGCAGAGCAATTGGCAACCCAGATGATGGAATCTAGCCTGGAGTAGTGCATCATGCCAGGGCACATGTACAGAATGAGTGGAGCACTTTGCGCTCTTTACTTGAAGACATTTTGGAGGATGCGAGGAAGTGGGAGATTTCAGCCAATAGTTTAGAAAAGTCATTCTTGCCGAAATACAATATCACACTACATTAAGACTATAGGACCATATGACTTAGGAGCAGAAGTAGGCCATTCTGCCCATCAAGTCTGCTCTGCATTCAATGAGATCATGGCTGATTTGATAATCCTCAACTCCACTTTCTTGCCTTTTCCCCATAACCCTTGATCCCTTTACTGATTAAAAATCTGTGTATCTCTGCCTTGAATATACATAATGACCCAGCCTCTACAGCCTTCTGCGGTAAAGAATTCCACAGATTCACTACCCTCAGAGAAGAAATTCCTCCTCATCTCTGTCTTAAATGGGTGGCCCCTTACTCTGAGATTACGCCCTCTGGTCCCATGCTCTCCCACAAGGGGAAACAACGTCTCAGCATCTAACCTGTCAACCCCCCTGAGATTCTTACGTTTCAATAAGGTCACGTCTCATTCTTCTAAACTCCAATGAGTACAGACCCAACCTACTCTACTTTCCCTCATAAGAAAATCCCTCCCTACCTGGGATCAATCTAGTGAATGTTCTCTGGACTGCTTTCCATGCCAATATATCTTTGTATAAACAAGGAATAACTTCCAATTTTTAACCCTCCTGATCTCAACACTTTAGTGTAACAGGCTGTCTTTTGCTGTAAGTGGTGCAGTTTTACTGATTTGATAATCCCAACCAATCTACGGGTGTATAGATTGAGTAGTTTTGTGTTGTTATTAATGCACACACTGCAATTGTTTTATTCTTTCACAGGATGTGGGCATCGCTGGCTAGGCCAGCATTTGTCACCCATCCCTAATTGCCCTTGAACTGAGTGGCTTGCCATACCATTTCAGAGGGCAGTTAAGAGTCAGCCACATTGCTGTGGGTCTGGAGTTACATGTAGGCCAGACCAGGTAAGGAAGGCAGATTTCCTTTCCTAAAGGACATTGGTGAACAAGATGGATTTTTACAACAATTGACTATGATTTTCAATTCCAGATTATTAACTGAATTTAAATGCCACCCGCTGCCATAGTAGGATTTGAATTCTTGTCTCCGGAACATTAACCTGAGTCTCTGGATTAAAAGTCCATTGACATTTCCACTATGCCATCATCTCCCCCTGTTGTTGGAGCTGCACTCACCTAGGAAAGTGGAAAGCATTCCATCAGTCTCCTGACTTGTGCCTTGTCGATGGTGGGCAGGCTTTGGGGAGTCAGGAGGTGAGTTAAGTGTCGCACGATTCCTAGCCTCTGACCTGCTCTTGCAGCTACAGTATTTATATGGCTAGTCCAGTTCAGTTTCTGGTCAATGGTAACCCTCAGGATGTTGATAGTGGGGGATTCAGCGATGGTAATGCCATTGAATGTAAAGGGGAGATGGTTGGATTCTCCCTGGTTGGAGATTGTCATTGCCTGACACTTGTGCGCTGTGAATGTCACTTGCCACTTATCAGCCCAAATCTGAATATTGTCAGGATCCTGCTGCAAATGGACACGGGCTGTTTCAGTATCTGAGGAGTGGTGAATGATGCTGAACGTTGTGCAATCATCAGTGAACATCCCCACTTCTGACCTTATGATGGGAGGAAGGTCATTGATGAAGCAGCTGAAGATGGTTGGGCCGAGGGCATGACCCTGAGGAACTCCTGCAGTGATGTCCTAGATCTGAAGTGATTGCCCTCCAACAACCACACCCATCTTCCTTTGAGCTAGGTATGAGTCCAATCAGTTGAGAGTTTTCCACCTGATTCTCATTGACTTCAATATTGCTTGGGCTCATTGATCCACACTTGGTCAAATGGTGTCTTGATGTCAAGAGCAGTCACTCTCACCTCACCTTTTGAGTTCAGCTCTTTTATTCATGTTTGAAGCAAGGCTGTAATAAGGTCAGTAGCTGAGTGGTCCTGGCTGAACCCAAACTGAGCTTCAGTGAGTAGGTTATTGCTGAGTAAGTGCTGCTCGACAGCACCATTGACGACACCTTTGCTGATGATCAAAAGGGGGCTGATGGGATGGCAACTGGCCGGTTTAAATTTGTCTTTGCTTTTTGTGGACAGGACATACCTGTGCAATTTTCCACATTGTCAGGTAAATGTTAGTGTTGTCGCTGTACTGGAACAGCTTGGCTAGAGGTGCGGCAAGACTTGGAGCTCTGCATTCAAGAGAACTTTTTAGCCAGCATGTAACAAGCCCAATGAGAGTGAGTGCAATTCTAGATTTAGTATTAGAAAATGAATCTGGGCAAGTGGATGAAGTAGCAGTGGATGACCATTTTGGAGGTAGTGACCATAATAGAGTTAGATTTATTATAATTATGGATGTTGTCTACATGGATTTTAGTAAGGCATTTGACAATGTCCCACATGGCAGACTGGTCGGAAAAGTAAAAGCCCATGGGATACAGGGGAATGTGGCAAGTTGGATTCAAAATTAGCTCAGCGACAGGAAACAAAAGGTAATGGTTGATAGATGTTTTTGCCAATGGAACAAGGTCTCCAGTGCTGTTCTACAGGGCTCAGTGTTGGGTGCCTTGCTATTTGTTGTATACATTAATGATTTAGACTTAAATATGGGCGGCATGATTGGGAAATTAGCAGATGACACAAAAATTGGCTGTGTAGTTGATTGTGAAAAGGATAACTGTTGTTTCCAGAATTATATCAATGATTTGGTTGAGTGGGTGGAGAAGTGGCAGACAGAAATCAACCCAGAGAAATGTGAGGTAATTTATTTGGGGAGGGCAAACATAGCTAGGGAATACTCAATAAATGGGAAGATATTGGGAGGGGTAGAGGAAGTAAGAGACCTTGGTGTGTATGTCCACAGGTTCCTGAAGGTGGCAGGACAGGTGGATAAGGTGGTAACAAAAGCATACCTTTATCGGACAAGGTATTGAATACAAAAGCGGAGATTTAAGGTGATTGGTAGAAGGATTAGAGGGGACGTGAGGAAAAACATCTTCACCCAGAGAGTGGTGGGTGTTTGGAATTCACTGCCTGGTTTGGTGGTGGAGGCAGAAACCCTCAACTAATTTAAAAGACACCTGAATCTGCACCTGAAATGCTGTAACCTGCAAGGCTATGGACCAGGTGCTGGAAGGTGGGATTAGAATGGGTGGCTAGTATTTTTAAATTATTTTTTGGCTGCGCAGACATGATGGACTGAGTGGCCTCTTTCTGTGCTGTAACATTTCTATAGTTCTGTGGTTCTAAGTCTTCAGTATTTTTGCTGGAATGTTGTCAGAGCTCATTGCCTTTGCAATATCCAGTGCCTTCAGCTGTTTCTTGATATCATGTGGAATGAATCAAATTGCTGAAGACTGCCATCTATGATGCTGGAGACCTTAGGAGGAGGCTAAGATGGATCACCCACTTGGCACTTCTGGCTTGAGATGGTTGCAAATGCTTCAGCCTTGTCTCTTGCACTGATGTGCTGGGCTCCTTCTTTAGAAACTTCTTCAGCCAGAGAGTGGTGAATCTATGGAATTCATTGCCACAGAAGGCTGTGGAGGCCAGGTCATTGAGTGTATTTAAGACTGAGATAGATAGGTTCTTAATTGGTAAGGGGATCAAAGATTACGGGGAGAAGGCGGGAGAATGGGGTTGAGAAACTTATCAGCCATGATTGAATGGCGGAGCAGACTCGATGGGCCGAATGGCCTAATTTCTGCTCCTATGTCTTATGGTCTTATGGTCTCCTCCGTCATTGAGGATGGGGATATTGGTGGAGCTTCCTTTTCTTGTTAGTTGTTTAATTGCCCGCTACCATTCATGACTGGATGAAGCAGGACTGCAGAGCTTTGATCTGATCCATTGGTTGTGGAATCACTTAGCTTTGTCTATCGCATGCTGCTCCCGCTGTTTGGCATGTTAGCAGTCCTGTGGTTGACACCTCATTTTTAGGTATCCCTGGTGCTGCTCCTGGCATGCCCTCCTGCACTCTTCATTGAACCAGGGTTGAACCCTTGACTTGGTGGTAATGGTAGAGTGGGGGATATGCCAGGACATGAGGTTACAGATTGTGGTTGAATATAATTCTGCTGCTGCTGATGGCCCACTCATCTCATGGAATCCCAGTTTTGAATTGCTAGATCTGTTCAAAATCTAAGACAAAAGCAAAA
The DNA here is from genome assembly GCF_017639515.1 of Carcharodon carcharias. NCBI lineage: Eukaryota > Metazoa > Chordata > Chondrichthyes > Lamniformes > Lamnidae > Carcharodon > Carcharodon carcharias. The sequence goes on along the minus strand of NC_054481.1, from coordinate 4,612,730 downwards.
TACTGGAAAATGCTGGAAATCTGAAACAAAAACAGAAAATGCTGAAGGGTCATACGGACTTGAAACATTGACTCTGTTTCTTTCTCCACGGATGCTGCTGGGCCTGCTGAGTTTTTCCAGCATTTTCTTTTCCTGTTCGAAATCTATCCCACTTCGCATGCTGGTAGTGTCACCCAACATAATGGAGGGTATTCTCAATGTGAAGTTGGAACTTCGTCTCTACAGGGACAGTGCGGTGGTCACTCCTACCTATACTATCATGGACAGATGCACCTGAGACAGGTAGATTGGTGAGGATCAGATCTAGTAGGGTTTTTCCTCTTGTTGGTTCTCTCACCACTTGCCACAGGCCCAGATTGGCAGATATATCCTTCAGGATTTGGCTGGGTTCGTTCATAATGATGCTACCAAGCCACCCTTGGTGATGGGCATTGAAGTCCCCAACCCAGAGTACATTCTGTGCCCTTGGCACCCTCAGTGTTTCCTCCATGGAGAGATTTAGCTTGTTTGTTTTTCTGTTTCGGCAGACCTCAAAATCTCAGTGAAATGAACTGGTGGTGAACGAAAGGGCAGCATGAGTTATTACCTGCTGAATGTCTCTCACAGTGTTACATTGGGTTACTGACACTGAGTGACAAAGTAAATGAGCACAGTTGGTGTACAATTGCCACTGTGGGTCTTTACAGATAGCAATTGTGGCAGCAGTCTAATCGTTTCTGGTAAAACTGCCTTACGTGTTATCTTTCCAAGTCTAGATTTATTCTCTGTTGTTGAAGCATTTTGCTTCCAACAGGGCATGTCTCACGGCTGAAAAATGCAACAGGATTATCAATCGTGTTGACCAGCTCTATTTCCAAATGACCCCTTCGCTCGGTGTTGAGAGGTTTTGGTAACCTTGCCTCCTTGCTGACTGATGAGGATAGGAAAGCAAGAAGGAAAACCAATGAATCTCAGTGAGCACAGTGAAATCACAATTAGTCAAACTTAGACGACACAAAATTCCGATTATGTCAAAGCCATCAGCTATTCCCACTGGCAGAATAGCAAATTCCATAGAATGATGCCCATGATAAAATGAAATTCCACACTGGTAACTCCGGATCAGCTGAATTTACGTCAGCTTGCCATGTGACTGCACTGACCAATCGGAATGGAGTTAGACCACACAGGAATGTGAAATCAAGGTGCACTGGACAAGTCATCATTTGACATTGAGATCTCCCTGTGAAAGGACATGCAAAGCCTGCGACCATGGCTAAACCTGTGAGAAAGTTAAAAGTGTTGTCGATCAGGGAGAAGGTGAAGTTGATGCAGCAAGTGGAAAACAGTGGCGCGATGCTCCAGGGTTTCACACTGCAGCACGAAAACATGTTTGACTGCATCGACAGGATGGTGGACTGGATTGCACATGTCCGAAGATAACACACCAAGCAGAAAAAGAGTACAGGGTTTTTCCGGAGCTATCTCCTGACATTTTTTAGTGCAAAGCTCTGGCCTTTTAGAAAGTCAGGCAATGGTAAGGTGTGAACAAATTGAGCAAAGACTTTCTCACACATTTACTGTTTTACACAGAGATACATCGGGTTAAACAGAGATGTATTCATGTGGGAATGGGGTTCCTCGGCTACCATGAAGCTTCGCTTAATGAATTTGTGGGTGGATCCTCTGGGATTTGACTAATTGAGATTTTGTTGTATCCTTTTTATTCACTCATGGGATATGGGCATCGCTGGCTAGGCCAGCATTTATTGCCCAACCCTAATTGCCCTTGTTCAGAGGGCTTCTTTTTAAAGAGTAACTACATACAATCAGACCAGCTGTGAGTGGAGACCTGGGAACACATTGGGCTCTATTTTTTGCAAATAAGAGGCCTGTTCATTGTATATTAATGGAGTGTTTAATTGTTTTCAGATGGTGGACATTAACTGCGGATTCACTTGTGCCCCTGTATATAGGAGCAGACTGAAACTGTGGTGGTTGGATTTGGAGGTGCAAGTTTAAGTAATGTGTCTCTGTAAATGAAAGCTTTTAAATGTATAAAAATTGGGGACCAATGCTATCCTTCAATGCCTGGCTATTGATAATAGACTAAGGCCTACTCCATACCTGAGTGGAAAATGTGGGCAGGAAATGCCTAGTTCTCCTTAAAGTCCCAAGTATTAAGCCAGTTAGGGGCCACCTCTAATGCTGCTGGAATGCCTGAGCAGTAGCGCAGTCACTGTCCCACACAAAAATATTTAAATTGTAATTTTGGGTGGCTCTGTCCTTATTATTGGGATACTCCTAGTTAATTGCCAACTTTTGTTGAGTCTTTCTATGGCCAGGTCTTCAATGGAGAATTTGTGTTGAATAGTCGAAAAGGATGATGGTAGAAGTGTTGGAACAGCAGCCCTTCCCTTTCTACTGATATCTGATATTCTGGCCTCCAACCCACATAGCATTCTCAACGCACCTTTACTAGATGTTTCTCAAACATACTTATATGAACTGACTTGGCATTACCCACTTGGAAAATATAAAATTATATAATGGTATTTGTAGAACATATTTCCTTTTTAAGTCATTTTTAACCCTGACCGTAACTGTCTGGTGTGTAATGATATTTATTATGGCATGTGCTGCTGTAATAGTGAGTCAGATACCACTGAAGCTGAATGTTTCTTCTGGCAAGAAATCCTGGTTTGCTTTCAGTATACAAACCAAACTATTTTCACCCTCTGTGTGCATGCGCAGCACCAGGAGCTGGTTCATCCCATTTTGATATAATGGGTGACCTGACGCCAGGTTTTGGGCTGAAATGACCAAAGCAGAGAGGTTTCAAATTGCCCTGTTTCAACACGAGGGGAGGAGGGGGGGGTGGTGTGGGGGTGGATGGAGTGTGGCCTCAGCAATTATACGGTGATGCAGCTAGTCTAGTGACTGCTTCATTGCATCCTGCCATAATCTGTAACATGCCAGCTTGTTTTATTGAAACCACCGTGATCACCAGATAGACAACGAAACCACATATCACACTGCACTGCAATCTTATTTCTTCATGTATCAAAGCTCCACTGGCTTTAACAAGAGATAAAGGCAATGGATACTGTGAAAGCTATGGGTCCTGACATGTGCTGTGGTAGAATACTTCTGAAGACTTGAGCTCCACAGCTAGCCACACCTTAGCCAAGCTGTTCTAGTATAGCTAGAACACTGGCATCTACCTGACAATGTGGAAAACTCCCCAGGTATGTCCTGTCCACAGAAAGCAGGACAAATCTAATACAGTAAATAACTGCCCCATCAGTCCACTCTCAATCATCAGCAAAGTGATGGAACATGTCATTGACAATGCTTTCAGGTTGCACTTACACAGCAGCAACCTTCTCACCATCACTCAATTTGGGTTCTGCCAAGAACATTCAGCTCCTGATCTCATTACCGCCTTGGTCCAAACTTGGATGAAGGAACTGAACTCAAGAGGTGATGTGAGAGTGACTGCCCTTAGCATCAAGGCAGCATTTGACTGAGTGGCATCAAGGAGCCCCAGCAAAACTAGAGTTAATGGGAGTCAGGGGGTAAACTCTTCAATGGGTGCAATCATATCTAGCACAAAGGAAAATGAATGTGATTGTTGGAGGCCAAGCATCTCAATCCCAGGACATCACTGCAGGAATTCCTCAGGGTAATGTCCTAGGCCCAACTATCTTCAGTTGCTTCATCAATAACCTTCCCTCCATCATTAGGTCAAAAGTGGGGATGTTCACTGATGATTAGACCATGTTCATCATCATTCACGACTCCTCAGATATTGAAGCAATCCTTGTCCATATGCAGCAAGATGTGGACAATACCTGGGCTTGGATTGACAAGTGGCAAGTAACATTCACGCCACACAATGGCCAGGCAAGGACCATCTCCAACAAGAGAGAATCTAACTATCTCCCATGACATTCAATGGCACTACCGTTGCTGAATCCCCCACTATCAACGTCCCTGGGGGTTACCATTGACCAGAAACAGAACTGGACAGCCATATCAATACTGTGGCTACAAGAGCAGGCCAGAGGCTAGGAATCCTGTGAAGAGTAACTCACTTCCTGATGTCCCAAAGCCTGTCCACCATTTACAAGGCTCAAGTCAGGAGTATGATGCAACACTGTCCACTTGCCTGGATAAGTATAGCTCCAACAACACTCCAGAAGCTCAAAACTGTTCAGGACAAAGCAGCCTGCTTGATTGGCACCCTATGAACCACCTTGAGCTTTCACTTCCTCTGCCACTGGTGCATACAGTGCCAGCAGTAGGTGCCATGTACAGGATGCAGGATGCACTGCAGCAACTCGCCAAGCCCCCCTCAATGGCACCTATCAAACATGTGACCTTTACTACCTGGAAGAACAAGAGAGCAGATCCACAGAAACATCACCACCTGGAGGTTCGCCTCTAAGCCACACACCATCCTGGTTTGGAACGATATCGCTGTTCCTTCACTGTTGCTGAGTCAAAATCCTGGAACTCCCTTCCTAACAGCACTGTGGGTGTTCCTACGCGATATGGACTTCAGCGGTTCAGAAAGGCAACTCACCACCACCATACACTCTTTTGGTGTATTACAAGATTAAATATTTCATCTACTTCGCCCTTTTCAAATAGGGGTGACATCAGCTCTGATATTAATATCAATGCTACTTAGGACAGCAAAATTTCAACAATATTTCCAGTCACTCGAATGCAGAATGACATTGCCAATCTCAAGTCAACAGCACAAATGCTCCCAAGGCAAAACCTTTATGAACATTGAGATTTGAGGGAAAGAAATATCCTGGTTCAGAATGAGTAGAGCCGGGAGTATTTTTTACCAATGAGAATTTTTATGTGTAATGGTGAACGTGTCTAGGATTAAGTGGAATTTGACGGCTCTGAATTCACATTATCAGACCATGATTCATATCTATAGTCATGCTCTGCCTGATTTACCATTCTGCAAACGTTGATTCATTGGATCCAAATTTGAACAAAATCTTTCTGGCTACAAATCTAATTCTCCCCTCCCATTCACAATTTTCTCCCCTTTCTCTTCTCATTGCTGAAGGTGCTAACTCTAACTGGGATATGGATCCTCAGATGCAGGAAATCATCAAGCATCTCCCCAAAGGAGCCATTCTTCTTTTGAGCTTCAGCACTATGCATTCATGGGCTGCTGTGTGGTATTGCAGATGAGGCCTGACCTGCCTTCGCTCAGTAAGCACAGTAGAGGTCACAGGATAGATTCTCGGCTCTCCCACTGTGGAATGATGAGACCTATTAGGCTACCCCAACTACTGTGTGGTTAAGATTAACAAACTCGCTCTCAGTTAATGAACACTGGCAACACAAAACTATTGTTGCCTATTCTGTTAATTAGGAAGCTGCAGCGATGGACAATCAACATTCTCTTCGTACTGTTATTTTCTGCTCTATCCACTGACTCCCACCTGGTGTTGAAAACACGTTAAAATTGATCCGGCAATAAGGTGCAGCTAATTATTGACATCCACTGGTAAATTTATACATGAATTTTTTAAAACATCCTTGGCAGAGTAAAAATGGAAAGATCTGTGAAGATAAAATCTAACCCAAAGTCAACCTTTTTTTTAAACAGTCTCCAGAGCACGCTCTGTGGAGTTATCACAGATTCTGGCTATTGATTTGTTATTGTATTTTGTCCATTTTCATTCCATCTGGATTTTTTGAAAAAGGTTGAAACTTAAGAATTTATCGGAATGTCTCAGAAGGAAGTGAATAGACTTTCTTGAATAGTAACGGGAGAAAATAATCAGAGCTGGACCATTTCCTATTCCTGAGTATTTTCACTAAACTAGACCTAAATCTCACTGAAGGATTATCGATTGGGCTAGTTTCAGGTTAGTTTTCACATAAGACAGTGGATTGGTGACCAGCTATGATGCATTATGATTTATATCATTCGATGCCATTAGTACATTTTTGTTTTATGCAATATTTACTGTGTGTGTGTCAGTAATATTTAGCAGTCCAAAATGGACAATCCAAACAGCTATAAGCTGTCTGGCTGTGGTTGCCAGAAAAGGCACATTTCTTCAACAAAACAAAGGGAGATACCATTGTTTGTCCTTCATAGTTAATGATCTGTTAATGAAATTACAAGTCTGCAACTTTGAAACGGCGGGGGGGATGTTTTCTTACTTTTGTCCCTGACGAAACAGTGGGGACCATGAGCGGGACAGGAACCTGTTGAACTCTCCAGCAGGCTTTGCTGAGGCTCTTTAACTGAACCTCAACATTAGCATCTGAATCTCTGCTCCCTGACCAATCAGAAAGGGTGCGTGGGATCACATGTCAGATCTGTCAAAGGAAGGATTTCTAATTAAAAGGAGTATTTGTGTTCTCGGTGTACAGGCCAATATTTACCCCTCAACAACATCACCAGTGCTGAATATTAAAGTACTTGTACAGTCCACACCTGATAATTCAAAGTACTGTTTGCATAAAATAATTGAAAATTCTGTAACTCCAAATAAGCAGCTGGAATAAAACACCACTAGAATTTATTTTTAATTCAAATTCATTTTTCTCTATTACTTATTAGAAGCATGGAACTCCATGAAGGTCCTTGAATCCTATTGAAATGGCCTACTGACAGTGATGTCCTAGGCTCAGATATGAGAAATTGCTACTTTGCCATATGTCTAGTACTTGTGGAACAGCACAGGTAATGCTTCCAGATGAAGAGGCAGGAAAATTTGGTTGTAGGTGGGAATAGAGGGGAAATGGTTTTATTGACCTTTCATCTCTGCAGAAGGTGCAGGAAGAAATGAAGAAATGACTAAAGTCACCAGCACCAAAGGTGAAGTTGAAAGTGCATGTGCACAGCTCCATCATCACATAGCAAAACCTGACACTACCTTCATGTACTGATACACAAGTAGAGCTGGTCCTGTACTAGCAAGGCTGACATTGGGAGGGCACAAAAGGTAATGAACCCACTTTATTAGGTAACTTTTGGGACTTAACTGCCCCAGCATTCTGTTGACTTATTTTTCTAAGGGTTGGCCTGTTTTCTCTTCTAATGGTAGCTTCTCAGGAGCTGGACTCATGGATTCATTATACTATGAGAAGCATGGATTCATTATACTATGTGAAATGACCCTGCCCCCGTCAAATCCCATTTAACTTATATGCTTGTTGCAAATTCGATTAGACTCAATAGCAATAAAACCTTCTAACCCACAAACAAGTCTAAGGTAATTAATAATGTAAGTGTTTTGAATATATTGTAATGAGTTAACTTTTGCAATACAATCTATTAAATGACATAAGGCGTCAAGTAACCAGGACAGTATCTGTAGCAAGCAAGAGAAAATGTACATTGAGTGCAGCAAGACAAGTTGGCGGCACAGTGAGTGAAAAGAACTTTGTGTTACATGGGGAACCTATACATGGCATAATGTGAACTATTGACAACATCACTTCTAGGTACAGACGCATACAGTAGCTGAATATTAGTCATCATATCATTGTGGTCTCTTGGGGAAGTCCAGGATGTGAAACGGGAAACCACCAACATTTGCAACCGTTACTCCATGAACTAGGCATTGAAAGTTGAGAACTGGATTTGTTTTTTCTCATGGGCTACGAGAGTGGCTGGCATGGTCAGCATCTGCTGCCCATCCCTAATTGCTTGAACCGCTGCAGTCCATGCAGTGTAGGTACACCCACAGTGCTGTTAGGAAGGGAATTCTAAGATTTTGACCCAGTGACAGTGAAGGCACAGTGATATAGTTCCAAGTCAGGATGGTGTGTGGTAGAGGTTACAACTTTAGAAGGTGCTGTTGGAAGAGCTGCTGTGCATCTTGTAGATGGTACACTCTGCTGTCGCTGTGCGTAGATGCTGGTGGGAATGAATGTTTAAAGTGGTGGATGGGGTGCCAATTGAAAAGGCTGCTTTGTCCTGGTCAAGAGAGTGTCAAGCTTCTTGAGTGTTGTTGGAGCCACACTTCTCCTGGCAAGTAGAGAGTATTCCATCACATTCATTCCTGACTTTTGCCTTTGAGATGGTGGACAGGTTTAGTCGAGTTAGGCGGTGAGTACCTGCTCTTGTCACCACAGCATTTATAGGTCTAGTGCAGTTAAGTTTCTGTTTGATGGTGGGGCATTCAGCAATGGTATTGTTGTTGAATGTCATGGGGAGACAGTTAGATTTTCTCTTGTTGGAGATGGTCATTGCCTGGTACATGTGTGATGTGAATGTTAATTCAGCCCAAGCCTGAGTGTTGTCCAGGTCTTGCTGAATGTGGGCATGGACTAATTCAGTATCTGAGGAGTTGCGACTGGCACTGAACATTGTGCAATCATCAGTTACCTTATGTGGGAGGGAAAGTCAAATGCTGCCTTGATATCAAGGCCAGTCACTCCCAATTCACATATTAGGAATGAACAATATAAAATTTGTTGCTTTAGACCGGATGATGAATAAACTTGTATATACATTATTTATAAATTTGGAAAGAAAACCTTTTGCATAATAGAGCAAGTATGTTTGTTAGCTTATATATTATTCAAATTAGTTCAGTTTAATAAATTTAACATGTTATGTTCAAATACATTCTCTAATACAGGGAACTGTACAACTGATTTATTTATCATAGAGAACAAGAGTGCACAAAAGATTTTGAGCAGTTGCAGTGATTTTCTAAATTAAGGGTGCAAAATGCAAGTGGCTTATTTGGTGCTGTGTTATGGCCCAATTTTAACTGGGGGCCATGTTAATCTCTGAGTCTTAATTAAGTTAGGGCCTGACACTAACTGTAGCTTCATCACAGAATTGTTAGTGAAGGAGGCCATTCAGCCCATTGTGTCTGCACCAGCTCTCCGAATGAGCATTATGACTCAGTGCCATTCTCCTGCCTTTTTCCTATAACTCTGCACAATGTTTTTATTAAAAGAATCACCTAATGTCCTCTTGAATGCCTCGATTGAACCTGCCTCCACCAAACTTCCAAGCGGTGCGTTCCAGACCCGAACCACTCGCTGTGTGAAAACGTTTTTTCTCACATTGCTTTTCCTTCTTTTGCAAATCACTTTAAATCTGTGCCCTCTCGTTCTTGATAATTTTACGAGCAGGTACAGTTTCTCTCCCTCTATCCAGCCCGCTCATGATTTTGAATGTCTCTATCAACTCTCCTCTTAGCCTTCTCCTCTCCAAGGAGAACAGTCCCAACTTCTCCAACCTATATTCATAACTCAGGTTTTTCATCTCTGGAACTATTTTTGTAAACCTCTTCTGCACTCTAATGCATTCACGTCCTTCCTAAACGGTGACGCCCAGAACTGTACAGAATACTCCAGCTGAGGTTTAACAAGCATCCTATACAAACTCAGCATAACCTCCTTGCTCTTGTACTTTATGCCCCTATTAATAGGATACTATATGCTTTATTAACAGCTCTCTCCACCTGTCCTGCCACCAATTAATGACTTAAGCACTTATATACCCAGGTGCCTCTGCTCCTGCACACTCTTTAGAGTTGTACCCCTTATTTTATACTGTTTCTCAATGTTCTTCTTAACAAAATGAATCTCCTCACACTTCTCTGTATTGAACTTCATCTGCCACCAATCTGTCCACTTCACCAACTTGTCTGTCTTTTTGAAGTTCTACATTGTCCTCCTCACAGTTTACAATGCTTCCAAGTTTTGTATCATCCACAAACTTTGAAATTGTCCCCTGCACACCAAGATCTAGATCATTAGTATGTATCAAGAAAAGCAAGGGACCCAATACCGACCCCTGGGGAACTCCACAACAAACCTTCCTCCAGCCCGAAAAATATCCATTGATCATTATTCGCTGTTTCCTGTTACTCAGCCAAGTTTGTATCCACATCCCTTTTAATCCATGCGCCATAACTTTTCTCACAAGTCTATTGTGTGGCACTGTATCGAATGCCTTTTAGACATCCATGTACGCCATGTCAACAGCAGTACCCTCATTAACCCTCTCTGTTACCTCTTCAAAAAATCTCCATCAAGTTAGTTAAACACAATTTTCCCTTAAGAAATCCATGCTGGCTCTTCCTAATCAACCCACATTTTTCCATATAACTATTATTTTTGTCTTGAATAATTGTTTCTAGAAGCTTCTCCACCACTGAAGTTAAATTGACTTGTCTGTAATTGCTGGAATTATCATTACAACCTTTTTTGGACAAGAGCGTAATGTCTGCAATTCTCCAGTCCTTTGGCGCCTCCCCTGAGTTTAGGGAAGACTGAATTTCCTATTTTTTTTGAACTGCTGCAGTCCATGTGGTGTAGGTACACCCACAGTGCTGTTAGGGAGGGAGTTCCAGGATTTTGACCCAGTGACAGTGAAGGAACGGTGATATATTTCTAAGTCAGGATGGTGAATGGCTTGGAGGGGAACTACCAGGTGGTGGTGTTCCCATCTATCTGCTGCCCTTGTCCTTCTAGATGGTAGAGGTTGTGGGCTTGTAAGGTGCTGTCTAAGGAGCCTTGGTGAGTTCCTGCAGTGCATCTTAGAGTCGTAGTCATAGTGGTCTACAGCACAGAAAACAGCCCTTTGGCCCATCGAGTCCGTGCCCGTCAAACAAGTACCTAACTATTCTAATCCCATTTTCCAGCACCAGGCCCATTGTCTTGTATGCCGTAGCATCGCAAGTGCATATCCAAGTACTTCTTAAATGTTATGAGGGTTTCTGCCTCTATCACCCTTTCAGGCAGTGAGTTCCCATCACCCTCTGGGTGAAAAAATTCTTCCTCACATCCCCTCTAACCCTCCTGCCCCTTATCTTAAATCTATGCCCCCTGGTTATTGATCCCTCCACCAAGGGGAAAAGCTCCTCCCTGTCTACCCTATCTACGCCACTCATAACTTTATACACCTCAATCATGACGGCCCTCAATCTCCTCTGCTCCAAGGAAAATAACCCCAATCTATCCAATCTCTCCTCATAACTAAAGCTCTCCAACCCAGGCAACATCCTGGTAAATCTGCTCTGCACCCTCTCTAGTGCAATCACATCCTATAATGTGGATTCCAGAACTGCAGGCAATACTGTAGCTTGTAGAGGGTACACATGCTGCCACTGTGCATCGGTGGGGGAGGGAGTGAACATTTGTGGTTGGAGTGCCAATCAAGTAGGTTGTTTTGCCCTGGATGGTGTCAAGCTTCTTGAGTGTTGTTGGAGCTGCACTCACCCGCAAATGGGGAGTATTCCATCAAACTCCTGACTTGTACCTAGTTAATGGTGGACAAGCTTTGGGGAGTTGGGGGTGAGTTACTCTCTGCAGGATTCCTAGCCACTGACCTGCTCTTGTAGCCACAATATTTATATGGCTAGTCCAGTTCTGTTTCTGGGGTCAATGGTAACCCCCAGGATATTGGTAGTGGGGGATCCAGCGATGGTAATGCCATTGAATGTCCAAGGGGCAATGTTAGATGCTCTCTTGTTGGAGATGGTCATTGCCTGGCACTTGTGTGGCGTGAATGTTACTTGCCACTTGTCAGCCCAAGCTTGGATTTTGTCCAGGTCTTGCTGCAGTTGGGCATGGACTGTTTCAGTATCTGAGGAGTTATGAATGATGCTGAACATTGTGCAATCATCGGTGCATATCCTCACTTCTGACTTAATGATGGAAGGAAGGTCATTGATGAAGCAGCTGAAGATGGTTGGGCCTAGGACACTACCCTGAAGAATTCCTGCAGTGATGTCCTGGAACTGAGATGACTGACCTCCAACAACTACAACCATCTTCCTTTGTGCTAGGTATGACTTTAAGCAGTGGAGTGTTTTTACCCCTGATTCCTATTGACTCCAGTTTTGCTAGGGCACCTTGGTGCCACGCTCGGTCAAATGTTGCCTTGGTGGCAAGGGCAGTCACTCTCACCTCACCATGATTTTAATATCCCACAATAATGTTTGTCATATTTAAGTTTTCCCATGTTGCTTCATGCATTATCACTTCTTCACTTTTCCATGCTTTTGTTCTAAGTTGAGCCCTTCTATTGCCAATGGGAATATTTGAGCCATTTGAGTAGGAAAGGGTTAATATCCTGCGATACTAAAAAGTGAACACCATGTGTGACATCATTCCATTAACAAAACAAACTATCAGAATCCCAATGACCTTTAAATCCATATTAACATTCATCAGTGGGATTTTAAGCTGTGTATATTTATTTGAGTGTGTGTTCATGTGTAAGTGTACATACCTCTGTATGCTTTTCCTACATAAATTGCTATGTCTTTCTGAAATATTTCGTTTAAATGCCTGATGAATGATGTTTAATCTCTCCAAAGTCTAGTCTGCACACAATTTTGACAGAGGATAGGTTTTTTGGTACAAATCAAAATAAGGTGCATTTTTGTGTTGATTTGCTCCCATGTAGGAAATTTCCACACAGTAATGCGTTGGCTTTGCTAGAATTCCTGCAGTTTGTTAATCGTGATCAGGGGACATAATCACGTCACTGGGCAATACATGGGAGGGTTATATCCTTAAATTTCCAATAAAGGAAACAATCAGTTCCTTGTTTTTATTGAAAGCGATATGAAACCTCTTCCTGTGGTACAAAAAGATTGGAGTACTGACTACGTAAAGGTTCACCAGAATGCAGATGAGTATTCCAGCGGTCACCCAGGATACAGAAGGAAGAGATCAGTTAGAATGGTAAATCAATAGAACCACGTCAGCTGGTATCAAGTACACTATAACCTTTGCATTTGGACTGAAGTCTTTTGTTGACTGATAAGTCAGTGAAGCTGGTGGTGCTGATTGCCTGAGAAAGCAGGTTATCATCGCCTGTGTTAAGCAGCAAACCAGTAGATACAGTGTCATCATTTCCCATAGTTTGAATGTTCACCATACAAGGTTCTGCTTGATGGGTAATTATAACCATCCATCAACAGAATCAGTGATGCTAGACACAGTGCAAGTAAAGTCATGATAATGGAACTACTGTCTATTACTCCGGTGAAAACATCCCTGTTCTACCCTAGGGCCTAAATGGAATTTGTTTTTAGAAAGATAACACACTGCTTTAAAAGTTCTTGTCTTCCCTTTTTCAACATTAGGTCTCTTTAGCCACCAGCCAAGAAGCTGGGTGGCCAATCCACTCTCAAGTCTTTGCCAGTGCTGTTCTGTCTGGTTTTTCCTACCTACCGGATGGAGCTGCCTTGCCTCTGTTGGACTTGCCAGCTTACACATTCAAACTGGTATTCCATCACTTTGTGGCATGGTAGTGCTTTTTTACAGTTACTTTTTAGCTAAATATCCCTCCCTCACCAACATGGCAGTGTTTCACACTTGCATTATGACATTGGTTAATTGCTTTTACTCTATTGAATACAAAGTTAAATATCTTGGTTACACCAAATTTGAACTTTAATATCATTTTATTAATGTCACTATATTTTCCAATTTCTAATTTACTACCTTGCGCTCACAAACATTCAAATCCTCCATTTAAAATTGCAGATGCAACTTTATTTCTTCCACAAGGAGGCAGGTGGGCTGGGGAGAGGTACCCTTTGTCTTCCTGCTACCGTGCCATTATCCCAGTGGCAGAAAACAGTTCACCCATCCAACTGAACTACTTAAATGGCCAATTAAGGGCCTCTTCTTTTCTTAATTGGCATTTTACCCTGGTTGGGAAGGCCTGCAGCCTCAGTAGTGAGACTGCCAGGTAAACACTTATCGGCTCGGCGCTGTCGGGGGAGCCATCTTTTTGGACGTTCTTTAGCCCATAGAGTTGTCCCTGGTGGCAATGGCCACCCCTGTGGGCAGCAGCACTGCCTGCCCTCAGCACCACCCATGCCCTGCCAGGGCCTGCTTGAGTGGCCCCAGCATCTCCACACCACTCTTGCCTGTCTTCAAGGGCGCATGTCCATCGATGCACTCTCTTCCTCCAGGTGCAGCCCCAGCATATCCACCGTCAACAATGGCACTGCTGAGCTACCAGCCCTCTGATTGGGCCAGCAGCTTTTGGAGATGGGCCGCTGTCCTTAATGCGGATGACAGCTTTGGCGGTGGCCACTTAATTAGTTGTCACTAGCAAGATGCAGCCCCGGGTCCTACTGCCCACTGAAGTAGGGTCACCACCTGTTTTCGACCCTAGCAGAGTGACTTCTGCCTCCTCGTCGAATTCCGGCCAATCTGCAAGTGTTTCCAGGAAAGCTGAGCATCAAACCGGGCATGGCTTTAAACTTCCCACCTTTAGTTTACAGAAATGGCAACGCAGGAACTGGAGCTGGTCTGGCCTCCCTGAAAGGGCTCAGGATTCCTGCAGAAAGAGTGGGTGTGCAGATTACATCGTGACATGCAAATGTTCAAGCAGGCACTCGGGAATACCTTTTTAAAAAAAAAATCAGGGTAAGCCCATAATTTCACAGAGATTCCCAAACTACATGAAGGAGATCCTGTAGGCACTAATTTCTTCAATGTTAGCCTTTCAAAATTTATGCCTCGTCTAAAATTTAAACAACTCTTTTCCTCCATCTCTGGACAGACCAAAACAGTTTTCTATCCCTCTGCAGGCTTGAGTACCAAGTCTTTTTCTGCCCTTCAAGTAATTTTCCATCATAATATTCAATCTCCTAGTTCTCTTCATTAAAGTTCCCTTTTCTTTATCCTGCTGCTTTGTGGCAAAAAGAACTTTGCCGCTGCTCAAACTGTCACCTGAAAGTTTGAAGCTTTGACTCAGTCTCAGTTATTACTTCTAGATCCAGAACTAACAACCCATGCCATCTGAATATTCATGCTGATGCTGAGAGATTTGAAAGTTGGAGTGACCCAGCAGTTTCCAACTCTTTGGCTGATTGTGTTACTCCTGGTCCATCATTCATCAAACTTTTCCATCAAACTGTGACTAGCTATGAAAATGTTATGATCATTTATCACTGAGGTGAAATCAGTGTATTTCCCAGTCCACATAAACAGGGTTAGGAAAATCTGATGCCCATTCCATAAGTCCACGACTGTGCAGTTATCTTGTTTAAGTTTGTCGGCCTGATTGCTGACAATTAACATTTGCATGGAAATATTCTGACCTGGAGCCTCTGCAGACCCGAGAAGGGGAACTAAGAAGTTTGATCATAAGTCATAGCATCGAGAGAGAGAGAGGGCCTCTTACTATTGGAGAATATTTCGTTTTCAAGATGTGTCAATGTATCTTGTGACATTCTTACTTGATTTTTGCGCAGTTTGCCTTGCACCTGGTCCCCTTCATTCAACAAAGTGATGGAAGATATTGTTGACAATGCTATCAAGCAGCACTTAGCAAAAATGTGCTCACTGATGCTCAGTTTGGGTTCTGCCAGGGGCACTCAGCCCCTGACCTCATTACAGCTTTGGTCCAAACATGGAAAAAAGAGCTAAACTCAAGAGGTGAGGTGAGAGTGACTGCCCTTGACAGCAAGGCACCATTTAACTGAGTGTGGCATCAAGGAGCCCTGGCAAAACTGGAGTCAATGGGAATCAAGGGGAAAACTCTCCACTGGATGGAGTCAAACCTAGCACAAAGAAAGATGGTTGTTATTGTTGGAGGTCAATCACCTCAGCTCCAGGACATCGCTGCAGGAGTTCCTCAGGGTAGTGTTCAAGGCCCAAACATTTTCAGCTGCTTCATCAATAACCTTTGCTACACCATTAGATCAGAAGTGGGGATGTTCCCTGATTGTGCAATTTTCAGCACCATTCATGACTCTGCAGATACTGAAGCAGTCCATGTGCAGCAAAACATGGACAACATTCAGTCTCACCACCACCTTCTCAAGGGCTGATAAGTGGCAAGTAATATTCACACCACACAAGTGCCAGGCAATGACAATCTCCAATAAGAGAGAATCTAACTATCTCCCCTTGACATTCAATGGCATTACCATCGCTGAATCCCTCCACTAACAATATCCTAGGGGTTACCATTGACCAGAAACTGTATATAAATACTGTGGCTACAAGAGCAGGCCAGAGGCTGGGTATTCTGATGAGTGTAACTTACTTCTTCCCTTACCACCTCAGAGTAACAGGGTTAAGGCTTTAAGTCCGTATGATTCTTCAGAGCTCTGAAGAAAACTCATACGGACTCGAAACGTTAACTCTGTTCCTCTCTTCACAGATGCTGCCAGACCAGCTGAGGTTCTCCAGCATTTTCTGAGTAATAAGCTGTTTTAGATCCCAGTACCCTGGGATATGTTGCCTTTCGAAGAGAACAATGCTAAAATGCTTGGCAAACTGAGTCTTTGTGCCTGACTGATGTAGCTATTGGTGTGGTACTGGACATGAAGACACAGCTTCTGGTTAGACAGAAATCGGAGCTACACGAAGGAGTTAGAATGATCAACTGTAATTATATTTGATCTGTATTGAGCGAGATATTGAGTGCATTAACACTGTTGTGGTTTCTTTCACTTAAAGTGCTGCTTCATAAATATATTCCACCGATATCACCTTTCAGTTTAAGTCCTTTACTCAGCTGTGTACTACAGTTGAAAGCAGAATTTGTTTCCACTGACAAGATAAACAGACTTTCCCTGGTGCAGGGAAAGTTCGACTCTTGGCACTGTGCCATTCTTCTGAACTAAAGCTGAAGGTAGAGTTTCTGCTTCTGCATTTTCTGTTATTTTTATTCCTCTTCCTCTAACATTATCCCCTCCTCTCCAGATATTGCTGACTTATGCTGGAATGTAGCTTCCAGTGTACCAACTGATATGTACATTACTCAAGTGACTCTTTTTTGGGTGAAAGCTTAGATCAAGGTACTGGTAGGCTGTTTAACAGCCACTGACATTCTCATCAACATAACATCAGTGACAGCCCACTCTTGTAATTCAAGTTCCACATTGATGTGGGTTGGACCTTTACTCACTGCATTTGCCCACATTACTACAATGACGACACTTCAGGAGTATTTACTTTGGATGCAGATGTCCTGGAGATGTGAAAGGCATTATTATAATGAAAGTTCTTCCTTTTATTACAGCTTAGTCCTCGGTGCTCATTTTGCAGCATGAGTCACTGGGGAGTCATCAGGAGTGGGAAATGTCTTGATATTTTGTTCCCTTTACCTAGTTCAGAAGTGGTGAAGTCAACTGTGGAGTAACTCACTCAGCACAAACCAAAGATTGAATAAAAGAACATAAGAAGTGAGCCTGAGTAGACCATTCACTCTTGGAGTCTGCTCTGCCATCCAATACAATCTATGGCAGACTTTTTACCTCAACTCCACTTTCCCACGCTATCCCTTAATTCCCTTTGTACCCCAAAACTATTGTTCTTTCCCTTGAACATGCCCATCGACTGAGCATCCACTGCTTTCTGAGAGAATTATAAAGATTCACAACATACGAACGTATGAATCAGGAGGAGGAGTAGGCCATTCGGCCCCTTGCCTGCTCCACCATTTGATAAGATCATGGCTGATCTGATTGTGGCCTCAAATCTACTTTCCTGTCTACTCCCTATCCCCTTTGATTACCTTGTTAATCAAGAATCTAACTAGCTCAGCTTTAAAAAGATTCAATGAAACTACATCCGTTGCTCTTTAGGGAAGAGAATGCCCCAGGCCAATGACCCTCTGAAAGAAAAAAATTCTCCTCATCTCTGTCCTAAATGGGAGACCCCTTATTCTTAAACTGTGTCCCCTAGTTCTAGTCTCTCCCACAGGAGGATACATCCTCTCGGCATCCACCCTGTCAAGACCCCTCAGGACCTTTTATATTTCAATAAGATCACCCCTCATTCTTCTAAATTCCAAAAGATGCCAGCTCAACCTGTCCAAATTTCCTCATCCTGGGAATCAGTCGCGTGAACCTTCTTTGAACTGCTTCTGATGCAAATATATCCTTTCTTCAGTTAAGAGGCCAAAACCGTACACAGTACTCCATGGGCAGAATCTTATCCTTGACGGGCGGGCTTGGCGGGGGCAGTCGGGAAGCTGACCGCCACACGCAATCGAGACCGGAAGGCGATTTCACGCTGGCGCCCAGCGTAAAACATGAGCGGCAGTGCTCAGCTCTGTCTGTGCGGGCGGGAGGAGGAGGGCGAGCGTGACCTTTGTGCATGCATGCGAGTGTGTGCTTGGACGGGCAGCGAAAAATTTAATTTAGTTACCTTGTTAATGGCCCTATAATTGTTGGCATGCTGCCGACTCCAGCGTACGCCTGCTAAACGAAATATCGTGGGACTGTGTGTTGGCGTCGGGACACTTACCCCAATGCGCATCATTTTATGCTCGAGCAGGTCAGGCACGCACCTGCCCGCTGAGCTAAACATTTTGCCCCAGATGTGTACCCTTTAGGTGAAGAAATCTCTTCCAATCTCAATCCTAAATCACTGACGCCTACTTTGGAGACTGTGACCACGTGTTCTAGATTCCCCAGTGAGGGGAAGCATCCTCTCAACATCTCTCCTATCAAGCCTCTGAGGAATATTATATTTTTCAATTGAGGCACTTCTTATTGTTCTAAATTTCTGGGAATATAGGTCTGGTCTACTCAATCTCTGCTTATAGGACAATCTTTTCACCCTACGAATCAGTCTAGCGAAGCTTTGTTGTACCCCTGCTAAAGTATATCCTTCCTTTGATATGGGGACAAAAGCTACCTGTATGGCTTTGTGCCATGCAGACTTATGAATTGAACTATTGAAGGCGCTTTCCTTCCATAATATCTCAATAACTCGAGGACCTTGAAATAGTTTAGGATAAGCCAAGGTAAGTGTGTGAGTGTCAACGCAAATAACGCTGCAACATTAAGTGGAAATTTATAATTCCACATTCAATGCTAAGATTGGTTGGCTTAACAGGGCATGTAAATGGGCCTTGGCAAACTGTTTACCCCACTATCCTCCAAATCCTAACTATCCAAATATTCTCCACCCCCCTCTTCCCATTCTCCTCTTCCCACACGCTTCTCTCTGTCCATCCATCTCCAATTATCCTCCCCTCCTCACAGTCTCTGTCTCGTATGTACCCCTTTCCTGTCTGGATTCGGTTAACCCTTTAACTATTCCTGACCTGAACATTGCAGTCAATCTTGATTCTTTGCCTGCAACACCACTGGAAATTGACGAGCTTATTTGAAAATGTCACTGTGTATTTAATATCCCAGCATTTCTATTAGTAGATGTCTCTGTGAACCATGTAATGTCACTGTAAATCTTCTTAGTGCACTATTGCTCATTTTCCTTCAGTCTGTTGTGTTTTACAAGATTCGAGCATCATTACAAGAAACGGGGCTGCAATTATGCTTCACGAAGTGATAAGTACTCCTTCACGTAGTCAGTCCTGTGTTACGCATCAGTTTCCCCTGGGGCATCACCTCAATGGCTTCTTCAACATTCCAGGTTGTTGAGGATTGCTTGGCAGATTTCTTGTATTCCAGCCAAATCCTTTGTAGCTACTGTTTGAAGAGGAAGTGGCTGACGGTGCTTGAAATTCATTTGCTGCTCTGCCTGAGGTGCAGCAGGATAGCCGACTTCAAAGGAACCATGCAGTAAAGCTGTTGATTTTTTTTTTGTGTGTGATCTTTCTGGGCAAAAGACAGAGGCCATGTTAATGTAGGTGCAAACTCGTCAAACCAGATTTTGATGTCTATATTTAAGTACGCAGAAACTTCAAAAAGAGGACCATCGAAATTTAAAAAGCACATTCAATCCTTTGTACCATATTCGGGACATAGGAAGTGAAAGGTGGAAAAAGACCAAACTCTATCCAGCTCCCTCATCTACTGTTCTGTTGATTACATGATACATAAATTATTAGAGACACTAATCATAACAATCATATTTCTATCACTTAGTCCGACAAATGCAGAAATGGAAGAGGAAAGTGGGGCAAATCTTTGGAGACCAATAGGTTTACAAATAAAAAGAGGATAACTACAGAATTGTATCACTACCTTTTAAGGTGCGTTAAGGCAAACTGCTCATGGGACAACAGTTGGGAGTGAGTATTGGGAGATTGATGGAGGGTGTCAGAAGAAACTGTTGCTAGAGGGAAGATTTATTTTGTAGTGGAAAGGGCCTTTTTTTATGTAGGGCGGTAATGGGAGAGGCAATGTCGTAGTGGTATTGTCGCTGGAGTAGTAATCCAGGGACCCAGGTTAATGCTCTGGGGACCCAGATTTAAATCCTGCCACAGCAGATGGTGGAATTTGAATTTGATTAAAAAAAAATCTGGAATTAAAAGTCTGATGGTAACCATGTAACCCATCTGGTTCACTAATGTCCTTTTAGGGAAAGAAATCTGTCATCCTTACCCAGTCTGGCCTAAACGTGACTCCACAGCACTGCCCTCTAGCAAGCCACTGAATTGTAACAAAGTCACAAAGAAGGAATGAAACCGGACGGACTACTATTGGCCTAGGCATTGGAAATGACAGTGGCAATCTCAGCCCTGTCGACCCTGCAAAGTCCTCCTTACTAACACCTGGGGACTCGTGCCAAAATTGGGAGAATTGTCTCAGAGACCAGTCAAGCAACAGCCTGACATAGTCATTCTCACGCAATCATACCTTACAGATAATGTCCCAGACACCACTCTTACCATCCCTGCGTATGTCTTGTCCCACCGGCAGGACAGACCCAGCAGAGGTGGGGACACAGTGGTATACAGTCAGCAGGGAGTTGCTCTGGGAATCCTCAACATTAACTCCGGACCCCATGAAGTCTCATGGCGTCAGGTCAAACATGGGCAAGGAAATCTCCTGCTGATTACTACGTACCACTCTCCCTCAGCTGATGAATCAGTGCTCCTCCATGTTGAGCACCACTTGGAAGAAGCACTGAGGGTGGCAAGAGCACAGAATTTACTCTGGGTGGGGGACTTCAATGTTCATCACCATGAGTGGTATGGTAGCACCACTACTGACTGAGCTGGCGAGTCCTAAATGACATGGTTGCTAGACTGGGTCTGTGGCAGGTGGTGAGGGAACCAACAAGAGGGAAAAACATATTTGACCTTATCCTCGTGAAACTGCCTGTTGCAGATGCATCTGTCCTCCTGGGGACCTCCGGAAGAGGCTCAGATAGATAATCCACTCGGCGATTCTGGTTAAAGATTGTAGCAAATGCTTCAGCCTTGTCTTTTGCACTGATGTGCTGGGCACGCCCATCATTGAGAGCGGGGATATTTGTGGAGCCTCCTCCTCCAGTGAGTTGTTTAATTGTTGTCCACCATTCACGACTGGATGTGGCAGGTCTGCAGTATTGGTGGGTGTGGCCACCGCTGTCAATTATGGAGACAAGTTTCCGTCTTCACATTGAGGATACCCTCCATTATGTTGTGTGGCACTACCACCGTGCTAAATGGGATAGATTTCGAACAAATCTAGCAACTCAAGACTTGGCATCCATGAGGCAATGTGTGCCATCATCAGCAGCAGAATTGTACTCAAACTCAATCTGTAACCTCATGGCCCAGCATGTCCCCCACTATACCATTACCATCAAGCCAGGGGATCAACCCTGTTTCATGCCAGGAGCAGCACCAGGTATATCTAAAAATGATGTGCCAACCCGATGAAGCTATAACACATACACTAGTGTACCAAACAGCATAAGCAGCAAGTGATAGAGCTAACTGATCCCACAACCAAATGACCAGGTATAAGCACTGCAGTCCTGCCACATCCAGTTGTGAATGGTGGACAACAATTAACAAATCTCTGGAGGAGGAGGCTGCACAAATATCCCCATTCTCAATGATGGTGTGCCCAGCACATCAGTGCAAAAGACAAGGCTGAAGCATTTGCTACAATCTTTAACCAGAATTGCCAAATGGATGATCTATCTGAGCCTCTTCTGGAGGTCCCCAGCATCTCAGATGCCAGTCTTCAGCCAATTTGATTCACTCTAAGTGATATCAAGAAATGGCTGAAGGCACCGAATACTGCAAAGGCTATGGGCCCTGACAATATTCCGGCAATAGTACTGAAGACTTGTGCTCCAGAACTTACTGTGCCCCTAGCCAAGCTGTTCCAATACACATACAACACTGGCATCTACCCGGCTATGTGGAAAATTGCCCAGGTATGTCCTGTACACAAAAAGCAGGACAAATCTAATCTGGCCAATTGCCTCCTCATCAGTCTACTTTCCATCATCAGTAAAGTAATGGAAGGGATCATCAACAGTGCTATCAAGCGGCATTTACTTAGTATTAACCTGCACACTGACAGCCAGTTTGAGCCACTGAGCTCCTTATTACAGCCTTAGTTCAAACACGGACAAAAGAGCTGAACTCCCGAGATGAGATGAGAGTGAGTGCCCTTGACATCAAGGCCACATTTGAATGAGTGTGGAATCAAGGAACCCTAGCAAAAGTGGAGTCAGTGGGAATCAGGGGGAAATCTCTCCGCTGGTTGGAGTCATACCTAGCATAAAGGAAGATGGTTGTGGTTGTTGGAGGTCAGTCATCTCAGCTCCAGGACGTCACTGCAGGAGTTAGTCAGGGTAGTGTCCTCAGCTCAACCATCTTCAGCTGCTTCATCAATGACCTTCCTTCCATCATAAGGTCAGAAGTGGGGATGTTCGCTGATGATTGCACGATGTTCAGCACCATTCATGACTCCTCAGATACTGAAGCAGTCCATGTCCAAATGCAACAAAACCTGGACAATATCCAGGCTTGGGCTGACAAGTGGCAAGTAACATTCACACCACACAAGTGTCAGGCAATGACCATCTCCAACAAGAGAGAATCTAACCATTGCCCCTTGATGTTCATTGGCATTACCATCAATGACACCCACTCTATCAACTTCTTGGGGGTCACCATTAACCAGAAACTGAACTGGACTAGCCATATGAATACTGTGGCTTCAAGAGCAGGTCAGAGGTTAGGAATCGTGTTCCTGACTCCCCAAAGCCTATTCCACCATCTGCAAGGTACAAGTCAGGAGTGTGATGGAATACTCCCCACTTGCCTGGATGAGTGCAGCTCTCACAACACTCAAGAAAATCGACACTGTCCAGGATGGAGCAGCCCATTTGATTGACACCGCATCCACAAACATTCACTCCTTCCTCCACTGACGCACAGTGGCAGCAGTGTGTACCACCTACAAGATGCACTGCAGGAATTCACCAAGGCTCCTTTTACAGCACCTTTCAAACCCATGACTATTACCATCTCGAAGGGTAAGAGCAGCAGATAAATAGGAACAGCACCACCTGGATTCTCCCCTCCAAGTCACTCACCATCCTGACTTGGAAATATATCGCCGTTCCTTCACTGTCGCTGGGCTCAAAATCCTGGAACTCCCTCCCTAACAGCACTGTGGGTGTACCTACATCACATGGACTGCAGTGGTTTAAGAAGGCAGCTAACCGCCACCTTCTCAAGGGAAACTAATGGTGGGTAATAAATGCTGGACCAGCCAACGAAGCCCACATCCCGTGAATGAATTTTAAAAAATCACTCCTTCCTGCCCTATTTCCTGTTCCTAAATATGTTGCCTGCTTTGAACAATGAGCCAAATCAGATTAACTGCCTGATATATACCTTGCCCAACTTTGGTCACCATTAAGATCAGAGATTAGGTAGATTACTAAATTATAGGTCATTACTTCTGGAACAATAAAATAGATAAGCAGAGGGTGAGATGGAGAGAGAGTTAGAAGTGAAAAGTGAGCACAGATTCATCTAAAAGCACCAGAGCATTACAAGCACAAGAAGTATAAGGCCTAAAAACAAAAAAACTGCGGATGCTGGAAATCCAAAACAAAAACAGAATTACCTGGAAAAACTCAGCAGGTCTGGCAGCATCGGCGGAGAAGAAAAGAGTTGACGTTTCGAGTCCTCATGACCCTTCGACAGTTCTGTCGAAGGGTCATGAGGACTCGAAACGTCAAGTATAAGGCCTCCCTAATACAGGAGCAATATTTACAACTTAGGTGGACGGGTAATGAAAGGCTAAATGGCAGCCATCAAGAAGTGGTAGAGGACGAGAATTTCTTACTTTTAGTTTTTATTTTTTGATTTTAAATGTATTATTTTGAATGTTTTTTTTAAATTGCTGACGCACATGAGCAGCTACATTCCACCCATTCGGATATGATTATTAGCATTTGTGTGCAGATGATTCAAATGCAGCAAATTAAATATTATGGTGATCGCCAAGGATATGTGAGATTGGCCAGGATATTCAGCTGAGCACTTCTCGCATATGCTACAAGTTCATATTGGGAAATTCCTTATTCCAGATTCATGTTTTTTTGAATGGTCAGAAAATCACAAGTACTGAAACAGAAAATCCTGATCAAATCTAAACCTTCTGTGGTCCCAAAAATATAAATAACAGGCAAGAACCTAATAATATATGTACCACTGGAAACTCAAAGTGCTCCAGTTCCTGTCTGAACATCTTTATTAATTTGTATTCTAGTTCAAATCAGTGGTTAGACTTGTACCTGCATTGTGCAGAGGTTATATCAATAACTTTAACAAGCCCAACATTTCAAATTATTCACAGATTGTTAACAGGCAACCACAGCAGAAAATACAGGTCTTTCAGTAAGAAAAAGGAAACAACATTAGCTATGAATTTTCAACTACACTTCTAGCCACTTGCTCGATCCTCCTTCCTAGTTCTGCTTGGATCTGACCTGATTATTAAATATCATGAGACACAATGTGTTAAGTGCCTGGAGTATGTTGCTTGCTCCATGAAGCATGTTGAGGGGTATAGGGAGGTGGTGTGATGGAATGAACCAATCAAGTATGGTTGGTCTGTAACAGGACATTCCTGTTCTTGCTGAATATTTTGTTAACATTGTAATGTGGTTTTCTATCCTATATAGGAAAAACAGTTAGTGGTTTACCAAATGGGGAGTTGCCAAATCCAACAGGATTGTCTCAGGCTTTGTGGCCAGCAGAGTCAAAGCGATCCTTCTAGAATGGGAAGGAAAATTAGCTCATGAGTCAATTGGGGACAGCAAGAAGCTGGTGATAGGGCAGCTTGAGTCACTGCATGGGAACTTTACTGATATCTGATACCCACAGAAAAGGATTGAGAGGTAGTGATTCCCTCAGGAGGGAAGGGCTGGGTGGGGGATGGTAGGGTGGGTGGTGTGGTAGGGGTAGGGGGAAACATTGGTAAGAAGAAAATAAGAAAAGGCAGAGGAGTTGGCAAAGAAATTAGAACAGTTTTTTGAAAACAAGAAAGGAAATGCATGTGATATTCAGCACAATCGGTACTTCTAGAACACTTTTAGTTTTTAGCAGTAACCTTTTACCTTTCAGTTTAAAAACTACTGAACAGTCCATCAAGTGTGTGCTTCCTTTCCTTAGGAGCTAATCTGCAGCATACAGCACCAGGAGCTGAAAATTACAGCATTTAAATTTTACAAGGGTTGCAGAGTTAGAAATGTCCTGCTGGGCAGCTTGAGTACACCTGGTAAGAGCACACTGCACAGTGGAGCTGCTCCAGAATGTGCTGCACCATTAGCACCAGCATTAAAGTGAACCAAGAAAAAGCTCATCTCTGAGAAGCCATGAGAAGCTTCCAAAGTAATCTTTGTAGTTCAGAGACAGAAGGGTAGATTTTGACTTTGTGCGATAGTGTAATATGGATGATAGAGAACTAACAGCCTGTTTTATACCACTCCCCAGTTTTTATATCTGTTAAATTAAATAGCAATGAAAGAAAATCGCAACAGATGTAAAACTGCACAAAGTTAAAGTCAACGGCAATGTGAGATTTGAAGGCAATCCTACACCCTCTGCATTTAGCTACTTTTTGGATAATTCTGACTGGTTAACACTTTGTAAAATTACTCGAGAAAGTTTGCCATTATTTTCTGGTCAAAATCATATTGCATTTCAAGAGAAATGTTTCATTGGCCACAAAGAGACAAATTTCTCAAGTGCATTATTCCCAATGTATGTTGTGAATTTGTTCAAATGAACCCAATCTGTACATTAAGGTTCATGTCTAACTTATAGCAATGCTTTAAATTGCACAATTGGAACTTAAAAGACATTATTTAGAGAAACAAACCTGCCCTAATTAGATACTGTATTTGTCTCAATGATAAATGCCATGAAACTAACATTTTTTTCATTATATTATTGTAAAGTAGGTTTATGGGTGAGTGTGTAGATTTTTCTGTCTGTGTGATTTAATTGCGTTAGAGTCAGATAGACTGCAAGCTTGAAATTATCAAAAGAAGTTAGGGGTAAAAGGCATTTGAAATGCCAATGAGTAACATTATTGAAGGCTTAGCATGTAAGGTGTGAAGGAAATTTGCATTTTTAGATAAGCGAAGGAGTTGTTTAGGTTTCGAAGGGATGATAGGATGTTTACAGCTAACGAGATAAGCAAGGCCAAGCAGTATGTTTATTTTCCCCCTTAAGGTACTGACCATATTGGCAACATGAAAGAGTTTTATATTATGGGAGAAGTAAATTTCCAAAGACACATAGAACAATGGAAATTACAGATTAAAGAGAGAGAAAACATATATAAAGAGGGACGGAAGACTGCGTAGGGGTGTGGCCCTTTAAAATCTTGAAAGGCACACCATGTGACAGTCTTGGAGGAAGTCTGGCCACTTTTGCAATAATCTGCTGTGACAAGTAACTAAAGTTGTACTAAAAAGCCTTTGGAATCCCACTGTCAAGTGGATGCTGTGGTCAAACTGCTGGCTTGCGTATTTAAAGTTAAAATCTACTTTGAGACTGTTGCCTTGGGGGGGGGGGGTGTAGTTGGGAGTTGGGTTAATTAGAGATTTTGGTATTTGTTATAGTATTAAGTAGCTATAATCTTAGGCCTGAAATTGTTTCATTTGCTAATAAATGGTTTAATTTAGTTTTTTGAATCGCTAAAAGTTTTAGTGAACTCATTACTTCTTAATTCAGTGTACAAATCTCGTAATAAATACAAATTGCAAAACCGTGTGATAGCGTGGCCAAGTTTCCCTTGTGGATTTGGTCCAGCTGGCACACATCACCTGCCACATCATAACATATAGTACAAGCACAGGTGGAGGGCTGACACACAGCAAACTGAAGAAACTCAACCCCGTTATTGTTACAACAAAAATACTTCATGACATCTGGGTTTATTTTCCTAACGTTATCCCTCAATAAACCATTTGGTTGAATTCACAGTGGCTTCTGATATTTCGGTTGAAGGAATGACTAAAATTTGACTAGATATCCTTTTTGTGTAACTATATAAACACAATTGTGGCTTGTGGGGAAGGATCATTTTGTAGTAAATGCTTATAATTGGGAAATTTGAATGTGGATCTTCTGAAAATAATGTTCTTGCAAAACCCAAGATTAAATCTATACTGATGAGTGTCTTTTAAATGTCCACTTAGTTTCTGTGAATCATTTATTTCCTATCAGTTGTGTACAATAAAGTTGAGTAATGTATGAGTCATAAAAATCTGAAATTTGGTCAAATCTAGTTTACTGAAACAAAAGATACAAATATCTTTCAGTAATTGAATTTGTTCTGTCTTGAATCTCTGTGCTACTTTAAACAAAAATAAAAAGTGTTCTGTACAATTTTCCAGCGCTAGTCATGTATATTTGCTCCTCAAGCTGTCTGAGATCAAGGGTGGATTTTTTTTTCCCGTCAAGTAACATGTCCTGAGTTCCTGCTCTTTGGTTGCCGTGGCACCCTGACAGAGTATCTCAAAGATGCTTTGTTGGGTCAAACATTTCCAAGTGTTGAACCCATGCTGCATCTGGTCTGAAATGTATTCACCTATTCATAAGGCACCAATAATGTTTGATTTGTTAAACTGCTGGCAGTGTATTTTAGTCTGGCATGTTTGTTCTTCTATCTAAGCAGTTTTTACAGAGCTCATCTTATACTGGGGAGACTTGCAACTAAGGAAAAGGGAGGCAAGCATGTCTTGCTTCTTGCATTTTAAAAACTCTGTACTGTCAGCTCGCCGAGAGCTGAAGTGCCTTTTTGTTCAACACAGATCTGCATTGGGATGACAGAAACTGTAGTACAATTACTAACCAAGCCGCAATATCCACTAAGAATAGCATGCACTGCGTTAAAGCATTGTATTGTGGCTTTTCATTTTTAAATCAGTGATTATGCAGTAGGTAAACACATGCCTATTACACATGGAAAATTTGAAACAAAAACAAATATTTTTGCTGTATAATTGCACATTCCTCTTCTGTAATGCTTCAGGTTTTAGCAACACACTGCATGAATTTTGCTACGGATGCGTATGCAAATCAGCCAAAAGAATGCCACCTTTCTGCTTTATTCTAAATCTAATTTTAGAGCAAAGACAGGTCTAAAAACGGGAAATGTTAAATTGGGTCACTATAGAGCCAGCAAAGGTTTGTGCAGTTCAGCTTGAGATGATAGGAGTGGAAGATGTTTGACTGTTTCAATTTGACTCATCTGCAGAATGCACAATAGCGTATATGCAGTGGCTGAATTTTGCTTCGCATCTGCAAGTACTTCAAAATGTAGCTGTGCTGGTAGCCTCAATCCAGCTGTCACACTAACTGCAGATTGAAAATACACAGTAGTTCTGGACACATTGGTATGAATCAGTTTTAGTTTGGAGCAGTGTTTGGGTTTGAAAGGGGGCTTTTTTTAGTTGTTAGAATTTATTTAGCCTTAAATTTAGGAACAGAATCCAGTAGCTAAGATTACGTTTCTTTTTGATCACTATTGTTATCTGTCATTTTAATCAAACAGCTGTAGTTTGCACCACATCAGTTATTTTTGTTTGACAAACAAGTGTCTACTGTATTCAATGGGCTGTAGAGAAATCAGGTTTGTTATTTGAATTATAGTACTGGCACAGGTTTTACTTGCTAAAAGCCATGGAAGGAACCTATAAACAGACAAAGTAATTGGATAAGCATTTAAATTGTTCATAAATACTCAGAATTATGCTCTAGTGTGAATATATATTCCCATATTTCAAATCTTCATGAATTAATAAAATCAAAACATTTCTTTAAAGGGACTATGAAATTCTGTGACATGGTGCTTGCTACCAATGTTCCTAGTTGTCCTTGAAGGTTTTTTGTGATACTTTAGGTTATCACATGGCCATTATTTGGGATCTCCATGGACTTACCCTTCAGCCCTCAAATCTCTGCATTCTTCCAATTCTGGTCTCTTGCAGCCCGGATTTTCACTGCTTTACAATTGGCAAGCTGTGCCTTCTGTTGCCTTGACCCTTTCTAAATTCCCTCCCTAAAGCTCTCAAATTCACTCTCTCTCTCCTTCATTAAATTGGTCCTTATAACCTACCCCTTTGACCAAACATTTGGACACCTGTCCTAATATCTTTTCAAGTGACTCTGTCACATTTTGTCTGAAAACTCTCCTGTGAAGCACTTAGCATGTAAAGGTGCTACCTAAATGCAAATTTCTGTTGTTGGTTTTCAATTTGGCATAAGACTGGTGTTGTGGATCTGCTGTCTGATTTTAGTTTTCAGTAGAGGTGAAAATCAGGTGATTTTATAAGAGACAGTTGGTCGGCAATGCTGGTTTGACACCAGGTGGTAAACTGAAAACCTAACTCTACCTCATTTGTATCTAATTATTACCTTGGTTTTAGTGCCAATGATTCACAACTGCTTTTATAATCTGGAACAATACAAAAGACAGTCAATGCGTTTACTCGTAGCACCATGTTTAAATTCAACACTTTTTTGTTTAGGAAAGTACCCTGTACACAATAGACCAAAGTGGCGCCCATTGATTGTATCAAGTAAGGTGGAAGATTTATGGTTCAATATATTACTCATTTCAAAGGTCAGAGGTAAAATTTTTAGCTGGCCGAGCAGACATGTGCCCAACCCGACTGAGCATTAAAGACGCGCGATGAGATCAGGTGAGCGTCCTGATGTCATCGCATACTTGCGTGATATTTTGGTTCACGGGCGCGCTGCCTACTGCAGCGCGCACCCACCAACAATTAAAAGCCCTATTAAGGCCATTTAAAAGTTAATTGAAAGAAATTTTTCGCTGCTTGTCCAAGCTGACAGTTGGCAGGCAGGCGAAAAGGCCAAGCTGGATAAGGTTTCCAAAAGCAAATGAAAATAAAATAAAAACTTTAATTTTTCATTAATAACATGTCCCTGTTCATGCCACAGAGTCACATGAGGGGACATGTTTTATAACATTTATAAAACCTTTATATATTTTTTTTGAAATCTGTTCATCTCCCTGAGGCAGCTCTGTGCCTCGGAGATTTGCAAATGGCACTCGCGCATATGCACACAGTTTGTGCTTGCCCTCCTCCCCCCGCCCACACAGGCGGCGCTGAGCGCTGCTGCTCGCATTTCATGCTGGGCAGGCTTAATTGGCCAGCCAGCGTGAAATCGTGGTCCAGCCCCAATCGTGGGCGGCGGTCGGCTTCCTGACCACCCCCACCGAGCCCGCCCAACATTGGTGAAGTTCTGCCCCAGGTCTTTATTGTCACCATTGTCATTCAGCATTAGAAAGAATGCGACAATCTCAAATGTCAGCACTAGGCAGAGTACAAATTTGGTCCTTTAGGTCTGATTTCAAATTGGGGTAATTCAGGTAAAGCAAGCCTGCAGGAACCTGAGTGATTAGGACAAGAGAAGGGCCTAGAACTCTGCTGAAGGCACAAAGAAAAGGCACAGAAGATCTGTTTATGAGACAATGAAAAGGCTTAGAAACCCTGAGGCAAAGATTAAAATAAAATTAACACGATATATTTAACTTTTCTCCTGTCAGGCTGTGCAGGGGAACCATTTAGTCCCTTCTTGAGCTTGTTTCAGCATTCAGTTAGATCGTAGCTGATTTGCACCTCTGCTCCATTTACCCACCTTTGCTTCATCTTCCTTGGAGCCCTCATCTCAATTGATCAGTTATCAATTGTAGTCTTGAAACTTTCAATTGATCTAGCAATCACAGTTTTCCCCAGAGTTCTAGGTTTATCACCTTTTGTGATAAACTGCTTCCTGATTCCACTGCTTAATAGTCTAGTGCAAATGTTATGTCCCCTTGTCCCCTGAAGAAATGGTTTCTCAGGATCTACTCTATCAAATCCTTTTATGATTATAAGCACCTCAATTAGATCATCTCTCACCTTCCTTCATAGATATAACCCACCTGTTCAACAAGCCAAATAAATATTAGTCGTAAAAACAGAAAATGCTGGAAATACTCAGCAGGTATAGCGGCATCTATGGAGAGAGAAACAGAGTTAACGTTTCATGTCAAAGACCTTTCATCAGATCTGCGAAAAGTTCAAAATGTAATAGGTTTTAAATAAATCAAATGGGGGTGTGTGGAAAAAGAACAGAAGGGAAAGTATGTGATAAAGTGAAAGACAGGAGACATTACATGACCTAAGAGTTGGTGGCGCAAGGCCAAAGTGAGTGGTAATGGGATAAAAACAAAAAACTGCGGATGCTGGAAATCCAAAACAAAAACAGAATTACCTGGAAAAACTCAGCAGGTCTGGCAGCATCGGTGGAGAAGAAAAGAGTTGATGTTTCGAGTCTTCATTCTGCTGAAGGGTCATGAGGACTCGAAACGTCAACTCTTTTCTTCCCCGCTGAAGCTGCTAGACCTGCTGAGTTTTTCCAGGTAAATCTGTTTTTGTTTTGGAGTGGTAATGGGACAAGTAAAGAAACAAAAGATATGCCCAGAGGGAGTGTGAATGTCAGAATAATGCATAGTTACCATCCAAAGGCAAAAACAAAAGAAAAACAAGATTAAGAACAAAACGTGCAAAGAAAAGAAAACCAAATAGGGGCCAAAGTTTACTGTCTGATATTGTTACCTACTGTTAGGAGGCTGTAAAGTCCCTAATTGAAGGATGAAGTGCTGTTCCTCGAGCTTTATTGGAACACTGCAGTAAGCCAAGGACAGAGACGTCAGCATGAAAGCAAGGTGGAGAATTATAATGACAGGTCACTAGAAGCCCAGAGTCATGCTTGCAGACTGAATGGTGTTGCTCCGAAAAGCGGTCGCCCAATTTGCATTTGTAGAGCAGGCCACATTGTGAGCAGTGAATACAGGATAGTAAATTGAAAGAATCACATATTGTTGTGGTGCAGAAGGAGGCCATTTGGCCCATTATGTCTGCACCAGCTCTCCGTATGAGCAACTCACCTAGTACCATTCTCCAACCCTCTCCCTGTGATCGTGCACTCTCTTCATTTTCAAATAACAGTCCAATTTCCTTTTGAATTGAATCAATTGAAACTGTCTCCACCACACTCTCGGGCAGTGCATTCCAAATCTAACCACTCTTACAAAGAAAAGTTTCCCCTCATATCACTTTTGCTTCTTTTACTAATTCCTTTAAATCTGTGCCCCCTCATTCTTGATCCTTTCACAAGTGGGAACAGTTTCTCCCTATCTGCTCTGTCCAGACCCCTTATGATTTTGTAAACCTCGATCAAATCTCCTCTCAACATTCTTTACTCCAAGGAAAACAGTCCTAACTTCTTCAATCTGTCTTCACAACTGAAGTTCCTCTTGCTGGAACCATTCTCTTGAATCGTTTCTGCACCCTCTCTAATGCCTTCACATCCTTCCTAAAGTACAGCAGCCAGAACTGGATGCAGTACTCCAGCTGAGTAGAACTAGTGACTTATATGAATTAAACATAACCTCCTTGCTCTTGTACTCTATGCCTTTATTAATAAAGCCCAGGATATTGTATGCTTTATTAACTGGTCTATCCACCTGTCTTGCCACCTTCAATGATTTGCACTCAGGTTCCTCTGCTCCTGTACCCCCTTTAGAGTTGTACCCTTTATTTTATATTGTCTCTCCATGTTGTTCCTACCAAAATGATTCACCTCGCATTTCTCCACATTGAACTTCATCTGCCACCTTTCTGGCCATTCCACCAATTTGTCTATATCCCTCTGAAGTTCTACACTAACCTCTTCACAGTTTATAATGTTTCCAAGTTTTGTATCATCCACAAACTTTGAAATTGTGCTCTGTACACCAAGGTCTAGGTCGTTAATATATATCAGTGATATATATTAATGCCCTAGAGAAAGAAGTACATATTTCACTTGGAAGGACTGTTTGGGGTTTATTAATTTTCTAACTTTCTCAGTTCTGATGAAAGATCATCATCTGTTTTTGTCTCCACAGATGATGTCAGAGCTGCTGAGTATTTGCAATATTTTCTGTTTCTATTTCAGTTTTCCAGGATCTGCAGTATTTTGCTTTAGACTATTAGCCGTGTCTTTCAGACTGACTGGCACAGACATATATATGCAAAATTAATCTTAGAAATAATCTTCATTGAAGTATACATAAATGGACACAGCCGTGCTCATTCTCAACGACAAAGTGCCTAGGCATCAGCTTTGGAATTCCCTCCCTAACCATCTTCCTTTTTAAGAAGCTCCTCAGAACCTATGTCTGTGACTAAGCTTTGGTTACCTGTCTGAACATCTCTTTGTGTTACAAAATGCCAAATTTTGTTTGATAACACTCCTGTGAAGTATCTTGCAATGTATTATTACATTAAGGACACTATATAAATGCAATGTTGGACTTTGGTAGAAATGTGACAAGACAATAGAAAGGTGTTAATTTAACTGCCACCCCAAACATCTAAATGAAATTTCCAGGTGGGATTCAGGAGAAACTTCTTGATCCAGAGATTGGTTTGAATGTGGAACCTAATGCCACAAGGAGTAGTTGAGATGACTAGCTTAGATGCATTTAAGGGAAAGCTAGATAAACGCCTGAGGGAGAAAAGAACAGAAGGATATGCTGATGGGATTAGTCTAAGAGGGGTAAGAGAAGGCTAGTGTGGAGTGTAAACATTGAACTGGACCAGTAGGACCGAATGGTCTGTTTCTGTGCTGTCCATTCTATGTAAAAGATTACCTACTAGGTAGACCCACGTGATGCAATGTGTGAGGGATATGGCAAGCAAAGTACAAGGCATTGGTTACTGTGACCATCAAAGACTGAGTTGTCCATGTCAAGTAAGTGGATTGCAAGTCTCTCCCTTTTTCAGCAATGGTCTCCTAAAGGAATCATTATCTCAGTCTGCTGCATAGAACTTACAGCCTAGAAGCAGGCCATTCAGCCCAATATGCCAGAGTATATGCTCCACACGAACTTCTTTCCACCCTACTTCATCCAACTCCACCAGCATCTCTTCCTGCTTCTTTCTCCCTCATGTACCTATCTAATCTCTCTTAGATGTATCTATGCTATTCACCTCAACTACTCCATGTGGTGGCAAGTTCCACTTTCACACCACTTTCTGGGTAAATCAGTGCTGAATTCCTTACTGCATTTATTAGTGACTATCTTATATTCATATTCTATCATCCTGAAGCATTTTCAGGCAGAAATGTCTCCCTCATTGCAGACAAATATTGCCCTAAGGACGGATAGTAAATAAGGGCAGAAAGGTGACAGCTCTGATTCTCCTTGGCAAAAGGTGTAAATATGGTCCAGTGCCCAGAGCAAAGCCTGTGCAAGGCAGACAGTACAAAATCTCCGTAAAGAATGGGGTTCAGGTTGTACATGTAATGCAGTTTGAAGGTAATTTTACACATTCAAGTCCCTTTGTAGCTAAGCAGAAGAACTCAAAAGGTCACCAACCAGTAAAGAGTTTTTGGAGTGATGAAATTTTACTTGATATGGAAGAAAAAGCATGAAGGCAAAAAAAAAATGCTGCTCACTTTAAGAGACTCTTGAAACAGGCATTTTTTGAACAGGCGTCCTTTGAAGCACCTTTTTCAAAAGGGCACTGAGCGTGTAGAACACTTAATAGGCACCAAGCTGTATTATGAGGCTTTTCCCTAACTTACACAGGCCCTAATGAGCCCTCTGCACAGTGTGCGCGCAGCCTCTACACTTAAGCTTTGCATTGATGTGTGCAGTGGATTGAATTATCATAGAAGGGTAGCATGTGTCCCTGGGAAATATCTGAATTTTAGTGTATTAAAGTTTGCCATCATGTCACAAGTGTGACATGTTTTCTGATGTGTTGAAGATTCAATATATTGATAGTTTTTTCCCTGTGGTCCCTTCTACTTCACTATGATCTTTATTTTATAGATAGCCCCTTTCTTAAGAGAGAGGCAATGATGTTTTTTTGCAACTTGATCTCTAATCCTGTGATCTCGACACCCTGTGTTGCCTTTATAGTTATTTTTTTTAATTGCACAAGATGTTTAGCTTGACAGTTGCTTTAGCAAGCTGGATAATCTTGACTGAGTAATCCCTGCTTAATTATGAAGCTGTGGGAAAGTTTTCATGTACTCTGAGCTAACGAAGGCTGCATGACAGTGAGGTTCTCACATCTTTGTAATGACGTAATGTTGCATTTCAAAAAGTGTTTGTGTAACTTGCATCGGGGACAGGGAAGAGCGAGTTTTTGGAGTTTGTGTACTGGTGAAATCTGAACAAGATAAATTGGGTAGTTTGAAAAAATCTCACTGGAGCAGACAATCTTCTTGTTCTGCAGTGGTACAAAAATACCTATTAATCTGATTAATTTTGTAAGCTTTTAGATTTTGATAATGCCTTTATAAGGAGGAACCAAAAACATGATATGCCCACTATATTGGAAAATAAGCAATTGTCAAAAACCAGCGTTATCAACTAACCCGTTGTCAGGAGCCATGATCGCAATTAACATCTTGCTTGAGGGCCACTCTCAGATGCTGCAGCGTGCTGACCCATACTTCTGTATCTGAGATTTCCCTACACAGGGGATCATGCCATAAAGTGTTTTTGACAAGCGGAGGCCAAGCATTTCTCCACAGGCACAGAAAAAAACCTGCTGGATCAATAGTTCTATTAAGTAACGAGCACTGGTGTGATGGGTCCATTTCAGTTACTGCATTAAACTTGGCATAATTCTGCTATATGGCATTTCTCTATCTTCTGGTGCTGGAATGAAATAAAGACTTGCATTTATATAGTCTTTATTGACCCCAGGATGTCCCAAAGCACTTTACAGCCAATGCACTACTTTTGAAGTCCATGAGTCGATGTAATGTAGGAAATAGAACAGTCAATTTGCACACAGCAATGTCCTACAAACAGCAATGACATAATGATCAGCGAATCTTTTTTAGCGTTGTTAGTTGAAGTCAAGACACCAGGGAGAATTTCCGGCTGCTCTTTGAAATAATATCATGGACTCTTTTATGCCCACCTGAAAAGGTAGATAATGCCGAGGTTTAAAATCTCAACTGCCGGTGCAGCACTTTCAGCACTGCCCTGGAGTCTTTGTAGTCAAGTCACCAGAGCAGGGTTCCCACTGAATCACAGCTGACAGCAAAAAAAGGATACAGGACACCATTGACTTTCAGGTTGGTTAACATTGTCTCCTTGGCTGTGGAGTGAACAGATGATGTGATGTATGTGGACTGTGAAGTGATAGGTCTGCCAAGGCCGATGAGGAAGAGGATGATAAATGGTGCCTGAACTGCATTATGAACACGTTCAAAGTCCAGCAACCTCTATTGATTGAAATTCTAACTACTCAAGCTGTGTGGCTCATAGTTCTTTTGGTTATTTGGGTAAAGGAACTGTACTGTCACAAATGGCTTTGCCTCATCCTTTCAGTATAGTGATATGTATGTATTTTTTTAGTGGGCGTGTGTTTTGAGAAGATGCGGCTTCTCTGCTCACGCTGCTGACTTCCACACTTCACTCTTGGGACCTGATTTCATGTCTGGGGCAAAGTGTGCAACTTAAAAGCACAAACCGTCAACACCTGAAAAGCGGAATAACTTTTAAAAGTTGCCCTAGGAAGAATCTTGATTTTTGTTTTTGGCAGATCCACACCTTTAATCCCATCCTTGGGCA
This sequence comes from Carcharodon carcharias, assembly GCF_017639515.1. Classification (NCBI taxonomy): domain Eukaryota; kingdom Metazoa; phylum Chordata; class Chondrichthyes; order Lamniformes; family Lamnidae; genus Carcharodon; species Carcharodon carcharias. The sequence continues at coordinate 4,575,921 of NC_054481.1, read as the reverse complement.
GGATTTTTTGCTTGGTGTGCAGGTGCTCTTTCGCTCGCAAGCGCTAAGTGCGTGCTCGGTCCACTCACCCTCCCCCCGCCCCCCCACCCCCCACCCCCCACAGGCAGCACTGAGCACTGCCACTCGCAGTCCATGCTGGGCGGGCCTTAATTGGCCTGCCTGTGTAAAATCACCGTGCGGTGCCGATCACGGCTGGCGGCCGGCTTCCCAACTGTGCCCACCAAGGGGGGATTTTCTGCCTCTTGAGTCTGAAAAGAACGAGACAACCACAGGGCAAAAAAAACCCTTAATTCCAAGTGGAGCTCAGTTTTCAGGTTCCGACTCACTTTAATTTTCACCTTTGAAGTTCTCTTCAACTTTATACAATATTTATGCATGTTGAAAAATTACTTTAAATGTGAAATTATAGAGATGCACTATCAAGAGGCTTCTTTAGTTGAACAACGAACTTTATTTAGAGCTATTGGATTCGCTGTAGGTCCGTAGCAAGGCTACAATACATTCTCTAGTGAGGAAAACTCCGCCCCTTATAAGATTCCCCATGCTCGGTATTGATTGGCTGTTCTGACCATGTGATCCTTAGTAAGGCTGACTTGAAAGCAACAATCACCACAGAAATCATTGCTTTTTAGTCTGGAAACCTGTTTGCTTTATACTTTTTTCAGTTTAGTGTAAGCATCTGAAGGATGACAAAAACATAAAAGAGATATTCTCAAAGCATCTGACAAGGTGTAAACTCAGGCTAATGTTTGACAGCATGTCTTTGTAGAGCACCTTGATCTTTTCCTTTTGAACTAAAGCTGTTTTGAGGTTTTAAAGTAAATCCGAAAGGTTGCAGGTTGCCATGAGGGCTACAGTTACAACATTTTAATGGGCAGAAAATCGAAAGTCTCATGCTCAAATTTCCAGAGTTCAATCTGGCTGGACGTGCAATTTTCATAAGTCATACTGCTTCATGGTCCTATTAATGGTAGCAACAGTCCTTTTTATGTATGTTGAAAATATTGGCAGATGGAGAAGTTGAATGCTCAGTGCCACATTATGTACTTCTCATGAAGAACAATATTTCTTTTCTCCTTTCCATCTTTGTTCATCAGTTTTTGTTCATCTCCCCTTCCTTTCTTCTCCTGTTGAGCATGTTGACTTCTGCTGGTCATGTGTCAGCCTCAGTAGGGAGTGCCAGCCAACCACTCAACTGCAGGGCATCAAGTCCGAGCCATGTCCTGATATTCACAATAGTGCATTCCCAGCATTCTTCGTTGGACATCAATAAAGAACAGAAGTCCTAATTAATACTTTCCATCTTCCTAACCAAGTGGTACTGACTGTTAAAGTCCTGATAGCCAGTTGGTGAAGGATGAAACCAGAGCCAATATTTACTCAGTTTTGATGTATCCACAGAGTGAAACATTACAAATGTATACCTCTGAGCTCAACCTTCACCCCAGTGTCAGTAAATGTTCCTTTACACTCTTTTGAGTAAGTGTTCCTTTATATATGCTCAAGTAACAACCTAATCAATGCCTGCCACCTGCATATAGTTAACCATAATTGACTTACAATTAACACTGACAACAATTTTAACAACATTGCCAAAGTCCTGACTAAGAACAGATATCAAACCTGGATCCTTCCCTACCTGTGTGGTTTAGTTATTCGCTGGAAGAGCTCTCTGAGTCACCTGGGGTACCTAGGTTACAATATATTATGTATTAACTCACTCTGAAACTGCATTGTATCAACTCCTACCTGCAGTACAAACTTTTCCTCGCAGAACATAAGCACAGTTTATTTAGAGAAAGCTGATTAAGCATTCTAGAAAATGAGCATGCTCCCCAAACGCCACAAAATTGCCACTGCTTTCCTTTCCACTGATATTAATAAGGAAGTGAGAAAATTGATGTTTTCAAATTGGCTGATGGATGATGAAATTTAGAAACTTAAGGAATTCCCACAATAACTTGTGCCACATTGTAAGTTACAAGTAAAGCAGGATTTCCCATAATCTCAAAATAATACATATAATGTTGAACTATTGATGTTACTGAGGAATGAAAATTCCCTTTTCCTCAGCTACATTCACTCTTAAGTGCGGTTTCTAAAATTCATATTCATTGTGGAATTTATTTCTTCAATTTATCTGAGTTTATTCAAAGATCATTTATGTTATGGGGAGCAGAAGAGAGTTTTGTAATTATTTTAACTGTCTATTTACATAGAAACATAGAAAATAAGAGCAGGATTAGGCCACTCGGCCCTTCGAGCCTGCTCCGCCATTCATTATGATCATGGCTGATCATCCAACTCAATAACCTGCTCCTGCTTTCTCCCCATATCCTTTGATCCATTTTGCCCCAAGGGCTATATCTAACTCCTTGAAAACACAATGTTTTGGTCTCAGCTACTTTCTGTGGTATAAATTCCACAGACTCACCACTCTTTGGGTGAAGAAATTTCTCCTCATCTCAATCCTAAATGGTCTACACCGTATCCTCAGACTGTAACCCCTGGTTCTGGACTCTCGCACCATCGGAAACATCTTTCCTTCATCTACTCTGTCAAGTCTTGTTAGAATTTTATAGGTTTCTATGAGATCCCCCCTCATTCTTCTGATTGGCAGCGAATATAATCCTAACCAACTCAATCTCTCCTCATATGTCAGTCCTGCCATCCCAGGAATCAGTCTGGTAAACCTTTGCTGCACCCCCTCTATAGCAAGAATATCCTTCCTCAGATAAGGTGACCAAAACGGCACACAGTATTCCAAATGTGGTCTCACCAAGGCCCTGTACAATTGCAGCAAGAAGGCAAATCCCTGCTCCTGTACTCAAATCCTCTGGCTACGAAGGGCAACATACCATTTGCCTTATCGCCTGCTGCACTTGCATGCTTACCTTCAGCGACTGGTGTACAAGGACACCCAGGTCTCATTGTACATTCCCCTCTCTCAATTTATAGCCATTCAGATAATAATCAGCCTTCCTGTTTTTGCTACCAAAGTGGATAACCTCACATCTATCTACATTATACTGTGTCTGCCATGCATTTGCCCACTCAGCTTGTCCAAATCACACTGAAGCATCTCTGCATCCTCCTCACAGCTCACCCTCCCACCCAGCTTTGTGTCATCTGCAAATTTGGAGATATTACATTTAATTCCCTCATCTAAATTATTAACATATATTGTGAATAGCTGGGGTCCCAGCACCAATCCCTGCGTTACCCTACTAGTAACTGCCTGCCATTCGGAAAAAGACCTGTTTATTCATACTCTTTGTTTCCTGTCTGCCAGCCAGTTTTCTATCCATCTCAATACACTACCCTCAATCCCATGCGCTTTAATTTTACACGCTAATCACTAATGTGGGACTTTGTCGAAAGCCTTCTGAAAGTCCAAATAAATCACATCCACTGGCTCTTCCTCATCAACTCTACTAGTTACATCCTCAAAAAATCCCAGCAGATTTGTCAAGCATGATTTCCCTTTTGTAAATCCATGCTGACTCTGTCCGATTCTACCACTGTTTTTAAGTGCTCAGCTATTAAATCTTTTATAACAGACTCTAGAATTTTCCCCACTACTGACATCAGGCTGACTGGTCTATAATTCTCTGTTTTCTCTCTACCTCCCTTTTTAAATAGTGGGGTTACATTAGATACCCTTCAATCTGTAGGAACGGTTCCAGAGTCAATAGAATCTCGGAAGAATCTATACATCCATTATTTCTAAGGCCACTTCCTTAAGTACTCTGGGATGTAGATTATCAGGCCCTGGGGATTTATCGGCCTTCAATCCCATCAATTTCTGCAACACCATTTCCTTACTAATACTGATTTATTTCAGTTCCTCCCTCTCACTAAACCCTGTGTTCCCCAACATTTCTGGTATGTTATTAGTATCCTCCTTTGTGAAGACAGAACCAAAGTATGTATTTAGTTGGTCAGCCATTTCTTTGTTCCCCATTATAAATTCCCCTGTTTCTGACTGTAAAGGACCTACATTTGTCTTCACCAATCTTTTTCTCTTCACATATCTATAGAAACTTTTACAGTCAGTTTTTATGTTCCCTGCAAGCTTACTCTCGTACTCTATTTTCCCCTTCTTAATCAATCCCTTGGTCCTCCTTTGCTGAATTCTAAACTGCTCTCAATCCTCAGGTCTGTTTTTTTTCTGACCAATTTGTGTGCCTCTTCCTTGGACCTAATACTATCTCTAATTTCCCTTGTAAGCCATGGTTTGGTCACTTTTCTTATTTTATTTTTGCGCCAGACAGGAATAAACAATTGTCGCAGTTCATCCATGCGCTCTTTGAACGTTTGCCATTGCCTATCCACCGTCATCCCTTTAAGTAACATTTCCCAATCCATCATAGCCAACTCATGCCTCATATCATCAGGACCCTGGTCTCAAAATCAACTACTATCTGATTTGACATCAGATAGTGAAATACAAAGTGATAATGAAATACAAATCCATAAATTGCAGCAAGACTTCAAGTTGTAGCAGCTTTTTATTCCTAAGTATTGGAGATGTGAAGTCTTTTATTAGAAAATGCGAGAGTTTTCATATTAATGACTGGGATCGACATGCGGACTTTCCCATCTTTATTTTCAGAGGGCTCTGAATCATGCTGGCACTCAGAATTTTTACAGACAGTGCTCCAGTATTGTGCCCAAATTCTGTTCCACTCGGGTTTCATGGACTGCTCAGCTTGGGCACATAATAACAGGTTGATCCTGTGCTCAGCTGGAACATTGATTAGCAGGGGGGGGAAGGAGAAGGGGAAGGGGGAGTCAGTCAGTTTGAAGGGTCCTGGGATTGTTATATTTCCCATCAAGAATTGCTGGAGAACAATTAGGAACAGCAACCCTATGTAATTTAGCCCCACCTCCCTTCCCTCAATCCCACCCCCAGAGTGCTGAGGATAATTGTAGTTACTATTCGAGTATGGCTCGGGTCAGCGTGTGAAGTTGTGCAAATCGGACGGCACACATAAGGATAAGGTCTGGAGCAGCAAGTACAAAGTGCACTGTACAGAATTCTGGAAGACATAGGTATTTTGCAGCCTAGCTGGTCGCAGTGGGCTAACTCAATCCTGGGAAAAATGCATAGGCTCGGAATATGTGGCTGACTTTATAAGCAACTCCAAAATCATTTGGGTTAGTCACCTTAATAAAGAAGCATCGCTCGTGTATTACTAATGCGCCATGCTATTATTTGAACAATTTGGCACTGTACTTGGAATCCATGCGAATGCTGCCAAGTCGTTCTGGCTTCTGCTCAATTGTAGTATTGTCAGTTTGCTTTGAAAATGAACTGCTCCCATTTAGTTCTCAATGAATTTGCTCACTGCTGCACACAATTCGAAAATACCTTCCAAATCCATTCTTTGTTAAGCTGTGTTTTATGATGTATGAAATTTTGCAAATGGATTAACGCGAAGGAAAGATTAAAGACTTTGTACTATTTCTTAGCAAGGGAACAGTGCCCTCTTATACTTTACGGTAACTCAGTTTTCAGGCAAGCTGGGCTTAAAGCAGGAGATTTCCCTATTATATGTTAACCGATATTTGTCTTTGATTGTGTTGTGTGTTTGTTGCTCCAGTGGCTGTTCTCCTGTGACTTGTGGGCTTTAATGTGGATTCTCCTTGCCTGCTGCTCATCACATTTGCAGCCTGGCCTCACACAGAGCAGCTCCCTGGGCCAGCATTTTCTCCAGCTGCAGCTTCTTCCTGTAACACTTGTTATAACACAAAATACAATCAGCCTGTGGCAGCCCACTCCAGACTAACTCTGGCTGTGAAGCAGCCAAAGGCTTTAGACACCACCATGAACCAGTGTTGAAAAGAATACCATCAGAACATAAACCTGCAATTCCTGTGCATTTATGCCGCAGAGATGTGCGCAGTTGTGGTGCAAAGCAAACCTAAAAAGATTGCAGAAATTTGGACACAAATGCATTCCAAGCGCAGGTACAACATGGCCATATCTTCTTGATCTATTGTATTTGTCTATCAATCCATCTGCCTAAATGAACAGATTGTCTTATGAGGATAGGTTGGACAGACTGGGCTTGTTTCTACTGGGGTCTAGAAGAGTGAGGGGTCACTTTGAATTATATAAGATCCTGAATGGTCTTGACAAGGTGGACATGGAAGGGATGTTTCCTCTTGTGGGTGAGTCCAGAGCTAGGGGGCACTGTTTGAAAATTAGGGGTCACCCTTTTAGTTCAGAGATGAGGAGAAATTTTGTCTCTGAGGGCTGTGCGACTTTGGAACTCTGCCTCAGAAGGCGCTGAAAGCGGGGTCATTGAATACTTTTAAGGCAGGGGTAGACAGATTCTTGTTAGGCAAGGGAATCAAAGGTTATCGCGGGTAGATGGAAATGTGGAATTCGAAACACAAACAGATCAGATCTTATTGAATAGCAGAGCAGGCTCGAGGGGCTAACTGGCTGATTTCTGCTCCTATTTCGTATGTTCGTAACATTGCCACCCCCTCCAAGTTAGAGAGCTGTACACGTGTGTTTCCCAGAATTGTGCTTGTTCAAAGGCTTGCTTCAAATTCTGACAAGGTTTTCAGGTCTTTTCTTTGTGTGAAAAGACTGTGGAAACAGTCTTTTCTTTGTGTTTAATTACAAATCTTTGACAATTTTGCTCTTTAATTCATTCTTGCTGAAAGCTGCTCTGCATTCAAAGAAACCACAATATTTTTATGACATCAGTATGCCATATTAGAAATTGAAAGGCTTCCTCTATTGCAAGTTCTTAAATATGCTGTGTCTAATGTGTATGAATGATGCGTTGAAACTAAAGAAGAAATATATGATGAGAGTTTGGCACTTTTCTTGGCTACTGATTCTTTATACTGATTTACACCATTTTGTGTCATTTATGTCCAGCTGATTCTAAAGAATTGGCAAGAAATTTGAGTGCAACTTGAGGTCTAACTTCTAGATTTCACCAGCAAATGAAATTCTAAGCCATGACGATATCTCCGTAACAACATGCGTGAAGCCAGTTATCATTTATTTTCTAATTTTCTCCCTTTTGCTTCTCACTTTTCCTGAAGCAGTTGGCTTCTGACAGAGTATGGTTCCATGAATGTTGGTAGTCAGTTGACATCTGTGACCTGTAGCAGGGGGCATCACACCAACCTCAACACTACTTTCATCCAATATCTGCAAACATGCATTTTTTAGTAATTATTTTGGGATATGGACATTGCTGAAAAGGCTGGCATTTATTGCCCACCACTAGTTGCCTAAGAGGGTGTCAGTGGGCCAGCTGAGTGGCTTGCTTAGTTACTCACTTCAAGGAATCAAATGTAGGTCAGACTCGGTAAGGATGGTAGGTTTCCTTTAACTCAAGAACATTTGTTCACCAGTTAGGGTTTAATGACAATCTAATGGCTTTGAGATTTTTACTGATACCTTTTCTTTGTTTAAGAATTTGAATTTAGTTTACAGCCATGTGTCAGATTTCAGCATGAGTTCTCTGGATTGCTTGTCCTATAATACAGTCACCAAACTATCTTACTACACTGAGGACGGGCACATCAGCTAAATTTTCTAGGCCAGTTTTGCTAGGCTCAATCATAGCACCTGATCTGCTGCTCCGGCTTAGCTAACTAAACACAGACCATGAATGGTGTTATCTTTTGCCTCACTGCCTTGGCTCCTTCAGCTCCCTTTTATAACTACAGGAGCATTCAAATTATGGAGCACAACAGAACAAGTTACTGTCCAAAAGTACAAACTGAGGTAACGCAGCCTCTTTCATCATTTGCATCATAAACCCAATCGTGTAACTACGAGTGACTGTCATGAGCTGATTTTGGTTCTTTGGCTCATGAATGGTACAAATATTATAAGGAAGTTAGCAGCAGCTGTCTTTATTGCTTATGCCAAGTGCGAAAAAAGTGCTGATATTTATTTTCAGTGCAGAATATGCAAAACACAGCAGGATTTACTGAGGAATTTGTAATGCAGAAGGTGAAGCAATTTCCATTTTTTATGATGAAAAATTGCTTTGTCGCAATATTATGGTCAGCTTTAACTGTTACAGATACTGTGGGCAAGCTATAGTAGCAGAACATTTATGATTAGTAAGATAAGAACATATAAAAAAAACACAAAAATATCAACACCACCCCCCCCACCCCCCCTCCCATCCCTTTACTTTTCAGAATTCCATCTGATTTTCCCTGGATCCCATGTATGTTGCATGACCATTTCTTGGTTACTGATTCTACAAGTTTAGTGCTGACTTTATCTTGTAAAAGACTTGGGTCTGTGCTTTTCTGTTTCTGGGCTTGGGTTGTTGGACCATCTGGGAGGATAGTGAAGGAAAAGCTGTGGGGAGGAAAGAGCAAAGTTGTTCATTCCATCCCACCATTTCACCAAATAAAGAGCGAGCCCCACAGGCTTTTTGAAAAGCTTTATGGAAAAACGGATGTGTTGGAGCACATCTGTAATTGTGAACATTTTTGAAGCGTTCAAGGGAAAAGTCTTAGGAAAAAAAAATTGAGATTTCTTCTTTGCTCCTTATGCTTTAAATTTCAATGTTCAGTTTGTTATGTTATGTGGAAGAGCTCCAGTTAGGCAGATAGTTAAACGATGTGATCCAGCTAAATTATCCTGAGGGAGAAAAAAAAAAGGCCCAAATCATTATTGTTTGGAGGTTTAATAAGAGGGCTCTGAGCTTTTCTTATCTTAACAATTTAAAGCAGCTGCCTGAGGTAAGCTTAATTTTAGACCACTCATTATGCCTGTATTTATTGCAAAATTCAGCTAAAAGTTGTGCATTTAATAACCCAGCAATTGCAGGGACATGTCTACTCTCGAAGAATTTAATAAGAGTTGTGGCCAGCAGCAAAATATGATAAATACCTTAATGAAAGCTGATTTATAATCTGTATTACCCGCAGACCAGGTGCTATAACACCTTCATGGTGCTCTTGTTTACTTACTGTGTAAGCATTGCATTGTTCTGGTACCCATGCCCCTCTCCAGTTCTTTAACGAGCTATTTTTAAAATCAAAATTCCTTTTATTCAGGATGAAAACAGTTAATTTGTTCAATGAGCCGCAAAATCTCTTATTGGTGATTCATTTGAGCAATCTAGGAAACAAAAACTTCCATTATTCACAGTCTCAATACATTTCTATGATTGTACAGTACCTTGCAATCATTGTTGGCAGATTCTGAAAATACCAATAATTCTGATTCTAGATACAAAATGTCTAATTGAAACAGCATTTTGTTATTGTCTAAAAGTTTTCTCCTAATCATGGCTCCATCTTGTTTAGTAAACGGATGATTAGAGTAAGTTGAGGTAGTGTATAATTAGTACTAAATAGCTCCATCACAGCTAAACAACAGTGATAGCTGGCAGATTTAGAACCAGTTTGCGAACAGATTTTTTTTTTAGTATAAAATGGACAAATACATTATAACCTCTCCAGCTTGGAATGTTTGGGACCAAGTCATTTTTGGATTTTGGAATTTTCTGTATTATAGAATGACGTTAGAATGCCTATATAAGTGCGTAAACCTTAAAACAGCATCAATATAAATATTTATCTGAAGCATAAAAAAGTGCTAAAACTATATAAGACAGTGATAAAATTATTTCTCTTATTCAAATACTGTATCTTGCATGTTCCACACTGCTTCTTGATCTCATAAATTGTTGAGACACTCGCACCATACACCTCACAAATTTTTCACTGAAGCACCCTTATCTATGATTTTCTGATGCTATAAGCATAACATACTTAATTTTGCTGAACTTTCTTTAGATGGCATGGTAATGGTTTAAAAAAACAAACTTATGCATTCACCAGTCTGCTGTATATTTTATATATCTCACTTATCTCAGAACAGTGCTGAAATGATACTAGCTCTAAGTCTTCAACAGGTTTATTTACACTACTTTAAAATATCTCAGCAATTACTGGATTTCTACACATAAGCCCTCGACCCAGAACCCAGATCTGTTTCCAGAACCTCCAGGTGTCAGTTGGATGGGCAATAAATGCTGGCTGAGCCAGCAATACCCACATCCCATGAATGAATAAAAAAATTACTAAAGCTCTCTAGCTCTACCCACAGGCTTAAGGAATCAAGCACAGTGAACATAGATCAGTGAACAGACTAACATAATCAAACACATCAATTAAGTCATTAAACAGTACATCAACTATATCTTGGAATGCTTGGGTCGGCTCAAAAGCACTACTCTAAAAGGAGAGGGGAGGCAGAGAGAGTGAGAGAGAAAGAGAGAGACAGATCAAGAAAGACAGTGAGAGAGAGCCAGAGCGAGAATTCAAGAGAGAGGTGGAGAAATAGACTGACAGAGAAAAGAAAGAGACCAACAGAGACAGATGGAAAGAGAGACGGACGGAGATGGCATAGAGAGAGAAATCAAATGGGTTTGTAACCAGCAAATTAGTTAAACATGATTTTCCCTTAATGAATCCACGCTGGCTTTCCTTAATTATCCTGCACCTGTCTAAGTGATTATTGATTTTGTCCCAAACTATAGTTTCCAGAAGTTTCCCCACCAATGAAGTTAAACTGACTGGTCTGTGGTTTCTGGCATCATCCTTGCACAAGGATGTAACATTTACAATTCTCCAGTCCTCCGGCACCACCCCTGTGTCTCAGGAAGACTGGAAGATTATCACCAGTACCTCTGAAATTTCCACTCTCACCTCCCTCAGTATCCTCGGATGCATCTTATCCAGTCCTGGTACCCTACCAATTTTAATTAAAGATAACCTTTCCAATACCTCTTCCTTCTCAATTGTAACTTCTTCGAGTGTAGCAGTTATCTCGTCTCTCATCTCTGCCTGGGTAGTATCCTCTTCCTTTGTAAAGACAGATGCAAAGTACTTGTTTAATACCTCTGCTACTTCTTCTGTCTCCACACATAAGTCTCCTCTTTTATCCCAAATTGGCCCTACCCTTTTACCACCCTTTCATTATTTACATGCTTATAGAAGACCTTGGTATTCCCTTTTATCTTAGCTGATAGTCTCTTTTCATGCTCCTCCTTGATTTTCTGATTATTTTTTTCACTTCCCCCAGTCCTTCTATATTCAGCCTGATTCTCCATTGTATTTTCTACCTGACATCTGTCATATGCGCACTTCTTCCATTTCATCTTCATCTCTATTTCTCTCATCATCCAGGGTGTTCTAGATTTATTTTTCCTACCTTTCCCCTTCAAGGAAATATACCTTGACATTGCCTGCAACGCTATCTCTTTGAAGGTAGCCCATTGTTCAGCCTCCATCTTTTCTGCCAACATTTGATTTCAACTCCCCCAGCTCAGATGCATTCTCATCCCATTGAAGTTGTCTTTCCCCCAATTAATTATCCCTGCTCTGGATTGCTCCTTGTCCTTCTCCTTGGCCAACCTAAACCTTATGATACAATGGTCAGTATCCCCTAAATACTCTCTCACTGTTATTTAATCCACTTGTGCCAACTCATTCCCCAGAGCCAGGTCCAACAGTGCTTGCCCTCACGTTGGACCAGAAATGTACTGCTGCAGAAAATTATCTTGAACACAATCCAGGAACTCTTGCCTCTCTTGTCCCTTTGTACTATTCATATCCCAGTCTATATTTGGATAATTGAAGTCCCCCATTATAATTGTTATATAATTCTTGCACCTCTCTGTAATTTCTTTGCAAATTTGTTTCTTCACATCCCCCCCCACCCCCCCAACTGGTTAGTTGTCTATATACTACACCAATCAATGTTATGGCACCTTTTTCATTCCTTACCTCTAGGCAGAGAGATTCCGTCCTTGACCCCTCTGAAACATCCTCTCTCTCCAGTACTGTAATGCCATCTTTAACCAACACTGCCACTCCCCCAGCTTTTTTTCCTTTCCTGTCTCTCCTAAATACCTTGTGCCCAGTCCTGCCTTTCTTTGAGCCAGGTCCCTGTTATAGCAATAATGTCATAGTTCCATTTCTCAACCTGTGCCTGTAGTTCACCAATCTTATTAACCACACTCCGTGCATTCACATACATGCACATTAATCCTGATTTAGGCTTTTTAGCTTTCCCCCTTGCTCTGACCTCATCTAATGACTTACTATAACCTACTATAGTTCTATCAAGCTCTCCAAGTATTCTATTTATCTTGGTACAACACCCTGATATATCCTCCTTATCAGTTAATACTTCTCTACTTCCCACTGCCAGTTTTTCTCCCCTCCTCTCTGAATTTACCCTCAGGTTCCCGTCCCCCTAGCAATCTGGTTTAAACCCTCCCAACAGCACTAGCAAACCTTCTCGCGAGAACATCAGTCCCAGTTCTGTTAAGGTGTAACCTGTCCTTCTTGTGCAGATCCCACCTGCCCCAGAATTGGTCCCAATACCTCAGAAATGTAAAGCACTCCCTCTTACTCCATTTCTCCAGCCACATATTGAACTGCTTTATCTTCCTATTATGCTCACTAGCACGTGGCAATGGGAGTAACCCTGAGATTACTGCTCTTGAGGTCCTGCTTTTCAATTTCCTTCCTGACTCCCTAAAATCTGCTTTCAGGACCTCATCCCTTTTCCTACCTATGTCATTGGTCCCAATGTGGACCACGACCACTGGCTGCTTGCCCTCCCCCAAAAGAATGTCCTGCAGTCATCTGTGACATCCTTGACCCTGGCACCAGGGAGGGCAACATACCATCCCGGAGTCATGCCTATGGCTGCAGAAACGCCTGTCTGCTCCTCCAACTATGGAATCCCCTACTACTACAGCACTTCCACTCTTCAATGTCCCCTCCTGTGCAGCTGAGCCACCCACGGTGCCACAAACTTGGCTCTTGCTACAGTCCTCTGAGGAGCCATCTCGCTCACCAGTTTCCAAAGTGGAAAAATGGTTAGAGTGCGGGATATCCTTGGGGGAATCACTGCACTACTTGCCTGTTTCTCTTAGATACTCTGGTGGTCATCCTTTCCCTCTCTGTCTGCATTCTTCTTAGCTGCAGTGTGACCACCTCTCTAAACATGCTATCCACGTAATCCTCAGGCTTACGGATACACTACAGTGATTCCAGCTGCTGCTCATACTCCACAACCCAGAGCTCAAGTTTCTGTAGCTGGGGTCACTTCCTACAGGTGTAGCCATTGACGGCACCTTGTGCCTGCACAACTCCCCACATCCTGCAGGATGCACATTCCACATGGCTGAGCTGCACTTACATACCTTAAACTTTATATAAAGTATTTACTTACCTGTAACTAATCAATCATCTTGTTCTCGCCCTCTCAGCTCTTTATGAAGACTCGCTGCTATCTCCCTCTCACGTCTCCTTATGAAGTCTCACTGCTCTCTCCCTCTTGTATATTTTATGAAGTCTCACTGCTTTTTCTCGCTCTTCATATAAGTCATTAATAAAAATTGTAGGTAGCTGAGGCCCCAGCACTGATCCTGTGCATTCCACCATTTACAGCATGCCAACTTGAAAAAGCCCCGTTATGTCCACTCTTTGCTTTCTATCTATTAACCAATCCTCTATCCATGCTAAATTATTACCCTCAACTCCATGAGCCCTTATCCTGTCTGTTAACCTTTTGTGTGGCACCTTACTGAATGCCTTTTGGAAATCCAGGTATACTACATCTATTGGTTCCCCTTTATCCATCCTACTAGTTATATCCTCAAAAAACTCTAATGGTAAAACCATGTTGATTTGTCCTAATCATACAATGCTTTTCTAAGTGCATTGTTAAGACTTCCTTAATAATGGATTCCAAAATTTTCCCAACAACTGATGTTAGGTGAACTGGGCTGTAGTTCAGTTTTTACTGTCCCTCCTTTCTTGAAATATGGTGTAATATTTGCCAACTTCCAATCTAATGGGACCATTCCCGAATCTAAATAATTTTGGAAAATCATAGGTAGCACATCCATTATTTCTGTAGCTACCTCTTTTAGAACCCTAAGATATGGGCAATTAAATCCCATCAAAATGTTGGACTTTAGTCCCTAACGTTGCTCCAATACATTTTCCCTGCTGACATTACTTTCCTCACTCTTTGTAGCCCTTAGGTTATCATCAATTTCGGGTTTGAAACTTGTGCCTTCTACTGTGACTACAGACACAAAATATTTGTTCAATGCCTCTGCCATTTCCTCATTCCCCATGATAATTTCTCCTGTCTCTGCTTCTAAGAGACCAATGTTTACTTTAGCTACTCTTTTCTTTTATATATTCTTATAGAAACTCCCACAATCTTTTTATATTCCTGGCCAGTTTACTCTCAATCTATTTTTTCTCTTTTTATCAACTTTTTGGTAGCCCTCTGCTGGTTTCTAAAACACTCCCAATCCTCAGACTTGCTGCTGTTTTTTCTTTGCAACAGTGTAAGCCTTTTGTTTTAATTTAATACTATCCTTAACTTTCTGAGTGAGCCACGGATGGGTCCTATTTGCTGATTTTTTGTTTTTCAATGGAATATATTTTTGTTAAACATTTGAATTGTTTCTTTAAATGTTTCTCACTGTTCACTTACCAGCATACCTTTTAGTCTATTTACCCAATCAACCTTAGCCAGTTGTCCCCTCATACCTATATGTGGCTTTGTTTAAGTTTAAGATTCTTGTTTGCGATTGGAATGTGTTACTTTCAAACTTAATATGGAATTCAGTGGTATTCTGATCACTATTTCCCAATGGATCTTTTAGTACAAAATTACTAATTAACCCTGCTTCATTACACAACACTAGGGCTAAGATAGCTTTATCCCTAGTCAGTTCCACAACATATTTATCCAAGGACCTGTCACAAAAACATTCTACAAACTCATTTTCTAGACCACTCTTGCCAATTTGATTGTCCCAGCCTGTGGGCAGAATTTTACTGCCTCTCCCACCGCCGGCGTCAATGGACTTTTGAATGGCCTGCCCCATTTTCCGGCCTTGCCCCGTCGTGATGGGGCCATAAAATTCTGCCTCATATGAAGATTGAAGTCCCCCACAATTATTCGTGTTTTATTAAACTTCTTGTTTAATGCTCTGCCCAATGGTAGAACTATAGCCACGGGGCCTATAAGCAACTCCCACTGGCGTTTTCTAACTCTTGCTATTCCTAATTTACACCCATGCTGATCCTAATTTTAGATCTTCTGAGGCCAGATCCTTTCTCGCTAATGTCCTCATGTCACCCTTTACTCTCAGGGCTCCATCTCCTTTGCCATTTTGTCTGTCTTTCCAAGTGAGATTTTTGTAAAGCAATATTACTGCAAAATCTAATCACAAATTAAATTTTGTTTTTTGAGATTAACAATACATTCCATTATATTTTATCAGTAACATTTATTTATTTAATAGTGTAGTGCCCAAATAAACTTAGAGGTATTTCGCAGAGAGAAGAACATTCTCCTGATCACGAGTGCTTTGCAGTTTGCAGTATGTTGATTGGGGACTATTGGTGTGCACTTTTCCACCTTCATCTTTGAGAGTAGCTACAAAATATCATATTCTTTAGCTTGATTAATTTTCTGAAATAAAGTTGAATATAGTTATTTCAGTTTTTCATTAGACAGAGTGTTGAGTAAATGGTAAAATATGATACATCTGCTTGGGTCACGTACAGTTATAAGCAGCAGAACTTTTGTGAAAAATAAAATTAATTTACAGTAAATAAAGGGGATAAATAAATGTTACTGACTTGGGAATGGTGGAGTTTGAAAAATAACGCTGTAAATCAACTTAGGATTTTGGGCCCTGAGAAATTACTTGATGGGTTATTTTTCCTCACTCCACTGCTTCTGCAACACTATTAATTTTAACGTTTGGTATAATTTGTCTTTTACTTGGAAAAAAAAAAGAGCTTTTTTAAGAGGAATTAGCATCAGGCTGAAAAAATTGAACTTGAAATCCAGTACCTCACCCCACTGTGATCGAGAGTAGCACTTTCAATCATACGGAGTGCAGGCAATATTCACTGTATTATGTGAGAGTCCACTTCATCCATTTTCTTCATGTGTATTTAAAAGCTCCCAAATGTCACCATTATATGTGATTGAGTGTGCAGAATGGAATCCAGTGGTTTGCTTGCATTTGATAATGCCTCTTTTCTTTTAGTTTGAGTCCGTTATGTTTAATTATGACAGCTTTGGAAGGATGTCAGGTTATTCCACAGAGCTGGCTTTTAAACGTTCTCAACCTTGGGCCGACTTGTAAAATTCAAATGTAGGATGTTACTTTGAAATGTCAGCAAATAAGCAACTTTAGGAAAGTTAAACTCTCAGCATTCTAAGTAAACCAAATCCAAAGGATGTGCCAGCTGGTAAATTCATGCTAAACCCATGGATCAGAAAGATGCTTTATTCCTAGTGGTGCCCTGTTAAATCACAGTCACAGAATTGTTAAGGTGCAGAAGGAGGCCATTTGGCCTGTCCTGTCTGCACCGGCTCTCTGAGCATTTTAACTGAGTGCCAATCTCCTGTCTTTTCCCCATTACCCTGCTTGTTTAAATAATCATCCAATGCCCTCTTTAATCCTTCAATTGAACCTGCCACATTTCCAGGCATTCCAAACCCTAACTACTCACTGTGTGAAAGATTTTTCTCACCTCGCATTTGCTTCTTTTTTCAAAACAGTTTAAAACTGTACCCTCTGGTTCTCGATCCGTTTATAAATGGCAACAGTTTCTCCCTATCTACGTTGTCCAGACCCCTCATGATTTTGGAAACTTCTATCAAGTCTCCTCTTAGCCTACTCCTCTCCAAGGAAAAGAGTCCCAGCTTCTCCAATCTTTCCTCATAACTGAAGTGTCTCATCCCTGGAACCATTCTTGTAGCCCTCTTCTGCACTCTCTCTGATGCGTTCACATCCTTCCTATAGTGTGGTGCCCAGAACTGTACACAATACTTCAGCTGAGGTCTAACCAGTGTCTTATATAAGTTCATCTTAACCACCCTGCTTTTATACTCTATGCCCCTAGTAATGAAGCCTAGACTACTGTATGTTTTAGAAACAGCTCTCTCTACCTGTCCTACCACCTTTAATGACATATGTACATATACACCCAGATCTCTCTGCTCCTGAACACCCTTTAGAATAGTACCCTTTATTTTATACTGTCTCTCCATGTTCTTTGTACCAAAGTGTATCACCTCACACTTCTCCACATTGAACTACATCTACCACCTATCTGCCCACTCCACCAATGTGTCAATGTCCTTTTGAAGTTTTACACTGTCCTCCTCACAGTTTACAATTCTCCCAAGTTTTGTGCCGTCTGCAAACTTTGAAATTGTCCCCTGCACTCCAAGATCTAGATCATTTATAAAGATCTAGATCATTTATGTCTATATCTATATGTATATATATATATATATATATATATATAATATCAGGAAAAGCAAGGATCCCAATACCGACCCTTGGGGAACTCCACTACAAACCTTCCAGCCTGTAAAATACCCTTTAACCGTTACTCTCTGTTTCCAATCCCTCAGCCAATTTTGTATCCATGTTGCTACAGTCCCTTTTATTCCATGGCCTGTAACTTTCCACACAAGTCTGTTGTGTGGCACTGTATCAAACAACTTTTGGAAGTCCATATACACCACATCAACAGCCTTTCCCTCATTAACCATCTCTGTTACCTCTTGAAAAAACTCCAGCAAGTTTGTTAGACACGATTTTCTTCTAACAAATCCATGCTGACTCTTCCAAATCAATCCACATTTTTCCATGTGACTATTAATTCTATCCTGAATAATTGTTTCTGGAAGTTTTCCCACCACCGAAATTAAACTGACTGGTCTGTAATTGCAGGGCAGATCTTTTCAACCTTTTTTGAACAAGGGCGTAATGTTTACAATTCTCCAGTCCTCCAGCATCTCCCCTGAATGCAGGGAACATTGAAAGATTATTGTTGGTGCCTCTGCAATTTCCACTCTCACTTCCTTCAATATTCTTGGATGTATCTCATCTGGTCCTGGTGCCTTATCAACTTCAAGTACCGACAGCTAATCCAATGCCTCCTCCTTATCAATTTTAAACCCTTCTAATGACTGAGTTCCCTCCTCTGTCACCATGTCCTGGGCAGCATCTGTCTCATAGGTAAAGACAGATGCAAAGTATTCATATAACACCTCAGCCAAGCCTCTTGCCTCTGTGTAAATCCCCTTTCTGTTCCCTAATCGGCTCTACTCCTCCTCCTACCACCCTTTTACTATTGATGTGCTTATAGAATACTTTGGGATTTCCTTTTATGTCAGCTGCCAGTCTTTTTTCATAATCCCTCTTTGCTTTTTGTATTTGCTTTTTCACATCCCTTCTGAACCTTCCTTATACAGCTTGCTTCTCAATTGTATTTGCTACTTGACACCTGTCGTAAGCACACTTTTTCTTCTTTAACTTAATTTCTATCTTCTTTGTCATGCAGGGAGTTCTGGATTTGTTTGTTCTACCCTTCCCTTTTGAGGGAATGTACCCTGACTGTGCCCAAACCATGTCCTCTTTGAAGGTAGCCCGTTGTTCAGCTAATGTTTCTCCTGCCAACTTTTGATTCCAGTCTATCCGATCCAGCTCCATTCTTGCCCCATTGAAGTCCACTCCAAACCAGTTGATTATTCTTACTCTGGATTGACCATTGTCATTTCCCACCGTTGTCCTGAACCTTATGATACACCTTATATAACCCTAAACTGCCGACTGCGGCAATGTATTTAGGAGCTTGTTTGGCATTGACCTTTAGTGCCCTCAGGGCAACTATGGATAACCAATAAAAACTGACCCTCTGGCCCACATCTCAAGATCAAATTTTAAAAAGCACAGGGCAGGGAGAACTGGAGGCAGAACAAAAGAGAGCAGTTAGTAAAACTGCCAACTGATGCTGCTGAATTGCTGAAGAGTTTTGAAATTCATTGAGTGTTTGCTTTCGATTCTGACTTTAGCAAGCCCTTTATTTTTTTTTGTATATTGAGGTCACTGAGGTTATTGTTGCTGATCAAGCAAATTCAAATGACCTCCTTTTTCAAAGTCATTGGTGATAGATTGTATTGGACCTTGGCTAGACCACACTTGTTCACAGTTCTAGTCTTCATTTTATGAACAGGATCCAGAGATACAGGAGTAGGTGCAATAAAGATAGAGGGACCAGCAGATATATTTTCCTTTACAAATATTTAAGCACATTTTAAAAATGGTATTATGGATTCTCATTTCACTATTGTTTCTGGTGGGGCATTCTATTGCCAGAACTGAGTGTGTTATGATCACCAGGTTACAAAAGAGAAGGCTGAAAGGTGACCCAGTAAAAGCTATTAAAATAATGAAGGTTATTGATAGGTTAGACATAGAGAAATGTTTCCACTTGCGGAGGATTGGAACAAGGTATCAGTTGCCCAGTGAGGACATTGGAGACTAGATCGTGGCATTGACAAAGCTATCCGTTAATTGTAATTTTGGAGAATTTCAAGAGGGAGCACTGTGGGTCAGATTTGTGTGCAATTCAAAAAGTGAACACATTTGCAGTCAGTTTCTGACATTGTCAAAGTTAATTTTCGACATGGCTTTCCAAACAACGTTGTCCATGGACATGGTGGAACGTGACTCGAGAAAAGTCAGAGTTGACAACTGAGGATCATCTGCTGAAGTAAATAAACTGCAGCTGGTTAAGACCCCAATGAAGGCAGTTGGTAGTAGCAGTGGTACAACAAAGTCCTTTTACCTGTCCCTACACCAACATTGGGCACAGAATTACCCATTTCTGAAGGCCACAGCTGCAAGAAGAGTCACCTTGCTAAGGCATGTCAAAGAAATGTAAACAGAGAAAACCCTAGCTAGGGGAAACAGCAGTCACTGTGTGTTGAACAGGAGCAGGTCCATGAGGGGTCAGTTGAGGCACGTATGATCCAAAGCACAAGAAAGTCCAGTGGGAAACTCACAGAGCATCATAGTCCAAGTCGTGTTGGATGGAGCTCCGGTAAATATGGAGATCGACACTGGGGCATTGGTTAGTGTAATTCCTGAATTGCTATACTGTGAAAAGTTAAGCCACTAGCACCTGGAGATATTGCGCATAGAATTACGAAGCTACGGAAGAGAGAAGATACCCATAATGGGAAGCATGTCAGTTCCTGTTACATACAAGGATTAATGTGCAAAATTGCCCATCATTGTGCTGATGGGAGGAAAACCAGCCTTGTTAGAAAGGACGTGGCTAACAGCGCCTCAGTTAAACTGAAACGAGCTATTTCACGTAGATGGGAAATTCACAATGCAAGATGACTTGATCGCCAAGTGAAACCAGCAAACCTATTCAAGGAGAAAAGACCGATGTACAGGTTCAGAGGAAAGCAAGACTAGTTTATTACAGTGCTCATCCGGTGCCCTATGCTCAAAGGGAAAAAGTCGAGCAAGAACTAAAAAGACTTGAGATTGAGAGCATTAGCTCTAAAGTGGAACAGAGTAATTGGGCTACTCCCATAGTGGTAGTACCAAGTCAGATGGCAGTGTAAGAATATGTGGGGATTATAAGTACATCTGTACATCTGGTACTGGAATGAAATCCACCAGATACTTTGCCAGATTTGGAGAATCTGTTCACAATGTTGTCAGGAGGCCAGATTTTTTCAAATTTAGATCTGACAAATGCCTATCTGCAACTTGAGTCATATTGACCCAAGTCATATTTGACTATTAATACACACATGGGTCGATCAGTTTCATAGGCTGCTATTTGGTGTTTCTTCAACCCCGGAATTATTCGATGGGTATTGAACTAAATTTTGCAAGGAATTCAGGGAGTAATGTGCTTTTGAATGACATACTTCTTTCAGTTCCAAACAGACAGACCCATGACAACAGGGTGAATAAGGTGCTCCAACGTTTGGAAAAAGCCTGGAATTGTGCCAAAGGCGCACACATGTGAAATGTTTCAAAACTCTGTGGAGTATTTGGGTTACATCCTATCAAGAGTAAGGCTGAAGCAGTAAGAAATGCGCCACACCCTCAGAATATCTCTGAGCTCAGATCTTTTTTGGGCTCAGTGATTTACTACAGTAAATTTGTATCAAATTTGGCATCTTTATTGCATCCACTGAATGAACTCTTGAGGAAAGGTGCTCTGTGGAATTGGACAAGAGAGTGTGACAAAGCATTCAAGTTGTGTATAAGTCAATTGGTAGATGGCACAACGTTTGTACATTACGATGTGTCCAAAAACAATAAACTAGCATGTGATGCCTCCCCATATGGAGTAGGCGCTGTGATCTCATGTGTTGGATAATCGTGAGGACAAATCAATTGCACTTGCTTCACGCACTCTTGCTGACAGTGAGCAAAATTATGCTCAGATAGAATGTAAAGCATTGTCTTTGATCTTTGGAGAAGCAGATTTCATAAATACTTGTATGGTCATAGTTTCACAATTAGAACTGATCATAAGGCACTGATGGCTATTTTGAATCCAAAGTCTCCAGTATCCACTTTAGCTGCAGCCCAGATGTGGAGATGGGCTTTGATTTTGCCTGCTTATCAGTACAACATTAAGTACAGACATTCGGAAGATCATTGTAATGCCGCTGTGATGCCTTGATCACCATCCCCATCAGAGGTAGAGTCCAACAGGGAAGGTGTATTTTTCTTTACACACGTAGATGAGTTGTCAGCCACAGCAGATGACATTGGTAGAACAACTAGTAGGGACCCTGTATTGGCAATGGTATACAACTATGGCGCAAATTGGTGGCTAACACAGATACTGGATTTAGAAATCAGGCCATTTCTTGTGGATAAGAATGAGTTGTCAGTTGATAAAGGTTGTATTATGTGGGGAGCCAGGGTTGTAATTCCTGTAAAGTACAGATCGCAGTTACAATATGACCTCCATGACCAACACTTAGGGATGAGCTTGATAAAGAGTCTAGTGAGAAGCTACCTTTGGTGGCCAGTGTTAGATAAGGACATGGAAGACACAGTGAAACAGTGTAGAGTATGTCAAGCAGTAGAAAAGAAGCCACCATTGGTACCTTGGCAATGATGGAAATGGCAGCTAGAATGTAGCAGTGGCTGCACATAGATTTTGCAGAATTTGAAGTGCAACAACTATTCTTTGTTATGGATAGCCATTCAGAATGGGTTGAGAGACAATTCTAATGAATCGAACAATAACAAGTAAAACTCCAGATATTTTGGGTAGTTCATTTGCTGCTTACGGGTTCCCGGAGGAAATTGTGTCCGACCTCAGTTTTGTTCCAAAGAGTTTGTAAAATTCATGAGAATGAATGGGATAAAACACACTAGAGTTCCACTATATCATCCCTGCTTCAAGTGGAGCAGCAGAGCACACAGCACAAGTTGTTCAGTGTGCTCTTGTTAAGTGATCTCCTGTTAAGCAAATCAAATAGTTAAGGTGAAAGGGCATCATCATAAGTGGTTGAAGTGGTTACCAGGAAGAGTTGTAAAAATGTGCTCCTTGCACATATTTTGTCAATATGTTTGGTGATGTAGTGGTTAGGATTGTACATATAGGTCATGTTTTACCTTCAGAGGCTCACAAAGAAGAAGGGAGTTGGGATGAGTCTGATGAATTGGGTAGTTGGGGTATGAGTAGAGTACCAATAGTTACTGCAACACAAGCTGTGCCTGAAACCGGTTCAGATCCGAGTCAGAGCCAGACAGACATGCCTGATGAAGTGGAAAATTCAATTGAAGGTCAAAGGCAAAATCAGTCTTTTATTGGAGAAAACCTCTCCTCAGACTCGGTCCAAAATGGGTTAAGGTCCTTCTCCAAGATTTGAAAGTTTGAGTCAAGAAAGGAGATACCCTTGTAGGAAGAGGAAACCAGTGGTTAAGTTGGATTTGTAAGTAAATGAAAAACAAGAAATATATATACGTTGTACGGAATTTGAATATTGTGTCACTTTTTTACTAAGCAGGGTGGAATGTGTCCATTTGTGTTTGTATGTATGTAAGTAAACTGGAACAAATCAGTTTCAGTTGGGTACTTGAACTCAATGTACATGCACCAGTCTCTTTTTGTGCTGCAAATATATTACAAATAGTATGGCTGTTGTAAACCGCTATTTTCTACCTGTCAATGGACCTGCACTCAGGTGATAATTGGAAGCTTTCATTCATAGTAATAGTGCAGAACTTACCTCTGATTCTGGATGCAGCTGCAAGTTGAAGCTATATCATGACTAGAGTCAATGGCTGATCAAAAGCCAGCTGTTTCTGTGCTGGTCTTTTTTTAAATTCATTTGTGGGATGTGGGCTTCGCTGGCTGGGCCAGCATTTATTGCCGATCCCTTGTTGCCCTTGAGAAGGTGGTGGTGAGCTGCCTTCTTGAACCACTGCAGTCCATGTGGTGTAGGTACATCTACAGTGCTGTTAGGAAGGGAGTTCCAGGATTTTGACCCAGCAACAGTGAAGGAACGGCGATATATTTCCAAATCAGGATGATGAGTGAATTGGAGGGGAACATCCAGGTGGTGGTGTTCCTATCTATCTGCTGCCCTTGCCCTTCTAGATGGTAGTGCTTGTGGGTTTGGAAGATGTTGTTGAAGGAGTTTTGGTGAATTCCTGCAATGCAACTTGTAGATGGTACACACTGCTCCTACTGTGTGTCAGTGGTGGAGGGAGTGAATGTTTGTGGATGTGGTGCCAATCAAGTGGGCTGCTTTGTCCTGGAAGGTGTCCAGCTTCTTGAATGTTGTGGGAGCTGCACTCATCCAGGCAAGTGGGGAGTATTCCATCACACTCCTGACTTGTGCCTTGTGGATGGTGGACAGGCTTTGCAAGTCAGGAGGTGAGTTACCCATCACACAATTCCTAGTGACTGACCTGCTCTTGTAGCACAGTATTTATATGGCTAGTCCAGTTCAGTTTCTGGTCAATGGTAAACCCCAGGAAATTGATGGTGGGGGATTCAGTGATGGTAATGCCATTGAACATCATGGTGATGGTTGGATTCTCTCTTCTTGGAGATGGTAATTTCTTGACACGCGTGTAGCACAAATGTTATTTGCCACTTGTCAGCCCAAAACCTGGATGTTGTCCAGGTCTTGCTCCATTTGGACATGGACAATTGTGCAATTGTGCCAATTGAACATTGTGCAGTCATCAGCAAAGATCCCCATTTTTGACCTTTTGATGGAAGGAAGGTCATTGACGAAGCAGCTCAAGATGGATGGGGCTAAGACACTATCCTGAGGAACTCCTGCAGCGATGCCCTGGGACTGAGATGATTGACCTCCAAGAACCACAACCATCTTCCTTTGTGCTAGGTATGACTCCAACCAGCGGAGAGTTTTCCCCGATTCCCAATGAGTCCAGTTTTGTTAGGGCTGCTTGATGTCACACTCGGTTAACTATGGCCTTGGTGTCAAGGGCAGTCACTCCCACCTCACTCTTTCTCTGTTGGTTGAAATTTGTGTGGCCTTTGGTTCACAACTCAGAAGGCTTTTTAAAGGGATTTTTTTCCCCCTGACCACGCGAATAACACATTGGGCTGAATTTTC
The DNA here is from genome assembly GCF_017639515.1 of Carcharodon carcharias. Taxonomy (NCBI): domain Eukaryota; kingdom Metazoa; phylum Chordata; class Chondrichthyes; order Lamniformes; family Lamnidae; genus Carcharodon; species Carcharodon carcharias. The sequence continues at coordinate 4,551,416 of NC_054481.1, read as the reverse complement.
CCTCCGTTGAGGGAGGGGAAGTTGATGGGCAAGCACACTTCCAATTGGCGCCCCCGATCGGAGGCGCTCCGCCATTTTACATAGGCGGGTCCACCGGGAAGCGCTATGCAGTCCCTGTGTGGGCGGGGGGAATATCTAAAATCGAGAGTGCGCTCTTTCACACATGCGCACAAAAGAGTGCACTCATCTCCCTGTGGCTAAGTGCTGCCTCAGGGAGATCTCCTGTACTTTCAACAATATTAAAAATAGAGAAAAAAAAAATTCCCTTACATGTCCCCTCATGTAGCAATGTCACATGAGTTGGGACATGTTCATAATTTCCAAAAAAAACTTTATTAAAATTTTTAAAACCCTACATGAAACCTCATCTCGCCTGTAGATAAGGTTTCATGGTTTTCCTATTCCCTCTGGGGCTCCTGCCCACCCGCCAACCTTAAGGTTGGACGGGCAGGTCCACTAATTACTTTAGTTGCTTTGTCAATGGCCTCAATTGGCCAGTGACAGGTTGGCGGTCCCGCAGCTGATTTTGCTGCATCCCCGCCTTCCTGAAAATTTAAACGGGGCACAGTGACATCGGGAGTTCCGCCCGCTCGCCAGCAGTAAAATCCAGCCCGTTGTTACTCAAAGACTTGGCAATCATTTGAAGTGGATAATCTGCGAGCAATAATCATCTGTGGGAATTGCTGCTGTTTTCTTCACTTAAGATGTGTTGCAGAAATCACCCTCTATTTTGAATCCTTCTAAAAAGCTGTTCAGTTCTCTGTCTATAAATCAGGAGGACTCAGCAATAAATAAGATCAGAGAATTTTACAGTGCAAAAGGAAATCATTCAGCCCTTTGTGCCAAATGCTAGTTGGCTGAAAAAGCTACCCAGATAGTCCTATTCCTTGCTCCTACCCGTATGTCTAAATTTTCCTTTTCAGATATTTAACTACATTTTTAAAGATATTATGGATTCTAATTTTGCTACTGTTTGTTTCTGGTGGGACATTCCATTTTCCAACAACAATGGTTTTTATAAAAATCTAATCTCCCACTTTGCTATTTTAATGATCTTAAACTTATGTCATCTCGCCATTGACTCACTGATTAATAGAAATAAATTTTACATGTGTACACTATCAAAGCCTCTCATAATTCTGAGCACTATCAGGTCTCCTTTTAGCCTTCTCTGTTCTGGTTAAAGGTTGCCCCAGATTCTCCAGTCCCTCATCATAATTAAAGGTCTGTTACTATGCCAGTAAACCTTGTCTATGCTTTCTACGTGATCTTGACATTCTCCCAAAAGTATGATGCTCAAAACTGGGTACAATATTTTTACTGTAACCAAATCAGCAATTTGCATTAGTTTACCCATTGGTTCTTCAGATCAGCCATGACCTTATTGAATGGTGGAGCAGGCTTGAAGGGCCTAGTCCTGCTCCTAAGTCTTATGTTCCTACGTTTACTTTCACTCTCTTTTTTCCAATGTCCTGGCCAATATTTATCCAGCACCCAACATCAGTTTGGAATTAAAAAAGAACCTGCTTGCTATCGCAATGCTCTTTGTCAGAGCTTGCTGTTTCCTACATCACCACAGGAACAGCTCTGCAAAAGTACTTTATTGGCTGTAAAGCACTTTGAGATGTCCTGAGGTCTGGATGAATGCAGCTCCAACAACACTCAAGAAGCTCCACACCATCCAGGACAAAGCAGCCTGCTTGATTGGCACCACATCCAAAAACATTCACGCCCTCCACCACCAACACACTGTAGCAGCAGTTTGTACCATCTACAAGATGCACTGCGGTGACTCGCCAGCACCTTCCAAACCCACGACCACTACCATCTAGAAATCTAGAAGGACAAGGGCAGCAGACACATGAGAACACAACTATGTAGAAGGTCCCCTCCAAGCCACTCACCATCCTGACTGGATCTATGTCATCGTTCCTTCAGTCACTGGGTCAAAATCCTGGAAGTCCCTCCCTAACAACACTGTGGGTGTACCTACACCACATGGACTGCAGTGTTTCAAAAAGGCAGCTCACCACCACCTTCTCAAGGGCAGCTAGGGATGGGCCATAAATGCTGGCCCAGCCAGCGAAGCCCACATCCCATAAATGTATAAAAAATGTCACATGAAATGCTATGGAAATGCAAATCATTCAAATCTTTATTTATAAAACCAAAGATCCCATGTGCATTTTTTGAAAGCTTTCTCAATTTGTCCATTGACTTTTAAAGATCTGCACATCGCTCTACTCCATTTAAATTTTTAACACCTCGTGCATATGTCCTCCTATTTTTTTCTCCAAAAATGTGTAACCTTACATTTCCCTGGTTTAAATTTCATCTAACTTGTATTTGCCCATTTTACCATTGCCAGTCACATACAGTCTTGCATAGGACTTAGGAGCAGGAGTAGGCCAGTGTGCCCTGCGAGCTGGTCTTCTTCACAGTTAACTACACAATGATGCAATTGAGCTTGCAACTTCATTATTTTTGTCATAGCCTTACTAAGAACTATTTCAAACTCTTTGGAAAATGCTGTGCTTGATTCACAGTTACAAGAACTGTACAGAACAGACTTCCCGCAGGAACCAAAAGAATAGCACAGCAGTAAGAGTTCTCCTAATAGCCTGTTCCGGGGATGGAACTTAATGAACTGATGACGCCTATTAAAAGACTCAAAAATAATTGATTGGGGAGAATTTTCCGCTCATCGGGCGGGTGCGCGCCCAACCGAACTGAGCATAAAATGACGTGCGATAATGTTGGGTAAGGGTCCCGACGTCATTGCGCACTCGCACGATATTTCGCTCGGCGGGCGCTCGCTATTAAGGCCATTAACAGGGTAACTGAATGAATTTTTTCGCTGCCCATCCAACCTTGCGGTTGGCAGACAGGTGAAAAAGCCCAAAGCGGCCTTTGCGTTTTTTAGGAAGCCTCGTCCACGGGAGGGATGATGTTTCCAACAGCAAATAAAAGTAAAACAAAAATTTTTAAATTGAATTAATAACGTGGCCATGCTCATGTGATAGAGTCACATGAGGGGACATGTTTTATAACATTTTAGAAATCTTCATCTTTAATTTTCAAAACTTTTCATCTCCCTGAGACAGCTCTGTGGCTCAGGGAGCTTTTCCTGTGTGCACCTGTGTGCATGCGCAAAGTTCCCCGCTTGCCCTCCCCCGCCCCCCCACTCCCATCGCCCGCACAGGCAGTGCTGAGCGCTGTAGTGTGCGACTCACGCTGGGCGGTCCTTAATTGGCTCTTCAGTGTGAAATCGCGGTCTGGCCCCGATTGCAGGCAGCACTTGACTTCCCCTGCTGAGCCTGCCTAATGAGGGAAAAGCCCTCCCCATTATCTCTGTAGGAGAATTATACAACATAACAAAGTCTGGCTTTTCCAACTGAATTTGTTTAATTAAATTAGTTGGCAATTAGATATTTTATTATATATTAACATGATTATCTGAGCATGAAGATATATTAAAAGCCAACTAGAAAATGGAATACCTTCCCACTCGAAAGTATATTGTACAGTTACAAATAAATGAGGTGTTGAATACTCATATCTTTCACATGGTATAGTGTCTCTGTGAGAAAGAAAGTAAACCATGTTTTGAGTTTATGATCATTACTATTCTGCCAGGCTTAAAACATAAGAACATAAGAAATAGGAACATGAGTGGACCATTCGGTCCCTCGAGCCTGCTCCACCATTCAATAAGTTCATGACTGATCCTCCTGTGTTTCAATTTCCACATTCCCATCTACCCCGGATAACCTTTGATTCCCTTCCGTATCTACTTCTGCCTTAAAAATATTCAGTGACCCCGTCTCCACAGCCTTCTGAGGCAGAGAGTTCCAAAGTCGCACAACCCTCTGAGAGAAAAAAATTCTCTTCATCTCTGTCCTAACAGTGCGACCCCACTGGGACTCACCCACAATAGGAAACATCTTTTCAATGTCCACCTTATCCAGACCGTTTAGCATCCAATTAGGTAGAAGGAGTCTAAATGATATATAAATAAATAATATTTTCCCGTGCTCCCCGTGGCTGGGTGGATGACATTCTGATCGATTAGTGCCTTTCAAGATTCTAAGAACAGAGATGTAATTAATGAATCATTTAAAATTGATTGACTGAAATGACAGTAAAAGTGGTATACTGTGTAAATTAGTGTCAAAAGTGCTGTGTCTGTCTGGGTTTGTTTGTATCAAAATGAATGAAATTTCTTTCAATATTGGGTTTTTTGCTTTGATATTTTCTGTGAAAACAGGCACACGAGGTAAACTTTTGAACTTCAGCATGTAAATCTGCACAGTCATGTTCTGTGTAGCCAAAAATAACTCCTTCAGCCGCTGTCATGAAGAGATATAAAGGTGTATAATGTATTGGAAATTATTTTTTTAAATGGAATTCTAGTGGGGGTCTGTGTCTAGGTATGTGGCTTAATTGGATTGGCCAGCTAGTCTGGGTGCTCTGAGGAGTAGTAGTTTTGAGACGTTAATTGGGTGAACAGTAAGAAGAACAGTAAGGTAAAGTGTTCATTTGCATTTGTTGAATAAACCATTCAAGACTGCAAGTAAAATCTTGCACTGAGTTAGAAAAAGCCAAACAATGTGTTTATTTTTTCAGCTTACTAATTAAATTGGTGCAATGAAAGGGGTTTTATTGTTAGAAGAGCTGAAGTTCAAAAGACCTAGTGATTCAATGGAAAATTTACATTCAAAGGGAAAGCTAGGTATTTAAAAAAGGAACAGAAACAGAAAATGCTGCAAAAACTCAGCAAGTCTAACAGCATCTGTAGAGAGAAAGACAGATCATTTTGAGTCTGTATGACTCTTCCTCAGAGCTTTTAGATAAAGAAAGGAGTTTGTGTGCATAAAGGAGAGGCATTTAAGACCTAACCAGCCTGAATGCCTGCAGCCAACTTGCAAAGGAACCTTATTTGGAATTCGTAAGACCAAATGTGCTTTGTCTGGTGTCTATTTAAAGTCTATGGGTTACTGTTGCCTTCGTGGAGATTTACATGGCATGATTAATTTGGGGATTTGTTAAAAAGTTATTATGGTAGTAATTTGTAGCCATGTGTATGTGTTTAATTTGTTAAATTAATAAATGTTTAATTTAGTTTTATATAAAAACCACAAGACTCGGTGGTCTTATTCCTACTTAATTCAAAGTCTGCATCTTAAAATTACAAATTGCAAAAATGGGTTATGACAGTTGTTTCAAGTTTCCCTCTGGGATTTGAATAACTCAGCCTTTACCATCGGCTGAGTCATAATGACTGCCACATCACAGCAGAGCCAAACTGTTTTCACTGAAATTGGAATTGTATAAGAGAAACTATATATATGCTTGTTTCCCCTGGAGTTTAGAAGAGTGAGGGGTGACTTGATTGAAGTATATACGTTCCTGAATAGTCTTGACAAGGTAGACATCGAAAGGATGTTTCCTCTTGTGGGTGACTCCAGAACTAGGGGGCACTGTTTTAAAATTAGGGGTCGCCCTTATAGGACAGAGATCAGGCAAACTTTTCTCTGAGGGTTGTGCAACTTTGGAACACTCTGCCTCAGAAGGCGGTGGAGGTGGGGTCATTGAATATTGTTAAGGCAGAGGTAGATAGATTCTTGTTAGGCAAGGGAATCAAAGGTTATTGGGGATAGATGGGAATATGGAATTTGAAACAAAAATGCATCAGCCATGATCTTATTGGATGGCAGAGCAGACTCAAGGGGCCAAATGGTCTCATTCCGCTCCTTTATCATATGTTCGTATTTGGCAGAAGAGGATGATTATTTTTTAATTGGAAGGCTGATCTCTTTTCAAGATACATTTGGTTAAACAGAAAACTTATTGCACTCATTCCTCACAATCATAAAGGGACAAACCTGTACGCTATTCAGCCCCTTTAATTATTTCCCTGTTTTTCTGTTAAGTGCAGTGCGGAGGCAAAATTAAATATTTTGTGTAGAAATTGTCTTGTGATGTGATGTGAAATTGAACTCCGCTTGTGCGGCTTACTGCATTATTACCTAAAGTCAGTTGGCCTCTACAAGAACTGTAGAAACCATACAGAGGATTTGACTTAGTACTTTTTTCATCACCAATACTGCATGCGTTTCAGAAAATTATGGTGAGGGACTTTTGGAGTGAGTGGTAGATTTGTCTGTTCATATTGGACCAGCTAGGCACAGTCCATAAATATAAATGGGGTGAGGAGGATCATACAGCTGTAACAGCCTATCCAATTTCCTGTCCATAATTTAAAGATAAATTGGGTGGGCTTCATTATCATTATATAATCCTCTACACCCTTTTTCCTCTATATGCTGTGTGTTGGCCATCTAAATATACCCACATGTAGTAACAGGAGCATCTGCTCCAGAGTGTCAAAAAGTTTGAAAGCGAAACAAAAACAGAATTACCTGGAAAAACTCAGCAGGTCTGGCAGCATCGGCGGAGAAGAAAAGAGTTGACGTTTCGAGTCCTCATGACCCTTCAACTGTCAACTCTTTTCTTCTCCGCCGATGCTGCCAGACCTGCTGAGTTTTTCCAGGTAATTCTGTTTTTGTTTTGGATTTCCAGCATCCGCAGCTTTTTTGTTTTTAGCTTGAAAGCAAAGTTTGTTCTTTAGTTACCCTACTTATCAATTTGCTAAAGGATTAGCTTTTGGATACTAACAGCTTGGTTTCTGTGTGTCTTTTTTTTCCCAGGATGTGCTTCTTTCTCACAAGCCAAAGGAAAAAAATCGGATCGACAGTAATAATGAAAACTCTGTCCCGAAAGACTTTGAAAATATTGACAATAGTAACTTTGGGCCAAGAATGCAAAGGCAGAAGTTGCAGTCGGAAGTGAAAAGTAAAGCTCCAATTGTGCAGAAAACCAAGAACGAACAGGTGGGCAAAGCCAAGGACCATTCATTGTTGGGGAAGAACACCAATGAAGTCCTGAAGTATGGGAACTATAAGGTCAAAAATGCCAGCAATTTACCACCAAGCTACAAGACTGGTAGCTTGTACAAAGGTGGGGTGATTGGAAAAGGTTCTCAAGAAATCCATGATGAACAGACTCCCAGATGTGAGATATCGGGCAAGGAAGCACTATCAGCACTCACCAGGGCTAAAAGCAAGCATTGCCGACAGGAGATTGCTGAGCTGTATTGCCTTCATAAAGATAGAAAGTTAATGCCGGAAAAGGTACCTCGATTGTGTCCATTGGAGGGTAAGGAGCTCTGATACAAATCTAGTTGTTAATGTAATAAGCAACGTGAGGGACTATGAGCTTTCTCTCTATCCTTCTGTCTTCCTCTCCACCTCTCTCTTCTTCCTCTTTGTCTTTCCCTCGCACTTTCTCTCTTGGTCTCCCTCTCTTCAATTTTGATACATCTCTGTCACACTTCAGATATACTCTCATACATGGAAATTTCCATATCACTTTTCAAAAAGAAGTACAAAAAGAATAAAACTGATGGTTTTCAATCTACAAAAATGGTTTTGCAGCAAAAGAAAATTGCTCCTACTTCCAGAGGGAGAGAAAAAAGATAGATCTGATCCCTGCTAGCTTCCAAGTAACCTTGAGAATATCACACCTTGCAAAGTTAAAACAGTTAAAGTTGGAGCATTGCGGAATCCAAGCTTCATGTAGCTGCATTTCAGTAGTTGATTAAAATATTAAGCTTTTTGTCTCGCAGTCTACTGTTAATCTAGTACCATATACTATACCTATGTCATTAAGCAGCAAAACATAATGGCACAAAAATAATTATAAACTCTAGCTAGTAAGATTAATCCCACAGATTTTTTGAACATTGTTACTAGATAAATTAATTTGCACAAACAATTTGTTTGATCTAAAGAACAGGCATGGATGAAGGGATGAAACCTGTGTTATTAAATTGTTACAGATTATATGTGATACCATGTGGGTGTTCAGAAGAGGTCACAGAATGCTAACATGCTCAGAATTAATTTGGAAATGCCCTAGTTATTAGTGTCTACATTAACTGTTTCTTTAATGTTGAGTTGGAAACCCTGAGATAGTAAAAGCCACCTGATGCTTTGACCAGTATTCTGTCCCCCTGTGCCTGGGGTGTAGTGCTGCCGGAGCGTACCTGAGTGCCACTCCAGCACCTCCTGAGCACCACCAGATGTTAAACTCTCCTTTGCCAATCGGTCATCCATTCTGCTGCTCCATACTGATTGTGATGGTGGCGGTGGCCGGGGCAATGTGACTGGATGTCCAGCTGGATCTGTCTGAGTGGCGGCAGGAATTGGTGCAGTCGGGCCCAGAGTTGGCGGTCTGGACCCTGGGCTGCTGCTGCTCAATCACCTGAGGGTGAGGGCCGGCCTGTGGCAGTTGTCACCTGAGCTGTGTAGCCTCAGAGACTGGTGCTCAGGTCAAACCGACTGGCTGGCCTCCCCGCTGAGCTGAGCCACCTGCAGGCCCTACAGTTCCTTCAGGTGCCTGGGAATGAGCTCGGCTCCCTGCCCGACAGCCTAGGCCTCCTGGAGCAGCTCCTGGAGCAGCCTGAACGCGAGCGCTAACCGCCTGAACCAGAAATCACCCCACCCTCAGCCACTGCTTCCGCCTCAGCAGCCTCAATGTGTCTGGGAACCAGCTGCAGGCCCTTCTCAGGGACATCTTCCAGCCTGGCCTCACCCTCCTGAACTCCATCCCCACCTCCAGTGACCTGAGCAAGGAGCCACCGCCTGGAGTCAGTCACCTAACAGCCCTGAGGGTGGATGTCAGCTCAATATACACAGCCTTTCAATAGCGATAGAAATTATTCTTATATAATTACATATATTTAATAACCTTTAAATCGTATGGCAGCCAAAATTGTGATCTAACCTCTCAATGTGGCCCACAGTGCTTTCTTAGAGTTTGATAACTTTAATAACCTTTCTGTATAATTATATATAAAACTATATAATCATTTGTAATATTTAATAACCTTTCTATAATGTAGCAACTTAAACCCAATCTTCTCAACGTGACCTCACAATGCTTTGTTAGAGTGCTTTATTCTTTCATGGGATGAGGGCATCGCTGGCAAGGCCAGCATTTATTCTAAAGAAGAGCCATATTGGACTCGAAACGTTAACTCTGTTTCTCCCTCCACGTACGCTACCACATTTGCTGAGTTTTTCCAACACTTTTGTTTTTATTTCAGCGTTTGTTGCCCTAACTGCCCTTGAGAAGGTGGTGGCGAGCTGCCCTCTTGGCATCTGAGTGTTAGGGTTGGGGTGTATGTTTTGCTTGCCTATTTCCAAGGGTAGATGTTGGGATGTTTCCTTTCACGAGGCAATGTAGAACCAGAGGGCACAGTTTAAAGACAGGGGTTTCCCATTTAAAATGGAGAGAGGAAGAATTCCTTCACCAGGGGTCATTAGTGTTGGGAATTCCCTTTTTCGCAGAGAGCAGTGGAGGCTGTGTCATTGTGTATATTGAAGGCTGAGTTGACAGATTTTTGATCAACAAGGGAGTCCAGGCTTATATGGGCTGGGGACGGGCAGGCAAGATATGGAGTTAAGGTCACAATCAGATCAGCCATGATCTTATTGAATGGCAGAGCAGGCTCGATGGGCCGAATGGCCTACTCCTGCTCCTATATCTTATGATCACATACACCCCACTTGATTTTTCTTTCCACTGATCTCAATGGAATCTACCCCATTAACTGCCTGACTGTATTTTCAAACTGTAAGATCGGTGTTGATTTTAATCCCCACTGCCTCCAATATTGAGGCTACTTGTTTCCAGGAGTAACACTCATGGGGCGATTTGGCTTATTGATGGTAACAATCAGAACTGGAGGGAAACCCCCTCGCAACCACTTGGGACTGCATCATGTGTAATGCAGAGGTGGCCGGCACGGGGGCCATGTTGAGTTAATTCTACCTGCGTTATTATATGGGGCACAAGGGCAAGTTTAGCCATGAGTTGCCGGAGTTTGAGTTTAGGCCGGACGGTAAGATTCTGGACCGGAATGTCCGGAGCTCTAAGTGTGGATATGAATCTGGAGCCTGGGGAGATTAAGAGGTGGCAGAGCCAGGCCCAGGGTCCCAGACCTCTCACTACTGCTGCCGAATGTCTCTGAATCAATGTGCAGCAGCAAAAGCAGTAACCCTCCTGTACAGCTCCCTGACTGTAAACAAAATACAGACCTTACAACTCCCTGCATACAGCTTTCTCATAAACAGGCATTTCAGGGTCTTTGATGCTCAGGGTTCCCAGGATCTAAAGCAGCATCAATATCCTGCTGCATTTGCCTAAGGAACATTAATTCCTTGGCTGTGATGGCCTGAGGATGTGAAACATAGTATAGTGTTTGTATTCCCTGCTGGCAGCTCCACATGGAATTTACAGCATAGACTCAGGCCATTTGGCCCATTTCATTTATGTTGGTGTTTATGTTTCACACAAGCCTCCTCCCTTTCTTCTCGATCACACTATCAGGGTAACCTTCAGCTTCTTTCTTTCTCATGTGTTTACCAAGTTCCTTGAATGTATCTATACTAGAATTATTGAATGGTTACAGCACAGAGGAGGCCATTCAATACATTGTCTTTATGTCAGTTCTCTGCAATAGCGACTCAGCTAGTCCCACTCCTCGACCTTTTCCCTGTGGCCCTGTAAAATATTTCCTCTTAAGATAATTATCCAGTTCTGTTTTGAAAACTGCAATTGAATCTGTCTCCATCATACATTCAGGCAGTGCGTTCCAGATCCAAACCACTTGTTGCATACAGAAGTTTTTCCTTATGTTGTCTCTGGTCCTTTTGTTAATTGCCTTAGGGTTCTTGCCCCTCTGCCGATGGGAGGTTTCTCCCCATTTTCACTATCTAGACCCCTCATGATTTTGAACATATCTAACAAACCTCCTTTCAACCTTCTCTTCTCCAGGGAGAACAGTCCCGGCTTCACCAATCTATCCACATAACTGAAGTCTCTCATCCTTGGAACCATTCTCATAAATTTTTTCTGCACCCTCTCTAAAACCTTCACATTCTTCCTGTTGAGGCTGAACTAGTGTTTTATGAAGATTCACAGCTTACTTGCTTTTGTACTCTGTGCCCCTGTTTATAAAACCCTGGATTCAATATAATTTATTAACTGCTTTCTCAACCTGCCCTGTCACCTTCAATGATTTATGCACATATACACAGGTCCCTCTGCTCCTGAATTTCCTTTAGAGTTGTACCCTTTATTTTATGCCACCTCTCCTCATTCTTCTGACCAATATCACTTCACACTTGTCTACATTAAATTTCATCTGCCACATGTCTGCCCATTCCACCAGCCTGTCTATATCCTCTTGAAGTCTATCACTATCCTCCTCATAGTTCACAATACTTCCAAGTCTTTTATCAGCAAATTTTGAAATTGAGCCTAGTACACCCAGATCTAGGTTATTAATATAAATCAAGAAAATTAGTGGCCCCTCCATATAGCATCCCCCAGTCAGTAGTAAGTAAAGTTTTCTGTAATTCATGTTTTAATAGGCTTGAATTAAATAATTAAACTGTTGCACAATGAAATTCTACCTATGTTAAGGACTAATGATTCAAAATACCATATGGTTTGAAATAAAATGCCTATCAGCACTATTTTTCACTTAAAAAGCATTGTTTGATTGACGTTTGGGGACTCAAATAATTAATACACAAGAAAACAATGTAATAGCAGATTTAGAAATTATATGGCCAACACATGTTCTTGGAGCTTCTGCACCTCAAAATTTAGCACAGCACCCCTGCCCCGTGCCAGCACAAAACAAGTTAGAGTATTTGATCAAACCTGGGGTTTGTTGATGGCTCCTCAGCCATTGTTAGCAGCACCTCTTCGATTGCAAAAACACATCTCAACTCTTTGAGTCAGCAGGAAAGAAAAGCAGAACTGGCAATTAACCTTCTGAAAATAAATTCCAAATTCATTCTGTCATCAAAAAGGTGCAGTACCGATGCAGTCATTGTCTAATGACAAACTGAGAATTCTTAACTGTCAACAGTTAAGCGGAGCAAAAATATGAGTTTCAGCTTCTGAACATTCCAGCACTGGCCACAGTGAACCACTCAGCAGCTTCTCTGCTGGAACAGGGGCCCAGATTGCTCATCTCCTGTCATCACTTCAGTTCCCAAGTGGAGTGTAAAATTTGAAAGTCATCTGATTTTTTAAACCCAACACCAAATACTCTGAAAGTAATAATCTTTCAGGAATTCAAGACAGTTTCTGAAGGCTAGATGCAATGATCATTTCACATTCCATTTTATTGTTTTATTATAGCATGTATCAGAGCAGCTAATTTTAAGGTTGTGTTTGAAGCGCTGTTGTTCTCAAGAAATTTTAATCTCCATGGGGAAGAAATGAACACAATAATCCAATGACAGGATCCATTCAGTTCTTCTTAAACCATGAGGCCCAATTCCATATTCCCAGAGCAGATCATTGGAAGCCACCAACTGTGTATCTGTGACTTCCCCTACAGTGGTTTCTGGGAGAACTATCATGATACATCAGAATCAGCTCTACAATATTGTTCTTGTTATTTCTTATTGTTGTGGTGCCAGACTTGGTTCGGTGGTGGCATTTTTGTTTCTGAGTTAAGAGGGTTGTAAATTCACCTGCCATACCAGAAACCTCAGCGCTGTCACTTCAGTGCAGGATCTAGGGCATGCTGCACTCACAGGCGGATCAACTTTGTGTCTGCTTTCTAAGGTATATGCAAACGATTGCATGGCACTTTTTTGAGGAAGACCAACGGAACTTTCTCTGGCGTCTTGAATAATATTTATCCCTCAGTCATCATCGTAAAAAACAAATGATCCAATCCTTATTACATTGATGTTTTTGGGTCCTTGCTGTGTGCAAATTGGCTGCCGTGTTTCCCACATTACAACAGTGACGACACTTCAAAGCTATGTCATTGGAAAAAGCACTTTGCGACATATTGATATTGTGAAAGGTGCTATATAAATGCATGCTTTTTTTTCAAAGAAGAAACACGTTAAATACATTAAAATGGGGCACTTGATCGGAGAATCGTTTTGCAACCCCCTAACTGGGCTATTGTAATTCAACAGAGTAGCAAACCAAGGAACCTGGACTTGTGAACATATTGACTGTAGAAGAGGTCCTCAGTCAGGGTAAACTTTTTTTGACCTTTCTGACTCTGATGAAATGTTTGTTTTGCCAGTAATTCACCAACAATCAATGTGGGTGGTGCAAAAGGGTTTCCCCTAGGAGAGTGTATGGCTGAAACAACAAAAATTGAAAACTGTCTGATAATTAGATTGATGTTGAGTTGATCTGTTTCCATTGTAGTGACTAATGTTAAAAAAACTCTTCTGTCAGCCACTGACTATCAGATCATCTCCACTAAAGTGCTTCTGAAACCAACAAATATTTGATGTGCAGCAGAGTCAATCCAAATTATTAAAAAATTGAAAGCAAGAAACACAACTTTTATCTCAATGAAGAGTGTCCTCGTTATTCCTGTTCCCTTTACTAACTGAATTGGATCTTTATTGTTCAGTGTTTAGTTCTGGTGGTGTTTAGTAGTCTCTGTTGTTTGGTTCAGCCACAACTGAAGTATTGTGTCCAGTTCTGGGCATCGCACTTTAGAAAGAATGTGAAGACATTAGAGAGGGTGCAGAAAAGGTCCACGAGAATGGTTCCAGGGATGAGGGACTTCAGTTATGTAGATAGATTGGAGAAGCTGGGGCTGTTCTCCTTGGAGAAGGTTGAGAGGAGATTTGATAGTAGGTAATCAAAGTCATGAGAGGGCTGGACAGAATAGATAGGGAGAAACTGTGGACGAATCGAACCAGGAGACACCAGTTTAAGTGATTGGGGAAAGAAGCAATGGCGACATTAAAAGATTTTTACGCAGCGAGTGATTAGGAACACATTGCCTGTGGGTGTGGTGGAGACAAACTCAATTGTGGCTTTCAACAGAAAATTGGATTATTATCTGAAGAGGAAAAAATTGCAGGAAAAGGAAAGGGAATGTCAGTGAGTGAATTGGTCTTACAGAGGGCTGGCACAAACTCGATGGGCCATTCTACGGTTCGATGTTTCTCGTGTTTGGTACCCTGGGGCCATAAAGATATGTGGCCCTCCGGCAGTTTCCTGCCAAAACTGAAATGCATGTCCAACCTAAAACTCGGTTTAAAAGGAGAGCTGTGGTGTTTGATGCTGCACGTGTTCACTACTCCTGATTTTAATGATGCCAACATTTAGTACTCTTAGACTTGGAAATTCCTGATGCTCTTTTATTTTTGAAGTGACAATATTGCTTTCCTAATGGTAATTGATCAATTTGCCATTTGGGAATGTGGACAGTATGTCTGCCAGGAAATACTTCTAGAATAATTTCCTTTGGCAAACAAAGAGGAATTGGTGGAGTGTTTATAAAAATACAAACATACAAAATAGGAGCAGAAGTAGGCCATTCAGCCCATGAGCCAGTTCCACCATTCAATAAGATCATAGCTGATCTGTCTGTGTTTCAGATTCCACATTCCCATCTATCTCATATAACCTTTAATTTCCTTGCCTAAAAAGAATATCTACCTCTGCCTTAAAAATATTCAATGACCCACCTCCACCGCCTTCGGAGGCAGAGACTTCTAATGTCACACAACTCTCTGAGAGAAAAAATTCTCCTCACCTCTGTCCTAAAATGGCGACCCCTAACTTTAAAACAGTGCTCTCTAGTTCTGGACTCGCCCACATGAGGAAAGATCCTTTCCACATCCACCTTGTCAACATCGTTCAGGATCTTGTACACTTCAATCAAGTTCACCCCTCACTCTTCTAAACTCCAGTGGAAACAAGCCCAGCCTGCCTAATCTTTCCTCATAAAACAACCTCTCATTTGAAATTTTAATCTAATAAACCTCCTCTGAACCGCCTTCAACACATTCAGATCCTTCCTTAAATAAGGAGACCAAAACTACACACAATATTCGAGATGCAGTCTCACTAATGCCCCGTATAACTGAAGATAACATCCTTACTTTTATAAAAACAAAAAAACTGCGGATGCTGGAAATCCAAAACAAAAACAGAATTACCTGGAAAAACTCAGCAGGTCTGGCAGCATCGGCGGAGAAGAAAAGAGTTGACGTTTCGAGTCCTCATGACCCTTCGACAGAACTTGAGTTCGAGTCCAAGAAATAGTTGAAATATAAGCTGGTTTAAGGTGTGTGGGGGGGACAGATCCGCCAGATCCTCCCGCACATCCCGTTGGACATCCAGCATCTGCTACCTAATTGACGATTCCAGAGGTGGTTCATCTGCCTTTGACTCAGCATCAGCCTAGTCTCCAGCAGCCCTCGGACTGTCAGGCGCCCTGGACTCTCTGTCTCCGCCTGCTCCTCAGGCGACTGTGAAGTGCTCTCACCGCTGTGCTCTGATATTCTAGCCCAGGATCTAATGCCCACCGAGGTGCTGGTATCTGCGCTAGTGGCTGGTTCAGAGAGTGGGTGTGACACAGCTGCATGTGAAGCCTGGTGGTCCTCTGGCACCAGGGTTGGCTCTTCGGGGTCCTGCGATTGAGTATGTGCCTGTGAATCTAAGGGAGAACAAAAACATGTCATTAGTTAAAATCATCACACTGTCACTGTGTGTGTCAGACACCTTGGTGATACCATGGAGATCTGCACCATGGTGCCATCATCTTTCAATGATCAATGGGGAATCCAGTTTTGAAGTTCCCATCAATAAAGAGACTACACAAGAATGTTTGCACCATCTGAAACTTTCACCTCTGTGCAGTACACTCTTACCTTCATCAGACACCCCAGCCTCTCTGCGACCAGTTAACCGAGGTGCGTGGAGCCTCTCCGGTTCGAAGGCGTCCTGCTTGAGTCTGAACAGGATTAGGAGGCTTGGCGACCTCTGCTTGTCTGTGACCTTTCAATGTTCGTATGGGTTGTCCTCTCCTGAAAGGACAGAGGAGCATTGATTAGTCCACTCTCTACCTGCAGCTCCATTGCAGCCTGGCCAACCCTATCTGAGGAACACCTTGTAAGTCATGTCCATCGAGCCACAAGGCTTTCAGTCCAAGCAACCAGGGCTTACCCCTTTGGCCAGCTCCGGTGTGATTGCAGTTGGCGCTCAGAGCTCTGAGCTCCACGGAGTGGGGGAAGCGCGGCCAGACCTTAACACTTCAACACACTTCTCTGTGCCGACACGGTACTCACCCTTCCCGAACGCAGCAGGTCGTTAAATATTTTGTGGCACTGCATCCATGTGCGCCGCATAGCTTCGTGGCTGCTGACCTGGACTTCCACCTCCTCTCAAGCTCTTTTTGTCAGGTGCGGTGGCCTCCTCCTTCAACCTCTGGGGACAAGGATATCCCTCCTGACACCCACCTCCTTCAGGAGGACCGCGAGGGACTCGTCCGAAAACCGTGCGGCTGAGTGCCCACCCAATCTGCCCTCCCATTTGGCATCTCCAGCCGCATTTGAGGCCATAACTTCAGTGTTCCGAACGCTGCAAATATTTTCTTCCCTGGCAGCCTTCAAGGAGCTGCCTTTGTTGTTTTTAAACCAGTTGCCGGGTCGTCATTGGACCCAGCAGTCCACAGGCCAACCTTCCTGACCATTGGGAAGACATGTTTCACGCTGGGTAGGCCTTAATGCGCCAACCAGTGTGAAATCGCAGTCGGGGGCCGATCGCGGGCTCTGGACCGTTTCCCGACCGGTTACGGGCCCAGCGATCAAGGGTGAAATTCAGTCCCTCATGTGTTGGTGGTGATGAGTTCATGAGATCAGGTTAATAAAGAAGTATGGTCATTTTAGAGATTATTTGGTTGATGCATTAATCTAGAGCCTTTTTTAGGTTAATTGACACTTTGGCTGAAAAACTGGCAGCTAGTGTTTGGCATAAACACACTGCCTGATTTCCCATTCTATTGAAGTCAGTCAGGTGAAATGTCTCGGGAGGCCTAGGTTCAGGAACGAGTCTGGGAGTAAGTGCTGGATGTAGGCGGCGTTGGGTGCTGGATGGGAAGTATAAATGGCACCTCCCTAACTTCCAAAAGAATCTATCAGCAAAGCTTCTCCGAACTTTGTTCTAAGTTAGGAGTGTGCACAATTTACAACCAGACCTCCCCACCAATGCCCAAGGTTCATTGTAAGCAATCCCAAATTCATCACACTTCAGAGTGTCAAACTTGGTTATAGAGGCAAAGTGATCTTTAAAGAAAAGTTAAAAAAACATAAATGAAACACCCAGTCTCCAAATAAATTAGGACATAAGAAATAAGAGCAGGAGTAGGCCTATTGCCCCTCAAGCCTGCTCTACCTCAGCTTCACTTTCCTGGCCTATCCCTGGATTCCTTTGACTATGCTCTAACTAGACCTGGAATGCTAGAGAAACAGGCCAGATTACACGGTTCCACATTGTGCATTACCCCTGTCAGCATAAAACTGATTAGCTTCCAATTTAGCATGAGCAGATTTACTATGGCAGGTTCATTTGCCTTTTAAAGGAAATCTATTTTGAGTATGAAACAGATTCAGAGTAAAGATTTTAATGAATAATAAGGTATGTGTACATATTACCAGAGTATTCACTATACTAAACATTTAACTATAACAGGGATTGTATTGGCACAATGTGAATCATGTCCTAAACCAGTTGTTAGTATGGTAAAGCTCTAAACCACATAACAAATGTCATTAAATCATGAAATTGTCATTTTATAAATGGAAATGTATTTGCATTTAAATAGGGGAACATTGAAAGAAATTAAGTATACTAGAGAAGACTTAAAGGGGGCAATTATAATTGGATTAATATTCATTGCTATACTGCAGGTGTATCTGGGAGCTTTACTAAGCCTATATATCTAATAATAATATAGATATTATCTGAGCAATGATCCAGTGACTATTAGGCATCTTAACTCATCTTTCAACACAATGAGGGGGATCCTCCCAGATTTGCATTAAGTGCGATAGCGGGCGAGAAAAACAAAGTTTTACCCAGTGGCCACAATGACAGTTTCTCCTTCCATATCATCCCAGTCCCGCTGCATTAACTATCATTCCCAGGAAACACACTGTTTCAATGCAGGCAGACTCTCATTCACCCGCCAAGCCATCACCTCATCACTTCATCATGCCAGGTGCCATATTTAAAGGGCAGCCCCGTGCCCATCTCTCAGTGCTTCCATCCCACGGCTGCTGCACGGAATACTGGCCCTAAAAGTCAAAAAGACTGCAGCCTCCAGGTTTAATGACGCATCTCTCAACCACCTTTTGGACGCAGTGGAGGCCTGCTATGGTGTCCCCTACCCCCGCTTTGGCCACAGGATGCGCAGCAGCATCACCAAGCATTAATCCGGCTTGGGAGATGGTGGCAGCGGTGGTCAGCGCCAATGCCCTGCAGAAGAGGACAGCCAGCCAGTGCCACAACAGGATGAATGACCTCCTCCATTCCACCAGGGTAAATCAATCTTCTCATTACTCTCAACTCGTACACTCTCAAACCCATCACACATCCACAGGGATCTCACACCACAAAGGACAACTAACTCTCACGCGCACTCCCACATCTTCCTCCTCAGACTCATATCTTCTCGTATCCTCATCCCATCCATGGCTCCACTCACCACACAAATATTCCATGCAGAACATTGTCCAGTTCACACCTTCTCCATCTGTTTTCATGCAGGATAAGCCTGCTCATATCAGCAGGGAGAGGTCCCAGAGCGGGAGTGGAGAGACCCACATTACGCCTCTCACTCACTTTGAGGAGCGTGCCATCGCGCTGACTGGTGAGGATGTAGACCGTGCCTGCAGTGATAATGAGGTCGGCCGTGAACTCCCTTGTGAGGATCCTGTACAACATCATCTCTCTTTCATCGCAAATATCAGTGCTGTCTCTCCTGCTTTTGACTGTGCTGCCATACAGTAATTATCTCTACTTTGCTTCACAGGGAGCTCTGCCAAACGGCTAAAACCCTCAGCCAGCCAGTCCCTCAGCTTCATCCACATTCTCATTTCCAGCCAGGAGGACTTCTCCTCCATTGAAGAGCTGGAAATAAGTAGACTGGAAGACCTGTCACAGCACTTACCCACACTTTGCACCAGCACAGATAGGGGGACCTAGATCTAGGGCAGGCTCAGGTTCACAATCTGGTGGTCACCGCAGGGACACATGTCCACTGCTGGAGGAGGCCGATTCAACCAAGCTCCCGGCACTTGGAGGGCTGCTGGGGAAGAGGCACCTGTGAGGTCCATGTCAGATGATGAACCTCTGGATTTGGCCTTTTAGCTCACAGTGGAGAGTCAGCAGAAGACGGGGGAACATCACGCAGAGCTGTTGAAAGCCCTCAATGGAGTGGCACGTGAGTCAGAGGAGTGTGTCCAGCTGCTCTCTGATGAAGTGGTGCCCACAAATGCGTGCATGGAGGTCTCCAGGGAAGATGGAGGACACCATGGACACTCTGTTCGAGCAGAACACGGTGACGTGTGCATACCTGCCCTCCATCGTGGGAGCCATGGTTGAGTTCCTACAGTGGCGATGCAAGAGAGAAACAGGGCACCTTGATGTCCTCCCGAGCTACTCAGTTTTATGACATGAAGGAGTCAGGCTGGGGCCCCCTGGCAACCGAAGGGAGGACGGGCAGGAGCTGGACATCCCTGGATCATCCACTCAGGAACCTCAGAGGCCGTCCTCTCCCTCCAAGTCCTTTCTATCTATGACCCCCTCAACCTTGTCCTCTGTCACCGCAGAGGAAGCAAATGGCCCACAGCAGGATAGCCAGAGCAAGTCAGTGCCCCCAAAGCCTCGGCTCTCCAGAAGACCCACGCCAAAGGCAGCAGAGGCAACCATTGCATAGGCTGTCTCCACCCCTCCTGTGGATGTCAGGGCAGCACCTAGAAATCTAAGGTGTTCAAAAGTTAAGACATTCTGATCACCATTGGTTGCACGGGTGAACACATTTTGTCACTTTACAATCTGGAAATATATTTCAGCACTTTCAGTGAAAAATGTGTAATGGTGTCTTTCAGCTTTATTGACAGACTTCGTGAGTCCTCCCACTGTATCCCCCTCAACTGCACGCAACCAGCCCACAAGTTATGTGTGTGTGTGTGTCACTCCCTTTCGATTTAGCCAGCACGGTGCTAATAGTTTTTTTTTCGCTCCCCTATCCTTTCCCCTCCCCCAGTCACCTATTTCCTTTCCCCCATCACTGTTGATACCCCTAGCATCACCTCCTACCAGCCACAACCCTTCTCTTTTGGGGATGTCCAGGTGAATGTGCACATTCCTTTCTTTCCTGAAAATCCCACCCCCATCTACATTAAACACCCCGACCACCTCCTTCCCACCCCCAGGGTCCATGCTGCCTCCAAGTCTCCACCAACCACCCTTGCCGTCCCTTCTACTGCTACTGTCGAACCCTCACCCTCGCACCCTACCACCTCATTCTGCCCTTAGTCATTCTCAACATTCCCTCAGTTCACTCCCCAGGAAGCAGTCCTAGACTCATCAGAACCCTCCGTTACATATTCTCCTGGACATCCTCCCTCTAGACTCCTTCCGTCCTCTTGGAACTCCTTCAACACCACCCCCTAAACCCCGTCTTGTCCTTCCCCCTTCCTGACCCCTATCTCCAGCCTTCTTCCTCCAGCCTTGCTCCTCCCTTGCTAACTTCTTCAGACACACTTACTTCTTCCTGCACCCTTACTCCCTCCCCGCAAACTCTTTCCTCCCTCTGGACTCTTTCCCTTCTCTGCACTTGGTCCCCTCCCCAAACTCCTTCCCCCTTCCGCACTCCTTCCTCCCTCCGAGTTCCTTCCTTTATACCCTCCACCCACCTTACACTTACCTCCCCGGTTGCAGTCTTCACCCCCCATTACCCCTTCCTCCCCACTGTAGTCCCTTCCCCCGACACCGTCATTCCCCCCCTCTAACCTTATCCCCCCAGATATCTTCATTTCCCACCCCCACAACATCATCCCCCAAAAAGCTTCGTTGCCCCCCATCCCTGGATCCCGATAACCATGCCTCTCCCTCTCCCAGTCGATCCTAGACCTTCCTCTCCCACCCCCATGTACATCTCCCTCTTCCAAACACAGCTGGACCTTCTGCTCCACCCCCTTAACCATCACCCATTGTGAGCAGACCCTCAATGGTGACTTTCCACCTTCTGTGAGCTGCTTTGTGGCAGATTCATGTCCATGAGAATCCAGCCAGCATGCCATGGGCGTTCCTCCCGGGTACTGTTGCTGTTGGGCTCCAGCATCCTCTGCTCATCTGATGCCCATGATGTGAGCAAGGCCCTGGGGGGTAGGCCCCGACTTCTGCACATCACACTTGTCAAGATGTGTTCTACACCAGTGCATTTTCCCGATGAGGTGGGCGGATGATCCTATGTGGCGGCGGTGGTGGGGTGGAGGGGGGGGGGCGACGATTCCAGCAAGCTGGCCTTATAATGATATGCAGATCTATTACAATGAGGCTCCCGACATCCGACGGCTTGAAATGCAGCCAGCCAATGACAGGCTGAGTGGACAATCGCAAACTGGTTTAACGATGCCATGCAACGTTCTCGACATATTGTCCACTCATGCTGCCAAACAAGCCCAACGCCAGTGGGCACAGAAAATTCCACCCTACTACTTATAATATCTATATTTTTGTATGCCAAGTGATAGTTTTACCTCAGAGTCATTCACTTGTGACTTTTAAGCTTTGTAAAAACCATGTTTTAAATTGGAAGTTGTGTTTTAAGGTTCAGAATGAAAATGTTGGTTTGGAGCAGATAGATTTGCTGTAGATCAGTTAATTAAAGTTTGGTTTAGCTGTCAGTCATTGTCTCTTGAGGCTAAGCAAAGTCTGTGGTTAAAGCAATCTCCCTCCCCAATGAAATCCTAGATGTCATTCCCTGAGCACGTGAATTTGCAAACCATGAAGCCTGCTGATTGTGACAGTGATTCCTCTCTATGCAGTTAGTTAGCCTAAAGGTGTTTTTTTAGGGCCTTGTTAAGCAACTATACTGCTTTACTGCATGCAGTAAAGCTTGAACCTTCCCGCTGCTTAATGCTGGGCTGTAAATTAAAGACTCCTGCGCGTTTCAGAAGCCAATCAGAGGTGAGGTGACATCGAGTACATCTGCAGCTCAGGAGGGGAATCCTGACTTTTTTCAGCATCTGGGATCTCTGCTATTTTACCATATTGAAATATTCAATGTTGAAAGTTTTGATTGGAGTGAATTGTTTGTAATTATTAGACAGTAGTTTGGGTACAATGGATTTTTTTTTCTGTATTAGAAGAATAATAATTTTCATGTATTTGGATGCTTAGCATTTGGACATTTTACAGAGATTATATGAAATACCAAAGACTTGGTTACTCTGGATCTTGTTACTTGGTTCAGTAATTTCTGTTGCTGGCAAAAATCATCAATCGCTAACATACAAGCTGCCTCCGAATCTCCCTTGTAACTGCTTCATTGCTGTTCTACTCTTACTGCTTTCTGGGGCTTTATTTCTCTACATACCAGAGAATCAGGGTTGTAGCGCAGTTCCGATCTGATGCCACCAACATAGGGAATATCCTGCTTTCCACTCATTTATAAAAGGCTGGGTTATATAGTCCAGACTCAGTTGTCTTCCCTGCACACTGAGAATGAGGACAGGAGCTATAGAACAACAGTGTTAGCCAGAATGGGCAGGGAAACTGACATCAGCTGGGGGTACAGTGATTGAGAATTTGAAGCCATGACATGCTGTAAGTGGGTGAAACCCAGGGGACAAGGGTGAAAGGGTGATTTAGAGCTGTTTAGGAGAGGGGAAATGGGGAGAGATGGGATGAACTGATTGTAATCGCTCTGAATTTTCTTGTTAGGGTTCAAATTTCTCTTCTTTTTTTGTTCGATTTAAATTGAACAGTTCAGTTTTTGCTTTGGATATCCATCTCCTTTCTTGCCTGTTTTTCCTTTTCCTAGATATTTGGGTTCTCTTATTAAAGCATGGAAGTTCTACTAAACCTTTATAAATCATTGGTTAGGCCATAACTGGAGCACTGTGCCCGGCACACTTTAGGAAGAATGTCATGAGGATGCAGAGGAGACTTGCTAGAATAGTACCAGGGATAGAAGATTCCAGTTATGTTGAAGCTGGGGTTATTCTTCTTGGAGCAGAAAGGATTAAGGAGAGATTTAATGAAGGTTTTTAAAATTATAAAGAATTTTGATAGAGTGAATAAGGAGAGACTGTTTCCACTTGCAGGAGGGTCAGTAACCAGAGGAGACCAATTTAAGGTGCATTTACTGCAAAGGAACCAGAAGTGAGGTGACGAGAATCTTTTTTACAGAAAGAGTTGTTATGTTCTGGAATGCACTGCCTGAAAGGGTGGGGGAAACAGATTCAACAGTAACTTTCCAAAGAGAATTGGATAGATATCTGAAGAGGAAATATTTGCAGGGCCATAGGGAAAGAGCAGGAGAGTGGGAACATTAGATTACTCATACAAAAAACTGGCACATGCATGAAGGGCCTCCTTCAATGATTCTGATTATGAAAAGCACACAGTGACATTCTATAACAAAGGGAAAGAAAAAACGAACAAACTTGCGTATTGCTGTAAAAAGAGACATATGTTTGAAACATAGGTGCAGTTTCCAGTTTGTACCTATGCTTTTTTTAACTGAACAAGAAATTAGAAGTTAGAGAGTTTTTAAAGATTTAACATGTATAATTTTTAACTCCATGGGAAGAATTTTCCCCCTGTCGTGGGGGAAGTGCAGGATCGGTCTCCAATCGCACCGCTGTTTTACATGGGCGGGTCATTTAAGGCCTGCCCAGCGTGATGTCCGCCAGGAAGCGCTATGCGTTCCCTGTGCCGAAGGGGGGGTGTGGGATTCCCTCAGCCACGAGTGCGCTCTTTCGTGCACGCGCTCAAAAGAGCACACAGATCTCCCTGAGGCTAAGTGCTGCCTCAGGGAGATTGGCATGGAATTTTAAGACAAATGTATAAAAAAAGTTTCCCTGACTTGTCCCCTGATGTGACACTGTCACATGAGTTGGGACATGTCCATCACTTTTACTGAAACCTTTATTAAATATTTAAAAACCCTCATGAAACCTCATCCCGCCCGTGGATGAGGTTTATTGCTTTTTTCTTAAGCCCGCCAGGGCTCCCGGCCTGCCCGCCAACCCTAAGGTTCAACAGGCAGCCCTGTCAATGACCTAAATTGGTTTATTAATGGCCTCAATAGGCTGTTGATAGGTCAGCGGGCGCACAACTGACTCGGCTGCGCTCCTGCCGACCTGAAAATGGAAATGATGCAGGGTGACGGCATCGGCGAGTGGGCCCTTTACCTTGCTCATCCTGCTTTCTACCCTTAATGTCACCTATTATCACATTCCTTAGATAATATCACCACCGTCAACACCTCTTTGTCCTTTTGTCTATGACATCTTTTGGTTATCTCCACCTATCACTGGCCCTCTATCTAGCTCTACCTGTCCCACCCCACCCCTCTTAAACCAGCTTATATTTCACCTCTTTTCTATTTTTCCTTAGTTCTGTTGAAGATTCATACGGACTCGAAACGTTAACTGTGTCCCTCTCCGCAGATGCTGTCAGACCTGCTGAGTTTTTCCAGGTATTTTTGTTTTTGTTTTGGATTTCCAGCATCTGCAGTTTTTTGCTTTTAACTCTGGATGGAGGCTGGTAATGATGGGCCCAACATGGGCAAAGGTTTGCAGGTGAGGAAATGATGGTCGGGCAAGTCAAAACGATTGAAGATATTGTTCCTGACAGCCCTGGCATATCTCTGCATGGCCCTAATGCCTGGGAGAGATACCACAAGATCTCTGTCCTCCTCAAAGTTCTTACACAGGGCTCGACAGGGTAGAAGCAGGAAGGATTTTTCCCCTGGCTGGGGAGTCTAGAACCAGGGGACACTGTCTCAGAATAAGAGATAGGCCATTTAAGACTGAGATGAGGAGGAATTTCTTCATTCAGAGTGTGGTGAATTTTTGGAATTCTGTATGCCAGAGGGCTGTGGAAGCTCATCCATTGAACCTGTTCAAAACAGAAATCAATACATTTCTGAGCAATCCCATGCTGTGCTCTGTGATTGCCCTTGTTGAGCTGTGTGCAACGATGTAACACTCCTCCACAGGGCTTTGAGGATGGCACACTGGTATTATGAGCCACATACTGAGGTGATAGCCCTTGTCACTCAGGATTCAACCCTGCACTTGGGCAGGGACCACAAAAGCTGTGGCAGCTGGGAGTTCCTTAAGATGGATGCATCATGAGAGCTCCCTGGAAAATGAGCACACACCCGGCTTAATTGTTTTCCGGTGGTCACAGACAACTTGAACATTAAGTGAGTGAAAGTCCTTACACTTTACAAATGCAGCCGGCTGTTCCCAGGGTGCCCTAGTGGCCACATACACGCAGTCGATTACATCCAGTACCTGCGGCAACCACATGATGGTTGCCAAGCCAACTGCTGTAGCAGCCTGGACTATCAGTGTCTGTTGAGAATCTGATGAATTTTTCACCTCCAGTATGCACCTATGTGTTGCAGCTTGGGAAATGCCACACAGATCCCCCATGGTGCCCTGAAATGAGCTACAGCCATAGAAGTTTAGAGCTGCAGTTACCTGAAGATGACTGACATGGTGTTCCCTCCAAAGCCACGGGACTGCAGGTCTTGTTGTAGGAGTGTACACAGATCAGTGACCACCTTCCAGGAAAACCTTATGCATCTCTGGTATTGCCTCTCAGACATCTGAAGGTACTTGATGAGCATTCTGAACACACGCAGACCTGCCAATGCTCTTCAGTGATGAAGGCAGCTCTGGTTGAGTTCCTGCTGACCTCCCTCCCCCTTGGCTGCCGCTGGCTGATGGCCTTGTGACCCATGTTGTTGTGTGACCATGGCCCTCCTCTGGCAAATCCCCTCCTCCACCTCCCAAGGTTGAAGAAAGATTGGGAGAATGGGACCTGTTGCACATCCGCAAAGTGAACCGTGTGAAGAAGGGACTCAAGGATATGAGCACCTCTGTTGACATGGCTTTCATTCCTAAGCAGCTGCAGTTGACCAGTTTGGTTTGCTTCCCAATTAATCATCATTCATGCTATACAAACGAATGGTAAATAGGTTTCCGCCACCTGGCGGCTTGTTGGTTGCTCTATCATTGAGATGCAGTCGATTTTATCTCACAAACTCAACCTGACGTCAGAAATAGGAGATTTTGGCTCCTGCCTAACTAAGTCCCCCCCCCACAATCTGCCATGTTTCTTGCTCTCCCAGGCCCATTACATACTGCCCAGGGTTTAAGAAATCAAAGCTATTAATCTGTAGCTCACTGGTAAGCCTTGTGCTGTGTGTGCCATAGGATGTTGCTTTGTTTAATAATCTAAATGGGTTTCAGCATGAAATGCAAACCAAGGAGAGCATGATGTTTGATGATCCTGCTACACCACTTAAAATAAATTGCTTCGTCAAATCCCTCAATAAGGTTACATGTGAGCTGTCCATTGTTTTATATCTCATGCCATTTCAATCTTTCAGAAGAAAATTCAAATTTATTTCCAGGTATTTGATGTGTTTTGGGGGATTAAGGTGTCTTGCTTAAAAGCCTTTTGATGTTTGAATATTGACAGAGTAATCTGCTGCATGAATCTTACCCAGTGAAGATACATTGATGCATATGAAACTTGTCAGTGGGGTGATGTGTTTGGATACATTTTTCAGATGTCAATTGATTGAACAAAGTAAATTGCGTTCCTCACTTAGAGATAGTTACTAATGCTTAACACAATGATTTGCAATAAAGAAATTGTTTTTTTGCGTTTCATATTAATATTCAAATTGTACTTCCCATGAGAAAGGACATTTAATTTTAGAATTCTGTATAAAAATGCTGCACCCAACAATGCTTCCAAAAACAACAGGGCAAACCTTCTTACCGTCTACTTGTCGAGACAAGTAAAGAAGCTTTAGTTACCTGATTTAATTTCCTGTCTCAGTAATGGAAGGAAATAGGATTGCATGAAGGATACTATGCATCTCTATCTGCACAGTATTTATGAAAATCTTCACCCGTGATGAGAGAAATATTGATAGATGCTTAACCATGACTGCAAATGGTCAGAAAATCTAGCATTACAAAAAAGGTTTTGAATGGAAATTTTTTTCATCAACATTTAAAATTGAAAAGTTAGTCCTATATCTGGCAATAAAATACCCCAGAGATTTTACTGCAACTTTTGTCTGAGGCATAATCGCTGTTCACTTTAACCTTGCATCCTTAACAAACACCCATTAGTGTCACAATAAGGCATTCAGAAGCTTGTGGTCAGCTTCCAAGTGAATTCTGCAATACCTAATTTTACTTCTGCAATCCTCTATTGATTCAAAGGTGGGTTAACGGCCAGCATCGCTGGATAAGCCAAAACATTTTCCAGCTCAATATCAACAAAACTCAAGCTAACCCATTTTGTTACCTGTCAATAGCTATGTGGCCTTAACTCCATCAACAACTTGGCTGGCACTTCAGGGATGCGCAGAAGCTTAGTGTATGACTCAACCCCAAAAGTAGCTTCTTCTTCAGCTTCTACTTGAACCAAGCCCACTTTCTTTCATCTCTACATTACTAAGCTCAATCAGTTACTGCCATCTGCGTCCTCACCCATGCCAAGTCCTACGCACATCATTCCTGCTCTGAACAATCTCCAACTGCTCCGAGTCACAGCTAATTGACTTCAACATACTCATGACTCTGCATGCACACTTAGCTTCTCCTTGTTCCCATGTCTGCAAATTCTGCTATTGGCGGCCAGTTGTTCAGCCATTCTGCTCCCGCCCACTGGAAATTTCTCCCTGGTCCTCCCCACTTAATACTTTTTATCCTCCTCTTCAACCCTCCTCATAATCCTTCTCTTTAACTCTACCTTATTTTGCCTCATTTACTTTAGTTTGAAACTAGTTATATTTGCAATCTAGCTGGTGTAGCCTGCAGTTACTGTTGTTCTCTGCTGGAGAGGACTGTGGCAGTGATGACTGCATTGTGTCAGTTTTGTGATTGAAGTCACCCTGTGTTAGAATAGTAATCATGGAACCCATTAAAGCATGAAGCAATCTGCTATTCATCTCTAGCCACAGAGAGAGAAAGCATAACTGCACATTATAAAGAGGAGACCCAAAAGTATCATCTCTTTGGTTTTCGCAAATCCAAGAAAACACGCAATCATCTTTGGAAAAGGTAATAAATTCTCTTACTGCAAGAAAAGTCTGGGGCTTTTTTTGCAGGGCCCAAGCCAGCCCTTCCATTGATATTAAGGAGGCCATCAAGGGCAAAATTGCTGGGGTATACAAAGATACTGCAGATGCTGGAAGTCTGAAAAAAAATTTGGAAAATGTTGAAAGTACTCAGCTGGTCAGGCAGCATCTGTGGAGAGAGAAACAGAGTTAACGTTTCAGGTCTGAGAAATGTATGATGAAAGGCCACAGACCTGAAATATTAACTCTCTTTCTCTTTCCACAGATGCTGCCTGGCCAGCTGAGTACCTCCAGCATTTTCTGTTTTTATTTTGAATTGCTTGGAAGCTCTGCCAGTCACACCCCTTGGCAAAGGTAGATCGGGCAGAAGATTCACCTTTACACCCCCAGAAAATGGCAGCACAGAAAACATGAGGCGGAGTCGCAGAGATACTGGGCTCCTCCCTATTTGCTGTTCCCCAGTCTGGAGATTCACAGGAATTGTACCTTGGTCCCAATCAGAATTCCAAAGCTAAAGCATTTAGTTACCATCTAACACGTTGATTCTTGAGAGATTTATGAGCATCAGCTTATTCTGAGATTGCAATGCAGCCAAGAAATGCTCCCAGCCAGTGGGCACCTTTTTGCAAAATGTAATTCTTTTCATGCCTCTTTTATTATATTGTAATTACTGGAAGTGGCTGATGTACCATTTCAATACATCATACTTTAATATATTTTCTTAGATTCCTGGAGAGCCAGAATTGATGAGACATAAAGCAACTTAACATGATAATCAGGAATTATTTCTAATGGTGCCAGCAGAACAATGACAAATAAAATCCCTTAAATTTTTTAATAAATAGCTTCTGAAAATTCAAATAAAATTCTTTTCAAGTAACAAGGATGGAAGTACATTTATTAATATTACCAGTAAATTCAAGTTTTCTCTGTTTCACACACAGGAACAAATGTCTGCAGGAACAATCAAAATTGTAATTGAAAATGGACTGAGATGTTAGATTTGAATAAGCCATGTGCTTTAGGATTAAAAGTGAACACTACTGTAATGATTCCATCTTCATATTAGTTGTCTATATAAAGATATATATTTGTATGGCGACTAATTTAGGTAAATTTGCTATTATTTATCATAGAGGAGAATTTTGCTGCAAGTAAATTTCTTTACCATGTTATACATTAAGATCCCAGCTTCACTCCTCAGAGCAGTGATTCCCTTCCTTGTGTGAACCATATAACGTTTATAACTATGCAATTTTCTAACACTAAGTATTTCAGATTATAACTAACGATTGGAAACTTTCGGGTGACCTTGAAGTGAAGCTGTAAAAGGTGGGGACAGATTTATCATTGTGTGATTGATTCTGTTTCTACAAAGGTCAAAGGCAAATTTCAGTCCTGTACAGAAATTGGAATCCTGTTGCTCTCGGCCCAGAATTATGAGGTTACCTTCTAACAATCTGCATTGTGTTTGTCTGCGAGGCACCACTGCAGTTTCTACTTTGTTCAGGTTACAGTGACTTTGCAAAAAGGAACTTCACAAGATCATGTGCTGGACGCCGAGGGTGAAAAGCATTTGATCCATCTCAACCTTTAAATACATGCTCCCACTGTGCCTCTGTTTCAGAATGCGCTGCACTACAAGTTAGCAAATGGACCAATCACTCATAAATTGAGAAAACTTACCACTGTAGCTTCTAAGGGTTTCCTAAATGATTCCTCCATTGGTGGAGCAAAGGAAGTGGAGGATACTTGAGAGGCCAGAGTTAGAGGAATGCTGGGTTTTCTGAGGGTTGTAGGGCTCGAAGGTTTTAGAGAAAGGGAGGATCAAAGCTATATGAGCACTAGGATGAGAATTTTAAAATAGAGATATTGCTGGACCGGTTGCCAATGTAACTCAGCGAACACAAAGGTGAAGGAGACTTAGCGTGAGTTAGGATTTGGGTAACAGATTTTTAGATGAGCACGAGTTCCTGAAGGGAAGAAGATGAGAGGCTGGCCAGGACAGCATTGGAATAGTTGAGCTTGGAGTTAAGAAAAGCCTGGATGAGAGTTTCAGCAGCAGGTGGACTGAGGCAGGGGCGGGGACAGGGACAGGTGATATTATGGAGATTGGAAGTATGCAGTCTTTGTGATGGAGAAGCAACGGGGTCAGGTACTCAACCCAGGCCAAGGAAGACACTGAGGTTACAATCAGTCTGCTTCAGCCTCAAGCTATGGCCAGGGAGGGGGATGGAATCAGTGTCTATGGAACAGAGTTTGTGGCTGCGATTGGTATGGCTGTGCAGGTGATCCTGAAATTTACTCAGGACATTGGGTCTGTTTCTGTTTTGTCACCCTGAATTTGGGCACCACATTAGCTTGTTTCTAAACTTCCCCAGTATAATCCCGCGTAATGCCAATGCTTCATAAATCTCTTCCCTAGTCATTTTTAACACTTCAGGTATTTATTGATTCTGAGCCCGAGTAGCCTGTCTTGGTCTTTCATCTCATTTTTAACGAAGAAGATGAATCCTCCCTGTGTCTCACTCCACATCCGCTGTTTCAAAAGCATGTACTGAAATATTGGGAGGAATTTTAACATTGGTGAGTGGGGCTGTGTTGAATGCAGGTGGGGGAGGATTAAATGGACAAAGATTTTGAGCATTTCAGGAAGCCGGCTCCAACCCATTGACTTCTAGGTTTTACTGAGGGGTGAGTGGGGGGACAGCCTCACTCCCAGGAAGCGAGTTGGTAATTCAAAAATTTTAATAAGGCTGGATTTAACCTTCTGTTTAGGGTTAAAAGCGGCTGGCCCAGTTTCCCAGGCCTTGGAAATTCCAGAAGCTGCAGCATGTCGAGGAAAGAATTGGGGAGAAGGCAAGTGACTTTACCGTTCTCCTTGTAGGCCAGAAGGAGCAGGGGTGTTTCCTCCCAGCCCCACAGTTCCCCATCATCAGAGCTGCTCTCTGCAAGCACCCCCCCCCAATTTTCCACTCCACACTTACTCATAACCTCCCACCCCCATGGGATCAGAACTACCCCCTTGACAGCTGAAAAACAAGCCTGTCTCCTATCAGAGAACCCTTGGGACCAATAGTCACACACTGTAGATAATTAACTTAGACTTCCAGGCTTCTTGCACTCTACCAGACCACCGGCACCCCTCCTCTACATCCAGCACATTGGTAAGTAACTAGCCCCATTGGTTTAACCGGACAGTAACCAGATACGGACAGAAATGCACTTTTGTGAATGTTCACAGAATGTTGACACTATAGGGTAGATATTCCAAAGTGAGTGCAGTTTCCAGTCGCTTGGTTAGAAATGGATTTTGCTTGACATGGTTGGACATGTGCTGCTTGCACTTGATTTTCTGAGGCCTGTGTTTTACAATAACTCTGATCAACTCCTATGCCGATTTGGATATCTGCAGACAATCCACTATGAATAACAATGAGCAAGTGCGTGCAAGTAAAATTTTAAAAAATAGGACCAATTGAAAGAGAGTGCCATAGGATAACAAAAATTTTGAAAGGCTCAGATGATATTTCAATCCATTAGCACCTTTCTCCAAGAAATTGGCAGGCAAAAATGAAGGGAAGGGGAAAAGGAACTAGCAATGGGGCAGCACTTCAAATAGTGGAACAGCCATTAGTCCCCTCATCTCCACTTCCCCAATTGGAATTGTCCAACATGCAAAAAAAAATTCAGAAAATCCACACTAACGTGTGCGCACAGAGAGATTTTTGCCCTGCTCTGCATCTGTACAACTGCTTCAAATCGAACATTTTATTTTCAGATTTCGTCACTAGTGTCAATGAAGGAGAAATCATAGAGCTCGGTGTCAGTGTAAATGCAAGATTTGCTAGGATTCAACTCTTAAAACCATGACAAGCAGATTGTGCTTTAATCCTTTTGACTGTATTTCGCTGATGAAAATGTCAGCTCTTAATTAAGTGTCATTTTTCTGCTCGACAGGCAGTGCACAATGACAAATGAGAAGTGAAGCTCCCATGTACTAAAAAGGCTGGTTTTATTAATACAGGGTTTTGAAAATCACAAGGCGCTTGTAAAATGAAAAAAATTCAGCAAAG
The DNA here is from genome assembly GCF_017639515.1 of Carcharodon carcharias. Classification (NCBI taxonomy): domain Eukaryota; kingdom Metazoa; phylum Chordata; class Chondrichthyes; order Lamniformes; family Lamnidae; genus Carcharodon; species Carcharodon carcharias. The sequence goes on along the minus strand of NC_054481.1, from coordinate 4,519,073 downwards.
GTTCAAAGCCCCTTGACCTAGATAATAATTCTGGATTTTCAAACATGCTTTGCCAGGGAGCTGTTATCTGCAGGGATTAAGGTTTTAACAGTTGGGTGGTGGGGGTGGAAAATGGTGAATTTCCTCATCGAATTCTCCCATCCATGAGAGGTCTGTCTCACTGTTAAAGTGAAATGATTTGCCACTGGTGCTCAGTGTTGCAGGGATTGCAGAACAGATTTTCCAGACAGTGCACAAGGCTGTGTGGATGTTTGCACGTGGTGCAGCAAGATGCTGACGACTTGTGTATCCCTACTGGAGTTTCTACTCATTCACAGGTGTAGAAACCAGAGAGAAACTGTTAGAATTCTGGCCACATGGCACCTGTCTCCGTCCAAGTTGACTTAATGGGCAATATAGTGTATACTATGGTGTTGTACTTGAAAGATATCTCTGGGTTCGTAAGCAGACAAGAAGAAATAAGCCTCTGATTGGGAAAGGGCCCTGGCTTCACCCACCATTATCCTCCTTATGCTATCATTGGCAACAACTTCACCAGCTGTCACTTCAAACTCAGGAAAGGAAATTGCCCATTATTTGCTGACTTGAAGTGGAGAAGTAACGTTGAGGTGCTGCAAGTCCTAAGGGCATATAGCATCACCCAAGTGTCCCATCCTACACCCCAGCCTGTGGGTGAGTAAAGTTCCACATATTATGGAGTTGGAGAGGGTTCCCATGGCATAATACAGACTATCATGCTTTGGTGCTTCTCTTGTATAGCCTCAGTTCAAAATCACAAAACCTTCCATTTTTTTTCCTCGACTTGGCTTCACTTTAAAAATTGCAGCCCCTGCACCCTTTAATTGTGAAACAAGTGAACTTACACTTATTTCCATGCTACAGTCCTTTATATTGCTTGGATTCAAGGGTCATGGTAACTGTGTGAGCTTGTTGGGGTTAGACTCACATCAATCCATGATCCCAACAGCTATCCTGCAGCAAATTAATGTTGGAAGCAGTGTTAATTGCTTCAAGGCAAGATTCCTACCCCGATCTCTGGAGCCCCACCTTAGAGAGCTGCCAGCCAATTGGATTGTCTGACAGCTCTGTAGTCCACCAGCGCCAGTGGGAGTTATGGCAACTGCCGTGATTATGGGCCGTTGCACCACACCAAGGAGCCCAGGTTAGTCGGGGGTCTCAGCAAGGTGGATGGATGGGCCGGGTTCAAGACACCAAAGAGAGGGGAGAGTGTTAAAGGGGGTGGTGGAAGTTGGGGGGGGGGGTGGGGGGGTGGGGGGGCAGAGGGGGTGCAATGATCTCGGGGTGGGGGGGAGTGCCTCTAATGGGCCCAGGGGTCTTGTAAAGGAGGTTCCCCCCCCACCTTGCCCAAGGCCAGTGCACACAGCTATGCTGCTGGGCCTCCCACATAGCGTGGGCCTCCCCATGTTATAGGTAAAATACTGGCAGCAGCAGGATGAGGCCCTTAAGTGGCCATTTGTTGGCAGGAAGCGCTGCCCACTGGATTTCATAAGCTCTTGCTTTCGAACCCACCAGCCCCATTTCCACTGGCAGGAGGGTCAGCAACCAAAGGACACAGATTTAAAATCATTGGCAAAAGAGCCAGGGGGATCGAGTGAGGACTGTGATAAGAAGTTCTTTTTTTATCCAATGAGGTATGTCATTCTGGAATGTAGTGCCTGAAAGGAATATAGAAAAGCAAATTTAGTTATAACTTTCGACAGGGAATTGGACAAATACCTGAACTGTAAAAGTTTGTAGAGAGAGTAGGGGAATATGAGTAACTGGAGAGCTCTTTCAAAGAGGCAGAATGAATCAAATGACTTCCTCCTTCTGTGCTGTATGATTTAACAGTTTTGGCCTCACACAGTGTTTTTAGTTTATAGCTGTGCTTACAGCGTATTAGAATGTGAGCTTGCATTGATTACTGATTACGTCAAGCCCACTATTATTGTGTCAAAGTAATGACTGAACAACTAAGGTGTGATTAGTTTGTACAAAATAAAAACCTTTACGTTTAATCTCGTTGGACTTGACAAAGTAACAAAGGTCATCGTGACAGAAGCTTCTCTTCTCAATTAATTCTATATTTGGATTCAAATAGAAAATCTTCTGGGAGGCTTGAATTGTTGTTGTGCTATGAGGCAGTTTGCATGACCTTTTCTATATCAAAGTATTAATGTCTGAACATTCCTTATCATTTACTATATTTAGTCATTGAAATTTTAATATCTAGGCTTTTTTGAATGCTCTAATTAAACGGTTTTTATTCGTTTATGGGATATGGGCCTCGCTGACTGGGCCAGCATTTATTGCCCATCCCTAGTTGCCCTTGATAAGGTGGTGGTGAGCTGCCTTCTTGAACCGCTACAGTCCATGTGGTGTAGGTACACCCACAGTGCTGTTAGGAAGGGAGTTCCCGGATTTTGACCCATTGCTACTCATTAATTCATAGTAACTCCCACTTGTGCATCTGTACACATTTATGGAAATATATTAAAAAGTCATATTTTCATAAATTGACATTCCTTTCCCCTGATTGATTTAAAGTTTATGTTTGTTAAACAACAAATAAAAACTGTGGAAAGGGAGAGGGTAGAAATCAAATACAAGGAAAGTATGTGGGAAAAATGATCAATGAAGAATGACCAAGACCATGTGAAAAAGACAAAGTAGGCATGAGCAGCCCAGTAATATGTATCAAAGAGAGAAATTGTTCTGAATTTTCTGAAATCCTTTTGACCACGATTAGTACTGAAATATTTATTGTTGAAAATAAGGTTTCTATTATCAGGTTTCACAATGACATATTTAAGCCTAAGTACCACTTTCACACGGACATCTCAGCCTCTCTTAGAAGCCCAAGGGCCTAGATTTTTGTAGACTCATTCATGGAGACTCCACGCCTTATCCAAAATGGCATTGGGAACTCAGATCCAGATATCCCACCCTCATTTCCGACACGTCCTATTTTTACCAGCAGAGGAAAGGGGGCTGGATGTGACTCAAACTGGGTGGGGGGGGGTCATTTGAACTCAGCAGGGTCATTTGAACTCACTGCTGAGCTCAAACAGACCCTCTTTTTGCTGGAGGGAGGGCCTTACCCTGCAGTGTGTGAGTTACGAATTTTTAGAGTAGAGGTAAATGCTCCTAAAGGAGAGATAAGGTCTGTGGAACTCTCAAGTTATTTAAATGGTTCAAGAAGGCAGCTCACCATCACCTTCTCGAGGGCAACTAAGGATGGGCAATAAATGCTGGCCCAGCCAGTGAAGCCCACATCACATGACTGAATAAAAAAATGATCAGCCCTTTAACTTAAAAAAAAACCTGCCTGTGCCTCAGAGTTGAAAAAACACCTATGCTTGCAGTTTCAATAGATGTTTGTTGACATAATCTTAAGCGCTATCATTATAGCATAACTACTGTTTGACTGATTCCGTAAACTATTGTTATCAAATTGAGGGACTGTACGTTCACTGTTTGATAAACAGCTCCAAGAGGTTTTTAAGGGCTCAGCTGTCTTTAATGTTGGGTTATGAATACAGATGTTTTGTTTTTCTTTAGAAGGGATTAAGAACTTGAGGGGATTTAAATATATTGAATGGGCCTTTATCAATGGGAGGTTTTAATAATATAGTAAAGTCTGTACTATATACTTAGAACTTGATTTTATTGCACTTCAATGTGACTCCTGAGGTCTGCTCATGGTGGATACAGGATGAGTTGGCATGGAGGCTGTAATGACAAATGGTGGTAGGTGGGGTCATGAGTCAACATGAGTTGGCATTGGGGCTATAAGGGGCCATGGGAATGAGTGGGGGGCATGGGGATGGGTGGGGGACATGAGTTTTCATGGGTGAGGCATGAGGAGTGGTTGGGGGTGAGGGAGTATGAGTTGTGGGGTGTGAGGCCTGAGGGATGGAGTGCCTAATGTTTAACAAAACAATAGGGTCGATGTCCCAGTGAACCAAGGCGAGCCTTTTAACCAGCAGTCTTTGGCACCCAGCAACACCTGTGGCTGCCTCTGATCTGTGCCCGTGGATGGCAGGCGCATCTCCAGCACACACCACCCCACCTTCCCCAGAATGAAGATTCCGCCATTTGGGGCATACTTTCCCGAGGCCAGTACAGTGAGCCAGAGATTTCCTGACTTGGTGCAGCGAGCCAGACCCAGCACACCTGCCTTAGGAGTGAAAATCTGGTTAAGGTTTCTATTTGTTGACGCTATTTCGTAGTCGATGGTGAGGCAATGGCGCTCTGCACTGACTTTGAGGTAAGTTGCCCACAAAGATCTAGCCATCAAATCAAGAGGATCTCCAGACATCCAGCAACAGTGATGCCTTCAAGCAGCCTTCACAGTATTCTCACAGGAAATGAAGCAGCAAGTAAAAAGCACTTTTTGTCAATTTTACAGAGCGCTAAATATAGATTGTGAAAATAGAAGCTGAAATATCACACAGACATTAAGATAATTTTTATTACTAAAATATGGAACTTTTATCATAATGAAAACATTTGATGCACAAATTTAAAATTAGCTTTCCAGGTTCACAGAGGCTGCTCATTAGTAATTATAACATGGTGCACTTTTAAGAACCCAGTTGCACCTCATTAAAAAGGTGTAAGTTTTTCAGGGATTTTTAAAGTGATGTTACTGTGTAAAAGGAGAAGTTCTCAGATTGCCATTTGCGGAGACTTCAGTGCACTCTGTGGAGCAGGCAATCACTGACAGCAACTTCTAGATTTCTACTTTTCTGTGCATATGCGAATGCCAGATGTTGCTGTCATTTTCTCAGGGTTACGATGCAAATGCTGACAGTTTTGCCATCATGACATCTGCAAACTCTGGACCTATATTTTTTCCACTGCCATCTCTTTAGTTGTGCACGCTTAACAGGTACAATTCCCAGGAAGCACCTAGACCTTCGGTTCCGAGCACACCTCAGTTTAAGTGCGTGCATTGTGGAGAAATTTGCCAACATATATCAACAGGATGCTCTTAGATAAATGTGCACAACAAATCAAATTGTCTTTCCTTAGGCTACAACAGTATTAAGAGTTTGTTTTCCCAAAAGACTTCCAAATAAAAACATGCCAAAAGATAAAATTCAGAATTCTTTTGAGCTAAGTTTTGACAGCAAATGTATTTTCAAGTGTTTACCTTCATTTCACTTAGTGCATCTGCTTCATCATGCCCTCCATGCATAATAATTGGAGACATCAACATTTCCCAGGTTCAGTGAAGAGGAGAATCTCCCTTCCAGTCTTCATTTAAAAATAATCTGTTTTATAAGGTCAGCCATTTTAAGCTATCAATTTGCTGTGGCAGGGCTTCTAACGGTTAGTTAGACTGGTCCTTGCACATTTAGGTTTTAGAAAATTTTTCAAGGCAAGGTGATAATGTCATCAAGGGAAACTGGGGCCTGGATTTTTATAGGGGTGGCGGCAAGGGCGAATTGGGAAGCTTCCGGAGCCAGCATACCCACCTCCTTTAAATAGGATCCCGACTGCAATATTTTCATCCTGAGGAGGCGGGAGCAAGATGGAGTTGGGCCCACTGCTTCAGGAAGCATGCCCGAGGCAACATTGGAAGCAAGCGGATGGCAAGGCCAACTGGCTAGAAGGCCTGTCTCCATTTACTGGGACATCAGCCCAGTTGTAATCACGACTATCAGGTCCTCAAACCCTTATCCTCCACTACCCCACATTCCCCTCCATGCCCCTCATATTCTCATACCCCTATTCCCCCTCCATGCCCCCCCCCCCCCATGCATCCTCCATAGCTTCAAAATGGGCAGACCTCAGAAGCCATGTGTCTGCAATGGAGATAAAAAAAAAACTAAACTTCTAACAACCTAATAGAACTGTCATTCGACACACTTAATACTGAAAAAAAAACTCATTTATAAAATCTATTCAAAAATTTAAACCTTCTCAAATGGTCACTCTGATGTACAAACAAACAAGCATCTATATCACATCACATAAAACACAGATAATCCTTTGATGACCTCTTAAAACTGTCAATCAAATTATGAACACAACCCCCACTGAGAAAAGTAGTTTAACAGCTTTTTTGAAATTCAGCCAAGCATTCATAATGGGCTGTGCTGTATTAACAATCCTTGTAAAAGTGAAAAATGGAATCTATTCAAACTGAAAAACCAGATGGCATTTTATTTAAGCTACACCAGGTATCCTGTCAATCAAAGCAACCCATGAGCAGGCTGGGGCTTTTTTTTCTCTTAGTGAAAGCTGCTGAAGGTTTCTCTTTTCATTTTAAAAGGACTCTGAATATTTAAATCACTTTGGATTATCACACTGAGATCCCAAGCAGTGTTTTATCCAATTTTGAATGCATTATAGCATTTTTCCAATGGGAAAAGTCCTATAATGCATCTGAACACTTACACAATGTTGATCAATGTAATGCTCAACTTAACTTTTCAGAGCTTAATTTTCAATCATTGCAGTAAAAACACATCTAACTTACAATACATCATCTAAATATTAAAACTAAAAGAACTTTTTTTCGCATTTCAAAGTGTGTCAATGAAACTATTCAGGAGCAGGTGACTGTTTTTTCTTTTGGTTTCCCCACTTGGGAATGGTATTCTCCTGTGAGAGCCCATGAACTATGTCTAGTTACTGAAGTGCCAGACTCCACCAAAATTGCAGGAAGGGTGTATAAATTGCCCACCCCTGGAATGGAGCTGACAAGGACTCGTTGTGGGCTGACAACACCCTTATCCAGCGCTGACAAAATTTGCTGGGAACAGGAATGGAATGGGAATCCCAGAATCAGGTCCCACCCACTATTTTTAAAGGTGTTCTCAAGTTGTCCCAACTCAGTCAAAATCGATCCTGGTCATCTGGCATCTAAGCGGATGGGGAAAACAACTGTGTATCTCTTTAACCAATCCAATTGAAAGATTGAGAAATAAATCTTCGAAAAAGATGTGAATTAAAGTAGACAAATTCAATGTCAAATCAAGTGATTGGCAGCGGAAATGGAATATTGTCGTTAATTGCAAGGGAAATGGAATACAAAAGTAGAGAAATTTTGTTACAGTTGTACAGTTGGTGAGACCACATCTGGAGTACTGTGTACAGTTTTGGTCTCCTTACTTAAATTATAAAATCACATTAGAAACAGTTCAGAGGAGATTCACTCGACTGAGCCCTGGGTTGAAAGGGTTGTCTTATGAGGAAAGGTTAGATAGGCTAGGCTTGTATCCATTGGAGTTTAGAAGAATGAGAGGTGATCTGATTGAAACATACAAGATCTTGAGGGAACTTGACACGGTGAATGCTGTAAGGGTATTTCCCCTTATAGCAGAACCTTGTGGGACACAGTTTAAAAATAAAGGGTCTCCCATTTAAGACGGAGATTAGGAGAATTTTTTTTTCTCTCTCAGGGTCGTTAGTCTGTGGAATTCTCTTCCCCAAAGAGTCGTGGTGGCAGGGTCATTGAGTATTTTTGAGGCTAAATTAGATAGACTCTTGATTGACAAGGGAGGCAAAGGGTATAGGGAGTAGACAGGAAAGTAGATTTGAGGCCACAGTCAGATCAGCCATGATCTTATCAAATGATGGAGCAGGCTCAAGGGGCCAAATGGGCCTACTCCTGTTCCTAATTCATATATACGTAAATCAGGTACAGAAAGAAATAAAGCAAGAGAAAGATTGGAAAAGAAAGAAAAATGCAGAAAAAATATAATTTAAAATGACATTTTAAGAATCTCCAACAACAATTGAAACCTGAAGGAGTGAGACTCCAGAAAACCTGATTGGCAGTAGTTAACACTATCTCTCTCTATGTAGCAAACTTGTTGCCAAAGGGCTGTTAATTACGGCTCATGCCATGAAATCACTATAGGACAAGGTGAGGAGACAGGCCCCAAGAACTACCTCAGCTGGTATGGAGATTGAATCCACACTGTGGGCACTTTTCTGCACCATGCTATAACTAACTAGCCAACTGAACTAACCGACCCCTGACACTTATCACATTGTTAAAAGGACAGGTAGACTGGAATGGACAAGACTTAACCTTTTGTGGCAAATTTGTATCTATCGCATGAACCCAGCAACTTCACGCAGCCCAGTGCTTTTCAATTGTGAAGGCAGCAGCAAGATGCCATTCTCACTTAGCTAATGGCAGAGCAGCAGATCAAATAGCAACTTCTGGGGTTCCGCACTTGACCTTGCACCTGCTCTTGCCTCAAGTTGTTGTGACATTTGGTCATAAATAACAGCAAATACTATTAATCTTGCTGTTATTTTGACAGCAAATTATGGACCATTGTATTTTTCTATGCATCCAAATTTAAAACAAGTGCTACTTCCTTGTTTTGGTCTAAACCAGATGTACATAGCTACCATCTGATGCTGTAGAAGAGTAGCCAGGGTAGTATTGTGAACATAAAAGCAAAATACTGCGGATGCTGGACATCTGAAACCAAAGCAAAAATTGCTGGAAAAACTCAGCAGGTCTGACAGCATCCATGGAGAGAAAGACAGAGTTAACGTTTCGAGTCCGTATGACTCTTTTTCAGAACTAAAGAGAAGTAGAAATATGGTGAAACATATACTGTTTAAGGGGGGGTGGGACAAGTGGAGCTGGAAAGAGGGCCAATGACAGGTGGAGGCAAAGGAGAGATTGCAAAAGATGTCATAAACAAAAGGTCAAAGGGGTGTTGATGGTGGTGATACTGGCTAAAAGAGGTGCTAATGGTGATATTAAGAGTAGAAAGCAGAATGAGTAAGTGACAGATGGGGGTGTGGTGGGGGGAGGGGACGATGTGGGAGAAAAGATCGAAATAGGCTAAAAGGTGGGGATAAAACGATGAATGGAAATAAATTTTAAAAATAATAACGGAAATAGGTGGGGAAATATATATATACATATGTATATATATATAAAAATTTTAAAATAAATATTTGAAAAAAGGGGATCAAAAAGGGGGTGAGGATGGAGGAGAAAGTTCATGGTCTGAAGTTGTTGAACTCAATATTCAGTCCAGAAGGCTGTAAAGTTCCTAATCGGAGGATGAGGTGCTGTTCCTCCAGTTTGTGTTGAGCTTCATTGGGACATTGCAGCAGGCCAAGGGCGAACATTTGGGCATGAAAGCAGGATGCTGTGTTGAATTGGCAAGCGACAGGGAGGTCTGGGTCATGCTTATGGACAGACCGAAGGTGTTCCGCAAAGCGGTCACCCAGTCTGCGTTTGGTCTCTCCAATGTAGAGGAAACCGCATTGTGAACATTTCCACAAAGTTGACACTTTTATGCAGCAGCTCTTTCGAGATTAAATTTGCAACAGCTATTTTCTGTGAGTTATACCTATTGACGTTGTCTGTAAACCTGTAATACAAAGAATGCAGAAATCGGCCATAGACCATGTCTTATCCATTGCGAGCATACCAATCACCCAGTGGTTCCAAATCCTCACATTTGCTTTACATTCACTGAAGGGGGTAGGGAGGTGAAGTTGTCTTTTTTTGGAAAATTAACCAAACACTTTTCCAGTCAACATGCCATCCTCATGAATTTATTTCTTCAGTCTGCATCCTGGTAGCTTTGCGATTTAAAAGTAGGTGAAAAAATTGTGATGCTACTGAAAAGTCTGAAAGAATTAAGGACAAGTGATCAATGTTCGATCATGATCAGACACTAAGTTAAATCATCAACCTTGTTAAATCACAACGTTGTTTCTTTATTGCAGTTATCTTGTTGTTTAATACTATTACTAATGTCCTCACATTGAAGGCTGATATTCCACTGAAGGGATTAGGTACAGGAGCCATGTCAGGCTCCTTAAGAGCAGTTCCACTCAGTTCATGGTTTCTGAAATCATCAATTTTTCCAAGTAGGGAAAATTATATAAAATGCTTGTTCAACATTCCAGCACTGTACACTGTGACCTCTGAATGTCTGATTTCTTTATTATACTTCAACAGATCTCCATAAAAGCAGTGTAGGCACATATATAAAAGAGAGCTGATGCCTTAAATTGTTACAACTTTGAACCAAGAGAAGGGCATGATTGACATTAGTCATCCATGTAATGGTGGGATGCAATGGATTAGTGCAACAACTGGAAATCCTGGAGAACGGAAAACTTTTGTTACAAGGTTAGGGGTGGGAATGTGTGTGGGAATTGAAGAGTTTTCTCTGCTTATGTTTGTTCCTAAACTGCACAATCAGGCCAAAGGCTTGGAGGAATTGGGAAAAACTGAGATGAACAAGCAGTTATGAGTTTTTAGCAACTTCCAGACTCTCTCTCTCTCCATGAAGGTGATTGTATGGCAGTGTGAAAGGTGTGGTGTTGTCATCTTCTGACTAGGCATTTTACAATCTTCTGGACTGAATATTGAGTTCAACAATTTTAGATCATGAACTCTCTCCTCCATCCCCACCCCCTTTCTGATCCCCCTTTTTTTTAATAATTTATATAGATTTTTCCTTTCCCACCTATTTCCATTATTTTTAAATGTATTTCCATCCATTGTTTTATCTCTACCTTTTAGCCTTTTTCGATTCCTTCACCTCACTCCACCCCACCCCCACTAGGGCTGTCTATACTTTGCTCGTCCTGCTTTCTACCCTTCATGTCACCTATTAGCACATTCCTTAGATAATATCACCACCGTCAACACCTCTTTGTCCTTTTGTCTATGACACCTTTTGGCTATCTCCACCTATCACTGGCCCTCTATCCAGCTCTACCTGTTCACCACCCCCCCCCCCCCTTAAACCAGCTTATATTTCACCTCTCTTCTATTTTTCCTGAGTTATGATGAAGAGTCATACGCACTCGAAACGTTAACTGTGTCCCTCTCCGCAGGTGTTGTCAGACCTGCTGAGTTTTTCCAGGTATTTATTTTTATTTTTGTTTTGGATTTCCAGCATCCGCAGTGTTTTGCTGATGCCTAATAACCATACTGATTTACTCAAAAAGTTCCAGATGTGTGCAGGCTGTTTTCGCATGTGTGCATCACAATTGAATCCCACCCTACCTTGGTAGGTGGCCCTTGCCGGGTCCCTGTCATTCGTGCAGTATCACAAAGGGCTAAAAACAAAAAAACTGCGGGTGCTGGAAATCCAAAACAAAAACAGAATTACCTGGAAAAACTCAGCGGGTCCGGCAGCATCGGCGGAGAAGAAAAGAGTTGACGTTTCGAGTCCTCGTGACCCTTCGACAAAGGGCCATTCGTTATGCTTTTGGGAAGAGGTGGGGCTGAGAGTGAGACTGGAATTTGCCTCTTCTAGGACATGTTTATGAAATTTCAGTTGTCCTTTAAGTTTTACTCCTTTCATATTAAATGCTGCTGTTTCTCTTTGTATTTTTTCTCACCTTGTCTGTTTGTTATTTTTCTTTGCTATGGGGTCGATGTTGAAATTGTGTTCAGCTTCTTTCGTCACCCATAATCTTGGTTTGGAGGTTGACATCTTGCCCAGTGTTGGAGGGGTAGCATTGCAGAGACTTGTCCGTTACCCTGCACTCTGTCCCAAGGCAACAGCGCAAGGTTGGGATGTCAGGTGGGTTCTACCACTGAGGAGATTTACGTGTCGGATATTTATCTGCCTCAGAGTACTTGCTTCTGAGTACGGCTGGTATTTTGTGCCGTGTACCGAGTACTATTTCAGCAGTTGGAAATTGCTAATTGTCTACTTCAGTGGCTGGAAAAGCTGAAAAATATAACTAGATTCTATCTGGTTGTTCTGCTGCAATAACATGATCGCTTCGTAAAAATTGTGTTTGCAAACTTGGCAACAGTGAGTTTTTCTGGGTAAGTACGTGCAAGAAAACTTCTGTTTAGTTGAGGAGCCACGATTTGTTTAGTTTCCAGAGCTAAATATACTGGTTACTGGTGAGTCATCTCTTGACTTGCCAGTCATTTACACTACTTGGTCTGTCAGATTAAAAAATCGAATGCAGGGGTTATTTGTGTAGATCAGTCAAATCTCATTGTGTATGTAACAGAAGAAGTGGATAACACCTCATGTTTGCAGCCTTTGTAGTATGGTAGACTGATGGCATTATTGTCAGTGGAATTGAATCAAAAGACTTCAGCTATGATTTCTAGTTTTATGAATCCAGCATCCTGCTGTGTGGAAGGTTTACACAAAAGCAGCTCAGTGCTTGTTTAGTACCTCTTGTTGTAAGCATGTGCACATTTGATGGTCTACAAGCTATTATTGGCTTAATAGAAGCCAACAGGAACACAATTTATGCACAGGAAAGTATGTTTTAGAGAGCAAAGGCGATTATGATTGAAAAGTGATAGTCCAAGCCCTTTGCACCATCAATGCTGCAGTATGCTGCACAGGTGGTCCTTATTCACGATCCTTGATGCTAAAGGTATACACGCTAATTTAGAATGCATGCATAACGATTAAATCTCATCATGCCTTCACCTACAATATCCCAAGGACCCTGGCCAAGTTTTCCTTCCACAGCCAGCCCAAGGCCAATTGCAACTCTACCTATTGCTGCCCTGATTGAGATTGGTTTACTTAACCATTGGGACCTTTAGGTTCTGTATAGTTCAGGATTTACTTAGTAAATCACTGATTTATCAGGAGAGGCCATAAAAAATGTAAGGAATAAAACAAATTTACCACAATAACTTTTCAACTATAGATCAATGGACTCAGAATCATCTTCTATTTCAGTCTGCTAATGCACTAAACAGGTTTGTTGTGCAAAAGTCATTTTATGTCATATGTGCTCTGCCCGAAGACAGGTTCTTGGATCATTGTCTGCTGATGCTTCAACCTGAGCCGTTTTCTTGGCAATTTTTTTTTTTGGTTAGTGGTGGCTTGCCATTGCCTTGCGCTGTCAGGGGCAGAGCCAGGAGGCAGGTCCTGAGTCTACCTCAGCTGGAACAGGAATTAAACCCACGCTGTTGGCATCATTCTGTAAAACATGCTGGCCAACTGAGTTAACCGGGTCTCCTGTGTCAAAGTGCGAACCTGCAACATATGAAGTTAACATATTGTCGTAACAGATAAAAGGGTCTCACAGAGATGTGATTATAATGCTCTGAAAACAACAGAGAAATTGAATATTTTACTTAGTTCTGTTGAAAGGTCATGAGGACTCGAAACGTCAACTGTGCTCTTCTCCACCGATGCTGCCAGACCTGCTGAGTTTTTCCAGGTGTTTTTGTTTTTGTTTTTGTTTTGGATTCCAGCATCCGCACTTCTTACGCTTTTATCTCTGTCTGCTCCACATAAACTACAAAGTCCATAGTAGTTGGATCAAAACCCTCTATGCCCCTAATAATGATGATTCTGTCCCCGTCACCATTTGAAGTGTTTTGTTACTTAACAATTAAGAATACACGCACAGCTATCTGCTTCTGAACCCCAGCTCCCTGTGTAAAAAACAAATGTTCCATTATTCTTTATTCTACACCAGAGGGCAATACATCCGGGAGTTAGCACACCCTGCTGTCAGTTTTTTTAATATAACACTTCTGTTTAACTAAAATGTCCTTTTACAAGCATAAACATTAAACTCAAACACCACAGAAATAAATTGGTCCAAGTCTTCCCGTGAGGCTAATAGCAGCTGCCATTATTTATATACAAAAATCACAGCATCCTCAGGCAATTGTAGATGCACCATGGAAATCAAAAGATTACTGTTCGAGGTGCATGGCTCTGCCATTAGCAATTCAAATTCAACATCTCTCTTTTATTCTTTCAAGGGATGTGGGTGTCTCTGGCTAGGCCAGCATTTATAGCCCATTCCTTATTGCCCTTGAGGAGGTGGTGGTGAGCTGCCTTCTTGAACCGCTGCAGACAATGTGGTGTAGGTATGCCCACAGCTTTGTTAGGGAGGGAGTTCCAGGATTTTGACCCAACAACGCTGAAGGAACGGTGATATAGTTCCAAACCAGGATGGTGTATGGCTTGGAGGGGTGCTAGTAGTGATGGTGTTCCCGTACACCTATTACCCTTGTCCTTCTAGATGGTAGAGTTTGTGGGTTTGGAAGGTGCTATTGAAGGACCCTTGCTGAGTTTCTGCAGTTCATCTTATAGATGGTACACACTGCTGCTACTCTATGTCGGTGGTGGAGAGAGTGGATGTTGAAGGTGGTTGATGGGGTGCCAGTCAAACAGGCTGCTTTGTCCTGGATGGTGTCGAGCTTCTTGAGTGTTGTTGGAGCTGCACTCATCCAGGCAAGTGGAGAGTATTCCATCATACTCCTGACTTGTGCCTTGTAGATGGTCGACAGGCTTTGGGGAGCCAGGAGGTGAGTTACACTTCACAGAATTCCCAGCCTCTGACCTGCTCTTATAGCCACAGCACTTATATGGCCGGTCCAGTTCAGATTCTAGTCAATGGTATCTCCTAAAGTGTTGATAGTGGGAGAATCAGTGATGGTAATACCATTGAAAGTCAAAAGACGATGGTTAGATTCTCTCTTGTTCGAGATGGTCATTGCCTAGCACTTGTGTGACATGAATGTTACTTATCACTTATCAGCCCAAGCCTGGATATTGTCCAGGTCTTGCTGTATTTGGACATGGACTGCTTCAGTATCTGAGGAGTCGCAAATGATACATTGTGCAATCATCAGTGAACATCCCCACTTCTGACCTTATGATGGAGGGAAGGTATTTGCTGAAGCAGCTGAAGGTGGTTGGCCCTAGGACACTATCCTGAGGAACTCCTGAAATGATGCCTTGGAGCTGAGATAACTGACCTCCAACAACCACAACCATCTTCCTTTGTGCTAGGTATGACTCCAATTAGTGGAGAGTTTTCCCTCTGATTCCCATAGACTCCAGTTTTGCTAGGACTCCTTGATGCCACACTCGGTCAATTATGGCCTTGATGTGAAGGGCAGTCACTCTCACCTCACCTCTTGAGTTCAGCTCTTTTGTCCATATCTATACCAAGCCTGTATTGAAGTCAGGAGTTGAGTGGCCCTGGCGGAACCCAAACTGAGCATCAGTGAGCAGGTTATTGCAGTGTAAGTGCCGCTTTCCATCACTTTGCTGATGATCAAGAGTAGACTGATGGGGCAGTAATTGGCCGGGTTGGATTTGTCCTGCTTTTTGTGTACAGGACATACTTGGGCAATTTTCTACTTTGCCAGGTAGATACCAATATGTTGTCACTGTACTGGAACAGCTTGGCTAGGGGCGTGGCAAATTCTGGAGCACAAGCCTTCAGAGCTATTGCAGGAATGTTGTCAGGGCCCATAGCCTTTGCAGTATCCTGTACCTTCAGATGTTGTTTGATATCACGTGGAATGAGTTGAATTGGCTGAAGACTGGCATCTGTGATGCTGGCATCTCGCTGTCTTGCTCAACATTTGAAATGCAGTAAGTGGTGTAAGGTCCCTATACTTCCACAGTAGAAATTATGTTAACATTTCACAGAAAATTGTCAAAACTCCCTTTTACTGAAGTGATAAGTATTAATTACTACCAGTCAACCTCTCTGGCACTGAAAATTAACTATTACAAGTATGGAGTCCCATTCCTTCCCATTTTAATTGTTGGAGATTTAAATCATTCATAAAGCGGTTCCATTGCTGAGTCTCTCCCTGTTCATAAAGTGATTTTATTTTTGCTTTTCTCCCCTCCTGTTCCACAGCTTTTGAAGCCCTTCCTCCACCACAGCATGTTCATTATGTTATTATTCAAGCACCTTTGGTCTTATGATGCTGGACACCTTTGACAGGATGTAAAAATAAATTGTGTCCAGGAAGCAGGATCACTTTGACTGATAAACTAAAACCAGCAAATGCTGCATATGGGTAAAGGGGTGAACCATAGCAGTTGACAATTTGTGATTATCATTTGGCATGTTAATGCAGCTTATATGCAACCGGGTAATGGCAAAAAAATGGGTGAAGTTGGTTTCCTGCAGCCGCACGAAATGGGGCCATAGCAAATCGCCAGCCTGTTTTTTTACACTGCACCCTGATTTTTGGTTGGGTTGAATCAAACAGAAACCAAATTCATTTGTGCTGTTAAACGAACTGCTGATTTTCTATCAGCAAGGTGAAGACCAATTTCACCCCCAACCTCATTCTTCTGAAAGAAAGATTTTTGAAAAAGAAATTACAGCTATTTTTCGGTTACAAAATGTTAATATGCGTTACATTTACTGAATTTGCCATGTATGGTGCACTGCATATGGTACATTATGATTGCCCCTGAGCTTTTCAAAATGCCTTGGATTACTGTTGAATCTAGAGAAGACTCTGGGAAGTGGCTGCAATATGGATTCACACTGTCATTGCCATTCCATTAGGGTAAATCACCGGTCGTGCACATAAATTTACATGAACTTAATTTTATGTTTCTATGACATTTTTTCTAATTCTGTGATTATCATTTGTGACAAACAGGAAAAGCAGTAAATAATATCCAGCCAGAGGATGACTCCTTGGAAACTCTGCCTCCAAACCCTGTTAGAATCGCCTTCGTTTTGGTTGTCCATGGTAGAGCTTCACGACAGCTGCGGCGCATGTTCAAGGCAATTTATCACAAAGATCACTACTATTATATACACGTGGACAAGGTAGGCTTAAGAGAGGCCATGAGGCTCTCAGTTTTCTGGATCACTGTTAAGAAAAACCTGATGACAGTGTGATAATATTAAACAATGGACTTTTCACACACAATAACCCATACCACATTTTTAGAGTGGTGATTTTTGTGTTTAGAGAATGCAGTAGTGGAAACCATCCATCTTCATGTTTATTAATCTGCCCTATAATTCCTTACAGTTTATCTAGAAATCTGTTTAGAATCATTTTGCTATCTTATGGTGCTGTGGCATCTTAATGTTATTTTTAATGAAATGGTTTTTAAGAATTATGCAAGTCTACAGGATTGAGTTATACTGTTAACGCTGCTTTCAAATTGGGGAGGAACACTGAATATACCTGAAGTGCTCTGCTTGGCAGCATTTGAATGCCAGTGACATTTTTAGTGTTGATGGCAAGCTGACTGCCCTATTATTGCTCGTACTAAAATGTGGTACTTTTTAAAATTTTCATTCCACGTTTGGCTTTGCGCCAATCGCAGATAAAACAACAGCTGGTGTGAATCTGTACTGTGGTGAAAATTCTTTCTGGAGCTGATCACCCTGAGCTGGTCCAGTTCAGTGACAGCCAGACTGCGCATCTTATAACAAGGAAATAAGCAGCTGTAACAAGGCAATGCAAGCATGCAGGTGAATGGAGTTATCAGGTGACTTGGTTTAACAAAATGCATGTAGTCCCAATTAACCATGATTTATTCTATTTTAAGCGATCGAACTATCTGCACCGGGATGTGTTACAGTTTGCTAGCCAGTACCCAAACGTGCGAATCACACCATGGCGGATGGCCACCATCTGGGGTGGGGCAAGTCTGCTGACTATGTACCTGCAGAGCATGAGGGATCTACTGGAGATGAAAGACTGGTCCTGGGACTTCTTCATCAATCTAAGTGCTGCTGACTATCCCATAAGGTATGCAAATATGGAAGTGTATGCACTTACACATTATTGGAGGTCTAAGGGAACCTGGACACTGGCAATCAGGCAGGGAGTGTCAATACTGAACAATGCAATTAGACAGGGTCTGCCAATACCAGGAAGTGCTGGATTGCTTGTGTGTCAGGAGGCAGGACTGCATGGATTGCAGGTTTTGAAGCACATTGGATATCATTGCCTCAAGCTCAGTTGAAGTTATTTTATTCAATATGAGAGTTTCAAGCACAGATTGGACAGGATGGAATTTTGCAACTCAATGTCGTCACCAAGCCTCCTTCATCAGCACTCTCAAAACCAGCTATCTCTGCTAACTAGAAGGACAAGAACAGCAGATGTAAGATCCCTTCCAAGTCACACACCATCCTGACTTGGAACTATATCTCTGTTCCTTCACTGTCGCTGGGTCAAAATCCTGGAACTCCCTACCTAGCAGTACTATGGGTGTACCTGCACCACATGGACTGCAGCAGTTCAAGAAGGCAGCTTACCACCACCTTCTCAAGGGCAATTAGGGAAAGGCCACAAATGCTGATCTTGCTAGCCACATCTGGAAATGAAAAAAATATACAGACCTTCTGTGTTTAATATTAACTGCTATTTAGATTCAAGAGATAGGTTTCGGCTCTAAACCGTTAACTGTTTAAGCATACATGAACAAAATGATTCTCTTAAATTTCTGTGTCATTGAAACTGAAGGATCAGTTAGATAGGCTGAGTGACCTACCTCACCTGCGCTTGTCCCTGCAATCTTTGTGAAATTAAATAGTTATCTTTTGTCTTAAACTGCTGGGTCCTACTGTGCATCAAGATAAATAATTTATTTTCTGTATGGATAGGAGGCCATAAACACCTACCTGTGAAAGAATTGTGTTCATCAAGGCTCTTGAAAGACGATTCAAGAAAGTTTAGTTTTTATTTCACAAAATGTAACTTATTTGCATTCTTTATTCTGGTAATACAATCACTTGTATTCGAAAACCCAGTCAGTCACCTGCTCTGTTTTTAGCAAAAACATCAGCATAGCAGGACCTGAATATCATATCTGAGACAGGATTGAGATAGAATTACACAAAAAAAGATGTGAATAAACAAAGTAGGGGAACTTTGACTAAATGATGCAACTCAAATTATTTTGCCCAGACAGATTCCACGCAAACTTCAAAGATGTTTGGATCCATTTTATTTTTAAATTCACTGTTGAACTATGTGAATGGAATGACTTTCCTAGTTATGAATTCAGTCTCCACAACCAGTTCATAGATACTAAAGGGCTTCAATCAAAGTCACTGAAAGCTAATTTAGTGTAATGCAGCACTTTGCAACATGGGTGATTTCCAGCAGAAACCTCTACATTAAATCTCCAAGTTCATGCTGACTTAATGGAGCAGGTTAATAACTTTAATACCTAGACCTATTGATCCCTTCACCCTACTCTCCGTTTATCAGAAGAAGCAAGTCATCACATTTATCTAAGCTGATTCTGATGCTGTGAAACCTGCTGAGTAGGGTGTAATGATCGTTAACATTTAAAGGTTATCCAGAGTGTTGGGATTGAAAGCCATATTTGGTGTTTACTATAGGCTTGACTTTATAAAATGGTTTTCTGTTACATTTCTACTGTTATGTACGGGTGCTTACTGTTGAGCTCATTGCCATTGACTTCTGATGGTGATATTTATACAGAATAGAAAATTGATTTCAAATCAAGGCCACACAACTGGCAATTCTCTTTTACTGTGTTGCCTCATTCCGCTTAAAATACATCTAAAACAATGTTGGAAAATTGTGCCAAGTTTTCTGTGTGTGTTGCTGGGAAGTGTCATTTCAGAGTGCTTTGACACCAGTCAGCAAAGCTTCACAGTACCATTTATCATAAAACAGCATGTGGTCTTCACCAGTGCAGGGCTTCTAATGCACGGGAAAATTCTATTTGTTTTTTATTTACTCGTTCATGGGTATGGGCATCACCAGCAAGACCGACATTTATTGGCTGCCTATAATTGACCTCGACAAAGGTGGTGATGAGCCCCCGCCTTAAACGGCTACAGTCCCTGTGGTGAAGGTGTTTCACTTAGAACTGTGAGTTTTGAGAATAATTTACGTTTATAATTGAGTTTTCAGAGTGGAAAAAAGAGTCTAGTTGGTCCTGTAATGATAGTCATTACAAACCAGAGGTCATTCACTGCTGTAATCTAAAAGTAAATATTCTACTGCAGTCCCAGAATATTGTAGTCAGTATACTATGTAACTGCACTCACTCAGTATTTTAACAAGAGTTCCTCCTAATACAGTGTGTTTCTAATAATAAAGTCCATTCAAATATCAGAGAGCTGCTTTTTTCAGAATGTCATTAACTAAAACATCCCCAGTTAGTTAACCATCATATAATACCTTTGAGCTAAAACCAAGGAATGATTGATATATTCTCCAAAGTTATATATTCCTCTTGATCCTAATTTGCAGTTCACACAATATCTGTCTTAACATCAGTAAGCAATGCGATTTGTCCATCTTCAACATGGCTTCCACTTGTAATGTTGAACGTTACAAAACAGTGCTGTCATCTATCCCGTCTATGTCATCAACCCTACCAACTAATGCTTTTTCACTTGAGCTCTGAGTCTTCCAGCTGTGTCAGTGGCTTGATGCGTGATTTTGTTTTCTCACTTGTGGGATCTGACAGGTCCATTTCAATACTGCTCCCATGACATGATGTATTTACTTGTAACATCAACAGATACAACTGAAAGGAAGGATATTACCGTATATACTCATGCAAAAGCCAAGTTTCTAAGACTAAAATTTTAGCCAAAATGTAGGGGGTTGACTTTTACATGAGTAATAGTTTCAAGAAATTGAAATCCACCCTCTGCCATCACCTCGCTATCGCTGAGTTACTAGGTCGGAAACTGTTCCCACCAACCCTGCCTCCAAAAGTGGTACAAAATGTTCCAAAAGTATTTTTATTATTGAATTTTAACCCCCATGTAAACAGACATTAATTTGTGTAAAATTCATCAAATTAACTAAAAACGAAAGCTACATATACAAATTTATACAATTTCATTCAGTTTCTTTAGAGCGCAGTAAATAATTCTAGTTAGCAGCAGAGCATGCACTGAACATGTATTAAAATCCATAAAAATACCCTCGTCCTTGTCTTCAGAACTAAATAACCTGTCCCCATCTGCATCTAGAATGGCATCATCATATGGATCATCACCTTCATCAGCAATAACATCATCATCGGCCATATCATTCCACAAATAATCTCTCCTGTGCCATCAAATGCATCGGATGTCCCACATTTGAATGATTTCATCCCAGTCCTCTGCAACCCATTCATACAGGGTTGCTAACATCGGAGCCTGTATGCTGCCTCCCTTAGGGAATGTCTACTGCTCCGATCATCCAGTCGTTCCACTTTTTTCTCATCCTATCCTTAAAGGGCTTGTTCACAGAGACATCCACTGGTTGAACACGGTGGGAATCACAGCAACATCACTGGCAATGTAACTTCAGCAACAACATCATCAACAAAATGCAATCTGAACATGTCCCAGATGAGAAGAATTTCATCTTTACTTAATCCTCCTGGTTGGAAACTCCAAACTTCCCTCAGTCATATTTTCAAGCCAGCTTCATCCATCCATCCTTTATCGTGAACATGGATGACTATTCCTTTAGGAGTTGCTGTTTTTGGAGGGTTTTTCTCTTAAATATCACTGTTGGCTTAAGCTTTGTCCTGTCGGACATACATGACAGCACAACTGTGGATCTACTCTTTTCATGGCCAGTTGTCTTCACTAACACTGTTTTCTCTCCAACTTTGCTCATTATTTGACTGGCTGGCATGTCAACATTCATGGGAGTGTCATCTGTGTTCCCTATTATGGCCAATCTGTATCCATTCTTTTGTTGATGTTTGATTATAAGCAGCTGAAATGCGATAAGCCTGTCATCGTGTTCTGCTCGGAGATGCTACAAAATCTTGGCCTTCTGACACAGTACAAAATTGTTTCTCTTCACAATCCTGGTACAGCAACCAGGGCTGGCTTTGAAACCTGTAATTTTCTTGCTTGTTTCAATGTGAACATTTGGACAGCTCCTCGAGAAACTGAGAGTCTATTCTGGGGATTTTCACTGATGTATTTTGTAGCTTTGTTTTCCAACTGTGGCTACATGCTAGACTTTCCTCTGTTCGCACATTTATTCTTGGGCATCTAAGCTGTGTAGAGAGCTTCCTCTAATCTCTCATGTTCTTCTCCGTTATCTTGAATTCTCTGGCTGTTGCACAATTATCTGTCTGCTCTTCAATCTCAGTGACTTTAAGTCTGAACAGGGCTGTGTATCTGCCGTTCCTTCTTAACCCCGTGTTGCCATATTAGGTGCCGGGGTTGGCGGGAACGCAGTGCACACTAGAGAGATGGTAGCCTTGACATCACATGTTGATGTGTGCAAACATGAAGAGCTGAACAGCTGCCTTCAATGGTGTGCTATTCTATGATTCTAGCAATGAGTAGGTTTGTACCAGGGCGAGTTTGACTTCAGTGGCGAGCGGGTGGTAAGTACAAGAGTTCGGATTTTCTGCCAAAAAATCAGGGGTCGACTTATACATGAGAAATATGAAAAATAAATGTTTTTATGGCCAAAAGTCAGGGATTGACTTTTGCAGAAGATCCACCATTGCGTGAGTATATAGAGTAATTAAAACTTTTGTTTTCATTTAAGATAGTGATCACTGGCTGTAAAAAAGTACATTGTTCTTGGGCCTTATAAGAATCATTTCTGTCTTATTTTCAAAGAGTTACTTATTATCATACACATCATCACATTCACCGTGCCATGTATTGTCAAGACTATTTGAATGTAACATCAAAGTACGTAGATAATCTTGGATATAAGTTTATCACTGTAGCCCTTTTTAAAATAGCGGTGATAATTACTTGTATTCATCACAGAACTTTCCACAATATTAATAAACATGGATAAGCCTTACCACCATTTTGATTATCATAAATTAGCTTTCAAATCTTTCTTGACTAGCTTTAGTCAGTTTGTTTAACCTTGCCATCTTTAAGCACACTGGGTACCAGTTAACCTGACAGAAGTGCTTGTGCTACCCTGATTACAGAATGTTTATGAATGTATTTATGTATGCCAAGGAGCCTTTATATGCGTCACCACTATTTTGGCTTGTGTACAAGCTGGCACCAAAGCCATCTGCATGCAGTTTTAAGGATGAATCGTTCATTAGCAGCTACAATTTTCATACAGTCAAAGTTCATAGAAATATGTTTTATGGTGAGATCTCGGTGTGCAGGCAGGAACCAGTATGCATGTAAATTGGATCGCAATTACATTTTGACAGGAGTAACCTACAAAGTCTGTCAGGTTGATTACTACAATGGGGTCTCTTTTTTTTTAAAAGGATGATCCCTTGGAAGCTCATCTCTCTACAGCAGTTCAATCTCTGATAATACCAGGCTTTCTGTATTCAAAGTGAGCCTTGTTCCGTGCACACAGAATGGAGACATTTCGTTGACCCCATTTAAGAAATTAATCATGAATTCACTTCTTCACATGTCAGTGCATTTGTGTGCTTACCATTAGCGTTTGATACGCCTTCTGTTATGGCTCACTGAAGCTAGATACAGAATCAAAGAAGCCTACAGTACATTGTAATTGTGCCCTGAAGACAGTGACCTAGTTTAAAGGACACTGGACAATGTCTTGACACATTTTTCATTCTCCATACAGGTGAGTCCAACAAGCAATCTTTAGACATTGTAAACATGTTTTGTGGCATTTTTATTATCTCCTTGGATGCGGTTATGACATTATGGACTTGATAAATGGACTTGCAGTAACTTTATAATCTTGGTCATCTGTTTTCCATTGAATCTTTTATTGTCTTGTGTTCCACAAAACGTCATTTAATTTAAGCCTATTTTTGTAACAGAGTTAAATATTCCCCCTATAATCATGTGTTCCCCATTCTGTGTTAAAATGACAAAGCAACTAACTGATTCATATGGCAGGATTTTTAGGTTGACGGGCGGGCACGGGTTCTTTGGGCGCGGCCAAGGAACAGACTGCCGCCCACGATCGGCCCCCCCGACCACGATTTCGTGCTGGCTGGCCAATTAACGGCCGACCGGCGTGAAACGCGCACTGAAATGCTCAGAGCGGGAGGTGACGTAAGCACGGGGGTGGGGGAGCGTGGAATGAAAGCTCCCTGAAGGCAGAGAGCTGCCTTAGGGAGCTGAAGAATTTAAAAGCAATAAATAAAGATTTTAAAATACGGAAAAAAATGTCCATGCATCAGGGTCAGTCACCTGAACGTATACATGTTGAAAATTCTATCCATACAGTTTTATTTTTTTAAGTTTAATAACAGAAACTTCATCCCGCCCTTGGATGAGGTTTCATTAAAAATGCAAAGTCCGCCTGGCAGATTCACCCGTCCGCCAACCCTCAGGTTGGACGAACCACAAAAAATCAGGGACAGTTGGAATTTTAATGAGCCTAATTGCAGTCTTAATTGTCAGTGGGTGCACTTCTGCCTTTTGCACGTGCCCGCCGACCAAAATATCACACAAACGCGGGATGACATCGGGTCGCTCGCCTGACGTCACCACGTGCTGTTTACGCTCGAGCAGGTCAGGTGCATGCCCTCACGCTAAGCTAAAATTACTGCCCTATAGATTTTTACAGCACTGAACGAGGCCATTCGACCCATCATGCCTGTACTGGCTTTTAAAATTAATCCCACTCTGCTGCTCTTTCCCCGTGGATGAGCAAATTTACCCTGTTCAATTCCCTGTAGAAAGTTACGATTGAATCTACTTTTGCCACCCATTCACCCACTACGTTCCAAATCAGCGTAACTTGCTGCATGAAGAAACATTCTTCTCATCTCCTCCCTTGATTCTTTTGCCAATTATCTTAAATTTATGTCCTCTGGTGATCAGCTGTCCCTGTCAGTGGGAAACAGTTGCTCTCCCTATCCCTTCTTTCAAAGCTCTTAACACAACTATTTATCTCCCCTTATGCTTCTCTGCTCTAATAATTCCAGTTTCTCTTGTCTTTCAACTTAACTGAAGTCCATCATCCTTGGCACATTTTAATAAACCTCCATTGCACTCTCTCCAAGCCATTATATCCTTCTTCAAGTTCCTGTTTTTGTCAAATGACCAGCATGCATTGAATACATTTATTGTACGCCCTGTATTAACCAGCCCGCGGTAAGCTTCAAAAGAGCAAAGATATAGGGAGCGAAAGGCTAGTTGGCAAAATCAAGACTGGAAGTTGAATGTATTTCCATCACATTCATCTACCATGTATTTAAATAGAGGCATTAACCCACTTAAAATAATTAATAATTGGAGGAAATCCCATCCCTCTGTAGTATTGAAATGTGAGCCATATCAGATTTTTAAAAAGGGATACAGATGCTCAGCGAAAGAACATTTTACCTGATTCACCAACCAGAAAATATACAAGAGAAGAGAGGATTTATGTTCTGTGCCGAAATATCTGCTACATTGTACCTAGTTTTTCAAAGAAATTGGCCAAACCAGTGCAAAGGATTGAGGAATTTCAATTGCTCATTACGCCCAGCGTGACTCATGTTTTCCCGATCTATTGTGCTAGTTCAAAAGTCATTACGCTGGAAGCTGTCCCATCCCTGTACCTTTCAAAAAACTTGTCACGCTCCCCAGATCAAATTAATCCTCATCGGTAGTTTCTGTTAATTGTGCTTGTTTGCAGGCCCTCCAAGAGGCTCTTAAAATCAAGGCACAAAGACACTAATAAGCACTTTTAAAAGCTTTAAACTTTTTAAATATAATTTACCAAGAAACTGGCTACTGTACACCCAACATAACTAGTAAACTGGCTACTGTACGCCCAACATAAC
The DNA here is from genome assembly GCF_017639515.1 of Carcharodon carcharias. Lineage (NCBI taxonomy): Eukaryota > Metazoa > Chordata > Chondrichthyes > Lamniformes > Lamnidae > Carcharodon > Carcharodon carcharias. Next base: position 4,493,640 of record NC_054481.1, on the reverse strand, counting down.
TAGTAAACTGGCTACTCTACGCCCAACATAACTAGTAAACTGGCTACTATACACCAATATAACTATTAAATGGCTCATTTTCAGTTTTTTAGAATTTACTCACATGGGTGGACTAAACACTTGGGGCAGGATTTTCTCTTCAGTGTGGGTGGGGGAGTTGGGGGGTGGGGGGGAGTTGTGGGGTGGGGGGGGGGAGTTGGGGGGAGGGTGGGCCCCGCACGCCGATGTGTAAAATGACGCGCGGTGACGTTGGGCTTGCTTCCCGATGTCATTCTGATCTACCGTTCAGCAGACACGCTCCAGAGGTGGCTGTGCGCCCGCTGAACTGTCAAAGGCCTGTTAAGGCCATTAATAAACCAATTGAACTAATTGGCAGAGCTGTCCGCCCAACCTTAAGGCTGGCGGGGTGGGGGGGGTGGGGGGTGGGGGGAGGCAGGTGAAGAGCCCAAGCGGCCTTGGCGTTTTTCATGAAACTTCATCCACGGGCGGAATAAGGTTTCATGAAGGTTTTATTAAATTAATAAATATTTTTTACACAATTCATAAACTTGTCCCAGCTCATGTGACACTGTCACATGAGAGGACATGTCTAAATAATTTCAATCTATCTTTATTTTTAAAGTTTCAAATCGAACCTAATCTCCCTGAGGCAACTCCGTGCCTCGGGGAAATTTCTGCGCTCTATCGTGCGCATGCGTGAAAGAGCCCAGGCCCCGACTCTCCCTCCTCCCCCTCCCTCTGCCCACACAGGGAGCGCCGAGCACTACTGGGCGTGCATCACGCTGGGCGTGCCTTAGTTGACCTGCCCACGTAAAATGGCGCCGCGCCTACTCCCGACCGGCCCGTCCGACAGGCAAAAGATTCTGTCCTTGTTCTATAAGTGTATTTTTTTAGGATTAAACCCATTTTCAGCTGTATTAGTGAAAGTACGCCAAGTTACCACTTTTGAATAGATTAAGGAATATTTTTAATGCAATTTTTTTTTCACTTGTTTTCTAAAATGCTGCTCAACAGTGCAATCGAGCGGAGAGGACTTTACATGTGACCAAATCCAAATAAGTTTGAAATTAGTTGCTATTACCCTGCGTACATCACACTTTCCTATTTAGTGGCTTAAGTCCTTAAAATTGATGGGACTCTTCAGCCTGTTTCAGTGATGTTGATTGAGGGATGAATATTGGTCACAACACCAGGGAGAATTCCCTGCTCTTCTGCAGAGTGCCATGGGATCTTTTATGTTCATCTGAGAGGACACTCAGGACCCCCATTTAATGCTTCATCTGAAAAGCAGCAATGCTGCACCTCCTCACTACTGCACTAGAGTGTCAACCTAGATTATGTATTTGAGTTCCACAACCATCTGACTCAGGTGAGAGGTGCTGTCACTGAGCTACAGGCGATACCTGCCAGGACTCAGCATTTGACTTGCCCACAGTAGTCTGGTGATGGTGATTCCTGGAGCTGAATTTCCTGGTTGGTGGTGGAGGGGGGTGGGGCGGGGGAGGATGGAGCGGGAGCATGCGCTGGTGGGCGTGGATCGCAGTTGCCATTTCACGACTCCCGTGCACAGTGGGAGTGGGCGGCGCGCTCAGGCCGCCGGGTCCAATGGCCACTGGGCAGCCTGCATAAAGGAAGTTCCTGGCAGCCTCGGAAGGGATGCTCGCAAGGGCTGGGCGACCGGCTGTGCAGAGGGGCGATGAAGTTCATGCCAGGCCGGAGGGTAGACCATCGGGGCAGGCCAGGCCAGAGGGTAGGGTAGGTGGGGGGAGCCTGTGTGCCCCTTGTTTTTTGGATGATTGCCTTGTTGCCCTCCTCAAGGAGGTGATAGCACGGCGGGAGGTGCTGGTGCCCCCAGACGGGAGGAGGAGACCCCCCCCCCCCGACATGACGAAACGTGCCTGGAGGAGGTGGTGGGGGTGGTGAGCTCCAGTGACGTAGTGCGGCGCACCTGGATCCAGTGTCGCAAAAGCTTCAACGACTTGTTGCGCTCTGGCAGGGGTGAGAACCATGTTGGCATTGGTCATTTAACCCAGCCGGTCAGCTTACCCCCCTACTGCCCACCCCCCCCCCCCCCCCACCCCCCCTCCCCCCAAGTCTGAGTGTAGGGACTGCATTGAATCATTGATGGAATGTGTCCTTTGCTGGGTGGACCGGCAGATATTGCTCATGCCGAGGTCACCCTGAGAGAGTGGTGAAGAGATGGGTTCTGCGCCCGCAGTATGTGGTACACTGAGTCCCACGTGACTGGTTTAGGGGCAACCTGGAGGAGCTGCACCTGGGCACAGTGCTGGAACTTCAGGACATGTCCAAGTCAGGGTGATAAGATGCTGGGAGGGGAGCTGAACCATCTGCTGCACTCTGCGCTCCACATTCTTGTGCCTCCTTGCTATGGAAAGATATACTGTGTGGTGCCTAATGTGATGTAGACAGCATGTGGCCAAGGGGGTGGGTGGGGGTGGGGAGCAGGCCGAGCATTTTTGTGTGAGTGTTCGGCAGCAGTGGGGTGAGGAGGCACTGGACCCCTGATATGTCCCACTCTGGGCGGGGTGGGCCGTGTGCAAAGAGAGTCCATGTGCAATTGCACTAATCCACACTCGTCTCTCATTTTCAGGAGAAGAATGTTCATAACGCAGCAGAGCGTGTGAGGACTGGCGGCGGCCAGGCGCAGATCACCTTTCTTAGCTGCTTCGAGCAGGAGGCCCTGGATTTGGAGAGGTGCCATGCACCCCGATCCACTGGTGTCGGTGAGGCTGGGGCGGCACGGCCAGGTATTTATGCCCAACAGTGAGGTCAGCATTGTCCTCCCAACAGGCATAGCAGTGCTGAATGTTAATTGATTTAATTTTGCAACATGGCTTGACCATTGGGTATGGAAGGATGAGCACATAATGATCCAGGGGACAGGGATGCACAATAACGTTGTCTCCACATTAACTGATCCGCTGTCCTTGTTCTTCCTTTCAGCATCATCAGAGCAGGGCCGGGAGGAGCAGCAGAGGCCCCCTCTCACACCTGAGGGGTCTGATGTCTCACCGGCGTCACACCATTTCTGCCAGGCAGGCACCAGTGCAGATACTAGCACCTCGGTGGGAATTTGATCATCGGCTAGTGTCCCAGGGCACAGCAGTGAGAGCACTTCACCATCGCTGGAGGAGCTGGCAGAGACAGAGAGTGCCCATGGCGCCAGCAGTCGGAGGACTGCAGGGGACCAGGCACATGCTCAGCCTGATGATTTGCCTCCGGAGTCATCCGCAATGCAGCAGGGGCAGGAAATGCGGCTGTGTGTGCGGGAGCATCTGGTGGAGATACATGAGGCTATGCTTGGCTTAGTCTCCATGGTGGAGGAGTCTGCGTGAATGACTGCCGAAGCAATGAGCCACATGTCTGAGCGCCATGCATCCCCCAAGGAGAGAGTGGCGACTCTCGTGGAGAGGCTCCTCCAGGAGACCCATCAGGGTTTCCTGGGAATGTGCTCTGACCACCAAGCCCTCACTTCGGAATTGACCTCAGCTGGTCAGTGCCAGTGTGGGAGATGGTCTGGGCACCAAGTTTCCCAGCTCGGTGCCCATCCATCCACGGTGAGCAGGGAGGTCCAAAGCAACCTCACATTGGCGCAGCAGCTATCTGTCATCTCTGCGGGCTCCTCTCAGGGCGCTCCGGATGAGGGCGGCAGCTCCTCCGCCCCTATCCCAATGACAGTAGCATCCGGTGAGGCTGCGACGGCTGGAGAGATGCCAGCTGTGGAACTGGCAGCTCACGGGCAGGTTCCAGCAAAGGCCAGAGGACGCCGGGCAAGGTCATCGAGGCCAACAGGACAGCAGAGTCAGCAGGCTGTCTCAGATGCCACTCCCAGCGATGGGGCAGCACCAAGACGTAGCACCCGGAAATGTAAACATAAGGCACCTTAGGCACACCACGAGTTCATCACTGGTGCTTTTGTGTTGGCCTGAGATGAGGTCTTTATGATTTGCTTTGAATTGGAACACCCTTGTCATTTTTTTGAATCAAGTTTCTTTGCTTGTGATATTAAATTCAGACATGTGACCATGGCTGAGGGTGCCTCTTTTCTTCTGCATGTGTATGGTTTCCAAAAATGCTCTAAGTGCTTCGTGGGACATTCAGCTTTATTAACAAGGCCCTTAGTTACTGTTCATAATCTGGAAGGTTTGGCACTTAGGTATCGAGTATGGAGCCTGCAGCCCAGGCTTGTCCTAGAGATCCATCTGTGTTGTGCTAGCTGAAGATTCGTTGGATTAAAGCCCTCCTGGATGTCCCTACCCCCTGGAGTATGCCCAGGTCAGCATCAACCCCCTCAGCATTTCCCTGTGCGTGGTCATCCTCGGACTCACTGCTGGATCATCGTGTGCAGCCGCAGCCACTGTGTCGACATCTTCATCATCCACTGCATCCCCCCCTTTCCAGTGCCAGATTGTGGAGAGCGCAGCATGCAACCACTATCAGCGCCACACAACCTGGGGGATACTGGAGTGCACTCCCTGAGCAGTCCAGGCATCGGAAGCGCATCTTGAGAAGACCGATGGCTCTCTCCACCACAGCCTTTGTGGAGCCCTGGCTCCTATTGTACCGCTGCTCAGCTTCTGTTCTTGGATGGTGGAGAGGCGTCATGAGCCACCTTCTGAGGGGATAGCCCTTGTCACCCAGCAGCCATCCATCCAGCCGGGCTGGAGCACTGACGAGCCCCGGCACCTGGGAGTGTCTGAGGATGTAGGCGTTGTGGGAGCTTCCTGGGTACCTTGCACAGACTTGTAGAATCAGCATCCTGTGATCACACACTATCTGCACGTTCATGAAGTGGAAACCCTTTCTGTTGACGAAGGCATTGGGCTCACCTGCTGGCGCCTTGATGGTCACATATGTACAGTCTATAGCACCCTGGACACGGGGGAAGCCAGCAATCGCTCTGAAGCCTCTGGCTCACTGTGTCTGGCTTTCCTGGTCCCAACGGAAGTGGATGAAAATCAATGCATGGCTGAACAGAGCCAAGTGCTTGACACAAATGTGGGCAGCTGATTGGGAGACACCGCAAAGATCACACACCAACCCCTGGAAGAAACCAGAGGCATAGAAGTTGAGGGCAGCTGTGACCTTTAGAGCCACTGGCATGGGGTGTTCATCCACACAGTTAGCGGAGATGTCAAGGCCTATCATTTAACAGATAGAGTTGACTGTCTCCCTTGAGAGACGGAACCTCCTTCGGCACTGCACCTCACACATATTGAGGTAGCTGCTTCGCCACCTGTAAACCCTGGCAACAGGATAGTGGCATCTTCTGCGGCCCCTTCTGCCTTGGTCTACCTCTTGGCCCTGTGCCCCTTGTGCCTGCGCCTGTCCTCCCAAAGGTGGCTCCCCTGGCGGCTGAATATGCACTCCTGGCCTCCTCCCTCTTCTAGCTCTCCCTTCCTCCTCAGAGGAGCTGCCTCCAGTGGACAGTTCAGTTTCCTAACCTGCAGGCCCAGAAAAGATTTTGTGCTGACCTGAAGGCTGACTCCAGACAAAGGGTGCAGCTGGCATGTGTTTTGAAGCACAGCAGATCACACAGGCAAGTTTCAATAACTTTGAAAATCAATACTCGAGAGAGCACACTCACGACCCAGGTGAGCCCTCTTATCCCGCCCGTGGATGAGTTTTATACAAATGTCTCCTACTCACCTGCCCGTGCACCAACCTGAAGATTGCATGGGTGCTGAAAAATCGGCATCGATTGGGGAAGTCAAGGGCCATAAGTTAATTAATGGCGGGCTTGCCTGCCCAACGAAATATCGCGATGGCGTGCAGTGACTTCGGGACGCTCGCCCGATGTCACCGCGCGTCATTTTGCGCACAGTTGCACGGGGCCGGTCCCTGCACGCCAAAGGGAAAATTCTGCCTCTGGGTTCCTTTGTGAATTCTGCTCAACTTTCTAAGAGTAGGTTTGGCTTCCACGCTGGATCTTTTAAGGACCTCAAAGAGCTGAAGGCCTTCAGCACGCTCCCTACCATCATTCCATATGGAAACAAAATTTTTTCCCATCACCAGATCAATAAGGACAAGATGCTAATCTGAGTCTCCAATGGCAAGATACAGAGCATCTGACCCAAATATTTAATCAACTCTGATCCCGGCTTTGAGATAGCTTTACCCACATGGCAAGGTGACTTATAAAAGCCCCATGGCACTGCATTTCCAGTCTGGTTTGTGAAAAGGATTTTGGGGGAAAAATGTTACTTCTATGTTAATATAGCTGAAGAAGTCTGTTTAAATGAAGTTAGTATTCAAACCACTAAACAGGAAAAATGACAGATTGCAAGAGGATGTGAGACAGGTGAACTGATTCTTTCTCCAGTATGGCTGCTTTTGTGCCTCTGTCTAAGGTTGTCAACCCTCCAGGATTGTCCTGGAGTTTCCAGGAATTTAAGATTAAACTTCTGGCCATGACTGTGAGCAACCCAGGACGGCGTTTTCAAAAAAAAAGTATTTTTTTTTTTCATTTCCCTCCAACAGTTTCATTTATTAATTATAGAAATATTGGATTTGGGGGGGGAAAGTGCTGTTTGTTGGGCAAGGTAGCTGAAGCTGAAAGTTATTATGATAACCTCCAGGAAGGAGGTCAACCAGCATTGACAACCCTACCTTTAATTCAGTCTCGTTCTTAGCTTACTTCTATTAACTTTACACTCTTGAAAAACATCAATCTATTTTCAAGGAATTGGTTACCCTCAGCATTGCAGCTGGAAAATCCAGGACCCAGCGTAAAACTTCTTTGAAAGAGTAATAATATATTATGTGAGGCCATTATCCATGGTCAGAATTTTAATGACCAAAAGTTGTTTTACTATTACTAGGCTGTTTGTTCCACTTCGCTCTTTTGATATCCTCTTCCAATACCTTTCTGCACAATTAAATCTAAAATCCCAATAAAGTCAGCATGATCTGCCCAGCCTGTATGGCATTGTCATTGGAAATTGATTTTAGCATTCTTTTAGACTTGATTTATCTTGAGGTTTTGACAGCAGTTCAAATTTGTCTTTTTTTTTCAAACAAAATGCAGTTTAACATAAACATTTTGTGCAAATGGATTTATTTATTTTAAAATGGTTCCCCATGATGTTTTGAGTCAGAACTTTAAAGCCTGTGTAAGGAAATGCAGAGCGATCAGGCACCAAGTTATGGTTCCCTGTTGGTCTGCATGAATCAAATTAGCAATATTGTCACCTAAATGGGACACTTGTGTGTACTAAACTGTAAAAAAGATAGGTTTGACTCTGGGTATCATGTTGTGCACTGGATACAGCTGCCTTCACACAAAGTTCTCTTTTTTGTAGTCATTAACCTTATCGCTTTAATTACAGCCTTTAAAGCAGAGGCAATGCCATAGCTTTTCATTCAGGACAGGCTAGAAATGCTGCAAATGTTGTCTGACAGGAAACTACACAAAATACATGGGATGTTCTGTGGTAATTTCCAGATGTTTAGTAGATTCCAGCTTGGGGAAATTACACAGATTGGTTTAATGAAGTGCTATTCAAGGGTTTCATTGCCATCTAATCTCACAACGACTGATTTTGAGGCCCATTGGCCAGATTTTCTGAGTTTTTTTTTAAAAAGGAGAGATTTTCTGACCCTCTGGTCCTGCAGTGGCAGTTGTTGAAGTCATTCCATGTGGAAGTATTGCTAAGTGCTCTCAGTAAATGGCCCTTCATCCTAGTGAGAGGGGGAGCTACTGAAGCAGCAAATGTGGAGATTTGCACAGTTTAGAATGCAAAGCACAGTTTTCTTTGGCTGGCAAATAGTGCAGACCACTTGAGGGCATGAAAACTGCTTCAATGAGTATGGGAGGGGCCTATTCTTGTTACAAGACAGTCATGTAGACATTGACAAAGACTGACAGGCAAACAGTTGGTGCACAGACAGTTTCTTGTGTTTAATTTGATGGTGAGTCTGATGTATTTTAGGACGGGCAAGGAGTAAGCTTTAGCGAAATCCATTGATTTGTTTCTTATTGTAGAACTTCAGCAGTTGATTTATGGTACCACATGGTCAGACTGGACTCTTCAATAAACATCATATCAAAGATAAAGTCAGAAAATGCAAAGTCAGTGTTAGTTGTGACAGTCTAGGTTTGAAATTGTGAATGGCAGATTTCATATATGGCCCTTTTAATTGCTCTTTCTACAATCCTGTATGCATTAGTCTTTTTTTGCCATTAGCCCACTTAGAATAAATTAGTTAAAATACATAGCGTGATGCCTGCACGTAAATTGCATGCGCAGGACATACAAGTGCATTAAGTGCACCAAAGTGAAGATTGCCAATGGGAATATCCACTGTCTTAATTCACATTACCTTTGATGAAAATGTATTAAGTGAGTAAACCAGTTAGATTAGTTTGGACAATGAGACAATATTCTGTGTAAAAGCCATGCTGGGAGGCCAAAGCTTTTGTATTAACAAATGATTGGGCTCTGCTCTCCTGCTGTACAGTCAGCAGCATTTAAAGGGTAAAAAAAGAAAATCAGTGTAAAGCCACCCAAATGACTAAAAGACCCATGAGAGGATGTAGCAGCCTCAGGTAGAATCAGCCATTGATAGTGCGGAGACAAATCTACATTGTAGTTCTGGAGGGGTGGCCGGAGTTGGGGGAGCATTTCTAACCTAATTCACATGGAAGAGGAAACAGAAAAAAATATTTACCCTTATAAATTGCCCTTCATGACCCCTGGATATCCTAAAACACTTTACAGCTAATGAGGTAATTTTGAAATGTGGTCTCAGTTCCAATGTAGGAAATGTGGCAGCCAATTTTGCACAGCAAGCTCCCACAAACAGAAAAGCAACAATGGCCAGATAACCTGTTTTAAAAGGAGAGTTCAGGACAATGGGAAGAATTCTCCTGCTCTTCTTCAAAATGACACCATGAGCTTCTTTCCGCCCACCTAAAGAGGGCAGATGTGGCCTCGGCTTAACATCTCATCCGAAAGATGGCACCTCTGACAATGAGCACACCTTCAGTGCTGCACTGGAATGTCAGCCAAGGTTACGTTCTAACCTTTTGACTCAGAGATGAGAATCGCTGTCAGGCATCTGGAAAGTGGATCAGCCACTTGTTTTGCATCCTGCCGGATCTTGCTTTCTATTGACTTTCTTCAACGATATAAAGCTTGCGGTTCGGACATATGACATATAAGGCAAATGTCTAAACTATTCCCTATCATGGTTGGGAATTGTTGGCACGCAACAAAAAAAAACCTCCAACCAGGTAAATGGCTTGCAGGGAAAACAAGGCCTGGCTTATCACCCATCCCTGGATTGGTGGGGTGGGGCTGGTGGGGGCAGGGTTAAGGCTCATGGCGAGCACACCTACTTGCTAACTCTCACGTCTGGACCTGCATTATACAGTTGGTAATGAGCAAGACTTGGATGTAAGCAAAAAACTGCAGATGCTGGAAATCCAGAACAAAAACAAAAATAAAAATACCTGGAAAAACTCAGCAGGTCTGACAGCATCTGCGGAGAGGAACACAGTTAACGTTTCGAGTCCGTATGACTAAGAGTATTCCTCTTCTCAGATGCTGTCAGACCTGCTGAGTTTTTCCAGGTATTTTTATTTTTGTTTTTGACTCGAACGTGATTGGACTTATTCATGCAGGACATCCGTTGAAGCACTGATATAACTGATGAGGAAACTCTGAGGCTTGGGATGACAGCTCCTTGAGGTATTAACTTGTGGCTGGATATGAGATCACATGCACATATCCATGGCTGGGAGCCTCTAATGTGATTGGGTTACAGGGAAGTAAGCAGCTACTGCTGAAACTCTGCACCTCCATTTATTGGACTATGGTCAAAGCCCCATGATGTGGTCAGAAGTATGGTGGCCAGAGACCTGCACAACTTGTGAGATGTCTCTCATCACACTACTTGTTTCTGAACTTCACCTAGTCAGGGCCTACCCTGTATCTGTCAGTTGTTTAATGATCGCCCTCCTTGAAGTCAGTAGTAAGTGAGATATCACCAAGATAACAGATCTGATGATAAGAATTCAGGATCAGTTTTGATACTCTCTGGCAGACTCAATACTCTCTCTAAAGAGATGGGACATATCTGAATATTGCTGATTGGCAAGACAGCCTGGCTCACTAATGGAACATGGAGGCTTTGACATGTCCAAACAAGCCACTGTTCTAATGGATGGGGTGGTTGTGATAAACATGAAGCACCACAGACTATGGTAGATTATTTGCCGGACATTACATATCGGATTAAAATTAGGGATTGCTGGCTCCTAATGCAGTCTGCAGGTTATTCACGAGGGTAGTCTGATGAATCATAAACCATTAAACTGAGGGAGACTGTGACCTAGCGGTAATGTTACTGGACTAGTAACCCAGAGGCCCAGACTAATGCTCTGGGCACATGGCAGCTAGTGGAATGTAAATTTGATTAATAAAATTAAATTTTTTAATTTAAAAAAAAAATCTGGAACTGGTAGCTAGGGTCAGATTTCGGCCGCTGTGGTGAGTAGCTCAAGTTGGGAAATTTCCTAACTCATCTGACCCCCTCAGTAAAAGTGCCCCAAATCGCAAACATTTTTGCCCTGGATGCGAGTTGGAGTTGGGTCTGCTGACTGCAGAACCAAAAGTGGGCGGCTGTGGGGGCGGGCAAGTACGGAACGGTGCTTATTAGAAGTCCCACCTTGGTTTTCTGGGGCTTCATTCCATTTGTTTTAGAAGATTTTAGACCCGCTAGCCCTCAACCACCCCCCCCACTCCCACCCTCACCATCCACTCCCTGCCCAATGCTCCCTAATACCCTGCATGCAAACTAAGTTGAGCATCCATAATAAATAGTCCTTAAGGAAATGGCAACAAAGAGCTCTAATGAAAATGCTGGAACAGATGCCTGTCAATCAAAGCAGTCCAGCAGATGTTTTCTTTCAACAATCACTGTCAGCTGCAGCCATTTCCTTTTACAGTTTAAAGAATGGAGGATTTAAAATCTTCAGATCAGACGGTTAAACAGAACTCATCTTCCCTCTGTCATACCATTTACTAGCAGTGGGAAAAGTGGCAGACAGCCCACACACCCAAAGCCCAGTTAAGCCACTTAACTCCACTGGCATTTTACCAGCTGCTGAGGGTCCCTCTACCCCATGGTAGACCATACAGTGAGACCTGATGGCATCCCAGTGGGCTCTGGGGCTTGCAAAGGGGAATTCTCCTTTTCAGGTACTCTTTGGGCCCCCTGGTAACAATGGGATGAATGCACCATTTTCAGGTTGACCAACTAACTAGTGGGGTGCCACAAGTATCAGTGCTGTGACCTTAACCATTTACAACCTATATTAATGACTTGGATGAAGGGACAGAGTGTATTATAGCCAAATTTGCTGAGAAAACAAAGATAGGTAGGAAAGCAACTTGTGAGGAGGACCCAGTCTGCAAAGGGATATGGATAGGTTAAATAAGTGGGCAATAATCTGGCAGATGGGGTATAAGATGATAAAATGTGAGGTTGTCTACTTTGGCAAGAAAAATAGAAAAGCAGAATATTATTTAAATGAAGAGAAATCGCACAATTCTATGGTACAGAGGGATCTGGGTGTCATTGTACGTAAATCACATAACATTAGAATGCAGGTACAAGTGATCAGGAAGGCAAATGGAATGTTAGCCTTTATTGCAAGAGTGAAGGGGTTTAAAAGTAGGGAAGTCTTGCTACAACTGTAAAGGTCATGGGTGAGACCACACCTGGAGTTCTGTACAGTTTGGATCTCCTTATTTAAGGAGGAATATACTTGCTTTGGAGGAAGTCCAGAGAAGGTTCACTAGATTCATTCTTGGGGGGAATGGATTATCTTAGGAGGAAAGGTTGAGGCGGTTGGTCCTATACTCATTGGAGTTTAGAGAAATGAGAGATAATCTTATTGAAACCTATAAGACTGAGGGGGCTTGACTGTCTAGATACTGAGAGGATGTTACCCCTCATGGGGGAATCTAGAACTAGGGGGCACAAGTTTAAAAATAAGGGGCCTCCCATTTAAGGTGGAGCTGAGGAGAAATTTCTTCTCTCAGAGGGTCATTAGACTTTGGAATTCTGTTCCCCAGACAGCAGCGGAGGCTGGGTCATTGAATTTATTCAAGGCAGAGTTAAATTTTTGATTGACAAGGGAGTCAAAGGTTATGGAGGCAGGCAGGAAAGTGGAGTTAAGGCCACATCTCCTATTGAATGGCGGAGCAGGCTCGAAAGGTTGAATGCCACCCCCCCCCCACCCCCAGGCTGCTATTTCATACGTACATCTGACAAAAGAGATGATGGTGCAAAGCAAAAGAGGGTGGTAATAGGACAAGTGAAGAAGCGAAAGATGGGTCCAGAGGAGCTGCAAATGGAAATAGCAAAATTTAAGGCACAGGTCAGCAACTCAGTTAGTCACAGTCATGTAAATAAGAGAGACATGTTTCGTGAGTCACTTTAGTGTTGAGGGTTAGCACAGGCAAAGCATCTTTGTTGCTTTTAATATTGATGGGATTAGCAAAGTTTGTAATTCCTGCAAATATACTGAGTACCGTTCATCGAACAGTTTAATGTTCAATAATAAAAACAAAAAATTGCTGATGCTGGAAATCCAAAACAAAAACAGAATTACCTGGAAAAACTCAGCAGGTCTGGCAGCATCGGCGGAGAAGAAAAGAGTTGACGTTTCGAATCCTCATGACCCTTCAACAGAACAGAACAGTTCTGTTGAAGGGTCATGAGGACTCGAAACGTCAACTCTTTTCTTCTCCGCCGATGCTGCCAGACCTGCTGAGTTTTTCCAAGTAATTCTGTTTTTGTTAACGTTCAATAAATTGGCCCAGTGGGTTACAACCGGAGCTGTGAGTCTGACAGTGTATTTCTCAATAATTTAGTTTCAATGCTCTTAAATAGACTGATCAGTTTCTCTGGGCGTCAGATAACATGATGACCAAAAAATAACCCTTAGCTTTTTACAATGCCGGCAACCAACTATGGCACGTCATATTCCTAATGAGGCTCTAGAGAACAAAACTGATTGTATTGATGGATAAATAGAGGACCATCAACCTCACATGCCCAGTATTGAATTACTGTGACCTCTAATCTATGATACAGCCATATAAGAGGTAATTTTCAGGGGCTCATTGTGGAGTCTCATGACATGCGAGCATGGATTGGTGTTAACACTGTAGCTCCATTTCTTTGACTCATGCCACCCAAATGTAGGATCTGCTTTGGCATTGAAGCCTCACAAAATAACCTCTACAATATCTACAAACCATTCATAACCACATAGCATAGACCCAGTTCCCAGGGTGCATGCATCTTTCTTTTAATACGCTTTTTATTTTCAGTACACCTACTGTATAATGTATTAAAGATCATTCACATGCATAAAGCCCCATTTTAACCCTGACTGCCCAGAGAAACTACAAAAGTGGCTGTTCAAATGGCCTGTGTAGAAACATACTTGTAGTTTTAATGACATTTATGTATATTCAATTTTAATTGTGGCTTAATGGCTCAGATATTCACTTGAAAAATGGCACAATAGCCTAATTCAATACAAAAATGGTGTCAAGTATTTATGCTTAACATTTTGATTGTTCATGGAACATTTTGCAGTTTTCTCTCTGCTGGATTTTTACTAACTATTTTTCCATGCTGCACTGTGGCACAAATTGTGCTTCTCAGTTTCCTACTTGCTGATGGCTAACAGCCTGACTTAACATATGCACTGCAGGTTCAACAGTTAACACTGCATTGCTGAATGTGAAACTATATGCAGGAACCTCTTCTAATATGTGGTGCAGGTATGATTTCCTATTCCTCGCCCACAAATTATTACTTGATAAATTTGCAACGATTGTACATCACCATTCGTCTTCAGTGTAAACGTCACCGTACATCAGCAGCCTGGATTATAATGGCTATCAGCCTACACCACCTGAAAAAATTAAATAAAAGCAGACCCATTACTTTCACAGTACATGTAAATATTTCTTTCCATATATTCTAAAAATAATAGATGCCCTAGAGTGATTTTGAAACCATAATCATCTCATTACTGTCTTGTAATAGATTCTAATGATCCACTATTCTATACACAACAAAAGAATGGGGTTTAATAAGCAGACTAATGTGGGTGGACTGGTGGGTAGCATTTTCCAGAGAAGCTCATCACTGACTAAGGTTCCAACTCAGGTTGGACACATTGCCAGAGGTATCATTAGATGACCCTCCCACATCCAACTGCCTCACCCTACGCTCCTGCAATTGATTGCCTGACACATCCATTATCACAGCTCACCACCACTACCCACCCACCCCCCACCTCCCCACCCCCCACCGCCCATCCAACACCAAATAGAAAGCAAACAGACTCTGATAACCGAATGGACGATTCTTGACCATCAGCCAAACAGTTTTGGCCTCCAGTAGATGTGCAACTAATAAACAAAAGTCATAGAAGTCCTTAAGGTTATGAAGAGTTATGATAATAGCAGATTCCACACACACACCCCACCCACCCCGGTCAGCGAGAGAATAAAGAGAACTAAACTTAGGTTGCTCACGAGTAGAATTTAGGGAGGTGAATGTAGCACCAGTAAGCTGAGTTCACCTTCAGGTTGGCACACATACTGGATCACAATATCAACAGTGTTTAGGTGAAAACGTTAAGCTTTCATGCAACCACTAAAGCGAGCTGTACAATAAGCAATGCAAAATGGCTGAGCCAACATGGGAATGGGCTCTCAGCCGGTAGAGGGCAATAGCAAAAAATGGCATGACCTATTTCTTTTTCTCTTCCCTGTAGATCAAATTCCCTTTTGTATTAAGTAACAATGCCAAAAAAATAACTAAGATGAATAAATGCAAACAGCATTTTTGCAACAAAATGAACTCAAAGTGAACATGGGTGCCCAAAGAATGCAACTTTTAAACATAAGAAACAAAAATGACTTTGTGAAATATGTAAGGATTGCAACAAACTATATGCATACTGGCCCTCCAAACACATTTCACAGGGGTAGACTACCCTCCAGCCACTGGGGTTTTTTCTTCCCCCAAATATTAGCATTAACCCTGAAGTGTAAAATCTGTTAAATGTTTCAGGAGGCATCTTTGACAAGTTGAGCATCTCAGAGCAGGCACCAAGAGAATAGGGTTAGTGGCTGGATGTGCAAAATGTCTAGCACTATAGGATGAGGGCCTGGGCTGGGAGCTGCAAGATGGATCAGATGGCTGCATCAGAACAGGGGCCTGTACTGGAGACTGCAAACTGAACGAGTTAAACTGGAGCTGTGGAAGATGTAGACAGCTCAGCCAGTATGATAGGGTTTGCAGGAACAGGCTGGATGGGTGAGGAGTGTTCACCATGGCTGACAGACCCATAGCCAGAAGTGGAGCAGGTCACAGAGCCAGTGCAGAAGGAAGGTACCTTATAGCTTTCAGATCTCTTGACTTGATAAGTGGTGCTTTGTAGCTGTGAACTAAAGAACTTGTGAATTTGCAATGACTGCCATTGTCAACAGAGGTAACCTAGTAGCGTTGGCAGGTCTGTGACTTTTTGACATCAGCATGAAAGTGGACCAGGACACCAACATCAACTCAGGTGAGTTGCTCTGGGAGCCCTCAACATTGACTCCGAACTCCGTGAAGCCTCATGGCATCAGGTCAAACATGGGCAAGGAAACCTCCTGCTGATTACCACGTACCGCCCTCCCTCAGCTGATGAATCAGTGCTGCTCCATGTTGAACACTCCTTGGAGGAAGCACCGTAGGTGGCAAGGGTCACAGAATGTACTCCGAGTGGGGGACTTCAATGTCCATCACCCAGAGTGTCTCAGTAGCACCACTACTGACCAAGCTGGCCGAGTCCTAAAGGACATAGCTGCTAGACTGGGTCTGCAGCAGGTGGTGAGGGAACCAACAAGAGGGAAAAACATAATTGACCTCATCCTCACCAACCTGCCTGTCGCAGATACATCTATCCATGATAATATCGGTAGGAGTGACCACCGCACCACCTTCACACTGAGGATACTCTCCATTGTGTTGTGTGGCACTACCACCGCGCTAAATGGGATAGATTTTGAACAGATCTAACAACTCAAAACTGGACATCCATGAGGTGCTGTGGGCCATCAGCAGCAGCAGAATTGAACTCAAACACAATCTGTAACCTCATGGCCCGGCATATCCCCCACTCTACCATTACCATCAAGCCAGTGGATCAACACTGGTTCAAGAAGGAGTGCAGGAGGGCATGCCAGGAGCAGCACCAGGTATACCAAAAATGAGCTGTCAACCTGGTGAAGCTATAACATTGGACTACTTGTGTGCCAAACAGCATAAGCAACAAGCGATAGACAGAGCTAAGTGATCCCACAACCAATGGATCAGATCTAAGCTCTGCAGTCCTGCCACACCCATTCGTGAATGGTGGTGGACAATTAAATAACTTACTGGAGGAGGAGGTTCCACAAATATCCACATCCTCAATGATGGAGGAGCCCAGCACATCAGTGAAAAAGACAAGGCTGAAACATTTGCTACAATCTTCAGCCAGAAGTACCGAGTAGATGATCCTCCGGAGATACTCAGTATCACAGATGCCAGTCTTCAGCCAATGCAATTCACTCCACGTGACATCAAGAAATGGCTAAAGGCACTGGAAACTCCAAAGGCTACGGGCCCTGACAATATTCCAGCAATAGTCCTGAAGACCTGTGCTCCAGAACTTGCCACACCCCAAGCCAAGATGTTCCAGTACAGCTACAACACCGGCATCTACCCGGCTATGTGGAAAATTGCCCACGTATGTCCTGTACACAAAAAGCAGGACAAATCCAACCCGTCCAATTACCACCCCACCAGTTTACTCCCGATCATCAGTAAAGTAATGGAAGGGGTCATCAACAGTGCTATCAAGTAGCACTTGCTTAGCCATAACCTGCTCACTGACGCCCAGTTTGGGTTCCACCAGGGCCACACAGTTCATGAGCTCATTATAGCCTTGGTTCAGACATGGACAAAAGAGCAGAAATCCCGAGGTGGGATGAGAGTGACTGCCCTTGACATCAAGGCTGCATTTGACTGAGTGTGACATCTAGGAGCCCCAGCAAAACTGGAGTCAATGGGAATCAAGGGGAAAACTCCCCTCTGGTTGGAGTCATACCTAACACAAATGAAGATGGTTGTGGTTGTTGGAGGTCAGTCATCTTAGCTCCAAGGCATCATTGCAGGAGTTCCTCAGAGTAGTGTCCTCATCCCAACCATCTTCAGCTGCTTCATCACTGACCTTCTTTCCGTCATAAGGTCAGAAGTGGGGATTTTCACTAATGATTGCACAATATCCACCATTTGCAACTCCTCAGATACTGAAGCTGTCCATGTCGAAATGCAGCAAGACCTGGAAAATATCCAGGCTTGGGCTGACAAGTGGCAAGTAACATTCGCACCACACAAATGCCAAGCAATGACCACCTCCAACAAGAGAGAATCCAACCATCACCCCTTGATGTTCATTGGCATTACCATCACTGAATCCCCCATTGTCAACATCCTGGGGGTTACCAGAAACTGAACTGGACTAGCCACATAAATACTGTGGCTGCAAGAGCAGGTCAGAGGTTATGAGTCCTGTGACGAGTGATTCACCTCCTGACTCCTCAAAGCCTGTCCACCATCTATAACGCACAAGTCAGGAGTGTGACGGAATACTCCCCACTTGACTGGATGAGTGCAGTTCCCACAACACTTGACACCATCCAGGACAAAGCAGCCTGCTTGATTGGCACCACACCCACAAACCTTCACTCCTTCCACCACCTATGCACAGTAGCAGCAGTGTGGACCATCTACAAGATGCACTGCGGGAATTCACCAAGGCTCCTTTGTCAGCACCTTCCAAACCCACAACCACTATCATGTAGAAGGACAAGGGCAGCACAGGAAGCTCTCCTCCAAGTCACTCATCATCCTGACTTGGAAATATATCGCTGTTCCTTCACTGTCGCTGGGTCAAAATCCTGGAACTGCCTTCCTAACAGCACTGCGGGTGTACCTTAACTACATGCACTGCAGCGATTCAAGAAGGCAGCTCACCACCACCTTCTCAAGGGCAGCTAGGGATGGGCAATAAATGCCAGCAAAGCCCACATCCCCTGAATGTATAAAAAAGGAAAGCCATTAAATTCTACCCATTCAGTGGGTGAAACATTCCAAGATCCTGAATCAACAGCGATACTTCACATGCAGCAGACAAATTGGAAAACTGCACATGTATTTCTGATCTTGCTGGTTGCATGTGAGGCCTCTGAAATCTCAGCTCTATGATTTCTGTAACTTTCTGGGTTGCTCTATTCCATCAGTTGTTGTGACCAGTTCCATTCACATTGTTAATGCCTCTTATGCAACTTTGTGAATATGTTTTTGTCTAGCAAGTGGATTAAATTACACATCAGCCATGATCTAATTAAATGGCAGAACAAGCACAAGGGGTTGAATGTTCGACTCCGGTTCCTATGTTTGGGAGTTGCCAGATGTCAGAGAAGATTCATACAGGACAGAAATGCATAAGTGCATTACACACAGGCTTGGAGGCTTATTTTAGGACTGCCTCTGATGGCACTCTTAATATAAGTGGAAATGAAATAACTGTTCAGTTCTGCCTCTTTGAGAGCTCCGAAACTATGCAGTTATTTTACTCAGATATGGGAAAGACATATTGATATATGAGGATATTATTTTATAATCATATGTTGTGCTGATGATGAACTAGATGTCACTGGAAAAGGCCTCAGTTGCTGGTTTCCTCACCTCTAAATTTCCGTTGTCTAATTAACATCCTGTGTGTTTCATACCCTCCCCAGTGAACTGAGCTAATCTGTGCTCTAATCTTCCAACACCATTTACGCGCTCAGTAATTTCTACAGGCTTAATTTTGTTTTAATGTTGTTTTTGCATCTTTTTGAATAAAAAATATAATCACTTTTCAGGTTTGGTACTGTGAACTGTTGATGAAGTAGCATCCTCCCTCCTGATACTTTAGGAAATTCATTATCTCACAGACGTATATGAAAAAGATAAAATGACAAACTGTGCTAATTAATAGTGTATGTTTATTTAGTGCAAAGTATTTGATTTTCCCCAGTGTAGCTGTTCCTGTGATAAGATATTTATCTTGCATCCCTTGAAAGATAGCGTGTGTGTGTGTCTGTCTGTGTGTGTGTGTAAGTAATCCTGGCATTGTTTCTTCATTATTCAGTATGGATTCACACAGTCTCAGTAATATGTAAAATTAAAAGCATTCTTTAAAAAAACAATAGAATAAAAGTTGTTCAGTGTTCGGAATCTCTTATTTCTTTTATTGCTTCTAATGAAATTCTTAAATACCACGAAGAGCAAATCAATTACCGCTGGCTTCTGTCATGAGCCTTAAAGAGCACCATTAGAATAGTACAGCTTTGTCTAAGCTTGCAAAGGGCAGGAAGATATTCCCACTCTCAAAATCTCAAATTCCCAAATTTGGACTGCTCCCTCATTAACACAGTTGCAGGATTTTTGAATCATAATGTTGTAGTTAACTCCACAGGCCATGCAAGTTATCAAGAGCTAATGGGCTGAATTTAGATATTATTCTGGATCTCTAATGCTTTCAACCTTACACCTGGAAGAAAAGATCTTCTCCTTTACCTAGTTAGCGAATACAAGCTGAATCAGCAATTTAGGCATTTCACTTTTCCATTGCTTTGCCAGCATTCTGAATTCAACCTTTGAAAAGAAACCAACCTTTTTGATAGATTACAATAGCAAGGATTTGTGGTCAGCAGCAAAGTGACAGCACTCACTGCTGACGTCACTGACAGTTGTCCACAAAAAATCCAGTGATCTCTGTGCTGTGGGGGTTTTCACCTTTCCCAAAGTTAACATTAATCTGGCGGAAAGTCAAGGGGGACCTCCAGGCGTCCAGCAACAGTGATATCATCGAAAAAAAGCAAACGGTTAATTACATCGAAGAATCCTCACCGACAGCAAAACAGGAAGTAAAATGCACTTTTTAAAATAAATTTTACCGAAAGCAAAATAAAGATTGTAACACACACAATAGAAGGTGCGATATCAAGCGAATTTTAAAAGAATATCTTGTATTAGAAAACTCTGGAATTTTTATCGTAAGAAAAATTTGATGTTAGACAAATATAAAATTAGTCTTTCAAGGCCAGAGTGGTTGTTCAACAGTAGTTATGACTTAATACACGACTGAAGGCCCAGTTGCACCCCAGGAATAAGTGCAATTTTTGAGGGATTTTAATAGTGATATTCTAGCATAATAAGGAAGCACTCTTCAGTTCAGTGATTGCTGTCTGTAGGGACGTCAATGTGCCCCCTGTGGAGAAGCAAGGAATCACTGATAGCAACTTCTGTATTTCCACCTTTAACTGTGCACACCAGAAGTTGCTGTCAGTTTTGCAGGGTAATGACAAACACAGATATGGTCTGTGTGGTTCATTTACAAATGCCGCGCAGCCTGTTTGCTCCCTGCACTGTATATTCCTGACTGCTGCGTGGCAGTGCACTCATGCAGCTTAGAAGTGAACATTGGCCATATCTTATCACATAGTCAACCCAATGATGTTGATAATCAGCAATGTTCAAAACAATTGTGATAACGGAGAGTGGAACATTTTTTTTTAAATGTAATGACCTATTTATCAGAGATGCATTACTAATTAGAATGTTTATATTTACTGCACAGGACTAATGATCAACTGGTGGCTTTCTTGTCAAGATACAGGAACATGAACTTTCTGAAGTCGCATGGCAGAGACAATGCAAGGTATTGTGTCTTTCATTTTTGGCACTAAGCTTGAATATGTTTGACTTAGAATTGATTTTACAGAGCTATAGCAGTGACTTGGCCAAATTTTGGACAACGGCTACCTTGCTGGTATTCAGATTTCCTATCCAGCCCCAGTTGTGCCGTTGAGCCTCGGGACCTACAGAAAGGTTATTCTATCGAATCGGAGCTATGAAGACTTTGGAACAGTGAAAGTTAGAACCTTTGAACTTTAAGTGGAGAAAAGGTACCTACAACAATATTTGGATGTGAGTCGAGCTTTTTTTTTAGTTCATCATTTATTCACCCAAATGTCATTGGTTTTATCACCAAACCAGTTCAGAATGTTGGCAAAATTAACCTTGTATTCTTTATACAAATGCATGAAGCTGCCCCAATATTATTTACCCAGACACCAGATAGATGTATTTTGAACTGCCCTACTTACCCTGCAATTCAGAATGGGGAGAGACATGACTTGAAACCTTTAAGCCTGACAAACTCAATGAGCAGCAAATAATGAAAAGATTTGTAATGTACAAAGCAGGAAATTGCCTAGAAGGGATTTATTTACACTGATATAAAATCTGCTGCATTTATGCTTGAGCTGATTTGATATAAAATCAGTAGCTGTCCTAGGTATCTAGGTAGAATTTTATGCTACTGGAGGTGTGATATGATGTGATATGTAATACAATATACTTTGACTGCTTGTGAACCAGTTACATTTTCTTCCTTATCTCTTCAGTGCAATTTCTATACCACTGGATCCATTCTAAAATAACTCAAACATGCACAAGCTTGTAATTTACAAGTAATTTAAAGTCTGAAGCAGCAGTTAACCTGCTAGTGTTGGTGTTTTCCCTCTTGGCTGGAGAAAGTCCATGCAGCCTAAGGATAGCAAAACCAACACACTGGCCTGTATACGAGGAAGATCAGAGGACTTCAGCTGCCTGGCCATTGGTGGTCATGTTTTTTTAAATGGCTCTCTCTGATCTATGACTATTTTTCAGCCAACTAGAATTTCTGGTTGGGCCTGGAGCAGGCTGTGCAAATCCTACCCAAGCCAGGTAAGAATGGCCTGGAATTTGTTAGGTTTTTGACTGCAAGCTATGGGCATTTGTTGACAACACTTCTCTGAATCTGACCATGAAAGTCCTGAAGTTGGAGCCTGTCATTCAGTGTTCTGCCACAAGCTGCACTGTGGAGCTCCTACTGCAGAGCCAGCAATCAGTAATATTTGATGAGAACGTCCCCCTTTCTGCTCTACTATCATTGTTTGAAACACCCCAAAGGGGTGCAACTGGGATTTTAATCACAATCTGGATAAGAGCTATTGCTGAAGGACAACAAGACAAAAATACTGGAATGTTGCTATGTTTCTCCATTATTCATGAATACTTTATGTGTGAATAATCACTAGACTGTCTAGATAATTTAAAATTTTTGAAGTTTGTTCATGATATTTCAGTTGTACCTTAACCCCATGTATAAGTCCTATCTTTACTTCACTCTATGTAAAAGATTTTACAAAAAGTGATTTGATCTTAGTGCTGTTTATTTCCTGGTTGGCTGCCTGTGAGAATTCTTTAATGGAATTGGCTGTTTAGATAGCTTGATGACACCATTGCAGTTCCACACTGGGAATCCCACAATTAATTGCACGTTGGGAGATATGCAGCTCTTGCTACAGAGATGATATGACTTGAACACATCAGAGAGAGATAATGAGATTACCCAACCCCCACATAGAGCCAGTTCCTATTCATACCCATAAACCTTAGATAAAGTTGCTCAGTAATTTCAAAAAGGAAGAAATGAAAGGAGCGATCCAGAATACTGTTTGATACTGTAGTTGTTTTTACTGCCTATTTTGTTTCAATTATGAAGCTCAGCTCAGCTCAGCACCCAGCTTATAAAAGACGGATGCATTCTAAGCTGGTAACGGTTCCTTCATACTGTGCCCAGTGTAACCTTGGGTTTTGAACTCCTCACATGCTGATTCAGTAAAAAGAATCCAAATCAAAAATTTAAACCAGACAAAAAAAACGCAGTTTTGTCACACTGGGTAAGATTGAGTGAAGGTGTGTTATCAGGAAAGCATTCAAAGCTATCACACTAAAATTGGCTCCATTGTGCCCCATCTGATTTTCCTCTCTGTGCTACCCCTAGTCAATGCTTAACACCCCAGGCACTAAATTATAAAATCTATCCCATTATATCTAATTACAGCAAAGTAGCAGTCAACAAAGTGAATAGGACCTGAACTATACAACCAAAATGGCTCATTTTTGATTGAAAGTCTTGATATCCAGTTTCACTGCTGCTGTGCTATTGGCCATTTGCCCTTGATGAGACAATAATGATCTTTTGGCAATGTTTTTTGTGCAACATCTCACATTAGCATTGGTATTAGTAGTCCTCAGGGATCCTGTGGGTATCTCATTATTGGATCTGCTCTTCTTGGCTTGTTGCTTTTTAATCAGACATTTCATTTTGTAAATTGGGCATGTTCTCACTGGAAATGAGAAGGTTGAAAGATGATAGGATTGCTTTTTTTAGGATTCTGGAGGAAAGACAATGCTAGTCACCTTGTCCGGAACATTTGAACCAGAGGACATGGCCTGCACTTGAAGTGGGATAAATTTATGTCGGCTAGCATATGTTTATCTTTCTTTGGGTAAATATTCAGGCAGCCAAAGGAAGTTTTCACCTTCCTTTCTAGGTAAGTAGAGACTGCTACTGCTCTCATTTAACTCAGTGCTCAAATTCCTGTTCTTGGCTGTCTGCTGCATTGTTCATTATGAGTATCTTACATCGCAGATCCTAATCAAATTACTGCCTAAAGTGCCAATAGGTAATGCATTCAGCGCACTCACTTAAAAAAAGGTTTGTTGTGTTCTGACCAGTGCGATGGGTCTACTTTGGTGGACCTACTAATACTATTAGCCAGTGTTTTCTTGCAAGAATCAACACAATTTAAGAGTGTCACTAATATAACAATTATATGGCCCATGCCAACTAAAAGAAGCTCAACATAAGCAGTACGATCCCAACAAAAACAAAGGGAACCATCCCAGCTAAACCATAGAGTTTAATACAGCAAGACTGCTCCCTGATTATTGCTGCAAACATATTGAAAGCTAATGTTTCCCTCACTGCGTTTAACGGAGGGTAAATGAAGAAGACCAAGAAAAGGAATTGTAGGGTATTGGACTCAAAAGAAATGGGCTATCCACACCCACCATAACTTTGCAACCATATATTCAAGCCCAAGCATACCCGGTGACAGAGATGAAATACGCTTTGCAGGCAACATAATCATGTAAGAAATAGCAGGAATAAGCCAAGCAGCCCCTTAAGCCTATTTCACAGTATAATAAGATCATAGCAGATCTTCTATCTCAACATAACTTTCTTACCCTTTATCCAAAACTCCTTTTTTAATATCTAAAAAGCCATAGGGACATAGGAGCAGGAGTAGGCCATTTGGCTGCTCGAGTCTGCTCCCCTGTTCCACTACCTCAACGCCATCTTCCTGCAGTATCCCCGTATCCCTTGATGTCATTGGTACTTGGAAACCTATCGATGTCTGCTATGGACATACTCAATGACTCAGCCTCCACGGTACTCTGGGATGGAGAATTCCAAAGATTCACCATCCTCAGTGAAGAAATTCCTCCGCATCTTGGTCCTAAATGACCTACCTCTTATTCTGATACACCATCCTCAGTTCCAGACCCTTCAGCCAGGGAAAAGATCCTTCCTGCATTTACCCTGTCAAGCCCTATAAGAATTTTGTACATCTCAATGAGGTCACCTCTCATTCTTCTAAACTCTTGAGAACACAAGTGCAATTTCCTCAATCTTTCCTCATAGGTTAATCCCTCCATCCCAGTGATTAGACTGGTGAACATTCATTGCACTCCCTCTATGGCCAGAATGCCCTTCCTTAGGTAGGGAGACCAAAATTGCACACACTGCTCCAGGTGTGGTCTCACCAAGACTCTATACAACTGCAGCAAGACCTCCATACTCGTGTACTCAAATCCCCTTGCAATAAAGGCTAACATACCATTTGCCCTCCTAACTGCTTGCTGCACCTGCATGTTAGCTTTCAATGACTTATAAACAAGGACATCCTGGACTCTTTGAACATCAACACTTCCCAATCTCTCCCCATTTAAGAAATACTCTGCATTTCTGTTTTTCCTACCAAAGTGGATAACTTCACATTTTTCCACATTATATTCCATCTGCCATGTTCTTTCCCACTCACTTTGCCTGTTAAAATCCCCTTGAAGCCTCTTTGCATCCTCCTCACAGCTCACATTCCCGCCAGGTTTTGTGTCATCAGTGAACTTGGAAATATTACATTTAGTCCCCACGTACAAATCATTGAGGTAGATTGTGAATAGCTGGGGCCCAAGCACTGATCCTTGCAATACCCCAACTAGTCATAGCCTGCCAACCTGAGAATGACCCATTTATCCCTAATCTCTGTTTTCTGTCCATTAACCAATCTCCATCCAGGCCAGTATATTTCTGCCAATCCCAAGTGCTTTAATTTTTCTTACTATCCTCTTGAGTGGGACCTTATCAAAAGCCTCCTGAAAATCCAAGTACACCACATTCAATGGTTGTCCCTTATCTATCCTGCAAGTAACATCCTCAAAAAATTCCAACAGATGCGCCAAACGTGATTTCCCTTTCATAATTCCATGTTGACCCTGCCTAATCTCACCATTATTTTCGAAGTGTCCAGTTATCGCATCCTTTATAATAGATTCTAGCATTTTCTCTACTACTGATGTCAGGCAAACAGGCCTGTAGTTCCCCTTGTCCTCTCTATCCTTTGTTAAATAGTGGGGTTACACTTGCCACCTTCCAATTCTCAGGCACCATTCCAGAATCCATAGCATTTTGAAAGACAGTCACCAATGCATCCACCATCTCTACAGCCTCCTCTTTCAACACTCTGGGATATAGATCATCAGGTCCAGGGGATTTATCAACTATCAGTTCCACTAGTTTCTCCAGCATTACTTTTTTCACTAATACTAATTTCTTTCAGGCCTTCAATCTCACTAGTCCCTTGTCACGCCGACATTTCGGGGATGTTTTTGTATCTTCCTCCATGAAAACAGACACAAAATATTTGTTTAGTTTCTCTGCCATTTCCTTATTACCCATTATAAATTCTCCATTCTCTGCTTGTAATGGGCCCACATTTGTCTTTATTAACCTCTTCCTTTTTGCATACCTACATATAGGCTGGGTAAATCTAATTAGCACTAGTTCTGAGGAGGACAAATTCCTGGAATGTATACGCGATGGTTTTCTAGAACATGTATGTTGAGGAACCAACTAGGGAATGGGCTATTTGATATCTAGTATGATATAATGAGAAAAGGCTAATTAATAATCTCATTGTAAAGGAGCTTTTACAGACAGGTTTAATATTCCTCACTAGTTTACTTTCATGTTCTATTTTCTCTTTCTTTATCAATTCCTTGATTCACCTTTGCAGAATTTCAAAATGCTTCCAATCCTCAGGCTTACTATTTTTTGGCCACCTTATAAGCCTCCTCCTTTGATCTAATAGAACCTTTCACTTCTTTTGTTAGCCATAGTTGGATCATTTTTCTTGCTGGCTTTTTGTGCCTTAAAGGAATGTAAATTTGTTGTAAGCCATATATTAATTATTTAATGATAGTCATTACCAGTTTACCGTCATGACTTTTAATGTAGTTCCCCAATCTACCAAAGCCAACTTGCTTCTCATACCTTCATAGTTTCCTTTGTTTATATCATTTTCAAATTTCATGTAAAATTCCATCATATTATGATCACTCTTCCCCAAAGGCTCCTTTACAATGAGATTATTAATTAGCCTTTTCTCATTATATCATACTAGATATCAAATAGCCCATTCTCTAGTTGGTTCCTCAACATACATGTTCTAGAAAACCATCGTGTATACATTCCAGGAATTTGTCCTCCTCAGAACTAGTGCTAATTAGATTTACGCAGCCTATATGTAGATTGAAATACCCCATGCTTCCTGTATTACCTTTGTTACATGCACCTCAGATCTCCTGATTTATAGCATGCCCTTATCACTACTATTTGGTGATTTTTAAACAACTCCTACCAAAGTTTTCTGCCCTTTGCTATTACTTAGCTGAACTTCCCATCTAAGATCCTCTCTCACTAATATACTGATCCCATCTTTTATTAACAGTACAACACTACCCCCTTTTTCTTTTTACCTATCCTTCCTAAATGCACAAACTTTCAGTTCCCAGCCTTGGTTATTCTACCTCATTCTCAAATGCACTCAACAACTGAGGATCCACAGCTCTCTGGGATAGAGAATTCCAAAGATCCACCAACCTCTGAGTGAAAAAACTTCTTTTCATCTCAGTCCTTTTTGGTCGATTTCCTATACTGAGATTATGACCTAGTTCTGGACATAGAGAAAACAGCCTGTCAGCATCTACCCTGTCAAGCCCATTTAAGATTTTATATACTTCAATGAGATCAACTTTTATTCTTCTAGACTCCAAAGAATTTAGACTCAATCTCTCCTCAGAGCATCGCAGGAATAAATCAAGTGAATCTTTGTTGCACCCTCCCTAATGCAAGTATATCTTCCTGAGGTTAGGAGACTGTAGTAAAGTTCAATAAAGAGGATAATGCAGAACTGTCATCATTTGTTGCAAACAGACCTGCAGGTAATTACCACAAGTGCTACCAATGGCAGTCAAAGTCAGCCTTGCTCTTAACTTTTATGCCTCTCCCAGGCCACCCCAATGAATCAGCCAAGTTCAGACCAGCTCTTACCTGATTTAATCTGCACCCTTAGCCTACCAAAATCCCACTTCAGTGGAACCAGTTGATGATTTGAATGGTGAGCTGCCTCCATAAACCACGCGTGTGCAAACCCCAGACCAACTCCATTCCTGCCCACATGAAAATGGGAAATGCCATGTTTGGGGGCAGGACTTAAGATTTTATGCCATTTTCACCTTCGTAGTGAAAATCTGGGCCACAGTATCAGTTTCCACATGCGTACTGAAACGCCCAGCTCTACTTCACCTCCACCCCACTTGACTTCTGCAGCAAATCTTTCTGAGCTTCTGTAAAGTGCCTTTAAACTAAACGTTGAATAAAGTTGCATAAAGTCTACAGTTCAGATCTTTTGACCCAGCAGGTATATGCCCGTGTTTCTCTCTGCACAAGCCTCTCCCCATTCCTCTTCACCTTACTAATCAGCTTATCCTTCTATTCTTTTCTCCCTTATACGTTTACCCAGATTTGCCTTGAATCCATCTCGCTTGCCTCATTTTCTAATCATTGTCGATTGAAGCAGGTGACCAGGGTCTCTTGACAGTAATCCATTAAAGTGAATGGACTATCTTTGGCATTTCAGTATCTTTTAACAGTGGCCATCCTGATCACTCAGAATAAATCACTATCTGCTTGCATTATATCAATGGATTCTCCTGTAGGTTCTCGTCCAAAATCAGAGAATGATAGAAATTTCGGGCAGTGGAACGTACCGTGGTGCCATTGCCATTGACCTGCATTTCCCCCTCCGTGCTAGGGCCTTTTATTTCCCTGCCTGCCGTCTGCAAATGCTGATGTGTGCCTTGTCCCCAACAGATTTTCTTGCCATCCACCCCTCCTCCAGCCAGTTACCAAGGTTACCAGATGAAAAGTAGCAGTACAACCTCGGAACTGGGGGAAGATGGAAGAAGAAAATGTTCGAGCTCCTCATCTCCCTCCATTTAACCCCCAATATTTGCCTGCTGAAGGCCCGGTTTCAGCTGAGGCACATGAATGTGACGTTCCTTCCAAAACTTAAAGCCCTTCTGTCTCTTTCAATGCTGCCTGTATCTCAGCTGGTGCTGCAGCGACAATCCTTGCGGCACAGTCAGAGCTCTCTTAATTCTTCGGCAGAGGTGAACTCCCTCTTGACATCAGCAATCGCACAGCGCATCAAATGATGCTTGGTGGTGGAAAATGGATTGAGGTAATAGTAGGAGTCACAGTGGCGTCGAGATGGAGAAACCAGCCAGTGGTGTTCATTTCAGATTGTTTTAAATTAGGAAGCAGTTTTCTTTTATTTTACCCAATGAAGTTAATTCTAAGTCAATCTATCCATATTTCGTTATTCTGCTTTAGAGGCAGCTTGAAAAATAAGTTGGAAAGAGTTTGTGGCAAAGTTTGCATGTTTGCTAACTATAAGAGTAATAATATTGAGATGGTCCTGTTGTGGGATGTTAGTTACAGTTTGGTAGGTTATACGTAGGCATCGTTGTCATACGTAGGTTGACTGTAAGTCTTTATTGACTCAGAACTATTTACAAATATATAGTGAAAGGTACAAGCTAGGAGTTGTCTCCATACTTGCTGGTACACACAGCTCTGTCCAACACTACACTGACCTGGGTGTGAGTCATGTGCCTCTTACATTACTGTGCGGGTGGTACTGTACTCATTCCCACATTAACCCTATATGTGCCCGACCCTTATACTACAGGCACTAATCAAATGGATTTACTATCGTTTGCCTGTGCTCCTAAATTTGTTTCCAATTCATGTCAGTTCAGAGACCCAAGATTATCTCTTTTTTGCTTATTAAGTCACAATTTATTTGGATTGTGTCAAATTCCTCAGGAATTACATCATTTCAATATCACGTTAATTTCTTCAATTTAAAGTTAATATCAGTGCACAGGAGAAAACCAACAGAGAGCCCAGAATGATGAGATATTGCTTAAAGGATTAGTCGGTCATGGATTGAAAATAATTGACAAAGAACCTGAAGGGAAATGAGAAATCTTTTCACATTAGGTATTTAAGATCAGGAACACACAACCTACAAGTGTGGTAGAAGCAGGTTCCATGGGAGCTTTCAAAAGGCAATTAGACATATACTTGAAGAGGACTAATTTGCAAGGTTACGGGGAAAAGATCTGGCACAGGAGTGACAGGCCAAATGGCATCCTTCCGTGTTGTCAGATTCAGTGATTCTTTCAGTGAGCCCTGGAGCATGGGCATTTCTTCAAGCCTTTGTATTTTGGAATGCAAAGCAGGAGACCAAGGCCAGGAACAGTTTGTAAAGGAAGCTGAGCTTCGAAAGGAATGCGATCTTAACTCTGCACCAATTTCAGGAACCAGAGTGAACAACATCCGAGAGCACTGTTAGGTAGAGTGAAAGGACCACCACATATATAGCACTGGGAGCTCCTAGCCACAATCCTGATACATGTTCTTGAGATGCATTACCCAATTGTCCAGTGCATTACAGGGGTAATAGATGTCCTCTATTACATCAAATTCAGCTGTAGCATATAACATCAGCAGTCAGACAGACCTCACATTGCCAGTAATGGGCACTCGGTGAGTACCAGCTACCATTGCTGATCAGGCATCTTGAGAAAATGCTCTTTTAATCAACACAAAGGATTACTGTTTTCAGAACTTCCAGATGAAATGTCAATAGTTCCTATCTGAAAATAGCAAATTAGAATTGAGACTTGTGTAGTCTACTACATCTATGTGAAAGGTCAATTGGTGCACAATCTTTCACAGTTGCCACGTTACATATCTGATTTGTAACAATACTGAAATATCTTCATCATCTATCTTTATTGCTCAACCTACAGGAAGATGCTGGCTAAAATCAAGCTAACAATACACTTGTGTGAAATTATTCAGGCAGATATCGTTGAACCATCCTTAGATAGACATTCGGCCCATGTTATGCAATTGCGATTCACATCAATAACAAAATAGATATCTTCTTTCCCATATCTCTTTGAATATAATGGTGGGTGGAGGTTGCTCCGTCTGCCCATGTGATTGGTTTCACACCTGTTGGGCTCACTGCTTAGTGATGTGCATTTCTCCACTTCCTCACCATACATAGTAATATGAAGGATGTCATGGGTCAGGTGGGCTTTTCTCTATCCTGATGCCTGGTACAGCACTCCAACCTGTTCACCCTACAGTCAGATTGGTGTGCTGAGCATTACTCATAGTGTTAATGTATCAATTCAAGGATAGTAGTGATTCAGCATGATTATTGATTTTCTGATTGGCTGCTCAATTCATATTTTAGTAGTAATTCACTGAAATCCTGTTGTTGAGTGTATTAACAGAAATGAGGGAAAAAAAAATGTTGATTTCATACACAGAGCAAATTAAACCCCCCAAAATTAGGATTAATATGGGCATCAGTTATATTTCCTCATGTTAATGTTTTATGAAATTGTAAACACTCATGACCTCAGTACAAAACTGGCCTGAATAACTTTTTAAGATGAACAACTTGAGGAAAATAATGAGCTAGGACAGGAGCAGTCAGTAGCCCTCGGCCCTTTACGAATTTTATTTCAACTGTACTCTTCATTCTAAACTTATTCAAAGTCAGCTATCTAGAATATGTCATCAACATTTACTGTTTGAAATCAAATTCAGAAAAAGGGAAGATAATAAAAAATTGAAGGACACTAAAATTCATTAATCTTTGTAACTGATCTTTAAGGAGTGTGTTGAAGATAAGGTTTCCTCCTGTACCTATGTTCCTATGCTTATTCTTCTGTCACTTTTACCAGTAGGAAACCATTTTCACTTTGGCAAATAACTGTAGGCCCACTTCACTGAGCTGTTCCTTTCTGTGTGTTTAATGATTCATGTGTAATTTCCTTCAAACATAATTTGATGAAAGAAAATAGGAAGATTCCCAAGTGCTTTACAGCCGTTGAAGTCCCTTTGAAATGTAGTCAATGCTATAATGTAGGAAATGCAGCAGTCAATTTTCACACCGTGAGCTCCCACAAATAGTGATGAGAAAGATGACCCAATCATGCATTTTAGATATTGGTTGAGAGATAACTATTGGCCAGGACATCAGGAAAACTCTCTGGCTCTTTTTTGATATAGTACCATTGAGCCTTTTACACCCACCTGATAAGGCCTTGGTTTAGCCTTTCATCTTAAAGATGGCACCTCTGACAGTGCAACATTCCCTCAGTATGGCACTGAAGTGTCAGCCTAAATTTTGTGCTCAAGTGTTTAGAGTAGAGCTTGAACCCATAATCTTCTGACTCAGAGGTGAGCATGCTGCCACTTGCCATGGCCATGAGACCCTTGCGTAAAGTCATGTGCCATCTCTTCATTTCTTAATTGCTCTGTGCGTTTTGTACAACAAAATCTGTTTACCCCCAAAATGGACACTGACTGACAGTCCCAACTAACTTGCATTATAATAGGTTAAAAACTGCTCCTTGAAACCATGGGCCTCATAACTTACAATTAGGAACAGCCTTCAAAGCACCAGGTCTGTACTAAAAATACCAGAAATGCAGGTGAGTGTAAGGAAGCAACAGGTGAAAAAGCAACAGCTTCTTTAGCCAGCATCCATAATGGGAGAGAAACCCCTTGATGTCTGGAATTGAATGGGCTCTAGCTCAGGGATAGAAAGTTTTCTCTGCTGCTGATTAAAGAACTGCCCATACTGCAAAAGCCAGAACCTGCACCAAAATGAGCAGTATTCCAATGGGAAAGGGGTTGGGTCTCCAGGATGCCGCCTCTAGATTATTTACATGGTGATTATTGGGTTAAATTTCCTACCGATGTGCACCTCCTTCGTAACATCACCTGACCTTCCCCAAAGAATACCAGACGAGCATTCGCGAGGAGGCTAAAGAGTCCCATAACATGGTAGGAGGGTCTCACCATTGGTGGGGGTGACAAAACAGAGACTGGAAATGGGGTTTAGGGGAGCGAAGGAGAAAGGGAAGAGGAGGGGACTAAGAGTTAGGAGATTGTGGTTCAAGTAAGGTGGGGGATGGGCAGCACCATTCTTATTCGAACAAGGTGGAGCAGCAACATGGAGCAAGAGAGGGTAACTGAGAGGGTAACAGCGAGCACAACCGAGGAGGGAGATTTCTAAACTGGTGGCTATTAGACTGTTTGGTCCTTCACCATGTGATTCTTATTTAAAATAGTATTAAGTGTAGAGCAGAAGAGCAAGGGTGCAGACTGTGGAAGCAATCTCACAGGAAGAAAGCTTCAATCAGACTTTGAACAGCGGGTGCAATGCAAAAGCCGAAGTCTCAAAATCAAATGCAAACGTGAGTGACTGGAGAGAGCAGGAGAATGTAAAGCTGGAAGATTACATTTCATTCCATTATTGTGTCAGGTACTGCTTGCAGCCCCCTATCAACACGTCAGACTTCAAGCACTAGCAGCTGCATGGAATGAAGGGGAGAGGGAGGCACAAACAGGAGTCTACAGGACATTAATATCCCCCTCCCTCCAATTTGGCAGAGGTCTCCTGCAGGCACACTGGCCCCATCTCACCCTGTGAAGTTCGCCAACGTAGCAGACCCCAGTATCAGGACGTCCTTCCCTCAATGGAAAAGAATTCTGAGATGGCAATAAACGGGGAAAACTAACAAGCAGAAAATAGAAATAAAAACAGAAAATGCTGGGAAAACTCAGCAGGTCAGGCAGCTCAGTGGAGAGAGAAACAGAGTTCATATTTCGAGTCCACATGACTCTTCTTCAGAACTGGAGAGGTAGAAATATGATGGATTTTATATTGTCAAAGGGAGTGTTATAGGTAATGTTAAAGACTAAAGAAGGTGCTAATAGTGGCATAAAGGTAAGATAGCAGAAAGTTTTATTAGCAGAACAAGGGTCAGCACTCTCTGAAAGTAAGACATAAGAACAAGTTACAGATGACCCTGTGGGAATTGGGAAAATATTTTTTTAAAAGATCAAAATGAAGGGACAGAGTTCAGGGTCTGAAGTTGTTGAACTCAATGTTAAGTCCGGAAGACTGTAAAGTGCCTAATCAGAAGATGAGCTGCTGTTCCTCCAGTTTGCATTGGGCGTCACTGGAACATTAGAGCAGGCCAAGACATTTGTCTTGTGTCCATGACATCTTTGTCAAATCTCTCCTGATCTCCCATCTATCCCTGACCTTCTATTTTGCTCCACCTGGTCCACACACCACCACCCCGTTCAACAATATGAAACCCATCGCATTTCTATCTCTCTTCAGCTCTGAAGAAGAGTCATATGGAATCGAAACGTTAACTCTGTTTCTCTCTCCTTAGATGTTAACATACCCTGCTGAGTTTTTCCACCATTTTCTGTTTTTATTTCAAATTTCCAGCATCCGCAGTATTTTGCTTTTATTTAAGCGGAAAATAGATCTGAAATTACATCCTCCTGGTAGGGCTCCAGAATTGTACATAATCCCAGATATGCAAGATAAAAAGAAGGAACACTGGAGGAGCTATAGCCACTCCTGGGATATTTGGCTCACCTGGTTTACTGCACACACAATGACCATTTTGAAAGTAAAGAAACCTGCAAGTAAGGGACATCTGATACAATTCCCTTGCGTGCCTCCAATTTACAGCTTTAATATGCTCCAGCCTGGCTTTAATTCTGTCTCTTACCAACACAATTGGTGAATTTCCCACTATCAGTTTAGAATTATGCCTCAGTGGTTATACATCGCTGTGCCCTGAATTCATCCAGGAGACAGAGTGCAGATGGTTACAGTAACTCAGCAGGAAGAAAGTGCGATCTTGCTCATCCACTGTACACAATGAAATTACGCACATTAACAAGTATTGAAAGATTCTGCCCATCTTGTTTTAATTTCCTGCTCATTCCATTAGGCTGTGCTATCCACTTGTTTTATGCGATTGGAAGATCATTAATATAGCAGTACAAGTACCTAACATCATACCATGGCGGCCAAGAGAGCACATTGCAAGGTGATTTGGGAAAAATAAAATCAAAGCTGCAAAGAATTTACAAGCTGGCATTCTGACTTCTAATATCCTACAATCTGCCTGCATTAAAAGGATTTGTCTCGTCCTGATAATGCCTTAAGGTGTGCACATATCTCTTGTTCTAACAGATCATGGAGTTAATTCCACGTTACTAGACAACACTATAAAAAGCTGTAATGTTACCGTGAAGCACATTTTTTAACATTGAGTTTGTATGTATTCTGAGTTATAATTTTCTGCTTATAATTTTCAGATTATATTTTGTTGTGATAGCAAACACGAGGCGAGGTGGGTGGGGTGGAGTGAGATTTTAAGGGCTGAAATCTCCGATTGGAAAGCGGGGGCAGGGCCCGCTCGCCAACACATAAAATGACACACGGTGATGTTGGTCAGGTGTCCTGACATCACCGCACGTCATTTAGATTTTCAGTGCGGCGGGCCCACAGCCGATTCGACTGCGCATCCGCCGAACTCTCAAAGGCCTGTTAAAAACTAATTTGAACAATTAATTGAGCTGCCCGTCCAACCTTAAGGTTGGGGGAGAGCAGGCAAAGAGCCCAGGCGGCCTTCGCATTTTTCATGGAACCTCATCCACGGGCGGGATGAGGCTTCATGAAGTGTTTAAAAATTCAATAATTTTTTTTTTTTAAATCATTGATATGTCCCAGCTCATGTGAGCTGTCACATGAGGGGACATGTTTTAAAAGTTTTCAAATATTTTATTTAGAAATTTTAAACTTAAACAAATCTCCCTGAGGCATCGCTTTGACTCAGGGAGATTTCTGCGCTCTTTCACGTGCATGCACGAAAGAGCGCAGGCCCCTGACTCAGGGAATCCCTCCCCGCCCGCCCAGGGAGCACTCAGCACTTCCAGGTGAGCGTCACGCTGAGCAGGCCTTAATTGGCCCACCCACGTAAAATGGTGGCGCAGCCCCAATTAGGGGCACCAGCCGGGTTCCTGCCCACCCCCCCCACCCCCAGATGGGGGAAAACTTTCCCCTAACTCCCAAAACAGATCGAGATTTCTCAAACCTGACCCCAATTCACCTACTTCTGGTTTTAGTGGTTACAGGTCGGAGAGGGTGGGGAACATGCTATCAATCTGCCCCTAGGAGGTGGGTAGGTCAATAAAATCTTTTAAAGAGGCTGCATGCCTCTAGTTTTGCTTAATTTTTTCATTTTAACCCATGGATGCCTGATTTCCCGAGGTTCGGGAACCCCGGCAGGTGAAAGGAGGTGAGAAGGGCTGGATACCTGAGGTAAATGCCTTTACAGCACTGCTTGTGGGCCAGGGGGAACAGGATTGTGGCACCTGCAAGCTAACTCCTTTATACACACCGTAATCAAACTCTGCAATGCCGACTCCCCTACCATCTCCAAACTTACATATCATCCATTCACCAGCCTCCCTCCCTCCCAACAGGGAGTCAGCCCATCAAACAATTACACATTTTAAAACAAACCCTGCTCTGAATTCAGTCTGACCTGCGGGAAACTTGTACTTCTGAGTTTGCCCATAGTTGAATCTAGACTCCATCCCTCACATACCCACTCGCTTCCTGCCTCCAATTAAATATGCAGGCATCTGAGTAAGAGCAGAAAGATTTGGTTTGAACAGAACTGATTTCCTTCAGTAAGTAATTTCCGGTCTTAAGATTCTTAAAATCGTTACAGATATGAAATGGTGAAAGGAGCTTGATCAGATATGTAGAAATGTATATACTCATTGTTCATACACAAAATGTTCATACAGCGAAAATGAAGTGATGTGAAACGTCAAATGCCGAAGGAACTCACGCCACTTCAATTTTAAGACTCCGAGAATGAATTAATTTTTTTAAAAAGTCAACAGATGGATTAAGGATTTTATTGCTTTTTAATATTTAATTTAAATTCCACAGATATGATGAAGTATATGGGTCACCATAAACTATAAGTGAAATTTGAAGAAGAATGATTACTTTAGTGAGTGTAAGAGAGAATAATGCATGCTTCAAAACCGATCAAACAGGATTATCAAAGGATTCTTTAAGCTGCCCAGTTGTAGTGTATTATCAGTGTGCATGTAGGTAGATAATTAATATTTAATCTCGTGTGGAGATGCTGATCCTGCTACTCTTCTAGTTTTGTCTTTGATTAAATACACAAGCTAAATCCAATTACTGTACCAGTACTGAAATGATAATTAATGCTGCAAAGCATTCGCAGCCATTGATCCTATTTCTCTGACTATGGTGGAATCTAAAACTTGCCAAGTTCTCATTGTTACAGTATTCTTGTCAAAAAAAATTGCTCTTTGTTATTCGAAGTGATAACTTACTTAACTAGTATAAATGCCAAACATTTGTTAATGCAGCTGGGAAGTACATATACCAGGGCTCAATATGGTAAGAAAGTTCATTCCAATGCCTGGACTTTAGAGGTCCTGCAAAACTTCAGTTTTGAAAAGATGGGATGCTTTTTTGGTTTAGGGGAAGCTACACACCTGCACAGGAGAATGTACATAAATACCAGGTCAATTCTGGGTCTTCTGTTGTGAGGATCTGACAGGAAAAAAATAGCACAATTTGGCACAAGAGAAACAAAGTCGGGTACATGTATCAGCCTGTGCTAATATGAGTACAAAGGATGTATTGAACAAATAAAATAATCCTGAGTCACCAGCCACAGACTAAATGAAAACTCACAGTACTGGAATACACAACACATAGAATTTACACCACAGAAACAGGCCATTCAGCCCATCTGATCTATACTGGTGGTTATGCTCCTTATAATCCTCCCCCCATTATATTTACTTCTCCTAGGCCTATTCTTCTGTTCTTTTCCATTCATAGAATCGCAGAGTAATACAGTACGGAAGAAGGCCATTTGGCCCATCGATTGACCCCAATCCTCAGCTCTTTCCCCATAGCCCTGCCAATCGTTCCCCTTCAGAGGTTTATCCAATTCCTTTTGAAAGTTATTATTGAATCTGCTTCCACCACCCTTCCAAGCACTCTGTTCAAGATCATCATAACCTACTGTATATTTTGTTCCCCCTCATGTCACTTCTGGTTCCTGTGCCAATTACCTTAAATCTGTGTCCTCTGGTTATCGACCCTCCAGCCACAAGAAGCTTATGTACTTATCTAGCTTCGCCATAATAAGTTAATAACATTATTATTAATGAATTATCAGATGCCAAATCAACTATTTAATAGGGAGGTGAAGGGCATATATGACCAATAAAGCTAAATATGGAGTTATGATTCATATAAAATATATTAAAATACACCTATATCATATTAGATGTATGTATAATAATGACCTAGAGCCTGAAGGAGAGAGCAGAACCCAATAAGCAGCTATGTGAGTGCCTGGTTCGAATTAGTTCCTCATTTCTCTCTGGTTTCTGATGATTTCCAATCAGTTACAGCAGGAAACCAGGCACTAATGGAGCATAGTGCCACCACTGGCAGAAGAATGTCATTGCATCACAAGTTTAAATGGACAGTTTTACACTTTTAAATGTGGGCATGAGAATTTATAATGGAAATATAACGTGAGGGTAAAATGTGGGTTAAAATGGGGACTGAATTACGTCCTGGTCCCATTACCTCCTGCACTCTGACCTTGCTTCACCTGGAGACTATACTTGACGTATGTATAGGGCCACTGATATGTAACATATATGTACTGACAGTGACAAGGAAAGTAGCACAGGTAACATAACCGGCTGATGCGAATTCTGTATAATTCCTGATTTCAAAGAAATGTGACTGCAGAAAATTTCCATGGGCGTAATTTTCCGTGCTGCTGGTGTGGGGCCTGTAAGGCAACTTGAGCAGACAATATGGCGAGAAGGCCCAAACTCAGTTTCACAGCGTTGTGAAACCAGTTTGCAATCACCTGCCCTGCCCATCAATGACGGGTCATATTTCCTGCCATCGAACGTCAGGAACCTCATTGTAATACACTTGCATATCATTGTAAGCCCAGCATGCCCGGAATCGTGCCCACCTCCCCCCCCCCCCCCCCCCCCCCCCCCGCCCCCCCACACTGGATCACTCGAGCATGTTTCACAACAGCATTTGTAAGGTGTGCGCTTGGCAAGCTGCACTTCGCTTTGGACTTCGAGGTTCGTTTGCCTACCTTGCTTTGGGCAGTACTTGCAGCCATCAGCACCAGGCTTCTCAGACAGCGCCACTTCACTTTTAGGAGAGTTCACGGGCAAGTCTCTAACTACGAGACCAGCCATAAGGCGGGGGTGGCTTTTCAACGGCTACAGGCTTGCTTGGGGAAGGGGGAGGAGTGACCTTAGATGAGGGACGAGGCTGTGGGGCGAGAGCTGTAGTGGGGAAGTAGGTATCCCAGGCTGTGTGTGGGGTTGGGGGGGGGGCGGGGGCAGGTTGATCTGTGCAAGTGGCCTCAAGATGGTGAGGGCTGAGGAGGCAGCCTCCAGAGGAGATGAGGCCAGATGGAGATGTGAGGGTGTGTGTGAGAGAGTGAGTGTTGATATCCCTTGAACTGGCAGTGAGTGAGATGCCAGTGAATGTGTGATGGGTTTGAGTATGTGAGTCTCGAATGATGAAATGGTTGCTTTACCCTGGCAGCACAGATGCGATCATTTATCCTTTTTCTGCATTGGCCGGTCAACCTCTTGTGTGCAGCATTAGCACTGATCACTCCTGCCATCGCCTGCCAAGCTGGATTGGTGAGATTGCTGAACATCCTGTGACCTGAGTGGGGGTAGAGGACATACAAGCAGGCCCCCATGGCATCCAAAAGGTGTTCCAGGGATGCACCATTGAATCGGGGGGGTTGCAGTCTTCTTGCCTTTTGGGGCCATTTCTTCTGTGCAGCAGTCCTGGACTGGAAGCACTGAGAGGTGCTCACGCTGCTGCACTTTAAGCATGGCAACCGGTGTGAGGAAACAGCGAGGCAACGGCGTGGTGGGCGAATGAGAACATGCCTGCCATCAAAACATCGTGTTTCCCAGGAATGCATGATTAATGAGGTGCGATTGGGATGATATAATGTAAAAAGCCACCTTTGAGGCTGGCAGGTAAAACATTCTTTTTCCCACCCGCTACCGTGCTTAGTGCAAATCTGGGACAATTCCACCCCATAGCTCAGATCATCTTGACTTAAAAGGAGCCTCTCAATTTCAGCTCTTGCACCTGTATCAAATCACCCCAAAATCTACCCTACTCTAAATTGAATAAGCCCAGTTTTCTAACCTAAGTAACTAAGGCTGTTTAAGATGAGAATTATTTTTAGTACTGCTATGAACAATGTTTAATTTTAAGTTGAATTTATATGTATATATATATATTATTTGTGTGTTAAGAAAGGTAAAAATGGTTTCAGTTTCATTTGGGTTTTGTTTATGAACCTTGGTACCTGGGTGCCTGGAAAGACTTGTGACTGAAAGGTCAGGTCTTTTGGGTTTGTTTGTATATATACATTTTTAATGAGGTCTTATAACCACTGAAGTTAAAGAAATGGGTTAAAACCAGCTGAAAGTTCAGCCCCTTTTGTTTGTTTCTTGAAACAAAACACAAAGTAGAAAAACTTTACTGTTGCCTCGCAACATTGATCCAGAGAGACAGAAATAAAAAAGACAGGAGCTGTGATTGGGGAGTTCAGTGTGTGTGTCAGAGAGAGAAAACAGGGATCTGAAGCTCTGAGAAGAAAAGCCGCAAGGTTAGTGGGACAATAGTTAACTGAATAGTCAGTAATAAAACTCTGTAAAGTGGTCAGTTTAGCAGAGGTGCTACTGGAAGACTGAGTTTAGGGTACTCATTTGTTTGCTCTGCAGTTGAAGAAGCACTGAGGTTAGAGTACGGTTTTTGGCTGTCTTGGTAAGAGACACGAATTAAGTGAGAAGCATCAAATGAATGCTTAAGAGTTTGCCGGAAAAAAACTGCAACTGTGCCAAGCATGAAGCCTTTGTGGTAACTCTTCACTGGTTTATCTGTCTGTAAAGGTATTGCATGGGTAAAGGAATAGTGGGAATTCGAATAATTTTGTTGTGTTTATATTGAGATCTTTAAAACCTTTTTGTCTGGTGTAATATAGTTCACTTTTCTTATTTTATAAATATTTTATTTGTATTGAAAGTTCACCAGCATACTCCTGTGAATTTGTTCAGTAGCTTTCCTCCAAGCTTTCTAAAAAAAACTTAGGATCTCTCAAGCTAGGTTTTACTCTGGGATCTGAGTATTAGCAGCAGCTGAGATCATAACAGGCACAGTCCTCTGAACCTTTCCCAAAACCTCTATTATCCATTAAATGAGGAACTAAACCCTTTTTTTCAGAAGCCTTGTTGAATGTCCCTGATGTTTCCTTCTCTACCCAGGTTATCATAAAGAGTAACTCCTACGAGCCTGTCAATTCCCTTCCCTCTAATTGATGTCTGAAAAATGGGCCAGTAGTTCCTGGGATTTCACTTGTTATCCTTTATGAAAATTTGGAACGACTTGTGTATTCTTCCAATCCAACATGGCAAAATCCAGACTTTAGCGGGTTGTTAAAGTTATGGGCAAGCAGCTCTCAAAGCACATCTTTCATTTCTTTAATTACTCTCAGGGGAGCATCATCTGGACCAGCAACCTAATTTATCTTCATATCCCTTATTCTATCAGAAATATTTACAGTTTTTTTGTCTACAGTACAAGCCATAGCTGGCAGTAGGATGTTGTTCACCAGAGTGAAGATTGGTGCGAAGTGATCATTTTAACACCATTGCCGTGCTTTGGGAGCCCATTTGAATCTCTCCTGTAAGGTCTCTAATGGTCCTCTGACTCCTAACTTAGCTATAAAAAAAAGTTTTCACCATTGCTACTGCAATTGTCTATTATCTCCCCTACCATTGATCTCTTATCTGCTCTGATAGGTTTTTTTTCCTTTGATTTCTTACAATATTCATATCTATATATGAAAGAATCATAAATACCTCACAAATTTACTTCATCCCTGCACATAACCAGTTAGCCATTTCAGTTTACTTTGTCATCCAATTCTTCTAGCCAGAATTCACAATGTAGAAATGGGTTGTTTAAAATCTGCTGCCAATTCCTAAATCCAAGGAACTCAAGGTAACTTTTGGAAAGGGATTTTCTTTGCAGTTCTAAATGAAAAGCTAGTGTCCCCTGTGTAATTGAACATCAGAGACAGACTGCAGCAGGAGCCTTTATATCCCAGACAGAAACTTAAACATATGTTGCTGTTCAAATTCATTAAACACTGACATGGTTGGTATCTCCTGAAAACATACAAAGCTCTTTTCTTATTTTTCTGCATCACATAAAAGCAATTCAAAGAGACATTTTAGATTGGGTTAGAATAATTATAGGAACCTATTGACTCAGAAAGCAATTGGAAAGAATTTACACCAACTGCATAGTTCCAATAATGAAATGCTGCTTGTCCTCCTGTGGAGTAACTTGTACTATTCATTGTAGTTCTTTGTTTTCAATTGCTTTAGTAGTGTTTCCAATTTTACAAAAATGTTTCAGCCAGTGAAGTAATAGCCATGATCAAGCTGTCTTTGACTTTTGCCTTTGTCGGTTAATTAGTGAGATTTATAACTTGGCAAAAATCTGATTATGCAGCACAAAGCAATTTAAATTTCATCACCAGGATGCACTGCAAATGTGAAATGATACTAATTTCGGAAAATAACAAAGGCAAGGAAGCAAACCAAAACCGAAGTTAATGCTGCGCTTCTTGTTAAATTCTTAGAAATAGTTTTATGCTAGTGAAGAGTGTGATTTGTAAAAGTAAGGTCAGAAGAACATATTCGATAGTAGGAATAGGCATTCGAACTCTTGAAAAGATCGTGGCTGATCTTCTACCCTCTGTCACACCTTATCGCACTACCCCCATATCTCTTGATTCTCTTCATACCCAAGAAAATTTCCTTCTGCAATGAAGTATTAGCCTGGATTGTTAGTAAAATTCTGTGGAGTCGGACTGCAACTCACAACCTTCTGGATTAAAGGCAAGAGTATTAACCCTGAGCCAAGGCTGGCATTTGGAATAGGGAAGTTATATAGCGGCTCATTTTAATTTAAAGCACCTGGTGAGAAAAGGACAAAGATCATCACAGCCCCAATCAGACAGTGCTTAGAATGGGCAGCTTAACCAAACCTATCAAGCTCCTGTTGGATGTCTTCGGTTGAAAATGGCTTGATGTAGAAGATCAGCCTTGATCTAGTTGAATGGCAGAGCAGGCTCGAAGGGCTGAATGGCCTGCTCCTGCTCCTGTTTTCTATTTCCAATGTTCCTATGAAGCTATCCCCACAGTGGCAGAGGAAGAGAACTACATTGCAGTCATGGCAGGTAGCTAGAAATTAAATAAGATTATTCCAGTGTGGAAAGTGTTTGCTACAGTGACTATTTGCAGCAAAAGCATGAACACTACATATATTATCTGTAACTTTCGAAAGTATTTTGTTCACGCTTCATTGAAGATATGTGGCAGAATCCAACAATGTTGTATTGCATGTGGTGCAGCAATCGGTGAAGTCTAGATTGTGGAACTTCTCCATTAATTCCTTGAATTGTTATGCATTTCCTGTCATGGTTGCCTCTATGGAAAGAGATATGGATAGCATGTGTATCTTCAGATCTTTTGATGTGTTTAATGAAGGAGATGAATGGCTCTTTCTCTAGGTTTCATTAAATTTTCGCTTACAGCAGAATTATAGTAGACAGCATTAAAATGCTGAACTGTTGCAACCGTTGAATGTAATGATACATGAAGTCAGAGCTCTCCTGTTTTAATCTGCTCTGTGCCACCAGGTCGCACTTTCAACAAGGAGTGTATTTATAGCTGTCTTCCTAATTGCTGCTACAATTCGTGGGTCACCTCATGAACTCTCAATTTTTCTCCCCTTTTCTGTCCCCTCCTCAGGTTCATAAGGAAACAGGGTTTAGACAGGATTTTCTTTGAATGTGACACACACATGTGGCGCCTAGGAGACAGGAAAATCCCGGAAGGCATTACTGTAGACGGTGGTTCTGACTGGTTCCTCCTCAGTAGAAAATTTGTGGAATATGTGAACTATTCAGAAGACGAGCTGGTGACCCACATGAAGCGGTTTTATGCCTACACCCTGCTGCCAGCTGAGGTATCAAAGAAGCAGAACTGCTGCATTCCTTTGTGCATGTCTTTTTTTTAATGAACTTTGTCTCTCCACAACTGTTGCCTTTACCTGTTAAGCATGCCTGGGCTTTTTAGCAGGTAAAATTTTTTGATTTAAAAATTAGGTTTACAATTTACTACATTTTGAAATCCCAGCCACGTTAACAACCATTATCCAGGGACATGAAAAAGTCACAGGAAGTGCCTGCCTCAGTAGGAAGTGCCCCAGTGCCCTTTGTCTTGCTGCAGCCTTTGACCACGTGATTTGCAGCTATCTCGTGTACTTGGTACGGGAGAGTTCTTTAAGAAGAAAAGTCTGCCCTTTTGTTTTAGAATATTCTGGCCTTTTCAGATCCACTGCAAACGCTATGGGAATTTCCGCAATTTTTTAAATAGCTTAAATGTTTTATTTTCATCGTTATTTGCCTTGAATTTTGATAAGGTGATAAGGATATTCTTTTTTTAAAAAAAAATGTCAAGTTAATTAAGTTACTGAATGGGGACAATTTTCTGAATTGGAGCCTTGCCACAAGCTACACCTGACTGCCTCCCAGTTTTCCTGAAGGTGTTTCCCCACTGTTTAGGAGTCAGGCTTGAGGGGCCGAATGGCTTTACTCCTTGTCCTAATACATAATTCGTGCAATTCCTGGGCAACCCG
The DNA here is from genome assembly GCF_017639515.1 of Carcharodon carcharias. Lineage (NCBI taxonomy): Eukaryota > Metazoa > Chordata > Chondrichthyes > Lamniformes > Lamnidae > Carcharodon > Carcharodon carcharias. Next base: position 4,449,163 of record NC_054481.1, on the reverse strand, counting down.
TTCCACTAATGAGATATGTATTTACGTTTGTTTTTGATGTGTACCTCTGAACAGAGCATTTAGAAGGGGATTTTAACCCTCTATCGCCCTCCAAAACAGGGAACGTTAAAATTCTGAAACAGGAATCCCCGACCTGCCTCAGACCCACCCACTTCCAGTTTTAACCATGGCGGGACAGGGAGTGGGCAGACCAATCCCCTCGCCGGAGGCGGGTTGTTCGTTGAAGTGATGGAGTTGAGGCGGCCTGCCTTGGTTTTAACAATCGTTCTATTTTTAACTCATGTCAGTTGGGTTCCCCTGGCCTCAGGAAACCCAGCAGGTGAAAAGATGTAAGAGGAGCTGAATCCACGAGGTAAGTGTCATTTAGCTGTTCCAACAAACAAGGTGTTTCATATGTTTGGCTGAGAGCCTGGACATCCATTACTCTCCTTGAAAAGCTGTGCCCCAAAGAAACCATTGTTTTATTGACAGCTCAGGTTCTCTGATTTCTACAGTCAATTTCACAAAGTTTACTTGCAGAAGGTTAAGTGGTTTCAAGCGTTTGTAGTTTCTGTTATTGATACTTTAAAGGGTCTGGATGATTGACAGCTTTGTTGTCTTCTAAGTGAAATGTTTATTTTTAACATGGGCCAAAGTTATGAATGAATTACTTTTTTAAAGCTTTTTTTTAACACATCCTACTGTCTCTATAGGGTACATTGGTTCTGTACAGTGTTCAGTGGGTCAATGGACATAGAAGTGCCAGGGGCCATAGTGGGTGGGTGGAAGGGCAGAACTTGGCATGGGGGCAAGAGGAGGGCATAGGGGCGGGTGGAGCCATGAGGTAGCATGGATGGTAAATGAGAGTTTGGAGGGTGAGGGGGTGTGATGGTCTAAGGGCTGGAGGGCCTTTGTGTTTTTATTTTAACTGGGACCAGGTCCCACAGCACTAAGGTGGGCCTTTTTAAACACCCTGCTTCTGCACCCAGCAGCCTCTGAGGCTGCATCCAAATTCTTTCCTGGGTCAGCAGGCCCGACTCCAGCCCACACACTCCTCCTGGGCAATGGAGATCCCGCTTTGTGGGCACTTTCACCCGAGGCAGGCAGGTTGAGCCGGGAATTTTCCTGACTCGCGCTACCTGTCCCGAGGATGAAAATTCAGGCCCAGAAATTAGGTTACATCAGCAATGAGTTCATCTGGATAATGCCTCCAGTGAACAGAGCACTTACAAGTAGCCATGTATTACTGTAAGAGAACTTTACAGATGGTCTGGTGATGTTGAAGCTATTCTAGTTTCATATTGAGCAAAAGTCTTAGAAATGACCCAGGCCTGCTCACTTCTACATCCTATGAAATCTCTGTAGTTTTCCATCATCATTTGGTTTCACACATATCTGCAAAAAGACGAGATAGAGGAAGAGCACAGTTAACTAGTAAAATCTCACCTCACTTCGAATTATCCCTGAGTAAACATCCAATATATTGAAAGGTTAGCCTTTAATTTGGTCTGGAAGTTTATAATTAAGCATATGTCTTTTCCAGTTCCTATTTTTGCTGTTTGCGCATTATAGAAAGTGTAAATCTATGTCCCAACAGGCGTTTATACCCTGTTTAAGAAGTCTGTATTTTCCTAGTCATTAGTGAGTTGCGTTGCTTTGATAAACTTAGTTATGATTTTATAAGTTTCGTTCTTTACTCTCCCCACATTGACCTATAGTTTTTTAATCCCAATATAACTCTCAGGTTTACAACTTGCAGTAGATGTCTTCATTGAAAGATGTCCACATCTCTACTGCAAGAAGTGCAAATGTTTCCCTCCCTAACTTAGTTTCCCTCTATCCCAGTTAAATGCTATGGAACTTTTTTTTATTCATTCACGGGATGCTGGCTGGGCCAGCATTTATTGCCCACCCCTAGTTGACCTTGAGAAGGTGATGGTGAGCTGCTTTCTTGAACCACTGCAGTCCATGTGGTGTAGGTACACCCACAGTGCTGTTAGGAAGGGAGTTCTAGGATTTTGACCCAGTGACAGTGAAGGAACAGCAATGTGCTTCCAAGTCAGGATGGTGAGTGATTTGGAGGGGAACTTCCAGGTGGTGATGTTCCCAACTATCTGCTGCCCTTGTCCTTCTAGATGGTAGTGGTCATGAGTTTGGAAGGTACTGTCTAAGGAGCCTTGGTGAATTCCTCCAGTGCATCTTGTAAATGGTCCACACTGCTGCTACTGTGCATTAGTGGTGGAGGGAGTGAATGTTTGTGGATGTGGTGCCAATCAAGCGGGCTGCTTTGTCCTGGATCGTGTTGAGCTTCTTGAGTGTTGTGGGAGCTGTACTCATCCAGGCAAGTGGGGAGTATTCCATCACACTCCTGACTTGTGCCTTGTAGATGGTGGACAGACTTTGGGGAATCAGGAAGTGAGTTACTCGTCGCGGGATTTCTAGCCTCTGACCTGCTCTTGTAGCCACAGAATTATATGGCTAGTTCAGTTCAGTGTATGGTCAATGGTAACCTCCAGGATGTTGATGGTGGAGAGATTCAGTGATGGTAATGCCATTTAATGTCATGGGGTGATGGTTAGATTTATTTTTATTGGAGATGGTCATTGCCTGGCACTTGTGTGGCGTGAATGTTACTTGCCACTTGTCAGCCCAAGTTTGGATATTGTCCAGGTCTTGCTGCATTTGGACATGGACTGCTTCAGTATCTGAGGAGTTATGAATGGTGCTGAACATTTTGCAATCATCAGCGATCATCCCCACTTCTGACCTTATTATGGAAGGAAGGTCATTGATGAAGCAGCTGAAGATGGTTGGGCCAAGGACACTACCCTGAGGAACTCCTGCAGTGACATCCTGGAGCTGAGATGACTACCCTCAAACAACCACAAGCATCTTCCTTTGTGCTAGGTATGACCCCAACCAGCGGAGAGTTTTCCCCTGATTCCCATTGACTCCAGTTTTGCTAGGGCTCCTTGATGACACACTCGGTCAAGTGCAGCCTTGATCTTGCCGCTGAGGAATTCTAATTCTGATTTAAAAGTTTATAACTTACCAGCAGGCAGGCCAATTCCCATGGGGCAGAATTTTACAGCCCTGTTTCAGCGGGGACGGGGCTGTAAAATGCGGTGAGACATTCTAAACCTCATTGGCTTCGGCAGGAACATAAAATCCCGCTGTCGTAAAATTTCACCCATGGGGTTTCTGTGAGACAATTCCACATCTTGGCTTCAGATATGGTGGACGAAGACAAGTCACAAGATCAATGAGAGGCCAGGCTCAAGGGAGAGGTGGTGGAAAAAGGCCATTCCCAAGGATAGTAATGGACCGAGGCCAAGCTCAGGGGAACTAGTGGACCAAGGCCAGGCCGCGGTGGTGACAGCATGGCTGTATGGAGACCTACCATGGCAGGAAAGGTTAAACAGTGTCAAGGATGAGAAGTGCTCAACAAATGCAAGCTCCCCCCCCACAGCAGAGGAAAATTAATTACCTCAGGCCAACTCACACACCTGGTGCTGAACTTTACACAGGGTGGGATACCCGTCCCCACAGCGTAAAAGTCAGCTTACATTTCTCTGTCTTGCCCCACAGCGATTTGATAGCCATAGGGCCTTTAATTGCCTTGAGATGGGACATCTGTCCCCAACAGAGAGGAAATCCCACTTCTGAGGGCTTCCAGCCAATGAAATGGCTAGCAGCTGTGCTGTCCCAACATTGCCACTGTGAGCGGTGGCCACCGCTGGGACTGCAGGCGGTCACAAAGGAGAGTCACTGTTGGAGTCCGGACTTTGAGGGAAGTCTGGGGCTTTGCTGGGGACGGCCAGCCGTGGGAATGAAGAAGGCCAGGATCAACAGGCTATGAGGGGGAGGGGAAAGAGGGGAGGGTGGAATACCTTGAGGGGATGCCTTCGAGGGGCATAGGCTGCCCAAATAGAAGTCAACCCCCACCCCCCAGTCTGACCACAGGTGAAACTTGGTGGCCTGAACACTTGACTGAGGGTCAATTCCCAGCAGCGGCAGGAGGAGGTGCTTAAGTTGCCTAAATGAGCCCACAGGCGAGTGGGCTGTCTGATGCCTCCCCCACCACAGGTAAAGCATCCACGGGGCAGGTAGGCAACAGGCACACCCCTGTTGCCATGGTGCCCAATTTTACGCTGCCCTCCACCTGCCGTCCCACCGTCGGAGGGGACTTTAAAATTCAGTCCCTAGTGACCAGTAGAAAAGTGGCGTTGACGAGGGCCCTGAGAGCAGGGTGCCAGCCCGTCCCTGTCAGCCAGGAGGGAGCTGTATTATCATAAGCCACCCTGACGAGTGCTTCAGAGATTCAGCTTTGTGGCCAGGATAAGTTGTCAAACTTGAACTGGGATGCATTTGCTTTTGAATGCTTTTTTTTTTCCCCCCTGTTTGAAAAGCAGCTGTCTGGGGTAATGGAGTAAAGCAGACTGCTATGTCATCTGTTATTTCCAGGGACCTGCTTAGCTATGGTGATAGTGTAATTTTGACAATTCTGTCCAATGTTCCAGTTTCCATCGTCTGCCAAAATCACTCATCTCGAAGCAAAGCAAGCTGCTGGTTAGAGATGAGATGTGCCGATTGACTGAAGAACTGTTTTGTAGGATTCTAGGCTTGCTTTCAAATAAACCAAAATTCAGTCTCATTGGATAACAACAAAAACTGAGAATGTGCTCTCTGAAGATGCCCATTATCTCTATGGATACTGACTAACTTGTGATTATGGACCAAGTTTTCGCCTTTGAGGCAGGAAGCTCAATTTGAGGAGTTTCCTGACTTGGCATACCCTTCCCCTTTAAACAGGCCCCCACCCACTGTACTTTCATTCTGCAGAGGCAGGTGAGGGACGAAGTCTGGCCCGTTGCCTCTGGAGGCAGTCACGTAGGTGGGCTTGTGCCAAGGCAGGCTGGTTAGATGGCCCATCTTGATTCCCTGGGACTTGGCTACTTAGCTCTCTAACCCTCACCCCTCACCCCTCACCTCCTCTCCCCCCCTTCGTGCCCCCCTCCCCCACCCCCGACACCCCTTCCCTGGACCCTGCATCCTCCATGGCCCCTCACCCAGTGTGCACTATAGAGCCAATACACCATATAATAACAATGTCAAGTCTTGAAATATACCTTAAAAGAAACACGCATTCAGAAATCTGCTTTGAAGAAAACTTCAGATCTTACACCCTTATAAAGATTTCAATATCTCAGCCATTATAGTACCAATAACAAAAGCTTTACCTTATTTCACACCTCTTAATCCTGCCTAAATAAATGTGTAGACATTGAAAGAAAGAGTTCAAAGAAAGAATAACTTATCATAGCCTCATAAAATGTCAATCAATCAAAGCAAACACTCCACTTTCATCTGTGAAAATAGACTCCTGGTGAGCTAATCCATTAGTGAGCCTTGGAGTTCAGCCAAACATTCATAATGAGGTCACCTGTGAACTGTATAAGCAGAAACAGATGGCCAGACATCTGCTTCTCTAGGTGTCTTGTTATGAATGCTTGGCTGAGCTCCAAGACTCTAAACCAGACCTTCCACACAGTCTTGAAGAATAGTCGCCTCTGTGAGATGATGGTATTTGCACATAACCAACTGGAATCATATGGCATCGGCTGTGAAATGCTTTATAGGCACCCTGAGGTAATGGCAGGCACTATATAAAGTCCTATTTCAACACAACACCACAGGTCCCGGGGGGTTTCTCTATGTCTGATCTTGCAGCAACAAGGACAAATCCAAGTGAGCGGAGGGCAAAATAGAATAATGTCACTTCTATTATTCAGTTAGCTTTATAAGAAAGTCCCCAATACCGCAGTGTCTGTGTTCTTATTCTGAAGTTAGGATTTCAGAATTTCCAGCTCTGAAATTTTTTGTACAATCAACTCTGTTAGCAGTTAATATGTTATAAGTCCCAATTAACAGCTTCTAAAATATATCAGCTGATAGTGTGCTCTTAATGTTGAGTACCTGAATTTGTCCTTTGCTATGTAGCTCACACTGTGAAAATGTATTTACATATTTTCCACCATCAGTCCCGTTCTATTTTCTCCCAGTGGTCTTTTTACTCATTATGTGCTTTGGACTTCTGGACGTTTAATAAAAGCTCACAGGGTGACAGGTAATTGGGTACATTTTGCTTACTCAAGTGAATATATATGACTGTTTGGATTCAATCTAACTGCTCAAGTGTAAAACCTGTATTCACTGGCCTTTCATTTAATTTTAAGGAAGGAGTGGGTGCATTATTGTGGGTCACATACCATGTAATTTGAGCATTGGTTATATCTGCATGAAAAGGCCAAGCTGATACTTATAGGCTGGCAGCTAATATGGCTTGATTGAATACCAGCAATATTTTCTGTAAGTATCCAGGTTGCATTAAACTCATTAAGACTGAGATTGATCAGAAGCTGCATTTGCTGCTCCCTGTCATCATTTCAGGTTACAGTCAAAGGAGTAGAAGGAAGCCATTCAGCCCATCCACCCTGTTCCACAATTCAATGAGATCATGGCTGATCTGCGATCTAACTCCATGTGGGCCTTTGCCCCGTATCCCCTTATATCCTTGGATAACCAAAATCTGTCAGTCTCCGATCTAAAATTTGCAATTGATCTCACATCAATTGCTGTTTGATCTCGCATCAGTTCCCTATTTATCATGTGAGCATCACACTGGCATGATTTAAAACTAATTAAACTCACTTTAATAATGTTGCTGTCTTGACTTAAGTAAAGATGGACTATTGCAAAGTGATGTATGGCATTTCTGAGAAATGTTAGAAGTGGAGACAAATCACCCGAACTAGCAGATGCCATCTTCACACATTACTTATTAATTAGCTAAACATTGCCAGGTAAATAAATCAGACGCGTTGCAATGCGATTTTTGTCAGTTTTAATAATTTACTGCCTCCCCTTCTCATCTTGAAAAATGCAGAATGCATCGCTTCTTAAAGTTCATGTTGTGTAAGATGTTTTCATGCAGCTGGAGTGTTTCCAAAGGCTAACGTTTCATTGTCTTTCTAATCCAGTCCTTCTTCCACACTGTCCTGGAGAATAGTCACCTTTGTGAGACAATGGTCGATAACAACTTGCGCATTACTAACTGGAATCGGAAGCTAGGCTGTAAATGCCAGTACAAACACATTGTGGACTGGTGTGGCTGCTCCCCCAATGACTTCAAACCACAGGATTTCCATCGCTTCCAGGTCGGTTCATTACTCACTGACAAACATGACTACAGATAGTACTAACATTACTCTTAGGACCAGTGATAGACCTATTACAAAAACAATTCACATTCAGATAGTCGGGCTGAGGTTATGCCGGCGATTCTGGTCCGTGGGAGTTCACCAGAATGACTCACATTCATGCAGAATACCTTTCCTGGCTTCAGTTAGGATTATTTTAGTTTCAGGAGGATAGGAGCCAATGTGGAACAACTCAGAGAAGGAGTTTTGGAAGCATTTGGAGGAGACACCACATTCACAAGCACTTGGGAAAGAAAGAGATACTGGAGTTGGAGCAATGGTGAACAGAGAGGGAGTGAGGACAGCATTTACAACATTTTTACAACAGTACTTGGATTTACAGAAGGCATTTAATAATACGGTTTAAGATAAGATTGTATAGCGTAAGGGGTAACATATTAACATGGATAAAGGATTGGTTTGCTAACAGGAAGCAGAGAATAGGGATAAATGGGTCTTTTTCAGTTGTCAGGCTGTAACTAGTGGAGTGCCACTGGGATCAGTGCTGGAGCTTCAACTATTTACAATCTACATCAGTGACTTGGATGAAGGGACTAAGTGTATGGTAGCTAAATTTTCTGATGGCAGCAAGATAGGTAGGAAAGTAAGTTGTCAAGAGGATGTAGAGAGTCTGCTAAGGGATATAGATAGGTTATGTGAGTGGGCAAAAATTTGGCAAATGGAGTATAATGTGGACAGATGTGAACTTGTCCACTTTAGCAAGAGGAATAGAAAAGCGGTATACATTTTAAACAGAGAGAGATTGCAGAACTCTTGAGGGACAGAGGGACCTGGATGTCCTGGTACATGAATCACAAAAGATTAGTATGCAGATACAGCAAGTGATTAGGAAGGCAAGTGGAATGTTGGCATTTATTGCAAGAGGAATGAAATATTAAAGTAGGGAAGTTTTACTGTAGCTGAACAGGGCCTTGGTAAGACTACATCTGTACTGTACACAGTTTTGGTCTGCTTATTTGAAAAATATATAATTATGTTAGAAGCAGTTCAGAGAAGGTTCACTCAACTCATTCCAGGAGGGACTTCCAGGATTTTGACCCAGCGACAGTGAAGGAACAACGATATAGTTCCAAGTCAGGATGGTGTGTGGGTTAGAGGAGAACTTGCAGTGGTGATGTTCCCATGCATCTGCTGCCCTTGTCCTTCTAGGTGGTAGAAGTCACAGGTTTGGAAGGTATTATTGAAGGAGCCTTGGTGAGTTGCTGCAGCGCATCTTGTAGATCTTGTAGATTGCTGTCACTGTGTGTCGGTGGTGGGGGGAGTGAGTGTTGAAGGTGACGGATGGGTGGATGGTGATAGATATCCTTCAGGGATATGGCCAAAATCATCACAGGTATTTATAGACAGTAAGTGAAAATAACAAACTCTTTTAATCCGCACAGCAAACTGCAAGACCAACATTTTTTGCTCGGAAGTTTGAAGCTGCGGTTAACCAAGAAATCATTGGTCAGCTGGACTTCTACCTGTTTGGGAACTACCCAGCTGGCACAACAGCCCTGAAAGCTTATTGGGAAAATGTATACGATGAGCCAGATGGCATCCACAGCATCAGTGACACATATCTGACCATGTATCACTCATTCACTCGCCTAGGCCTGAAGAGAGCAGAGACTTCCTGGCATTCAAAAGAGGAGAATAAGTGCAGGTGAGAGAGAAGCTGCAGCCCAATGCTGTAGTACTGTTGCAAACATACAGCTGTAATAATGGAATGATTGATATAATTTTACCAGTATAATGAAGGTATAATTTTACTAATGTAATGAAGGTATAATTTTACTAATGTAATGAGAGTTTAAAGATTTTCGACAGGATTTCTCCCTCAGAAATATGATCTTTCTCCCCACAATGTTAATCAATAAATAAAGATGTTTATGTTGCACCTTTCATAACCTCAGGATGAACCAAAGCACTTTGCAGTCAGTGAATTACCTTTGAAATGTAGTTACTGCTATAGTGAAGGGAATCACAGCAGCCAATTTGTGCACAACACAATCCCACCAAAAAAGCAATGAGGCCTAAACAACCACATAATCTGTTTTGATGATGCTGGTTGAGGGATAGACGTTGGCCAGGACATGAACTCCCCAGCTCTTTCGAATAGTATCATGGGGCAGAATTTTTCCCCCCATTGGGGACGAAGTTGAATGGCGGGTGCGCACAGGCGCGCTTCCGATCGGCACCCCTGATCGGGTGCGCGGCACCATTTTACGTGGGCGGGTCACTTAAGGCCCGCCCAGCATGACATCCACACAGAAGCACTATGCACTCCCTGTGCGAGCTGGGGGAGGCGAGGGATTCCCAAAATCGAGAGTGCGCTCTCTCGCACATGCGCACAAAAGAGCGCACTCATCTCCCTGAGGCTAAGTGCAGCCTCAGGGAGATCAGCTGTTCTGTGACAAATATTAAAAATAGAAAAAAAAAATTCCTGACATGGCCCCTCTGTGTGACACTGTCACATGATTTTTAATTTTTACAAAAACTTTAATAAAATTTTTTAAAAGCTACATGGAACTTCGTCCCGCCCGTGGATGAGGTTTCATGCTTTTTCTATTCCCCGCCGGGGCTCCTGACCTGCTCGACAACCTTAAGGTTGGACGGGCAGGTCCATTAATTAGCTAAAAGACTCTGTCAATGGCCTCAATTGGCCATTGACAGGTCGGCGGGCGCACAGCTGGTTTTGCTGCGCCCCCGCCTATCGGAACATTTAAATGGGGCACGGTGACGTCGGGAGTTCCACCCAACATCACCGCGTGTCATTTTACGCGTCAGCAAGCGGGCCCCGTGCCCCGCTCACCGACAGGAAAATCCTGCCCATGGGATATTCTTTGTCTACGTGAGAGGGCAGGCCGGGCCTTGACTTAACAACTCATCTAAAATACAGCACCTTTGACAGTACAGCACTCCCTCAGTACTGCACTGAACTATTAGCTGAAATTATGTTTTCATGTCCTGCAGTGGGGCATGAACCCATTGAACAAAGTTATTAGAGTTCTTCGAGGATGTAAGAAGCAGGGTAGTTAAAGGGTAGATAAAGTACTTGCAGTGTATTTAGATTTCAAAAGGCATTTGATAAGCTGCTACATACAAGCTTACTACACAAGATACGAGCTTATAGTAATAGGGATGATATATTAGCATAGATAGAGGTCTGGCTAACTAACAGGAAACAGAGTTGGGATAAATTGTTCATATTCAGGATGGTGAACTGTAGCTAGTGGAATGCCATAGGGATCAGTGCTGTGGCCTCAACTATTTATGATTTAGCTTAATGACTTGGATGAAGGGAGCAACTGTATTGTAGCCAAATTTGCTGATAACATGAAGATAAGCAGGAAAGGAAGAATGAACAAAGAGTCAGCAAAGGGATATAGTTAGATTAAGTAAATGGGCAAAAATTTAACAGGTGGAATGTAATGTGGAAAAATCTGAGGCTGTCCACTGGCAGGAAGAATAGAAAAGCAGAATATTGTTTAAATGGAGAGAGACTGCAGTTTGCTGCAGAACAGAGGGATCAGGAGGGCATACCAGGAACAGCCTGGACATGACAGGGCATGCCAGGAGCAGCACCAGGCATACCTAAAAATGAGGTGTCAACCTGGTGAAACTTTAACACAGGACTGCTTGCATGCCAAACAGCATAAGCAGCAAGTGATAGAGCTAAGTGATCTCACAACCAACGGATCAGATCTAAGCTATGCAGTCCTGCCACATGCAATCGTGAATGGCGGTGGACAATTAAACAACTCACTGGAGGAGGAGGCTCCACAAATATCCCCATTATCAATGTTGGAGGAGCCCAGCACATCAGTGCAAAAGATAAGATTGAAGCATTTGTTACAGTCTTCAGCCAGAAATGCCAAGTGGATGATCCATATTGGCCTCCTCTGGATGCCAGTCTTCAGCCAATTCGATTCACTCCACATAATATCAAGAAATGGCTGAAGGCACCGGATACTGCAAAAGCTATAGGCCCTGGCAATTTTCCAGCAATAGTACTGAAGACTTGTGCTCCAGAACTTGCCACGCTCCTAGCCAAGCTGTTCCAGAACATATTCAACTCTGGCACTTACCTGGCTATGTAGAAAATTGCCCATGTATATCCTGTACACAAAAAAGCAGGACAAATCCAACCCAATTACTGTCCAATTAGCACCTCATCAGTTTACTCTCAATCCATTGGTAAAGTAATGGAAGGGGTCATCAACAGTGCTATCAAGCAACACTTACTTAGCAATAACCTGCTCACTGATGCCCAGTTTGGGTTGGCTGCATAACCAAGTCAAGCTTGCAGCCTACCTATTGCTTCAACTGGCTGTTGTATATTGCTTGCTATGTGTGTTTGTTGCTTCTTTTACTCGGGGTTGACATTATTTTACATGCTTCATGTGGTAACATGACTCCTTATCTGGCAACACTTTCCCATCTGAACCATTGGAGGGCTGCTGCAACATACGTAAAGCAGAACAACACAATATAATATTAATTAACATTTTTAAAGAAAACTGGATTATTCAATTCCCTCAAATTCTCTAACTGCCTCCTGATGCTTACGTCTTTTGTACTGGATATGAAAGCCATTCTAACCCCATAAAGCTGCTCCTTCCAACCGGGGCCAAACTCCCACCCATGCCTGGTATATTTGGGGTGCTGCAGGCTGTATTTCCATGGTTTGTGTGTCTCTGTCCATTTAGATTGGCTGCCTGAAGGCAGGTGGAAGTCTTGATGTGCCTGAGTTTCAACAGTACTGTCTGAATTCTGGCTCTAGAAGTTTTTGTCTCAGTTTTAATTGGAAAGCTGGAGAAGTTATTGGTTAGTTAGGAAATTAAAATTGGTTAAGTTTAATACTTTAGGTGAGAGAAACATTGGAGTAAATTTTCTCCTGTTCACTAACCTTACAAAAAAAAGTCTGCATAAACATAAAACAAATCTCATCCCTTAATGCATATGATAACTTTTTCATGAGCATTAATGATGCTTCCCATATGACTTTGCATCCAGTGCCCATACATCACTTTATCTCTCCTGAGTCCCACATCAAAGATCAGTTTATTAAAAATACACTCTTCACTAGGCTGGCACGCAGCTCATTCAAGAGTAGACATTTACTCCGAGCGCAGGTTCTGAGCTTGAAAGTTTAGATTGGATTCCTTCAATGTCTTTCTGCAGTGCCACATCCAAGTGGCAGATTTAACCGTGCGGCAGCATTGGGCAAGTTGGAAGGTGTGTGGGGCCTCCAGGGCGGACATGAACCACACTTGCCGGCCTAAGTTTGAAGCCCAGAGTATTTGTACTCCTGGGATTTATTTAAATGCCCCCCCTCGTCTGGAGCCGGAAGAGGACACAGGCCAATTGCCAGCAAGGAACTCTTGGGAGTGTCTCACGGGAGAGAAGGAGATTCAAGGACAGGAGAGGCTTTGGGGCCTGGAGGGGCAATTCTCCACTTACCATAGAGAGTCTCTTCTATCTGCATATCTAATTCAGCCTGAGTTGGGGAGGGATCCCTGGTGGCTTCTCTGCTATGGAAACCCGATTTGCGTAAATTCATGAGGCCTCCGCCTGGTTTCCACTGTGCAACAATTGATAAAATTAACCAGCAAGCCTTGAGAAAGCAGCTGCACCTACCTGCTCTTACCAGCAAGTGGCATCTGAAGTCTGAAGTGGACGAATTTGGGTTCATCTGAACTGGTACCAGGGGAAAATTTACTCCAATGTTGCTCTCGCCTTAAGTATTAAACTTAACCGGTTATAATTCATTAACTAACCAATTTGTCACATGCTGAAGACTCAGGTGTGTGCGCTCAACAATGCCAAGGGATACTTCCAATGGGTACAGAGATTCTTGTGAGATTATCTCCCTCCTTCAATGCAATTAATGTCTTGGTGTTGATTTTGGTTAGTCAGTGGCAGTGTGGTTGGTAGACTAGTTTATGTAACTGAATAGGGTAGTATCTGTTTGAAATTTAAACACCAAGGAATGGATGATTTACAGGTTGTTTGTAAAGAGCACTTTGAGACATCCTGAGATCATGAAAGGTGCTCCAAAAATTCAAATCAATCTATTCTTCATTTTTTTCTCTTTCTTTCTCATTTCATCTCATCTCAGACTGACAGTGTATCTCAAAGCTGCACCCATGAAGTTAAGTTATCCAGCTTCTTTATCCAGACCTCTCTAAACACTGAGTACTCTGTTTTCTTCACCGAAGCCCATCATTCAAATACCACAGTATAGGTATCAGGTGACTGAAGAAGTCTAATACTGGAATGTTGTCTTGGCTGACTTCGAATAAGGGGGAAATTCCAGCCTAAGTGTTCTTCAATTGAAATATAACCTTTAAACACTTAAAACTAATCCCAATAGTGCTTTTAGTCCATTCTTAAAAGTGAGTTTAAGGAAGAGTCCTGTAGAGACATGTGGAAATCATTAAAATCATTTTCCTCTCCTTTCTGGTGCTAGACTTTGGCATGTCTGTAATTGATATACAACACTCTGCAAAAAATATTAAGGACTGCCAGTAGATCCACCGTGGCATTGGTAAGAATGACTTGAGAATTGGCCTCATACCACAATAGCACAAGCAGGCTGCATTGGCAGTAGAGATCGGCAAGGCCAGCTCAATAGTGAAGGATCACACAAGGACTTGGGCTAGCTGGCCAGGGAAGGAGCGCATAGGGACTCCAAATAGGTGGGTAGACTAAACATGTGGAGAGGTCTCAAACGTACAGGCCTAAAAGATCAAAGTGGTGCACAGCTAAATACATCAGGAGCCATGCCAAACTAAACAAAGCATGCTGCTAGAAAGAAACAAAGCATAAGTGCCAAACCCCACCGAAAGTGTAACCCTCTTTGGATAAATATTAACATCAGGGACACGGGCAATTTTTTAGTAAGTTTGCAGCTTTTTGAGAGTGATGTAGATTTTTATGTGTTTGTTATGTTATGAGTTTTATTTTTAAGTATACAGGGCAAGCTGACGAATAAAAGAGCATGGCTGATCAAGTTTTGCACATTTTTTTTAATGATTTGCCTGGTTCGTTTTATTTTAGTTGCTGGTTTCAGACTGATAAAAATAGATTTTTCTTACCTGCCTGTTATGGTACAGAGGATGGTAAATTCCAAGCTGCTCAAATCCCAGAGGGAAACTCGAAACAGCTGCCACAACTGTTTTTGAAATTAGTATTTTCGAGATGTGTGCCTTGAATTCAGTAGTAATAAGTCCACTGAGACTTGGAGGATTTTTTTACAAAACTAAATTAAACATTTATTAAAAAAAGAAAAGATTTTAAGCACATACATAGTTCTACAAAGTACTACTATAATAACTCTTAAATCCCCTAATTAATCTGGCTCCCAGTTACACCTCTGTTAAGGCAACAGTAAAACAAAATATAAGTTTAACAGACCCAGGCAAACCACACAATACCCTGGTCAGTGATATTCGAAGTAAGTTTTCTTAGCTTCAGCTCCTGTAGGCAGTAACTTGATGCACTGAGGCTAGAGGCTTTTCACACTTGTGTGAGATCTTAGAATTCCTTCGCCCTTACATGTAATCTCATCTCCTTTATACACGTTTCTCTAGTATAAATCCCATTGTTCCAATATGTCTTTGCAACTTTACTTTTCTCATAATATAAATCTTTCATAGTACTCATATTATCAGTAACCTTTGGGAAAAATAAACACATAGTTTGACTTTGCTTCTTTTAGCTAGATGTAACATCCGACCATCTCTTTGAAATTCAAATTACTCTGGTTTATCTAAAAATGCAATTGTTCCTCACACCTCACATTCTAAAACTTCAGCCATGTTTACGTATTTAGCATTTCAAACCTAGCTTCCCTTTTGATAGCTCAAAAGCTCCAGACCAGATGCCTCCAATTCAATTAAATCCCCCACTATTAACCTACCTTTACAATAAATCACAATAATATTATTAAAATTATAAGGCAGATGATTTACAATTATACAGGTATGTTGGACTTGAGGTGCCATAGGTACAAGACTTAAAAACATCAATATGCATATTTATTCTAAAAGTACATGGTCCTAAAAGTGTCTGATTTGATGCTACGTTATTTGAGCAGAGTTCTTTTAAACTACATTTTGAAACTTCAGGGCTGCGATATTATTCTTCTTGTGAGAAGGTGGATAAAACACGCTTTCTCCCAAATTATAAAGAACACAAGAAAAATCATGAATTAGCAAAAGCCTATCAAATTCTCTTCAGTACTCTAGATCTCCAGAACAGCATTCTGAACATCCTCGATATTTTTTTTTTTCCCCTTAATATCCGGCCTGACAGATTATTCAAACATTTATCACTTCACTTTTCAATAATTCAAATTTATGTCTGCTGGTCCTCCTTTCCTGGCTTATTTTGAATTAAATTTCTTGCATTACCTTATCTGTACCCTTTAATATTTCATAAGGGCTTCAGTGAGGTCCCCTTCCAAACATCCTTTTTCTGGCCTGTAGAGCTCATTGTTCTTTAATCTTATTTTATTTGGGATCTTTATTTTTCCTCCTTGTGCCTTCTCCAGTACATGTGTTTGTTTTAATTATGGGTTCAGTTGTACATCATAAGATCATTGCATAAATCCCAGATACTCTTGTTCAAACTGCATGTCCAAGTATTCTAGCAGTTTTTTTAATTACTTTGCCATTTTGCAGATATTAAAATTGATGAGAGAGCTTACTATTACTCCAAAGTCCCTTTCTTGGTCTAATTGTGTTAATTTGATTTCTTCCATTTCATATTGATGAAATATATCTTTTAACCAAGCTACAATATCTTACATGATCATTTACTAGGTCTTCCTAATTTCATAACCCATTCCTTTTTAATTAAGCAGACCTCATTTCTTTAACCCTGTTTTCAGTCTGTTATCTTCACCATTCCTGAAGTTATTGCTACAAAGGTCCTTCCAGCTTATCCTCAGAATTCTATTATTGTACCTGTTGTTCATGTTAGTTAGGTTAATAGGCTATCTCAGATTTGTCATTGACCTTAAATATAGTTCCTGTGATTGGCTGCTTCCAGCTCCGGGAAACTTTAAAAGTGTCCAGTGTTTCTTTTCCCACCTTTGGTAGACATACATTTCCTTTGTAGACTCCTTGAGAACTCTAGAATAAATCCAGTCTGTTGGTGTATTTATCTGTGTTACACCAAATTCAAAATCCTCTATGATACTGGGCATACTGCAGAGATTTAGTGGCTTGTCAGTGTTATCCTCTGTAATGAATAGTTTTAAAAAAAATATCATTTAATATTTTAGCTTCATCAGTTTCACCAACAGGTTTACCTTTTGAATTCTAATTTTATCTAATTACTCTTTTATTGTTATGAAACTAAATGAACACATTGTACTGTAGTTATCTCTTAGGACTTCCTGTACCGCTAACATTGCAATCTGTTTGAACTAATTCCTGTGTTCCTCTCCCTCCTTTACCTCTGCAGCTTTTCCACCCTTTGATTTCTCTCTGTAGATTCCTCCTCCTTTCCCCTACAGGGTTTCTTCCATCTCCTCTTCCCCTGTGGTATTTCACTTTGAAACCTCTTGCATAGTACTTAACCTGCCCAGAGCTCTATAGCAGACCTCAATTCTCAATCCTGCTTTCAGTTTGCTTGTTAACAACCTGAACTATTTAAATATTGTCTTTATTCCTGGGGCTATGGGTTCAGCACCCTTCATTTTTAAGTTATCCTGAACACGTCAGGCTACCCTTCCACTTCTCCATCCCTCAACATCCGTCCCTCTTTCACACTGAATTCAGTCCTGTCTTCTGCAGTTAGTTTTATTTCTATAAAACTTACGGTTTCATAATTGTTATTAATGGACCGAGTACAAGTATCCTGTCCTATGTGCTTCCATTCTGTTTTCCCCTATTTTAGTGCAAGGATTGCGTGGTTATCAAACCTACGTTTTCTGAGGCCAGAATTTTTCTCTGAGAGGGCACGCACATGCCTGACCCGATCGAGGGCGTAAAATAGGTGCATGATGATATCGGGCGAGCATCCCGACGTCATCGCGCACTCGTGCGATATTTTGGTTGGCGGGCGCAGGCGCTGGAGCCGTGTCCACTGTTAACTGAGAAGCCAGCTAAGGCCTTTAAAAAGGCGATTGGTGCTGAATTTTCACTGCCTGTGTGATTTCGGCACTCGTCGCACGGGCAAAACGGGCAGGTGGACAGCTGACAATTTCAAGAGCCTCAACCGCGGGCGGGATTAAAAGGGTCAGCAGCATTGCCAGTGTGAGTAGTGAGGAGTTTGGTGGATAGTTTGCTGCTGGTGACTTATTGGTGTATGGCAGCTTCATCTCTGTTCGGGGCTTCATTCCTTAGCATTTCCAGGCTTCGTTTCAGGTCTGCTTGGTGTCTCCAGAGAATGCAGATCAGGTGGACTGTTCCAGGTGTCACAGAGTCTTCTGTTACCCTGGTAATGGGGATTGGGGCACCTCCTCTGAGGAGGAAGAGAGGGGCAGAAGGGAGAGGAGACCAGGTGTCCCAATGCAGCCTCCATGGGAGTGACCCTGTGAGAGGACAGGTGCAGGCACAGGGGGCGCAGCGCCAGCTGGCAGTCCAAGGCATTAGGGGCCACAGAAGACGCCGCTATCCTGCTGCCAGGGTTTACTGGCAGCGATTCAGCTACTTCAGTATGTCCGAGGTGCAATGCAAAGGAGGCTTCGCCTTTCACAGGGAACAGTGACCTCCGTTTGTCAGATAATTGAGCCTGAGATCTGCTCTGACTGTGTGGATGGACACCTCATGCCAGTGGCTCTGAAGGTCACAGTGGCCCTCAGCTTCTATGCCTCCAGCTCTTTCCAGGGGTCAGTGGAGGATCTGTGTGGAGTTTTCCAATCAGCTGTCCACAGGTGCATTAAGCTGGTGACAGAAGCTCTGTTCAGGCAGGTATTGACTTTCATTCATTTCCATACGGACAAGGCCAGCCAGGCTGAGTGAGCCAAAGGGTTTGCAGCGATTGCTGGGTTCCCCCATGTCCAGGGTGCTATAGACTGTACACACGTGGCCATCAAGGCACCAGCGGGTCAGCCGGGTGCCTTCGTCAGCAGGAAGGGATTCCACTTGATGAACATGCAGATAGTGTGTGACCACAGGATGCAGATTCTGCAAATCTGTGCAAGGTACCCTGGCAGCTCCCATGAAACATAGATCCTGAGACAATCCCAGATGCCAAGGCACTTTTCAAGGCTATGGGCCAAGTGCTGGTAAATGGGATTAGCTAGGTAGGTCAGGTGTTTCTCACGTGTTGGTGCAGACTCGATGGACCGAAGGGCCTCTTCTGCACTGTGTGATTCAGTGCTCCAGGTCGACTGGATGGATGGCTACTGGGCGACAAGGGCTATCCCTTGAAAGGGTAGCTCGTGACGCCTGTCTACCATCCAAGAACAGAGCAGTGGTATAACAGGCGCCAAGCCTCCACCAGGGTAGTGAGAGAGAGAACCATAGGTTTTCTGAAGATTCACTTCCGATGCCTGGACAATTCAGGGAGCACTACATTACCCCCCAGAGTGGGTGTCACTGATAGTGGTCACATGCTGCACTCTCCACAATCTGGCACTGGCAAGGGGGGGACCCACTGAAGGAAGAGGATCTTGAGGCAGCTCCACAGGCCACAGAGGATGAATCCAGTCGTGAGTCAGAAGAGGAGCACAATGAGGAGAATGCTGAGGGTGTGGAGGCAGACCTCGGTAACCTCCAAGGAGGCAGGGACGCCTTGATCCAACCCTCCTTCAGCTAGGCTGCCAAATAAGCACTACCACTTCATGTCAGGGCTGTCGCCTCCATCCCAGATGTCTGAAATGACCCTTACATTTGACCCCAAAATCCACCCAGTGCCTATGCAATAAAGTTTCGAGCCACCCACGTGCAGTGTTACACATTGGCATATCCTGCACCACATTAAATAAAAAAGGTGAAGCATACTCAGGCCATTACAACAAAAGAAATTTATCTCATGTTGACAGTCAAAATAAATGAATAGTAACTTCTCTGGTCTTCAGCCCCAGACAGTAAACCTAAACAAAACATCGCATAACAGAAGATCACCCCTGACCAGTCCCTCTTGTGCTCGTGGTGCCTTAAACTTACGTTTGTGAGTGCTATGTCTTGGTGCCCCACACTCTCTCCCTTCCCCACTGGCATCGGCAATGGGGACAAGCTTCTGACTATTATCCTGTTGGCCTTGATGACCTTGGCGGTCGTCCTCTGGCCAGTGGAGCCTGTGCTGGCCCCGCCTGAGAGGGAGTGGCCAGTGCCATGGCTGGCATCTCCCCAGTCATTGCAGCCTCATCAGATACCACGGTCACTGGCAGAGGGACGGAGGAGCTGCTGCTTTCATCTGGAGCGCCCTGAGAGGAGCCCACAGAGACAACAAGCAGCTCATGCACCAACGTGAGGTCACTCTGGACTTCCCTGCTCACCATTGATGGACAGGCACCTAGCTGGGAAACTGGGTGCCTCATCCATCTCCCACATGGACATCGATCACCTGAGGTCAGTGTCTGTGTGAGGGCTTGCAGGTCCGAGCGCAACCCCAGGAACCCCTCATTCTGTCCCTGGAGCTGCCTCTCTATGAGAGTCGCCACTCTCTCAATGGAGGAGGCAGTGCGCTCGGCCATGAGGGTCAATGCAGTGCTGATGGTCCACATGGCCTCCTCCATAACGGAGACCGTGGGACACATTCCCTCATGGATCTCCATCAGATCCTTCCGCACATCTCACTGGACATCCAGCATCTGCTGTCTAATGGACAACTCCAGAGACTCATCATCTGTGTTCAACTCTGCTTCATCCTTGTCTCCAGCAGTCTCCGTCTGCCAGTGCCCTGGGCACTCTCTGCCTCCGCCTGCCCCTCAAGCGAGTGTGAAGTGCTCTCATTGCTGTGCACCGACATTCTAGCTGCCGATCTAACGCCCATCGAGGTGCTGGTATCTGTGCTGGTGCCTGGTTCAGAGAGCGGGTGTGATGCAGGGGCATGTGAAGCCTGGTAGTCCTCTGGCATCAGGGGTGGACCTTTGGGGTCCACAGAGCGAGTACCTGCTGGCGAATCTAAAAGGGAGAACAACGACATGTCATTAGTTTAAGTCATCACACTGTCGCTGTGCCAGGCACCCTGGTGAGAGAATGGAAATCTGCAACATGGTGCCATCATCTTTCAATGATCAATTGAGGCTCCCATCAATTTTGAGACTACACAAGAATGTTTGGACCATCTGAAACTCTCACCTCTGTGCACTGCACTCTTACCTTCGTCTGACACCCCCGCCTCTCCGCAGCCGGTTGACCGAGGTACGTGGCACCTCTCCAGCTCCAAGGCATTCTGTTCATATCTGGTTAGGTTTAGGTGGTTTGCCAGTCTGTGACCTCTCAATGTTGTTATTGGCCATCTTCTCCTGAAAGGACAGAGGAACATTGATGAGTCCCCTCTCTACCTGCAGCTCCATTACAGCCTGGCCAACCCCAGCTGAGGAACACCTCACAGGGCACATCCGACCAATAGCCTTCGAGCCACAAAGCACTCTGTCCAAGCAGCCAGGGCTCACCCCCTTGGCCAGCTTGGGCATCATTGACAGTTGGCGCTCAGACTCTAACACCCCAGAGCTTCACAGGAGGACGGTCACCCCTGAACACTTCTCCACACTTCTCTGTGCCAGCACAGTACTCATCTTCCCAGAATGTAGCAGGTTGTTAAACCTCTTGCGGTACTGCACTCAGAGGCGCCGTACAACATCATGGCTGCTGACCAGCACTGCCACCTCTTCCCAAGCTCTTTTTGTAAGGTGCGGTGGCCTCCTCCTTCCAACCCTGGGGACAAGGGTTCCCCACCGGGCAGCCTCCTCCTCCAGGAGGACCACGAGACCCTCATCAGAAAACCCGGGGGAGCTAAGTGTCCAAACGACCTGCCCTCCTGCTTGGCGTCTGCAGCCACATTGGAATCCATCATTTATAATCTCCTGTTGACAACACCGAACATCTTCGCCGCCGACAGCCTTCCAGGGTCTGACTGTGCTGGTTTTAAACCGGCCACCGGGCCACCACTGGACCTGGCAGCCAACAGGCCCCCTCCCCCAGCCGCCCCTTCCTGAGCTTCGGGGAGGCTCCATTTACGCTCGGCCCACCAGCATGAAATCGTGGTTGGGGGCCAATCGCTGACGGTGACACCTTTCCCAGCTGTTCCCGGGACCACCGATCACGCCTGCCCAACTCAAAATTCTGCCCTAAGAATGTGAATTTGTCAGCAGAACAGAAAAGTAGTGCAATTCAGAAGTTTGGTGGAAATCAGGAACTCTTCCCCCAGCCCACTGAAAATTTCAAAACTCAGATCAATTGATTTTTCTTGGGCAAGGATATTGAGGGATATGGAGCCAAGTAGATTAAATGAAGTTGAGCTACAGATCAGCCAAGGTCTAATTGAATGGTGGAACCAGCTTTCAGAAAGCAAGTCATCCTCAATCCCAGGAGACTGGCTAAGAATTAAGGAGGGAGCAAGCTTGATAGGCTGAGTGACCTACTCTTCTGTTCCTGGAGCATCTTACAACACTTCTCAGGCAACCAATGGGCTGCCTTTGTGCTCCTGAGTGACCCTTCCCTCCTCAATCACTGGCAGTGAGTGACCATTGCACCCAAATCCTTACGTTTCTGCTGCAGGGTCTGTACTTTGAACTGCTCCCTCTTCCGGAGCTCACTAACACCAGTTTAGATCTGGAGCCACATGCTTCCTTGTCTATTTGATCTACAGCTGCAAGAGTTTATCAGAATGACTTTTAACAAGGACATAACAAGTAAAAATCTGCCTCTCTGCTGATGTTTTTTGCTCCTTTTTTTTGTGGGGGGTGTCATTGAGCACGACAGTTGGCGCTTTTCTCATGTCTGCTAAGATTAGCAAAATCAGGAACATCAGTAACTTAATTGACAATCAGGGACAATTTGACGAGTGCACAACTGAGAGAAGCTCTATAGCTTTTTAATATGTGAAAATAATGTTTTGTTACTTAAAAACTAGGATCTGTGTGCTCTTCTCAGTCTTTGATTTCAAATTCTTGCAGACTGCGCTTCTCTTGCAATTCAATTAGAAATGTGATGAGCGAACGGGTATTGGCACCCTACAGGTTTCCCCAAAGCTCCAGCATTGGCACAATCAACACACCTTCAATTTATTGACTTAATCCAAATTCTGGTTCCCTGTCAGAGCAAATTCTTTATTTTTGTCATATACCTTTTTTTTATTGTTGTCATATACTTTATGCTGTTCAAGGGAAACTGGCTGGTGTATGCACATCGGATAATGCAAAACAGAAATATTAAAGTTCCCTTTTCATTCATTTGGCCTGTAATTCTCTGTATAGCTTTCATAATCAAGCCAGCATGTGTTAATTTAGCAGGAACCAGTTAAAAGAAAACAACAGGGATTAAAGGCATTTTTTTTTACCATCTCTGGGGCTGTTTATAATGAGCTCTGTTCTAAATTGTTTTCCCTGTGCTTTTGAAGTCTTTATGCTATGGGCTGAAGTCTCTTTCTTTACTGGACCTTTTCTTATTTCATGATTAATGTTCTAAAAGGTCCACTGCATTTGTTCTTTCTCAGTTAACATGTTTCTCTTCTGCCTATCTTTGTTCTAGATATTACGCGATGGGTCACCCAGTCTCTGTTCATCTCTACTTCTATGCCGACCGGTTCCAAGGCTATCTGCTGAAACACCATGCAACAAATCTGGCTACCAGCAAACTTGAAACAATGGAGACTTGGGTGATGCCAAGGAAAATGTTTAAAATTTCTAATCCCGCCAGTGACTTTGCGCGGCTACAGTTTGCTGAGGTAAAAAACTAAAAAAAACACTGAATTCATTTTATTGTAATGAAGGAATTGCTTCCCTTCATTGTAATAGGGGAGGTGGTGGTGGTAGTGGCACCGTCACTAGACTAGTAATCCAGAGGCCCAGGCCACTGCCCAGGGGATGGGCTCAAATCCCACCATGGCACCTGGTGGAATTTAAATTCAATTAATAAAATCTGGAATTCAAAACAAGGCTCAGTAATAAAAACAAAAAACTGCGGATGCTGGAAATCCAAAACAAAAACAGAAACAGAAATATCTGGAAAAACTCAGCAGGTCTGGCAGCATCGGTGGAGAAGAGTACAGTTGACATTTTGAGTCCTCATGACCCTTCAGCAGAACAGAACAGTTCTGTTGAAGGGGCATGAGGACTCGAAACGTCAACTGTACTCTTCTCTGCCGATGCTGCCAAGTCTCAGTAATGGTGACCATGAAACCATCATTGATTGTCATAAAAGCCCATATGGTTCAAGGAAGTCTGCCATCCTTACCTAGTTTGGCCTACCTGTGACTACAGCAATGTAGTTGACCCTGAAATGGCCAAGCAAGCCACTCAGCTCAAGGGCAATTAGGGATGGGCAACAAATGCTGGCCTTGCCAGCAATGGCCACATCCCATGAAGGAATAAAGAAAAAAGCTTCCATATCTACCAAACATATTAAAAATCTTAACTTCATTTCATGGTCACATGGAATGGATTTTCGTGGAGTCGGGATGACTCAGGAGACCTTTAAAAATTGCAGGCGGGACCCTTATTACTGGCCAATATACTTTTCGCTGGTGGGGGAAATGGACACAGGCTCAAAACACGACTCTGCTGGGCAATTTAAACTTAGTGCTGAGATTAAGCAGACCCCATTTTAACTGTTTCAAGGGCCTTAAGTTGCAGTGTGGGATCACATATTTATGGAGGAATTACTTTTAACAAGGACATAACAAGTAAAAATCTGTCTTTCTGCTGATGTTTTTTACTCCTTTGGAGAGTGGCTAAGATCTGGTTAACTTGAGGATCTGAAGTTATTTAAACCCTGAGCCCTTTGAAAATGAAGACAAAAACTAGGCTGCAACTGTCATATAGAGTAAAAGATACACACACTGCTGGAGTTCATTGATTAACCGGACCTTTGGTGTACCTTAGAATAACCATTACCATCTGTTCCTGCAGTTTCAATTGACTTAGTTGTTGACATTTCCCAAGGGCTATTATAATAGCTGAGCCCACTATGAATACTTAGCTGAGTTTCAAAAGATACACAACCACTTATCTCAGCAAGGGGGGGCTGAGTTCACATTTTGATTAACAGTTTTAAGAGGCTATTAAATGATTAGAAATCTTTGATGTGGTTACTGAATAGAAGTTTGTTTGTTTTTATAACAGATTGACCACTTGAGGGGATTTAAAATATTTGCATTGGTTTCATGGATGGGAGGTTTTTTTCTGTATCAAGTTTTAATGAGTGAGAGCTCTATTAGATTTTTAGAAATTTAATTCTTTTCATCTCCACATTGCTCCTGATGTCTGCCCTTGGTGGATACTGGGTGAGTGGCTATGGAGACAGCATGAGGGTTATGAAGTGGCATGAGAAACGTGGGTGGTGGGAGGTGAAGGGTGAGGTTAGAGGGCACAACAGCCATTTATAAAACTAGACCAAAGTCTTAGAGGACCGAGGTAGGTCTTCCAATCAGCCCACCTCCAGAGGCAGTCAAAGGCGGGTAAGTGCCGAGGGGCGGGGGGGGGGGGGGCGGCGGTGGGGGCTGCCTTCAGAGGTGGCAGGCCCAACTTGATCAGGCTCCACCTCCCCAGAGCCAAACTTGTGTGTGACAGGGCCCTTTATTTCGAGGCGGGTCTGCCGAGCCGGGAAATTTCCCGACTCAAGCTACCCATCTCAGTACAAAAACCTGGCCCTGGGTCTGGGAGAATACAGGCAGCTCTGACTAGCCGGGATGGAGCCATTCACTTACTCATTTTAATGTTGCTTGGAAAACTAAACTACTGATACTAAACTGGTGTGTTCTGTCATCTGCCCACATTCCTAATGGAGAGTTCCATGCTAATTGTGTCCCTGCCTATAACATTTGTAAATATCTGTGACGGCTGATGGTGATGCTGGAATTGGGGTTTACTTTTTAAAGCGCTCAACCATATTGCATGTTTTTAATACCTGCTTGCTGCTGTCCCTCTATTGCAAAGCCTGGTTTGACTCTGCCTGCAGTCCACATTGAGGCCACCAGGTGGTTCTTCGCCAGTTTGTGTTATTAAAGTTTTCTGTCTGTCAGGCATCATGGGGCAAAAGAGTATCAGGTGACATTTTAACCTCTTTAAAATGTTAACTATCCTGTAGTAGCTTTATATTTTCTAAACAGTTTCCTAATAGATCTGAAACCTTGGACATCTTGCTGCCCTGTACATACATACATATGAGCATATGAGTTAGGAGCAGGAGTGGGCCATTTGGCCCCTTGAGCCTGTTCCGCCGTTTGATGAGACCATGACTGACCTGATTGTGGCCTCTACTTTCCTGACTACCCCGTATACCCTTTGACTCCCTCGTCAGTCAAGAATCTATCTAACTCAGCCTTAAAAATATTCATTGACCCAGCCTCCACTCCTCTCTGAGAAAGAGAATTCCATAGACTTAGCGACCATCTGAAAGAGAGAATTTCTCCTCATCTCCATCTTGAATGGGAGATCCTTATTTTTAAACTATGCCCCCTAGCTCTAGTCTTTCCCACAAGGGGAAACATCCTTTCAGCATCCACCCTGTCAAGTGCCCCCAGGATCTTATATGTTTCAATAAGATCACCTCTCATTCTTCAAAACTCCAATGGATATCAGCCCAACCTGTTCAGCCTTAAGACAACCCCCTCATCTCAGGAATTAGTCAAGTGAATCTTCTCTGCACGGCTTCTAATGTAATTATACCTTTTCTTAAATATGGAGACTAAAACTGGACACAGTACTCTAGATGTGGTCTTATCACCCAGTGCAAATGACTGCCAATGTTCCACCTAGACTGTGTGCCTGGCCTTCCCATTGGACCCAAACGCTACCCCAAGGAAAGCTATTCACCTGCCTGGAACCTATGTTCATGCAGCTGCCATATCTGAGATCTCTTCTGAACCTTCAATGGCCATAATTTTACCATCTCTGGTGTCATGAACACAATCTGCACAGGACAATCCCTAGAAAGGTGCAAGATTCTTCATTATTTTCATGAGCAAACAGCACAATAATTATGCGGCACTTTGGAATCCTTCATGGGAACAGTCGTTAAATTTTCCACATGGCCTGTGCCCAAACACATTTAGAAATACCAATTGAACAAATACTCATCTTGACTGGAACCCTTGATGAATTTCACCATGCTCTTCCCCTCCACAAACTGAGATACTTCCCCCTTGACATCTCCTTCTACCCCTCCCCTCCCCCTCTACCCTCCCTTCAACTCCCCTTCCCCCTCTTATCCCCTCTCCTCCCTCTTCCCCCTCTCCTCCCTTCTAACTCCCTTCCTCCCCCCTCCTTCTTCCAAGCCAGCTCCTCCTACAGTGGTGGTGTAGTGGTATTGTCGCTGGGCTAGTGTTCCAGAGACCAAGGGTAATGCTCTGGGGACCCAGGTTCAAATCCCACTATGGCAGATGGTGAAATTTGAATTCAATAAAAAACCTGGAATTAAAAGTCTAATGATGACCATGAAATGATTGTCATAAAGAAAATCCATCTAGTTCACTAATGTCCTTTAGGAAAGGGAACCTACTGTCCTTATCTGGTCTGGCCTACATGTGACTCCAGACCCACAGTAATGTGGTTGACTCTTAAATGGCCTAGCAAGTCACTCAGTTCTCAAGGGCAATTAGGGATGGGCAATAAATGGTGGCCAGCTAGTGATGCTCACATCCCATGAAAGAATAAAAATAAACTGTGTTTCCTGTTATCCTTCCTAATTTTTAATCCATTAGTTTTATTAAATTGCAATTATATAATTTAATGTGTAAATATTTCCTGCAGGGTTTTTTTTAATAGTTTTAACCGAATCTCTGAAGTACATACATTTGAAAATCCTTACTGTTTTTCACAGGAGAGGGGTGGCATATTGGTATTGTCACTGGGCTGGTGTTCCAGAGTCCCAGGGTAATGTTCTGAAGACCTGGGTTCAAATCCTACCATGGCAGATGGTAAAATTTGAATTCAATTAAAAAATAGTCTGATGATGACCATGCAACCATTGTCAATTGTTGTAAAAATCCATCTAGTTCACTATATGTCCTTTAGAGAAGGAAATCTGCCATCCTAGTCTGGCCTACATGTGACTCCAGGCCCACAGCAATGTGGTTGACTCTTCAACTGCCTTCTGAACAAGGACAATTAGGGATGGGCAATAAATGCTGGCCTAGCCAGCGACACCCACATCCCATGAACGAATAAAAAAAAAGTATTGAACCTAGTTTTGTAAGTGAAACTATACCCAAGAGACAAGGGAAATCCACATGTTATGAAAGGTGCTTCTTGTGGGCATTCCTTTTTCAGAGAGAGTGTTACCTGATACTAATTGAGCAGCGTGACAGCTACATTCCCATCTTGTGGATGGAGTGTGGACACTGCTCAGTACTGTGGCCAATTCGAAATGAACATCCAGAGTATAAACCAGCCGCAATTAATGAAGAGTTTGTGTTTGCCTTATTGAATGCATAATCTGCATCCTAGGAGATAATCTAAAGGGAGAGTGCAAATCAGCATTAACATAGCAACTCAGCAGGCCTAGCAATCAGTGCTATTGTTTGTTATTTTGTTCATGGTGCCAGAAATACAGAACCTGGCTGATTCCTTACATGGAATTGAGCCAAACTGGCATGCGTGATTGGTCTTTGTTGTAAAGGAACTCTAAAGAATAATGTAAACTCCTGCATATCACTATTTCATTTGTGAAAAAAGAAATGTATTAGTTTCTTGCCTGTGTTGACTGTGAATGACTTTCTGTGTTCTGTGCTGGATGCCTTTCAGACTCTGGTTCTTTGACATATCTTGAATACTATAAATTTACCAAACAGCTTTCACCAACACTATCTGAGAGCAGATCACTTGCAGGCTGAACAGGTCACTTATTACTTATTTTTAGTAGTGCGGAAACAGGAGGAGACCATCCAACCCCTCAAGACTGTTCCACCATTTCATCTGATCATGGCTGATCTGTACAACTCCATTTATCCTTGTTTCATATTCCTTGATACTCTTGTCCATCAAAAATCTATTAATTTTAGTCTTGAAAATGTCAGTTGACCCATCATCCACAGCCCTTTGGGAAGAGAGTACCAGATTTCCACTACTCTTTGTGCAGAAAGGTGCTTCTGATTTCAATCTGCAATAGCCTAGCTTTAATTTTAAGAGTATGCATTCTTATTAAGAATCCTCCCATTAGGAGCACTCATTTTTTCTTTTTTTTATTCATTCATGAGATGTGGGCTTCGCTGGCTAGGCCAGCATTCTTTGCCAGTCCCTAATTGCCCTTGAGAAGGTGGTGGTGAGCTATCTTCTTGAACCATTGCAGCCCATGTGGTGTAGGTACACCCACAGTGCTGGTAGGGAGGGAGTTCCAGCATTTTGACTCAATGACAGTGAAGGAATGGCGATATATTTCCAAGTCAGGATAGTGAGTGACTTGGAGAGGAACTTCCAGGTGGTGGTGTTCCCATGTGTCTGCTACCCTTGTCCTGCTAGATGGTAGTGGTTGTAGGTTTGGAAGGTGCTGTCTAAGGAGCCTTGGTGAGTTCCTTTATCTGCCCAAACAAATTCCTTAACCATTTTAAATATTTCAAGCACATCAGCCCTCTAAACTCAATGGAACACAAGACTAGTTTGTGAAACTTGTCCTCAAATTTAGCTCTCTAAATTGTGGTATCATTCTTGTACCTATATCCCTAACTGTATCCCTTCCAAATTCAATATGTCTTTCCTGAGGTTTAGCACCCAAAACTGAAAGGAGTTTTCCAGATGGTGTCTGCCCAAGGCTCTTTATTACTGAAACATCACTTCCTTGCTTTAAAATTCCAATCTCCTTGAGATAAAGGCCAACATTCCATTAACCTAATTACATTTTTGAATTATGAATTCTTTATACCATTGAAAAGAATATAAATGGTTGAATCAGCTACCAGTGGGAGATAGCAGGGTTTCCATCCATAGGTCTGGTCCAATACCTGTGGTGAACCCTTTTTTTACTTATATATTTCAATGAA
Organism: Carcharodon carcharias; assembly: GCF_017639515.1. NCBI lineage: Eukaryota > Metazoa > Chordata > Chondrichthyes > Lamniformes > Lamnidae > Carcharodon > Carcharodon carcharias. Next base: position 4,419,821 of record NC_054481.1, on the reverse strand, counting down.
ATATTTGAACTAAATAGGAGAATGTTAGGAACTTATCAAATGCCAAGGACAGAGAAGCCCAAGACTTTTAAATACTAAATGCACGTTATTTTTGAGAGCCCCAAATTTATACTAAATGACACTTTGCATCAGGCATTGGAGGCAATGGTTGCTTCACTGAGTCAATCTTTCCAGGTGTGAGCATTGTAAAATTAGGTGATTTTTTTAACTACTGTAGGTATGGCCCAGCATGAAATACAATGCCAAAAACTTGCTCTCAAATGCAGAATCAATCAGTGTTCCTAGGAAGGGGGCGGTGGTGGAGTTTTATACCCTCAGCCCTGTAGTTGAGATGGTGGGGGGGGCATATAAAATAGGATGGGTGGCTAGCCCACTGCCTTTCTGCCCACCTCCGAGCTCTCCTCCATAACACGGTGGGCTGGTAAAGCATCAATTAGCCCATCCGCCCTTAAGCCTAATTGATGCCTTCATATGGCCAATTAAGGGTCAGGTAAGGGCCTAATTCTGCCTCTGCCAGCATGATATGGTGGAAGGTGAGGGAAAGTGGCCAGCTCGCTTTTTCACCATCCGAGATGAAAAAGCAGGAAGGAAGGTTGGGAGGCAGTGGGGGGGTCTCCCTTGAAGAGTGCCCTTTCGCATCCGGGGCACCCCCTCCACCCCCCCCCCCCCCCCCCGCCCCACAAGATGTTAACTCACTTTTTGCGCCTCACCCTGGCCTCCAAACCCGAACACCCACTCCCCTATCCCCTCTCCCTAGAGTCCCTGGTCCGTCCCCACCCAAAAAGCCCCAATTTATCTTAGTCCAGCATCCACTACACTTCTTCCCAGGGACTCCCTTTTAGCACCAGCAGCAGCCACTACTAACTTCTGATGCTGCTGGGACTACCCAACTGCCAGCCTATCAGGGCAGGACTTCCTTTCACTGAGGAGCAGAGGTCCCGCTTTCAGCTCGTTAAGGCCACCCCCAGTGTATTAGCGCTGCAGGGCAGCCTTTTTTTAAAGTCGGTCGGTTCACGTTCCCGTAAAATCCAGCCCCTCACTCCTTCAAACAAAAAGCGCTAGGCTAGACTTCCTAGAGCTAGCTTTAGGCAAGCTAAGTAGAAGCAGGAGTGGGGTGAGAAAGACAGGATTCCATGGAGAGGGATTGGTACTGGAGCTGAGATTGGGCAGCTCGGGAGAGGTGGCGGGTCACAGCAGTGGGAGAAATGTGGACTCAGAACAGGAGGCCAGAAGGGACTCCCTTGGAGAGGTACAAGAGCAGTCAAAAAGACACTCGTTTATACTCTTCAAGAAAAAGAGCTAGGACAAATCTTAATAGAGCTGTCTTTCTGGCAAGTCTCTGAGGCAAAGTAAGTCAGTTGTTAAGTTTATTTAGGACAACCGTCACTTTACTATAGAGAAGCAGTTTCTTTGTGCTTTCTGACAGAAATGCTTTATTGAAACAGCAGCATCGTTGACAGGTGAAAGAAGAGAGCCTGGTGAGGTTTTAGTCGACAATGATCTTTATAAAAGACACTTGGGTGTAAGTCAGTTCCTTTTATTGTTCAGAAAGACCTGTGATTATAGAGCACATGGTCCATTACACGATTATAAATGAAGTTCACTGCAGGTACAGGAGAAACATTGGCTGCCAGACTTCTCCCATTGAGCTTTGGGATCAGTTTTTTAGTGCACTTAAAGTCTCCTTTGAAACATATTCAAGAGTTTGTTGTAAACCTTGTGTGTTGTCTCCGAAAGGATGTTCAGTTTTTTCATTGCTACCATCTGTTTTCAGTTTAGGACATGGGCCAATTAAAATGGTTCTTGTGATAATGTGACCAGGTGCTGTCAAGCAGCATTCAGTGGGGGTGGTGCCCAGTCAAGGCTAGCCTTGGCACTCAGAGTAAAAAAAAAAGTATTGAGGTTAGTCGAATAATTTAATTCTAAAAATATTATCCAAGCTTCTGATTCAGACCATTTCACCAGGGCACTTACAGTTTGTCAGCAGGGATAAAATTTGGATTGTGTCCTTTTCATATGGAAAATCACAGAATAAAAGCATCTGCAACTTGGAATATCAAGCTCTAAAAGTTTAGCGATAAATCATGGCCTGGGGTTATTTTTGTGCCCGGGCCTGAACTAAGAAGTGTATGGCTGACCTAAAATTGGTCCCAGGTCGCATTGGTATTTTATAGATGCCAGCATTTGTTGCTGCTCCACAGGCAGTTGGCATATTGGAAGTGTTAAGATTTTGGGCCGTTGGCTCAACAGTAAGTCCCTGGCGGAGGGATGGAACAGTCAGCAGTGGATGCAATCATACTGGGTGCAATGCTTCTGCTCCTCTGGCCTCCACAGAGATGTTATTTTAAAGAAAATGTTTAAAACGCTACTTTAGTTGACTGCTGAAGAACCGTCTGTAGACCGGGTCCGACTCGTGCTCTGTATGTCGTACGCTCATTTTACAAAGGAGTCCTTCAGCAACTATTAGGCCCCTTATTATTGTGTGTAAGACATGTAACCTGAATTAGGTGGCCTCCTGGAATGATTACAAAAGTGAGCACATTGAATTTAGCAGTGGACCAAAAGCCCACGCAGATTGGGCACTGGCCATCTCACTGCTAAATTGATGTGTTACATCTGGTTTACATTTGAAAAATGGGCACCAATTTCTACCTCTTAAAACTTTTAAATCCACTTGAGGGGAAAGGGCATGAGGTTATATAAAGTATTGCTGCAAAGGCACTTGTCCTTTTCAAGCAAAGGTCCCCCAAAATGCACTGGGTTACCATCCCAGCTCTTATTCAGGATCATGCCTGCTGCTGTCTTCCAGAGCTCTTCATACGAGAGTATGTTGTGCTCTTGTCTCCATTGACCAGGCATACCTTTTAACAACTGTATGTACACTTTTGTAGTTGTTTATATTGTATGATTTCTGGTCAATTCTTTAAACTTCAAATCTGACTTTTCAATTTTTACTTTCAGATTGGCACAGAGTGGGATGCTAAGGAGAGAATTTTCCGGAACTATGGAGGACTCATTGGCCCCATGAACGAGCCTATTGGCATGCAGAAGTGGGGCAAGGGCCCCAATGCTACGGTCACTGTTGTTTGGATCGATCCAATTAACGTCATTGCAGCTACGTACGATATTCAAATTGAGTCGGGTGCCGAGTTCACTCACTACAAACCTCCGCTGAACTTACCCCTGCGCCCAGGCCTGTGGACTATTAAAGTTCTGCATCACTGGGCACCTATAGCTGAGACAAAGTTTTTGGTTACTCCTCTGACATTCTCAAACAGGCAGCCAATCAGAAAAGGTGAGACACACGCCAAGATATATTTTGAGAGAATAGCAGAGAGTAAACATCGATATTTTAAAAGCAGAACTACATAGAATGTTACAGCACAAGATCAGGCCATTCAGCCCAGTGTTTATACTGCACGCAAGCCTCCTCTCACCCTATTTCATCCAACCCTATCTGCAAATCCATCTATCCCTCTCTCCCACAGATACTTAGCTGGCTTCCCCTGTAAAGGTACCTGCTATCCACTTCAAATACTCCATGTGGACATGGCAGGTAGGTTTATCTTAATCAGAAAGGTAAAGTATTGTTAAAGCTGGGAGAGTGGACTTTTCACTTCCCATTGTCCCCCCCCCACCCCCCCGCCAACCCCACCCCCTACCCCAACCCGGGTTTATGGCTCCATGAGCACTCTTCACGTACGAATCTAGTCAGGAAGTGTTGGTCGGCTCTTTGTCTGTGGACTTCATCGCAGCTGACCCAGATCCTAGTGTGTACACATATACAACTGACCCAGATCCTAGTGTGTACACATATACAACTGACCCGGATCCTAGTGTGTACACATGTGCAACTGACACAGATCCTAGTGTGTACACATATACAACTGACCCAGATCCTAGTGTGTACACATATACAACTGACCCAGATCCTAGTGTGTACACATATACAACTGACCCGGATCCTAGTGTGTACACATGTACAACTGACACAGATCCTAGTGTGTACACATATACAACTGACCCAGATCCTAGTGTGTACACATATACAACTGACCCAGATCCTAGTGTGTACACATATACAACTGACCCAGATCCTAGTGTGTACACATATACAACTGACCCGGATCCTAGTGTGTACACATGTGCAACTGACACAGATCCTAGTGTGTACACATATACAACTGACCCAGATCCTAGTGTGTACACATATACAACTGACCCAGATCCTAGTGTGTACACATATACAACTGACCCGGATCCTAGTGTGTACACATATACAACTGACCCAGATCCTAGTGTGTATACATATACAACTGACCCAGATCCTAGTGTGTACACATATACAACTGACCCAGATCCTAGTGTGTACACATATACAACTGACCCAGATCCTAGTGTGTATACATATACAACTGACACAGATCCTAGTGTGTACACATATACAACTGACCCAGATCCTAGTGTGTACACATATACAACTGACCCAGATCCTAGTGTGTACACATATACAACTAACCCAGATCCTAGTGTGTACACATATACAACTGACACAGATCCTAGTGTGTACACATGTACAACTGACCCAGATCCTAGTGTGTACACATGTACAACTGACCCAGATCCTAGTGCACACACATTTACAACTGACCCAGATCCAAGTGCACGCACATGTACAATTGACCCAGATCCTAGTGTGTACACATATACAACTGACACAGATCCTAGTGTGTACACATGTACAACTGACCCAGATCCTAGTGTGTACACATGTACAACTGACCCAGATCCTAGTGCACACACATTTACAACTGACCCAGATCCAAGTGCACGCACATGTACAATTGACCCAGATCCTAGTGTGTACACATATACAACTGACACAGATCCTAGTGTGTACACATGTACAACTGACCCAGATCCTAGTGTATACACATGTACAACTGACACAGATCCTAGTGCGTACACATGTACAACTGACCCAGATCCTAGTGCACACACATTTACAACTGCCCCAGATCCTCGTGCACACACATTTACAACTGACCCAGATCCTAGTGCACACACATGTACAACTGACACAGATCCTAGTGCGTACACATGCACAACTGACCCAGATCCTAGTGCATACACATGTACAACTGACCCAGATCCTAGTGCACACTCATGTACAACTGACCCAGATCTTAGTGCACACACATGTACAACTGACCCAGATCCTAGTGTGTACATATTTACAACTGACCCAGATCCTAGTGCACACACGTACAACTGACCCAGATCCTAGTGCACACACATGTACAACTGACCCAGATCCTAGTGCACACACATGTACAACTGACCCAGATCCAAGTGCATACACATGTACAACTGACCCAGATCCTAGTGCACACACATGTACAACTGACCCAGATCCTAGTGCACACACATGTACAACTGACCCAGATCCTAGTGCACACACATGTACAGCTGACCAAGGTCCTAGTGCACACACCTGTATGATTTCCATTGGGAGTCACTGGACAGCCAGTGGGTAACTGTTTCCTCTCCCTAACCCAGAGGCACTAAGGCCAGTGGTAGCATTCCTACTCAGAATCAAACTGGTGATTTTCAGGTCTGCATTACTATGTTACACTATACTTAGAAAAGGAAGAACGTGCAGGGTTACAGGGAGAAGGTGGGAGAATGGCACTAAGGGAATTGCTCACTGGGAGAGACGGTGCAGACACAAAGGGCCAAATGGCCTCCTCTGTGCTGTAACGATTCTGAGAGTAATCTTACAGACTAACATGCAGCGCTCTCTGGTTCTCAAGTTGACTTCTGTCTTCAACTACAAGATAAATTAAGAGATCAATTACTGTCTTCCAATCTGGAGTCTTCCCAACACAAAAGCAATTCAGTTACACGACACTGCTACAGCTTGAGTAGAATGTAGCATGGATAGAAACATCACTTAAGTCTTGGCTCACCACAGATATCAAGGACTGGTTGTGACCTACTTAAATGTACTGTTAACAAGCACTTTGTTTAAACACATCTACACATGCAAAGTGCAATAGTCAATTTAATCATCATAGACCTAGCAATTAAATTCACTTCCTAAAATTATAGTCAGCATATGAGCTAGGGTTAACCAGTGTCAAAGCCGTAGTGAAAAAAATGAATGTTCTTTATAACCTTGATCAGTATCTATATTTAAATAATAACATCAGAAAGTGCTGCAAATACTCAGCAGAAGTAGTCTGGCAGAATCTGTAGAGAGAGAGAAACAGAGTTAACGTTTCAGGTCAATAACCCTTCATCGGAATGAGGAAAAGTTAGAGAAGTAACAGTTTTTAAGCATGACAAGGAAAGGGAGAGAGGAGGAAAGAACGAAAGGGACATTTGTGATAGGATGGCAGGCAGGAGAGATTAAATGACAAAAGATCCTGCCTTCCCCTTCCCATTTACACTTCCTCTAGACGCTACTTCTGTTTCTTTTTTGTCCCATTACCACCACCCCCCACCCCCCTCCCCCTGCCCCCGCCTTGGCCTTGCACCAGCATCCTTCTTGTCATTTAATCTTTCCTGGTCTCCTCCAATTCCTTATAAATGGTAAAAGCAAAATACTGCGGATGCTGGAAATCTGAAACAAAAATAAAAATAGCTGGGAAAACTCAGCCAGTTGACCTCGAATGTTAGCTCTCTTTCTATCTGCAGATGCTGTCTGACCTGCTGAGTATTTCTAACATTTTCTGTTCTTATTTCAGAATTCCAGCATTCACAGTATTTTGCTTTTGTCTACATTTCAGAACTTGCTTTGCAAATTTATTGTTTGTAGTCAAAATGAGCAGGTAACATTCACACTTTCAGCATCGATTCTGTAACTAAAAATAAAGATCGCCGCTTGTTCAGTCATTGATCAGGAGGATGGTAGATTGAATGACGTATAGAAATTGTTCAGTTGAGTGAAGCTCTGATGTATAACGTTGGAAAGTGCCGGCAGTTGCCTTTTCCCATGCTTCGCTTGAATTTTCAGTTCCCATCATCAGTTTCTTCATAGGAACATAGGACTTAGGAGCAGGAGTAGGCCATTCAGCCCCTCGAGCCTGCTCTGACATTCAATAATAACATGGCTGATCTGGTTGTGATCTCACTTCCAATTTACTGTCTGCCCCCCCCCCATAACCCTTGACTCCCTTGTCTATCAAAAATCTATATCCTTGAATAAATTCAATGACCCAGTCTCCACTGCTTTCTGGGGAAGAGAATGCCACAGACTAACCACCCTCTGAGAGAGAACATTTCTCCTTATCTCTATTTTAAATGGTACTCTTCTTATTCTTAAACTGTGTCCCCTAGTTCTAGTCTCTTCTATAAGTGGAAACATTTTCCTGGTATCTACCCTATCAAATCCCCTCAGGATCTTATATGTTTCAATAAGATCACCTCTCATTCTTCCTGATTCATATCAATAAATGATTTTTCCATTATCCCTTATTTCCTTCCTTTCCTTCAACTTTTCTGCAATTTTTTCCACCTCTTTACTCTTTAACTTTTGGAAGTATAATAATGCACAAAGTTTAACTAACCACAGCTGAAGCATTACTATAGGCAATCTAAACCCAATCTGCCTTTGTCAGTGTCCATTTCTTTTTCAGTGCATTGTGGTGTTTCACTTGGAGCTGGTGTACTTGGTCACTGCCTTTGCGCCCTCCGACACGGCGTGCTTGGCCAGTTCCCCGGGCAGCAGCAGGCGCACGGCGCTCTGGATCTCCTGGGAGCTGATGGTGCTGCGCTTGTTGTAATGGGCCGGGCGGGAAGCCTCGCCGGTGATGCACTCGAAGATCTTGTTGACGAACGAGTTCATGATGCTCATGACCTTGGAGGAGATGCTGCGGTCTGGGTCAACCTGCTTCATCACTTTGTAGATGTAGACGGAGTACTCTCTTTTCTGGATTTCTTCCTCTTCTTCCTGCCCTTCGGTGGCATTTTCTTGATAATCTTTTTGGAACCCTTCTTGGCAGCTCCTGATTTCTTCTCATCCTCCAGGGTGCCGCTAAACCTTAGACACAGCTAAAACTAAACAGTCCTTCAATTGAAACCATCCAATTTACTTAATAGGATGATCCACATCGGCACCTAATCAAAAGTGAGCAAACCTGCCTCCTATTGATGACAAGGCATGGACAAGAGTTAAGTATGCAACATAATTTAGCAATACAGCACCACTCCCCCCAACTCTTTGTACAATTCCACTCAAGTTGTCTGATGTTAATAATATCCAAAAGTAGAGAATTTGCTCTGACTTTTCCTTCATATCAATCAATAGTGTACTACCTAAATCTTGATGTGGAGGAGCAGAAGGAAGCTGAGGTTGAGTTGAAGTAGAGCAGGAAAAGATTAGGATTCAGTTGATGAACCGGAAGATGATTGAGCAAGCAAGAATGGAGAGGCCATAAATTTTGGCTCAGAATGCCTCCTACATGCACTATCTTGGTGGGCTGTGCCATATTACATAGTGCCCTCAAATTCCACAGGACTTCTCCTTGTGTCCCACTGTAACTTTGATGGGAGACAATGCAGACCCTAGGGAAATGGCCATTTTTGACTGGTCACTCCACATCTTTGGTATTTGTGCCAGTCTCACATTAAAGTTTCAGCAGGAGATCGGAAGACTCAGTCAGAATTTCCAGACCAGTGTACCCACGGAGCAACAAATAGCAGCCAAATCCCGTTTTGTTTAATATAACATGACACATGGTTTAGCACAATTCAGCAGAAAACGAGGACTACATTAACAAGATAGTGTTACCCAATTAATCTCATATGCCCCAAGCGTACAGAAGTTTCCAGACAATCCTATCATCTGGAAGTGTGTCAACGAGCTGATTGGCCTTCTGTCTAACCACCAATGTTACTTTCAATTTTTGGAAGGAAAGTATTGCACAGGGCAGTAGTTTTGTTATTACTGAAATAAGATCTGAATATATAGTACACACTGGACTGAAACATTTAAAGCAGATTTTCGGGTGAACTTCCTTGGAACTGATATTGGGCCGGAAATTCCAAGCTCCCTAGGGTCAGATTTGGAGAGTACCCCAAAGATGCGCTGGAGAACCCCTCTCAGAAGTTCCCAGGTAAAGATTTGCACAACAATTGCCCAGAAGTGCTAACTTCCTCTGGACAATTGCATTGCGCTGGGAAACATCCGAAAATGCAGTTTAAATCACAAACTTCGGATGGTTCTGCCTGGGTTACACCAATAATTACCCAGAAAAAGTTAGAAGAATTAAAACCTCTTCTAACTACTGGGTAATTATTGTAAATACCCAAACCGATCCCCCCACAGCCCCAACCGCCCCTCCCACCCGATCCCTGGGACTCTCCCACCCCCGACTATCCAACACCCCCATGGTTTTCTCCACCTGCTAACCCCGCATGGGATTCCCCCCACCTGCGTGGGACTCTTCACCTTACTACCCCCCCACCGCCCATGACTCTTACCCACTGACCCATCCAACGCCTCACCCCTATGTGTGACCCACACCACCCGAAATTCCAACCACCCCCCAGCCCCCCTTAATGTCCAACCCCCCCCCACCTCCTCCCAATGTCCGAACTCTCACCCCCCAAATATCCAGTCTGCTCCACACCCTCCCGATGACCGAACCCCCCTACCAAATGTCTGATCCCCCCAACCCCCTCCTGATGTCTGACCCCCGCAGCCCCTCTGATGTCTAACCCCGCCACCCCTGAATGTCCAACTCCCCCAAACTTCCCCCCGTTCCCCCCCACCCCACCCCCCAAATGTCCGGCCCGCTGCACCCCATCCCGATGTCTGACTCCCTTTACACCATCCCCTCCCCCCCCAATCCCCACCTGACCTCCGAGCACCCCAAACCCCCCCCCCAAATCCTTTTCAGTTACCTTAGACACTAACCCTCTCCCTAGCCTGTCAATTTCAATGGGACCTTTTAACTTACCTGCTTTATGGCAGCCAGTGCCATAAAAAAGGAGGCTTTGGAGCCAGCTGCAGTCTCTGGATCTCGCACGGCCTGAACCAGAAGGTCGGGCAAGACGGGCACAGAAGAAATTTGGTGTAGGTAAGTGGGTACGGAGTGGCAATCTGATGCTGATTGCCACTTCGAGGAAGTTACTCCCCAAATGTGTATTGTCTTTTCAAAATGAAAAGTTTCTAAACTGTATGGAGTGTTCTTTTGCCAGTGAAAACTTGAAAGGAACCCAACTAAGTTGAAAGTAAAATACTGCAGATGCTGGAAACCTGAAACAAAAACAGAAAATGCTGGAAAAACTCAGCAGGTCTGGCAGCATCTGTGTGGAGAGAGAAACGGAGTTAAAGTTTCATGTCTGTATGACCCTTCTTCAGAGCTGAAGAGAAGTGGAACAATGATGAAATTCTAGTTCCATGTTGTTCTTTCACACAATGCAACCCTTGTTCTGCTATAATTACATTCTGCTTTCTTACCTTTATGCACTATTAGCGCCTTTTTTAGCACTAACCACTACCATCAACACTCCCTTTTTCCTTAAGTACATAACATCTTTGTCAATCCCTCCTTTGTCCCCACCTATCGCTGGCCTTCTATCCAGCTCCACCTACCACACCCCCTTAAACAGTACAAATTTCATCACATTTCCACTTCTCTGCAGCTCTGAAGAGTCATATGGACTTGAAACGTTAACTTGTTTCTCTCTCCACAGATGCTGCCAGACCTGCTGAATTTTTCCAGCATTTCCCGTTTTTGTTTCAACTAAGTTGACACTTTAGATCAATGAGTCTATAACAGTCTTGAGTAACTTGTTCATGAAAAGAGATTACTGTTATAATAATCAGTCTCATATTACAGTAACATCATGTACAGGGACATGAACTGCATCATTAAAATGTGAATTATTTTCCTATTTTGCATGTTACCAAAACATTTCAAAGTACACTTCAGCTGTGACCATGCTGTGTTAAAATGTGCCTTAATTTAGTCTGGAGTTGATGGTTCTCAGTCATTTCCAACCTTTAGAATAACTTTACACTCTATTTGATATAGTCCAGTAATGGGGTTGGAGCTGGGGCAGTAACAGAAGCTGACCTCATATTTGCAGCACCAACTTTAATTAGCGACTGATATGAGAGTTGGGTAGACAATTTATTGGCACTGATAGGATACTGTCTAAAGGATTACACCTGAAATCATGTGCATGAGAAGAAATTGGAGCATGAGAGTGAGAGAACCCTGTTAAACCAGTTCACTAATCCACTAAAACTGATGATTCTCTGTAGAACTATGCAACTTTGAAGTTAGCTGGTTACATTTCCAAAGTATAATACCAAATATTATAATTATTTTTTTCCACAAATAACTTTTATTAACAAACAAAGTAATTTGTTGAAGCCTTCACCCTCTTCGTGAACAGATTTGCTAAGTATGGAGAAACTATAAGGTTCAATAGTATAAAGGTTAATTCTGAACTGGTACAGTGAAGATGAGGTGCTAAGGTTTAGGCTCTTGGTTGGTGAAGGGCAATGGTTACTCATCTGCCACTTGGTTACACTGTACTTGACTTTGGGGTACTCTAGTCTAGACTAACACTGTCAAGATTGCTGTCAAGTTTTCTCCTCACAGCACTCACAACTCATACTTTGTTAAACACCAACATGCGCCAACAATATCACTTTAAAATTTTGAATCAGCTGGAAGTTATTTATAATGAAAATTGAAAAATAACCAGTTGTATTTCCACATAATTATCAATTTTTTCTTTAGAAATTTGACATTTAAGTGGGAATTTGAAATTCCAATGGATTATGATTAAAATTAAAACATCATGTTCATCAGATCCTGTTTCAACCAGTTTAAGACAGACAGGATTGTGTGCTGCATCAAAAATCACTTCATTAAACTGGTAACGATTGAAGGAAAGTCAGAACCAACCACAATTTCCATATCTTTGGCTATTTAGAATTTTAAAATGACTTTTTGTTATTGCAAAATATCTTTGCCAGGTGGAACATGTAATGAGTAATGTTATACAGGAATAGAATGAGGAGGTCATCCAGCCAATTGAGTCTGTTCTGCCATTTTTGTTAGCATTGCTCAATCCTTTTAATTCAGTATTGCTTTGTTTATTTTTCTCTAAGTAGCCATAGCTCCCAGCTCTCAATATCCCTTTAAACTCGTCAACTCACTTTGCATTAAATGCCTTCAAGACTCTGATTTTGCCTTTAGCTGGTTTAGCTTACATTCCAACATCGTGCTTGCTAGTTCTGCATTCCTGTACCAGATGGAATAGTCATTGCCAAGCTACCCTATCAGATTTCCTTCATTTTAATTCACGGGCAGAATTTTCTGCCTGTCTGGCGGGCCGGTCGGGAGTGGGCACGGAGCCATTCTCCGCCAGCGATCGGCTGCGCGCTGCCATTTTACATGGGCGGGCCAATTAAGGCCTGCCCAGCGTGATGCACGGCCGGTAGCGCTCAGCACTACCTGTACGGGCGGGGGGGGGGGTGGGGAAGAGGGAGAGTCGGGCCTGCGTTCTTCTGTTCATGTGTGCGAAAGAGCGCAGCAATCTCCCTGAGGCACAGAGCTGCCTTAAGGAGATTTAAGTTCATATTGAAAGTTTTAAATAAAGGAAGATTAGAATTATTTAGACATGTCCCCCTCATGTGACAGTGTCACATGAGCTGGGACATGTTTATGAATTGTGAAAAAAAAAATTTATTAATTTAATAAAACCTTCAGGAAACCTCATCCCGCCCGTGGATGAGGTTTGCTGAAAACCACGAAGGCCACTTGGGCTCTTCACCTGCCGCCCCCCCAACCAACCTTAAGGTTGGACGGGCAGCCCTGTTAATTATCTAAATTAGTTTCCTAACGGCCTTAACAGGCCTTTGACGGTTCGGTGGGTGCGCAACCGCCTACAGCACACGCCCGCCGAGCGAAAAGTCTGAATAATGCACGGTGATGTCGGGACACACGCCCGATGTCACTGCACTTCATTTTACACATCGGCATGTCAGGCCCATCCCTGCTCGCCAACATGAAAATTCTGGCCGTACGTTTCAACTGAATCACCACTTAACGTCCTCATGTCCCAGAGTAAAATCCAAGTTTCCCCAGTCCCTCATCATAACTCAGTTCCTTCGTTCCAGGTCTCATCCTGGTGAATTGTCACTGGATATCCTTCCTGAGGGAGTGGGTGTCCAGGACAGATTGCTTATTCCACAAGAGGCCTGGCCAAGCTCTCTGTATCACTGCAGTAGTACTTTGTTGCTTTTATATTCTGAATGGCTTGTGATGAAGCCTAGCATCCCATTATCTTTTTTCATTGTTTCTTGCACTCTGTGAGCTAACTTTTCATGACTAATACTGCTGTTGTGCTCTTAAATCCATTTGCTCAGCCAATCCCTTATTATGCACTCATTTGCATTCTTATGTACGAGGCGTACTAACTTGTGCTTTGTCACATTAAACTGGAACAACAGCTGTTCTGCCAGCTTACTTAACCTTTTTTATGACATTTTCTCCATTTTTCTTCTGTATCTTCCAACTTGGAATTGTCCATAACATGGGCCAGAATCTTCTGTTCAGCGTGCGTGGGCGTTGGTCCTGCACGCCAGCGAGTAAAGTGACGCACGGTGATGTTGGGCGTGCGTCCTGACATCACAGTGCGTCATTCCGATCTTTAGCGCTGCGGGCGAACACCAGAGTCAGCTGCACACCCGCTGACCTGTCCAAAGGCCTGTTAATGTCATTAATTAATTCTTTGAAGTAACTGCCAGGGCTGCCCGTCTAACCTTAATGTTGGCGGGGGGGCAGGCAAAGAGCCCAGGCGGCCTTCGCATTTCTCATGAAACCTCATCTACGGGCGGGATGAGGTTTCATGAAGGTTTTATTAATAAAATATTTTGTTTTAAATCAAAATTCATAAACATGCCCCAGCTCATGTGACCGTGTCAGATGAGGGGACATGTCTGAATAATTTTTTTAATTATTTTTTGTTTTCAATTTTTCAAAATGAAATTAATCTCCCTGAGGCAGCTCCGTGCCTCAGGGAGATTTCTGCGCTCTTTCACACACATGCATGAAAGAGCGCAGGCCCCGACTCTCGCTCCTCCCCCCACCCACCCGCACAGGTAGCGCTGAGCGCTTCCGGGTGTGTGTCACGCTGGGCAGGCCTTAATTGGCCCGCCCACGTCAAATGGCAGCGCGCAGCTGATCGTAAGCGGCCCATCCGATGGGGAGAAAATTCTCCCTGTGGCTATACTCTGGCTCCACGCATTCACAAATTCATTTCTATGTAGCCTGGACAAATTTAGCCATTGGGGAAATAAAGTGCTTCTGTCTTCCCTCATTGCCTTTTGCCACTGATCCCTGTGGCACATCACTGTCTACCGATCCATGAATATCACTTTCTTCCCAACTAGCTCCCTGCGCATGCCGCTCAGTTTGCAACACCATGGTGTTCGGTTTTAAATGACAATCTATTCCGGGCTGCTTTATCAGTTGCTTTCTGAAAAACCTTTTGCAGGATATCAATTGTTTCTTCTCTGTCCCTCACCTCCATGCCTCTATGAACTCTGTTAGATTAGACAGGAATGACTCACCATTCGCAAAACCATGCTGAATTCCACCCCCCAACGTAATAAAGGCAAAATAATGCGGATGCTGGAAATCTGAAATAAAAATGGGAAGTGCTGGAAAAATTCAGCAGGTCTGGCAGCATCTATGGAGAGAGGAACAGAGTTGACATTTCAAGTCCAATGTGGCTCTTCTTCAGGACTGAATCATCCCAGTCAGTTATAATATTTCCAACTGCTCTTTTGTCCTATCCTCGATTCTAACAATTAGAATTTAAAAAAAGACAACTCCTCCCCTCTTGAGTTCTTCCCTTATCCCCTCCTCGACACATTAATCTTGCTTGGGTGCCGTTTTGCCCATGATTCTAGCACCCAAGTAGGCATTGTTCTCAACCAGGCTAGTGCATGGTGGCAGTCTGATTGACACCAAGTGGGCACCACTTAGGATATCTTTCCTCACTCAAAATGTACACACTGATTTTTATAATAGTGTTGTGAACAGTGATCAGCAATGGCATCTTTTTCCCAAACCCCTTTGTAGCCTAAGTGTGTTGAAGCCAACCTTAGCTCATGTTTGGATCTGAGATTGATTAACTAGGACCAAATCTTGGGACCTTCTGGTCTGTATGGCAAACTCAGCCACTGGGGAAATAAAATGCTTCTCTTTGTGTTTCTTCCTTCATTGCCTTTTGCCATGGGAGTGGAGTTCTCCTGAATCGCCAGTTAGGATAACACCGGGTCTTCCCAGCATCATCAATCATAATCAAATTATTTTAATAAAACGTTCTCCCTTTTTGAACACATCATAAATAAAACATAATAAACTTAGCAAATTACTTCAGTTTTCTGTATCTACAATGAACTCCAATGTGCCCAACAGTAGCAGAGTTCTAATAGAACAAACCCTAAGCACTGGCCCCTTATCGAGTTCTACCTGTCCCACCCACCCCCCTCTACCAGCTTATATTTCATCTCATTTCTATATGTCTTAGTTCTGATGAAGGGTCATACGGACTCGAAACGTCAACTGTGTCCCTCTCCACTGATGCTGTCAGACCTGCTGAGTTTTTCCAGGTCTTTTTGTTTTTGTTCTAGATTTCCAGCACCTGCTTTTCACCTAAACTTGTCTTTGCTGTACCAGCTTTTAAAAAAGAAAAGCTCACAGCAGCTTTTTTAGCAGTTTTTGTCACTTTTTTAGGGTCATTTTGTATTTCCTTTTCATCCCTAACGTCCGCTTGCCACATCATGGAAGCTGTCAGGAAACATTGGAACTTGGATCAAGTAGATTTTGTTATCTGTTTTCCAGTTAGAAGCTGTTTATGTCCAGCAATGCAGAGACCTGTCTTGTGAAAAGAACTTTGTTCTTTTTATCACCTCTTGGGTTTTTTATTTAAGTTAGTTGATAGGCCTGATAAGTTACTATGAAGAGGCGCTTACTGAACCCTTATTAGAATGTGGCTCTAAAGCTGTGGGTACCAATCAGTTTTCATAAACAGAAGGGACTTTTTTCCTGCTCCTCCAAGCCCCACCTTAAGGGAAAAATTATACTTTTAAAAATTTGCCTTTTAAGTGGTGGCCTCCAGCAGCCCCATTAAGGACCATCAGCTAGACCTCAATTAAACCCGACACACACGTGCTGTATTCAGCACAATCCATTTCCGGTTTGGGTCCTAAAACAAGTTTTAAGTCCCATATTTTCATATTTAAGAGGCCTAATACCCATTTTAACCAGCATCTAAGGATCCTGTACAGCACTCAAACCTGTATCAGACCTGTTTACTTATGCACGTCAAGAATAGTGGGAACCCAGTGGCCAGATTTTTCAATCTCGGAATTATGTACCAAATATAAAATACCAACTGCTATGTGTCACACAATGCACTACTGTTAACATTGAAGATACCTATTAAAGCTGGAGCAACACATGCTGATAACAAATTTTCAATGAAATGTGCAACCCGCATACCAAATTTAATGTAGAATTGATTCATTAATTTGGATATTTAATTTGAAGTAAAAGAGTAGGAAGTGAGCTATTTTCTCTAAGTAAACTTAACAAAATTAATATAAACAAAAGCACTCTCGATCTCATGTGCCGTTCCGTTTATGTTAACAGTTCGCTGCCACACAAACTGCAGTATAAGTGTATGGCAATCCTGCTATCCAAGATGATGCACACTGCAAAAAGAGTTTTTTTTAAAGTAGTGTCTTCAACAACCATGTGCTGTTGGAGGCAGGAGTGACCGATAGGCATGGCTGCCATCAGCTGGAGCTGCTGAAGCATAGGCAAATGCTTCGGATGTAGGAAGAGACGTCTTGGCAGAGTGCATCCTCCAGCCCTCCTAAACCATTGAGAATAGCGGCATTGAAATAATAGCAGTGATTTTAAAACTCATGCTTGCATGTTTGTTTTGAAATTGGTCCGGCTGCTTTTGAGGCTGCTCTATGTTGGCACTAGAGCAAATTGAAAGCAGCAGATCTGGGAGCTGGCAGTGCAGAACCTCTTGGTATAAATGGGGTATAAATGTCAAGACTATTGCTGGGCAATAAGACACGAGTTAATCATCTCAGTGCTCGTGTTAATGTATTAGAAGCACAAGAGAAACAGGTGAGACACTATTTCAGTGTCATGGATTTAACTCAGCTGCTCATTTGATTAATCATTTTTGTTTGCTCAATCTGAGCAGTTGAATCATTGAACAAAAACATCACAAGTGTTTTTCACAAGCGCTATTTATAACCTGTCCTGCTGTCTGTGATTGTTGAAGGTTTCCGCATTTATTCATTATCTGCTACATGGTTGTCAGTTTAAACCAGAAGTATAACAGAACCAATTTATTTGGCTTCGGTCCTTCAAACATACCCAGGACTCAATGTATTGTAGCTTTGCTAGGTAATGCAGGTGGAATAGAGCAATCCAGCAGCCGACAGAGATTAAACAGCAGTCGGCAGGGTCAAGATTACATGCTGCAAGAATCAGGTACTTTGAAGACAGCAACTTGGTTTGAAAGTCAAGATGAAGAATTAACACTTGTAAAAATGTCTCCTTTAATTCCCAGTTTAAACATACAAATTTGTCATGGGGAAGTGAGGAACATTTTGACAAGAAATATAATAACTAGAGCTAAGAATCCTGACTTTGCTTTTGGAGTTCAAATGGCCAATGTCGATTAACTTTTCTCTCTGACATTCTTAGCCAAATAATCACAAATCAATTCGAGGTTTTTTTCTGCACTCTCAAAAATATGAATGACGATTAATAATTTAAAGTAACCTGTATGGCACTGTAAAAATAGAATTTGGTGCTAAAATAGAATTATCAGATAATTTCAATTTTAAAAATTGTCTTAATATTGTATCCTAAAGTGCTATAAAGGCAATAAAGTACTTTTGAAACGTAGTCACTGTCGTAATGTAAGGAAATGAGACAGTGAAGTTGTGTAGAGCAAGGTCCCATAGACAACAAAGAGATAAATGACTGGATATCCTGCTTTAATGGTGTTGGATGAGGAATAAATGTTGGCCAGGACCTTGGGAAAACCTCCCCTACTCTTTCTTACAGATAGATCCATGGAATCTCATCTGAGATGGCAGTTTTAGCACCTCTGACAGTGCAGCACTCCCTCAGTACTGGGCTGATGCACAAGCCTAGATTATGTGCTCAAACCTCCGAAATTGGGCTTGAGCGCACAATACTCTGACTCAGATGTGAGAGTGCCATGAGCTGACGCTAAGCAATTCTTAGGGGCATAAACAGTAGCCATCTCCAGTCCCACGGGCAATTCTTTGGCTGTAAAGCCACAACTGCTAGGAGATCCCAGCATTCATTTTCATCACCCCTCTTCCTGCCACCATCTTGCTACATGGGGTGTAATGCCACACAAGAAAAGAAGGGTAGAGGTCAAATAGGGTGAGGGGTCGGATCTGGAATTGATCATCAGGTTATAACTGTTTGAGTGGAAGTACAACATAGTTGTGCATGTGTTTCACCAAATGTTAGCAATGATTCAGAGAGAGTCACTGGATCAGTTTGATCCTGAGATCTACACCAAAGCAGCCAAGACCTCAGGGAAAAGTGTGATGTCACAGTAATATCCTTGGGCAGTGACCCACCAATTGGTGTCAGAGTGAATCCCTGTGGGGTGTTCTCCTGCCATAAGCACACCGAAAGAGCCGTGGAAACCCAGGGAAGCAGTGAAAACTTTGTTTTTAGGCGCATCCATTGCTCTTCTCCCCAAGTTCCAGAGGCAGCCCCGCAGAATTTTGCACACAATGAGCTGGATTTTTGTGAAGGAGTCAGGAAGTGTGAGGCAGGAAAGTTCCCGACCCCGCAACCTGTCTCTGTTAAGGAGGCCCCGCCTGCCACATTTTTGTTCTGAGGAGGCAGGAGCTGGATGGAGTTGGGCCCACCACCTCTGGAGGCAGGACCAAAGGTGGCAATAAAAGTAAGCAGATGGCAAAGCCAACAGACCAGAAGACCTGCCTCCATTTTCTGGGACTTCAGCCCAGTTGTAATTATGAATGACAGGCCCTCAACCTCCCTCCCAACCCCATGTTCCCTCCATTCTCCCTCATGCCCCCATATCATCTCATACCCTCATACCCCCTCCATGCCTCCTCATACCCCCATGCACCTTGCATTCTCCTATGTATCCTCGCTAACCACTGGCCAAGTATCCACTATGGGCAGATCTCAAGCCAATTAGTAGCAATGGGAATTCTTTGAAAGGAGCATGAAAAAAATTTAAGATAAAAGCAAAATATTGCAGATGCTGGAAATCTGAAACAAAAACAAAAATAGCTGGAAAAACTCAGCAGGTCTGACAGCATCTGTGGAGAGGAATACAATTAATGTTTCGAGATCTCTAACAATCTAATAGATCTGTCACTCAAACACACAGCCACTCATATTATACAGAGAAAATAAAACTCCAGACCCATTGAAAAATAGTTAAATCCCCTCAAGTGGTCATTCATTTGTACAAACCAACATCTATTCAGAAACCACATCAAAGACACAATCTTTTAAAAAGCCTCTGAAAATTGTCAATCAAACTGTACAGAACCTCCTGCTGAGCTAAGTGCTTATAGAGCTTTTGAAACTCAGCCAAACATTCACAATGAGCTCAGCTATCAAAGCAAACCATTACAGCTCCAGATGATGGAGCTTATTATAACTTCAAGAACAGATGGTTCAGTTTTTCCTAAGCTACACCAAATGGCTTGCCATTCAAAGAATTCCAGAAGCAGAGAACTGTTTTTTTTTTGTTCCCTACTCGGGCCTAGGGTTCTCATGTGGCTCACGACTTCATTAAGGTGCATGAACCACATCTCCCAACAGAAGAGTCCCAACTCCCATCAAAATTGCAAATGTTTTGAATCGTTCTCCCCCTGCAATGGAGCCAGCAAGAGTGGGAGTGCCGCGTGTGGGCTGGCTGCTCACATCCTTATACCTCCGGCAAAAATTGCCAGAAATGAGAACAGGGATGGGAATCCCGGAACCAGGTCACGCCCACTATTTTTAAATACCTCCGGACTCGGCCCAACCCGGCGAGAATCTAGGCCTGTGTAAGTGAAGGTGGTGGAAGGTGACTTGTGCAGTTTTTCTGAGAGTCCATCATTAAGTAACACATTATAGCAGCTCTTTTATTTTGATGTAACAGTTTAAAGTTCCGAGTGAGCTATTGGATATAAATCATTTCTATGTTGGATTTTACTATATATACACACACACACACACACACACACACACACACACACACAAATGGTGCAGTTAATTGAGAATTCGGGCTGTTTAATTATTTGGTACATTTGGTTACTGTGTCATTTCAGCTGAAATTTTAACTAAAGAGGTGCAGGAGAAACAATCGCCTGACAGAGATCAGAGATGAAACTTTTATCACCAGTGGTGAAGATTGATGCCACTTTGGTTGAAATTGCCTTTCAGATCCCTCTTTCCCTCTCTAGCGCCTTGTTGAATTGGATTACGAAGAGCTTAACTTATACAAGTATAGAATAGCATTTGGTGGCAAAACAAGTAAAACTATGTGTGAATAAGGTGAAGGAGCTGTAAATTATAACCATGATGAGACCAGTGAGGTAGGAAGAATAACTGGGCAAAATTTTGAGCATTCGACATTGAGATCAAACCAGCCCTGAGAGCCCACAGCTGAATGTTCAAGCTGAGGGGGTTGTATTGAATTTACATCATTCTAACTACACCCAAATTCATTAACAAATTGAGCTCTGAATTTAATTAAAATTTTCATTTATTATCAGTAACAAAACAAAGTAAATGAAATGTATAATTGTTAATGGTTACCGTAGTATTTTGGTGATGTTTAAACACAAACCCCAGATGTGTAATTACGAGAGCTGAACTTTAGTGCTATATCTGGACTAATAAATTGCGACTGCAGTTTAATTAATGCACATGTGCGTAGACTGCGCACACATATGTAAAAAGTTCCTTAAAAAAGCAGTCAATTCAGTTGCATTTTAAACACCTAACATAAATAATGTAAAATCAAATTGACCATACAAAGAAAGTGAACTATAGGCTGGTGGATTATAAATGTTGAAAGTGTGAAATGATAGGCTATAATTAAAAGCCATCTTATTAATCATTTTCACAAAGTACAATAGAAGTTCTGTTTAAGCGTTTGCAGATGTTTCATTGAGCTTTTTATCCTCCTTATTTTCCAGAGGAAACACTCAAGTTACACAGTGGTCCATCAAAGAATGCCTACATGGAGCAGAGTTTCCAGGGTCTGAATAATGCCCTGAATATCCACACAACTCCAAGCCAATTGGAACAGGCGAAGCATAATGCAGCACTCACAGGCTCACAGCTGGAGAACTGGGTGGATCCCATGGTGAACAGTTTATGGTCAGCAGTGGATATTTGTGCCAGTGGCCCCACCTCTTGCCCGGTTATGCAGACCTGCAGTCAAACAACCTGGAGTTCACAGAGTCCTGACCCCAAGTCAGAACTGGGTCCTGTCAAAGCGAATGGGCGTTTGAGGTAGCACCTAATGCACCCCTCAAATTATTGTAAAAACACGAAATGCCTGATAGTGGTTTCAATCTCTGCAATTGGGTCTCTCCGTTAGTTCTTAGCAACAGTTCCCAGATGTCTTCATAGAATTGTGGCAAAGCTAGGGCAGTGCATTTAAACTTGAAGACAGTGATATTAACAGAGGCAAACAGTGTTAGCTGTGCTGGCACTGTGAAAGAAACAGTCGTATTATCATGTACTACAGAAAGTCTAGAAGGAAAATTTAGCACTCTATTTATTTAAACATTTTAGTCAGTGACTAATGAGTAGATGCTGCTTTTGCAGCTTGGTATATATATCCTATTACTAATCTGCCTTTATTAACAAAGGCCTGTGCCCAGACTTCCTACCTTCTTTACCTTTACCTGACCTAAAAGCTGTAGAAGGTCTTAAAGCTTCTGTCAACCAGACTATTTAAATTGGAATATAATAGTTGCACCTACTGTAAAAGAGACAGCCAGCTCTCCTAAATGGGTTGTAACGCACTTTGTTGAAATGGTGCTCTCAGCACTGACTACTCTAAGTACATTACAGATGATTAGAGCAGCCAGGAACTTGAAAACGATGTAGGTTAAAATCATTACAATGTTAGCAACCCCAAAGCAAATTATTTAAGTTCATTAAAGCTGAAAATTTTTGGAATCCATCCAATTTCTCATGGCAGTAATATAGCAACTATTTTTTAAATTATTTAGATCATACATTCCTTTTTAAATTTAAAGTTTTTTTTAAAGTTTGTAACAAATTTTGCAAAAAAATTAATCACATTGCACTTTCAATGTAAAAGCTTCTTGAATATAGCACCAGAAATGCGTCTTTATATTCAAATCTTAAGGGTTACATATTCAAAGTGGCTAAAAATGTGTTATCTCTGATTAAACATTATCTACTGTAGATGAATACAAATCCAAAAGTTTTTACTTTTTTATATTTATGTTATTATTAGGGTTTCTCAGAAGTGCTATTTCTTGTCCCGTCCATGCACAGTTTGCATAATCATTGTTCTTTGATGTGAGTCATGGGCTGGGGTTGAAAATTTTATTGAAGGTCTTTTGAACAGTTAGTGAGATGCACTTATTTGATCTCAGCAGGTAAAGCTACTGTTTGATGGGCTTTTATTGTAATAGGCAATCTGGTACCCTTGCTCATTTACTTCACCACACTGGAACAAATTAGGTTCCTGCAAATATTAGTCTGAATATCAGATGAAGCTCACCCCAGTTTTAACTTGAACTATAATGGCCTGTCAGTATTCCTGTTAATAATTTATATGTTTAAGTAATTTTAAATGTTAGATGGATTCAGAGTTACATTTTATCAGCGTCACCTTACCGAAACATAGTTCCTACTTTGATTTAAATGCTTCTCAACGCTTTCTATGTGAACTCACAGTGGCAATGATTGCTAAAACCCTTGGGTGGTAAAGAATTTACAGTTGCTCTGAATCACAGCACCCTCCTTGTTAAACAGCAACTTTGCAACAAGGGAAAAATGAAGCATTTCTGAAGTTTTAATGGAAAAGGCTGGAAACACACAGCAGATTAGTCAACATGGGGGAGGGAGCAATAGTTGGGCATTACCATGGTCAAGATGCAGGGTGCCTTTTCAAACATCTACCTACTCCCTTCCTGCAAGTCAATTAACCTCCAGTGCATTTCAAACGTTTTTTTGTTTTTATTCCAGATTTCCATCTGCGGCAGTTTTTTTTTAATGTAATGGTTATATTTACTGAAATGAATACTTCAAACGATAGGACTAGGAACATCGGCTTCCTACACCATTCCAGTGCAGCAGTTGATTTATAGCAGCAAGATAAAGGCAAAATACCGTGGATGCTGGAAATCTGAAACAAAAACAGGAAATGCTGGAAAAACTCAGCGGGTCTAACAGCATCTGTGGAGAGAGAAACAGAGTTAACGTTTCGAGTCCTTATGACTGACAAAGAGCCATACGGACTCGAAAGGTTAACTCTGTTCTTCTCCCCACAGATGCTGTTAGACCTGCTGAGTTTTCCCAGCATTTTCTGCTCTTGTAGCTGAAATTTAGCATTTGGTTGATCTGGTGGCCCCAGTCTTGAATTTGTTCAAGAATCTAATAATAAACAAGACTTTGATGATTAGAGAAAATGGTGGTTTTAATGCTAGGAGATAGGGCCAAGGGCCCATGATCAGAATTTCAGCCCTCACAGGTCCTGTCTCAGTCTCATTAGGTTAGCAATGTTGGTATTTTTTAGAATTTGTAGAATTTTCAACCAACAGATTTTAAAAATTAGCTTCTGGTCATTTTATTGTAATGATGAATGTGTCTGTAGCCCAGCTGGTAAACAATTTGAGTTCATACATTGATTTCTATCTATTCGCATCAATGGTTGTAAATGAACACTAACTGGCAGATTGAGGAACAAGAAAATCTACATGTTCATGCTAGACTTGCGGTCACAAATAATTCATAATTTGGGAGTAGCGAGACAGGAAATGCAACCAAACATTTTAAGAGATCGAAGAGGGATTTCATTAGTCTTTTTTGGGTGCTTTCCTCTTCCCTCAATCACTGAAAATGAAAAGCTTTTTCAGAAAACAAGAAATACCTTTTGTGGATCCTGGTCTGTAAAGGGTTGAACAGTTGGCTGGGCATCATGTTTTCTGCAGTATTTATTATGAATGCACACCAACTTACTGTATTCCCCAAGGCTCCATCATCCAAGAACCAGCCTTTCAAATGTACACAGCAGGTATCCTTTTCCAATTTGTGCTGCTTATCTAAATGTGCAAGTTAAAACCTCAAGTTGGCCAAGGACCATTTCACAACTGAGCAAACAGAGTCTTATCCATCTTTTTGCAGGTGTGGGGGTGTGGGCGGAATCTGAGAAATTGTTCCCAGCTGTCCATTTTTAAGTCTGTGTGCTGTTGATGCCCATGTATTAATTATCACAAAGCTGTTAGCTCAATGCCTTCTCCCTCCTGTGTTGAGGGGGTGCTGCCACGGGTGCTACCTCACAGGTGTATGGGAGCATATTTTACTCAACATCATAGGTACTGGAAATATCTTCTGAGCCTGTTTCACCTGAGCTGAATGTATGATCTATGCAAACTGTTCCTTGTCATGAGAGCTCAACACAATTGAAGTTAAACTTGCCAAATAAACTGCAAGATACTGTACAGATGTCTCTGATAACAGAGCGAACATTGAGGTGCTGTTCACTGCACCGTGTTTGTAAATTGTCACGTATTTTGTTTCAACAGGCTTTGTTAGTCATCGTTAGGTCAATTCTTGCCCAAAGACTACATTAAGGGGTCTTTGCGTTATGAAAGAAACACTTGTTACATGTCAACAAATGCGTGGCTGTCAGATAGTCAGTGCTGACTTATTTCTTTGCCTCTCCTGATAAATTAGTGATCACACCATCATTTTAAAAGAATGAAGACTTACCGTATGGAATTTCAAAAAAAAAGTTATGGCTATTTTATTATAGATCCAAATACGCGTTAAAAAAAATCCTGTAAAGAATTGTTTTATAAACTGAACATGTACTTAGAATGAAAAGACTAATTCCGACATGCAGCACATTGAAAGATGTAGATATTTTGTTATTTATTTAAAGTAATAAAATATTTTATGAGGTTTTAAAAAGTGATTAATTTGACCATTGGATCCTGAAAGCCAGTACAATTTCCTGTATGTAGAATGTCATATTCAGCAAATATTGCACTAGCTGTTTTGCACCCAATTTCCCTTCTATTTGCAGAGAGAAAAAGAAACACAGAAATTGTGCCTTAGCTGCCTTTCTGGTCTGAGGGAGTCTGCTTTTGTCTGACAAAGCAAGTTTTTGCAGATTGTCAACAATTGTATTAAATGCTGTATTATACCAAAAACTGCTGTTGTATATAGATGCCTTCTGTCATATTGTGTTTTTGATTGCAAAATTTTAAAATACAAAAAAGCAAAGATTCACGTCTTGTCTTTTTGTATCTTATTTACTAATGTTTCTATTCTGGCTTCCACACTACACGAGGTATGTGACATATCTCACACAATTGAATCCACACTCAGTCATGACCAAGGTCTCAGCCCATTCTATACTCCTTTCAACATTAATCAGCTTTTCACTTTTGGAGTTTAAAGTAACCCCTGTTCAATCTGTACTTTTGAAACAAATATAACTTGGCATACTCACACTTAGAGCAGGCCACCGAATGACAGAGCTACAGCCTCCTCATGAGTACAATGTTTCACAACCCTTTCCTGATCCCAAGGTGCATTTATATAGTACCTGACACTACTTCAGGGCACATCCCATAGTACTTTGCAGCTGTTGAAATATTTTTTGATGTTTTAATGTAGGAAATGTTACGGATAAATATTGGCCCTGGGGAGAACTCCCCTGCTGTTCTAAAGAGTGCCAGGGAATCTTTTATGTCACACTGAGAGGACAGACAGGACCACACTTTAGCAAGCAGGCAGCATCCTCCAAGACTTGTCAATGCTTCTAATCACCAGGCCATGAGATGGTGTATCAGGGCAGCCTGGTATGTCCTGTATGCAAATTTTCTCAACCTCCTGGGGAAATGCCCAAGCCTTTGAAATCTTGCTCGAGATTGAAAACTGATTTTGCAGGAGCTAATTCACACCCCGCTCTAGCTCGAAGCACCAATGATCTATGCAATTGTACCATTCCTTTTTCAGGAATCCTGTTTGTTAAGCTACAAAAGTAATGAAATTATTTTTTCCTGTTAAATTCAAATGAAGTTTTTCTGGTCTTTGAATTATAAAAGGCAATTTTTCTTGTGATAGAAAAATTAGCAGTGTTCTCACAGCTTGAGCCTATTTGGTGTAAAGCCTAATTTAAACTTATGAAACATGTTTTCATGACTTTTTCTAATCAGCAAGGTGATGGGATGTCAGTCATGTAAACATATTTCAAAGTTTCTGCTGGTGTCAAACACTTTAAATCAGCACAGGCTAGATGGTAATTAGAATTAAATCCTTTATCTGCCCCAACTATGTGTTTTGACCTCCATGCTACACCCATAGTTTTCTATAGAAAGAAAAACTTGCATTTATATAGCACTTTTCAAAAGCGCCATATGACCCAAAGCTCTTTACACCCAATGCAGTAATTCTTGAAATGTAGTCTCTACTGTAATGTAGGAAATGCAGCGGCTAATTTATGCACAGCAAGCTCCCACAAACAGCAATGTGATAATGGCCAGATAATGTGTTATTGTGATGTTGTTTGAGGGATAAATATTGGCCAGGACACTAGGGGAGAACTCCCTTGTCCTTCTTCAAGATAATGTTTACAGCCCACAGAGCAGGTAGATGGAGCCTTATCCAAACCATGGCACCTCCAACAGTGCAGTACTCCCTCAGTACTGTAGTGGAGCAACAACCTTGATATTTTTTGTGCTCAAACCCTGGAGTGGGATTTGATCCCAAAACCTTGTAACTCAGAGGTGGGAGTGCTACCAACTGAGCCACAGCTGATACTATGTGGCAAATCCCGATTTGGTGCCAAATTCTGGAGCACGAGCGCAAAGTCATTTCCCTCGCAAAAAGTAGTGGAGAGCAGAGATGTATATCCCAATAGCCTGGGTTGACTCTAAAGCCAGATCCTAGAAGCAACAAAATGTACTAACACCATCTTACCTAGTCCCAGCACCTTGCAGTACATCATATAAATAACCTTGCCTTACCTTCTACCTGATGTAAACAGCTACAGATGCTCATAATCCCCTTTAATTTACACCATCAGGGATGCAAATAACAGTTAAGATTTTGTAGTTAAAATTTTACATAGCTGAGAGGGAGTTGTTTGCTGCAAAATAAATTCTGGATTAAGAATTCATTCAACATTTTTTTTAATGTCATTCTCTCACCTTTTCAAAAGGCCATGACCCCTTACTTGGGCACTAATGACAGATGCTGAGCATCCACCAATAACTCACCCGAGTCACCATGACTCATGAAGGAATTTGACAGGTGCAATCTTAACCGAACACACCTTTCGGGAAACTGATGATATCGGGTGTGGCTGTCTTCTCAAAATTAATCTTGAGCCAATACTGTAGCTCTGCACCTATCCCTTTATGTGCCTTCGGATAGATCCTGTACTAAATATGTTGACTCCGAAATTCCACTGGGGCACTCCCGAGTTACAGCATGAAGCCAGTGGAACCCCTGGAGAAACAGCATTTGTGTCTGAAAAGGGCATATTACGCCACGTTGTCAGCTTTTCTGCCAACCTCCCACTGAGCAGATCAGGAGAACCCTGAAAGAATGCTGGGTTGGTTATGTAAATATAAACTTATTATGCTTAACATTTGAACTATGATGATCATTTCTCCCTTTGTCTGGATTTATCCAGAATGACATCTCCCCCTATTGTTGATTAATATCGGGCCCTAAATTTGAGATACCAACACATTAGTTAACTAAGAAGCTTCCAATTTTGTGATACTGTTTGATAGCAATTATAGGAACAGAGGAGTTGGAATATGTTCACCATTGAAGCCAACCTCACTGACTTAGTGGTCAGATTTCCTAAGTATTATCTTTAGACAAACTATCTTTCCTATAATCAGGATGCAAAGGTAGTCATGGATACAGTGACTTATAAAAGAATGTGTGAAGGAATAGTGACCAATTTGAAAGAAGTGATCAGCAGTGAAAAGGATGATCGATTATCTGAGATTGTTTTATTTGGTAGAGCTATCAATCTTCATAGATTACCATATCCAAGGATGTTCACTTAACAGCTGTTAAACAATAGTTTCACAATGGAGGTGTTAGAAGGGCTGTCATGTGTTTTCTGTGCGGTAGCAAGATTGCAATTAATACACATGGCCAGCCATTGAGATCATATCTGCAATGATGCTAATCAACCAGCCAGAGGAATGCTTCCAGCATCTGTTGAAAAGTCATCAACCTAAAATGTTAACTCTGTTTTTCTCTCCACTGATGCTGCCTGATCCATTGAGTATTTTTAGTATTTTCTGTTTAAGCAAGCACAATGCTCACTATGTTTCTGCACCATAGCAACTGGACAGTCTCAGGAGAGAATTAGCAACAGCAAGAAGCAGAATTAAAAGAAATGGCTTCCACATCCGTCAATAGTAAATGTAGTTACAGAGAAAGTAACAGAAGCAGAACAATTTAATGATGAAAAGAAATGTCTCCGGAGAAAGAAAGACATGGGATCAAAGATGGGCATCAAACATAAGTACTGCAAGTGACTGAAATAACTATGTCTCCTTCAATCAATTGCACACTACGAACCCACTTTCATCAACTCTTCTACTACATGGTCACGACAAAAACATCAGTGTAACATTATTGCTGCAACACCAATGCATTTTCATTGTGCTTTATTTCCCAGCACACATGCTCGAAACAGCAGGAGAGCATTTCAATTCCAACAGGCCATTTTGTTTGAATAGCATCAGAGTGTATACATTCAGCTTTGGTGTTGTTAGTGCAGCGAACAAATGTGAAATATCTATACCAGATAAAAGGAACAAAAACAAAAAGTGCTAGAAAAACTCAGCAGGTCTGACAGCATCTGTGGAGAGAAAGACAGAGTTAACGTTCTGAGTTCATGTGACTCTCCTTCAGAACCAGATAAAAGAAATCTTGTGGGTTTGAAGAAATGACAGGATGTTTAACCAGCCAGTGAGTTATTATTTTACAGTTTAAACTTCAGTATCAGGAGCCAACTCCAGTATAGAACGTACACAATCTGAATGAGTCTAAAGCTGAAATGTTTTTGTGCCCTGTGCAGCTAATTTCCAGGTAGCCTAATGTACGAGAAAATATGTATAAGGCATCTTCACTTTTGGTAATTGAACATTAATGTACACAGGCTTTCTTTATAATGAATACTGTGTGTTGTTAGTGATAAGGGGCTTTTGTTAAAAGCCCCACACATTCATTTCTCACAGGGAGGGAGACAGTTGATTAAAACAGAGCTTTAAACCACAGGTGATTGGATGATTAAAGCTTGGAGAATAATTTGGTAAACATAATCATGACTCTGTTGCTGCATCTATCTTTTCTACACAGAGAAACAGCTTGAAGTCTCATTAGAAAAAATGTTTGGTCGAGAGAAAGCTTGTTCCCAGCCCTGCAACCATGTTTGTGCAGCAGTTTACTGCTCTCTTCCGCTGATTTGGAAGTTCTGTAAGCAGTGTGATTAATTTTCCCTTCTGCACAAAAAGATCAGTCAACTGGAATTAGGATGATAACCCCATTCAGCCCACTGAGCCTAAAAGGTGATAACTCTTCAGCTGGAGCTACTGCTAATTATATTTTTTATTAATTTACAAGATGTGGGCATCGCTGGCTGGGCCAGCATTTATTGCCCATCTCCACTTGCCCTTGAGAAAGTGGTGGTGAGCTGCCTTCTTGAACAGCTGCAGTCCATGTGGTGTAGGTACATCCACACCTTTCATATTCTCAAATGCTAATCTAATTCTCTTTTAAAATGATGCCGTTTCAGCCTCAGTATTGGTGGAAAAGTGTTCCATATTCAAATGGCTCATCTGTCATTCTTCTGCCCATTATACTGAGTCCAGGTCCCTTTTTGCTGTTCACCAACCAGTGGAAACAAGCTAACCCTGGTTGTTTCTATCCCTTTAGGTCCCATCTATTTCCTTTCTCTATTGACCCAGGAATATAAGAAATCACAGAAAGAGAATGGCCATTTGACCCATGAAGCCTGTTTCTCTATAAGCATGCACAATCTTCACCATCCTGGACTCTTATTCAATGTTTAAATCACTTAACTCATTGGTTCTCATTGTTTCCAGAAACGTAATCAAACCAAGCAATTTTGTGGTTAACACTGCAAATTGTTAACGAGCTGATTTCCATGATGGCATCAGCTCAGGAAACTTCATGTCATATACAGTGTTGAATCCTCTCTATCCGAACTTATCTTTATCACCCTCAGTGCTGATGTTCAGTTGTAAAATAAAAGCAAAATATTGCGGAAGCTAGAAATCTGAAATAAAAACAGAAAATGATGCAAAACCTCAGCAGGTCTGGCAGCAACTGTGGAGAGAGAGAGAGACAAGAGTTAATGTTTCCAGTCCATATGACTCTTCTTCAGAACCCTATCCTTGTGATGCGCTGCCCTCACAGAAATCCATCCTTGTGACGCACTGTCTTCCTAGGCCAATTAGAAAGCAAAAGGACTCATTACCCTATTGGATGATGCTTGACTGTCAGACAAAGAACATTTTCTCCCTCATTTTGAAAATGGGGAAAAAACGTCTGTTGTTGGAGATGCAATGACAGGCAGCAGAAAATCAGGTTGAGTTGCGAGAGAGAGTCAACAGACTAGATAGAGCAAAGGAGGGGGGAGTCGGTCTGCATTCTCTCTGATTCCGTGCCTGGCAGCCACTTTGGAAACCTCGGTCAAGCAGATCCTGCCGGATTTGTGCTCGGACCTGCACTCCATTGCTATAGACATTGGTGGGATCCATCAGTGGCTAGGCGAGGGAGGTGGGGTGGGGGGGAGGGTGGTGAAGCACCTTGACCTCCCCCCAGTAACCCTTCCCCTCAAAAAGTCAGGCAGGGGCCCTTGGGCACCCACAGGGAGGAGGACCAGCAGCTGGAGACCCTGGGACCATCCACCCAGGTGACCCCAAGAGAGTGCAGCCTTCCCCAATACCCTCTGCCTATGATCCCATCACCTCCAACTGTACAGGCTGAGGGTGGGGAGGCTGTGGCATAGTGGCATTGTCACTGGGCTAGTGTTCCAGTAAACCCAGGGTAATGCTCTGAGTAACCCAGGTTCAAATCCCACCACAGCAGATGGTGAAATTTGAGTTCAATAAAAAATCTGGAATTAAAAGCCTAACGATGACCGTGAAACAATTGTCATAAAAACCCATTTGATTCACAGGACTTTGCTGCTGTGTGGATGTATTTTATCAAAAACCATCTGGTTTAAATATTACAATGAAGGAAATCTGTCATCTGTACCTGGTCCAGCCTTCATGGGACTCTTAAAATGCCCTCTGAACAGGGGCAGTTAGGGGTGGGTAATAAATGCTAGGCTAATTACCCTGCAGCAGGATACCCAAAACAGGCCCTCTAGAGGGTGCCTGCCAATGTTATCAAAGGTAGCAGTCAGTAGACTGCCTCCAGCTCTGCTATGGGTGGTGGGGATGCACCTAGACTTAGCAGTAAGGTTATAAAAATGACAAAACTTTGGCATCATTTCTGGATCATGGGTGTTCAATCACTGTATAAATCATGCACCTTTATAAAC
Organism: Carcharodon carcharias; assembly: GCF_017639515.1. Classification (NCBI taxonomy): domain Eukaryota; kingdom Metazoa; phylum Chordata; class Chondrichthyes; order Lamniformes; family Lamnidae; genus Carcharodon; species Carcharodon carcharias. Next base: position 4,387,916 of record NC_054481.1, on the reverse strand, counting down.
ACATTTTCTGTTCATGAGAATGGTGTAGTCATTGACAGTGTCATGCATTTATCTGCCCTCTTATTGCAAGTGTGAGTCATACTCCCACTCAGTCATCACCTCCCTTAGTCAGCCTCACATTGTGGGATGCGTAGCTGACTCCTGATAGTTACTCAGCCCTCGTGCTATGTCAGGGAGATGTGACAAACTCTTCACTGGAAGTGTTTGCAAAAATGCGTTAGTAACCTTTACTCTTTACAAGGCGACATGGAGTGAGGTGTGCTCACTAGCCCTGGAGGGGTAGCTGTAATTGTCTCTCAAAATGAGATGGCTGCCTTCATTGGTAGTGCCAAAGCACAAGAGCTGTAGTCATGATGGTCGCTCCAACCACGCGCAGGTCTCAGTGTCCGCGATAAGTTTCTCATTAAGGTGGTGATGGCTGCATCAAGTCCTTTGGGGCAGCGTTTGTACTGACTTTCATTTCGCAGAGCCCACGGATGCAGGGTTCACCACTGACCTTTCTGAAGATCAGGGCCGGGTGAATCATGAGGGTTGAAGGTACGAGTCCGAATGCTGAACTTGCTCTCGATGTCACTGGTTCTAAGGACCTTTCAGTGCACTGGCATGGCGCTAAGGGACAGAGGGAACGTGGCTGTGTCCCATTGCCTGTACCTTGCTCCTCCTGGGATCTTGTGGCTATCAGTGAGGCACGGGCACATCTTCCACATCGTTCTTATTCAGGGGCATCTTCACCTGGAAGCTGATCCTCATCTCCCAATTCAGGCTCCTGCCCTTCCTGCTCTTCATCATCCGAGGAGCTGTCAGCTTCGTTCACCTCTCCCCCTGGCCAGGGAACCCCACTTTGAAGCACCAGATTGTGAAGGGTACAACAGATCACGACTATGCAGGACACCCTCTGTGGACAGTACTGCAGAGACCCAACCGAGTGATCCAAACATCAGAAACACACCTTCAGGATACCAATGGTCTGCTCCATGATGGATCCTGTCACCTTATGTGTTGCATTATATCTCTCCTCCGAGTGACTCAGAGGATGATGCAAGGGTGTCATGAGCCATCGATTGAGCAGGTACCTCTCACCCCCAAGCAGACAGCTCTGTAATCACTGAGGCCCTTCGAATATGTAAGGCAACTGGGAGTGACTCAGGGTGGATGAGTCATGGGAACTCCCAGGGTACCTGTCACAAACATATGTGATATGCTTCTGATGATCACACACCAGTTGAACGTTCAGGGGGTGGAATCCTTTCCTGTTAATGAACATCAGGGGCCACTGCCATGGAGCCCTCAAAGCCACATGTGTATAATCTATTGCACCCTGTACTCTAGGGAAGCCAGAGATAGCTGCAAAGCCCAGGAATCTAGCAGCCTGGCTAGCTGCATCGAGTGTGAACTTCACATAATGATTAGCCTTACTGTAGAGGGCATCTGTCACCTCCTTGATACATTTATGTGTTGAGGATTGTGAGATGCTACATAGAGCACAAGTGACCTTCAGGGGCACTGGCAGGGGATGTCCTCCTATTCCTAGGACATTAGATCCTCTAACAGAACGTGGTAGATATGACCCACCACATCTCTTGACAAGTGCAGACGGGCACGGCATTGTCTCTTGCTCATCTCCAGACAGGAGAGTCTTCTTTGGTAGGCCCTTGGTTGTGCAAGTTGCCTCTGTGGGATGGGTTTGACCTCCTCATCTTCTGGGTCTTGCTGGGGCTCCCCTGGATCATGGACCTCTGGCGGGGCCTCCTCTGGAATCTGGACTGGGCGGTGCTGGGCCCTTCTCCTCCTCCTCAATCGGATCCCAAGAGGGCAGCATTGAGCACAGGCTCCATTTTCGATCCTCCTTCTCCCTGTGGACTGATAGATGCAACAGATTAATGAACACTGGGCAACTATAGTTGACCTCCCACTCACATACAGAAAGCCACTGTTATACCCTGGGGTTACTTCTGCGCTATTAGCTTGGCACTGATACAGACTTGCAGCTGAGGCACAAACTCACAGATCAAGTGACCAAGATGTCAACTCCGATATTTGAGATCTTTATCCCACAAAGGTTGGGAGAGGTTTGGACATGTTCATGAAATTTGCCACTTTACCAAAGATACTCCTGCAATCTCTGATCTTGTTTGCTGATCAAACTCAACTTGCACTTCAGCAATTGGCCCATTATCCATGCCAATTGGAGAAAAGACGTTAGAGGCTTCCATTGATGGCCTGGCTGAGACGCAGCACTGCGCTTCCTTAATGGTTGCCTGAATCTTCCATTCTCACATCCCTCTCTGTTAATGCTCAAGTGGAGCAACTATATTGTGAAGCCTATGACTCCTGCAGTCTCTCGTTAAATCTCACCCAAAGGTAATGGTTCCAGTTGCTCCTTCGCCAGGAAGTCTTCCTCTTTTCTCTCAGCTCTGACCCTGTTTCAATGTTGAGACTCTAAGCAGTTTGAGGGTGACACTCTGAAAGGGCTCCTGAGTCCAGCAGGGGGGGATCCACCCCCCTGCCCCCCCACCCCCCACACTGACTCTCATGCAGACTCTTTTCCAGTTTCGATTTTAAACTGTGCTACAACTTTCGGCTTTCAAGATGGTGATGATGTGATTTTATTTTGAGACCAGCTTCGACCCTCCCCCTGTTGGTGTTCGGGTCCCTCCAACCATCCTGGAACCCCACGGTGTGCAGGTAGAGCTCCCTCTGGTTATTCTCCCCCAATAATCTGAATCCCATTGTAATTGTGGTGGATATTCCAACTCGCCAACCAGAACTCATCACTGTTGATGTCCCCATGCCCATTGAGGGCCTCAGCACTGCCCATCTCAAGGCTGTGCGCATGGACATATACAGGCGAGACTCCTCCCCAGGAGAGTTTCAAGTGCCCCCACTTTATTACGCATTCCCCATTTACGGGCTGCAGATGCCTCCCCCGCCCCCCCTAACCCTGGCCATCCCACCTGCAGCCCAGCACCAAGCCAGACAATCCCATGGCCAGTGACTGTGACCATGAGCATGTCCTGCACACCAAGCTGTGCCGTATCTGGGTTAAGCACACAGGCCTTGCCCTTGTCCAACCTTTCCTCATAAGACAACCCACCCATTCCAGATATTAGTCTGGTAAACCTTCTCTGAACTGCTTCCAATGCATTTACATCTTTCCTTAATAAGGTGACCAATACTGTACACAGTATTCCAGATGTGGTCTCACTAGTTCCCCATACAACTGAAGCATAACCTCCCTACTTTTGTATTCAATTCCCCTCACAATAGACAATAATGTTCTATTAGCTTTCCTAATTACTTGCTGTACCTGCATACAACCATTTGTGATTCATGCACTAGGACCCCCAGATCCCTCTGCACCTCAGAGCTCTGCAATCTCTCACCATTTAGATAATAAGCTTCTTTTTTATTCTTCCTGCCAAAATGGACAATTTCACATTTTCCCACATTATACTCCATTTGCCCAGATCTTTACCCACTCACTTAACCTATCTATATCCCTTTTTAGCCTCCTCATGTCCTCTTCACAACTTACTTTCCTGCTTATCTTTGTGACATAAGCAAATTTGGCAACCACCCCGTCCATCTCTTCATCCAAGTCATTGATATAAATTGTAAACAGTTGAGGTCCCAACACTGATCCCTGTGGCACACCACTTGTTACATCTTGCCAACCTGAAAAAGACCCATTTATGCTTACTCTTGTTTGCTGTTTGACAGCCAATCTTCTATCAATGCCAATATGTTACTCCCTATACCATGAGCTTTAATTTTCTGTAATAACCTTTGATGTGGCACTTTATCAAATGCCTTCTGGAAATCTAAGTACAGCACATCCACTGGTTCCCCTTTATCCACAGCACATGTTACTTCCTCAAAGAACTTCAATAAGTTGGTTAAACACCATTTCCCTTTCACAAAACCATGTTGACACTGCCTGATGACCTTGAGCTTATCCAAGTGCCCTGCTATAACTTCTTTAATAATAGCTTCTAACATTTTCCCTACAACAGATGTTAAGCTAACTGGCCCAAACTTACCCGCTTTCTGCCTCGCTCCCTTTTTGAATAATGGAGTTTCATTTGCTATCTTCCAATCTAATGGGACCTTCCCCGAGTCTAGGGAGCTTTGGAAAATTAAAAGTAATGCATCAACTATTCACCCCACTCTGTGTCTGTGTTCTAGTCTTCCATGTCTGGCTCCATCATCCCTACCCTTGGTCTGCTCTCTACCTGCCATTGTCCCTCCCTAAAACTCCATAACCCTTTGCCTCCTATGTCGCTGTCATCTTTCCACCCACTACCCACACCCCTCCACCCCTCAGTCACAACGCTGGTCTCTGTTCCTGGGTGCAGCCCTGCCTGAGACCCGCAGCACTCACTGAGTGCTGTCCGGCCAGAGTACAGTGACACCCACCATGAGCAGACCAACTGTACACCCTACACCCCCACCAGAGTGGCGTCACGTTGGCATTGCTGAGAAACCAGAGCAGTGCTGTTGCAGGTAGACTTGGAGTGTTCCCCTCACCTCAAAGTCACAAGCAAAGCGAGGGTGGACAGTTTCACACCACCTCTATCCGATTGTGATTCAGATGTGTCCAGTTTCTTGTTGGTGCAGCACAGAATTGGGAGGGGGAGTGTGATTCCAGCGAGTTGCGCTTTTAATGAATATTCATGACACGGTCATGCATATGCAAATGAAGATCAGCTGGAAACTCGATCTCGTGTGTCAGCCTGTCTTAAAAGCGTTGAGGGGAAAATTCCAAATTGATTTTGATTTCTGCTCTCTCTCTGAATTCTCCGCTCTCGCCAGAGATGAAACCCGCTGCTGGCAGGACCAGAAAATATTTCCAGCACTTTCTGTTTTCATCCCTGGTATTCAGCAGGCTGGGTTTTTTAAAGATAAGTGTTAACTGACAAAGACGATATCCTTTCACTATCTTCCTCTTTCACTGAAAACATTTTTCTCTTTAAAAAAACTCCTCCTTTCTCTTTCTTTGTACCTCTTACTTTATCCTTGAATGTAATCATTTCTCTCCTCACGCTGTCTTTGCTTCATTTTCTCACTCCTTTGTTATACCACTTTCCATTATTTGTTTTCTCCACTTTTGTCTGCCTGACTATTTATTTATCAACCTTCAGCTTTCACATTCTTTACTTCCCTATTGTCACCGTCTCTCTTTATCTCTCTTCAATTACCATCCCATAAAAATCAATTCTTCTCCTTCCTGTAAAGCTGCCTCTGACCTCTTCATCCTGCTGTTCTGTCCTTCTCCATCTCTCCCAGCAGTATCCCCGTGATGTGCATCAACTCTATAATCTTCAGGCTTTGGTTCTATTCACCAGCAAAGACACATCTGCTCATCTGTTAATGGCCTCTCAACAACTGCCGTGACAACTACTATTGGGATTATTATCCATGGATTTTAAATTTTGCCCCTTCATTTAACCACACTGCAAACAACTATGAGCTACAAAAGTCAATGCCTGAAGTGAAATTTGCTTTGCTTACATTGTGACACATTTTCTAACCAAATCTTTCCCTAATACACAAATTATTGGCAATTATTTCAGCCACACTCACACACTGTAAGAAAGCCAAAGACAACTCTGACCGACACCTACCGGGTTTCTTTTAACATTGATGATTATTAGTCATCTCTTAATGCTTTCGTTTGCTACTTAGCATATTTTGAATAATATGTTTACCACATGCTCTTTTTTATCATTAATAACTGCATTCAATTTGAGTCATTTCACTGGGTGACTGCCAACAGTGGCTCCCATTTAAAAGGTAGTCAATGGACTGTTCTCCACTGCTCCCTGGCTCTGAGGTGTTTGTTTGTTGCTTTGGATTACAGCCCACCTGTAAACATCCCTTCATGTTTACTTGGATATTTTGGCAAATACTCTAGAAAAGTCAACATTGTTAAAATTCCACACACCACGTACGTCCCAAGCAAACACTGTACTACCAGTCAGCTATAACAGCAGGATCTATAGCTGTTAGAAACCAAACAGATACGTGTGTTCAACCTGCTGAGTTAGAAGACTGCAGTATGTATTACTGCAAAACCACAAGTTGACAACCGAATTGACAACTTTCAATGGGTTGTTCAATTTGCCTTGGCTAATGCTTAGCAACACTGAGTTATGTCCAAATACTCCACCTATGGGATGAATCTGCTGGATTAAATGTTGTTGCCCAATAAGTATTTTCATTTTGGATGCATTGGTATTAGCAGCCTGTTGTCTTGAAGTTTTAGATGGGACAGTTAATGGGTAGGGTTCTTCCCCAGCAGGGTGGGATCATTGATCTCAACTTCTTTCCATGGGCCTAGGCTTGTTTTTTTATGCAGTTTGGGCTCCTGAACGGATTCCCATCACCAGTTTGAAGAAGGCAGCCTCAATGGTGCCAACATTGAGGTGTGTGACCCACTGAAAGCCTCGACGAAGAGTGAGACCTTTTGCACAAGTGGAACATGAGGAACAGCTCAAGTTATAACTGTGGAAGTCCATTCGGTCCATTGCCCATGTACTGGACTTCTACACTTTTCAATAAATAATTAACAGAAAAATGGAAGAAAATTAATCACATGCTTTATATTCGTATCAAAAATAATCACTTCCATGATGTTCAGATCAGCTGATCTATCATCTCTATGTAATATGGTAATGCCTCCATTAAAATAAAAACCAAGGATTTTGCTGATATTTAATCTGACATGAAGTTCTGCCAGATTTAAAACTAAAGCATTGGGAGATAGTTCACAGGAACTGGAATTATTACCTGATTTTAACAAGGTGGCAATTTATACTGTCTTTTCTCCTCACCGACATAATGGGTATTACCACCTTTTTATAATTTAAATTCACATGGATTTATCTTTTTAATCTTAGGAATGCCAAAAAATGTCTGCTCCATGTCTTAATTGGGTAATGGGTTTCTTGCCGATCCTCAGGCCTGCATTCTTCAGGTAAAGGTATTTCCTTCCATGTGTTTTTCCAATTGAAAATGTATTTGTCTTTCTGAAAATGCCTGAAGTTGGTTGAACTTTTCTGCCAGATTCCTCCAGTAACTCTGTCATTTCCAAGGAAACAGCAGGTCGTGCTAGGTCACCACCATTTCTGTGAGTTGCCAGGCCAACCTGTACACAGTAGATAAACCAATTGCCATTTGCAAGGCAAATATAGATGGATTGTTGGAATTATGGACAGAGACTCCATAGATTACAAACATGTGGGACTGAATTTTCATGTGGGGGGTTTGGGGTATCTGACACAGCGGGCTCATTCTGGGATCCTAACCCCACACGCCGTGTTATACATCCACCATTATTTTGAAATGGGGAGCAAATTAGAGGCCAGAGAGTGAACTGACTATCCAATCAGGAGTAGCAGGTGGGTTCCCAAAGGGAAGTCTCACAGGGCTCACAGATCAGCGACCCCGCCAGCCAAGGCGGGAGCTGCCTATCTGAAGATGGAGGGAAAGACGGCGAAGATCAGGTAAGTGTTTTTAATTTTTAAAATGGCCACAGCTGTGTGGGCAAGATCCTGGAGGAGACTGCGGGGAGATTGTGACGCAGTTGCAATTTCATGAACCAGTGATCCAGAGGCCCAGGGAACATGGGTTCAAATCCCACCGTGGCAGCTGGTGGAATTTAAATTCAATTCATAAATCTGGAATATAAAACTAGTCGTAGTAATGGTGACCATGAAAACTATCACCAATTGTCATAAAAACCCATCTGGGTCACTAATGTCCTTTAGGGAAGGAAATCTGCCATTCTTACCTGGTCTGGCCTATGTGTGACTCCAGACCCACAGCAACGTGGTTGACTCTTAACTGCCCCTTTGAAATGGCCCAGCAAGGCACTCAGTTCAAGGGCAAATATAGATGGGCAACAAATGCTGGCCTTGCCATTGACCCCCACATCCCATGAAAGAATAAATTTTAAAAAAGGATGTGGTCCAGATCGATGTGGACTGTCCACATTACCATTCTTTCTCAATTTTTCCACCCACCCTCAAGCCTCTCTGTTCCTGCAGCCTTTTAACATGGTACCATTGGTTTTATGTTGCCTTAATTGTCACATTCTTTGTGCCAAAATAATTCACTTCACATTCCTCTGGGTTAAATTTGATTCGCCAGGTTTCTGGCCATTTCACCAATCTGTCTATATCCTCCTGAACTCTCTTACTACCCTTCTCATTTTTCACTACATTTCCAAGTTTGTAACTGAAATGATTGTGTGAGACCCTTTGCCCACCTTCTTTGAAGTGTCCATGCTTAACACTTGAGTCAGTGCAAAAGGCACTTCAGGCAGGTCTGTAGTGTCAGGAAAGAAGAGACAATTCATCAAATCTTCTCGAAATGTCACTAAATCCATCATTTTAATGAAAGGGAAAACAGTGACTGTTTGTCATATCTTGTTCAAAATAATCATCAGGTAAATTTTTGGATGTCAGAAAAGGGGAGACTACTTGTGAAGGTTTCATTTCAATACTGTGCTCATACTCAGACATGGTGCACTGACAACTGTTCTTCATTTATCCACCAGAGAAAGCAAAAAGGAGTTCAAAGTAAGATTGATTTTCAGGACAACAAAGTGAAGTTTTCAAAGTTTTCTTGTTGGTTGGTGAATCTTTCCAGCAACACTTTGTTAACGACTGAATAGCAAATTTTTCTTATTCTGTCATGGGATAAGGACAGCAGTGGTAAGGCCAGCATTTATTGCCCATTGCTAATTGCCCTTGAGGACAGTTAAGGGTCAACCATGTTGCTCTGGATCTGGAGTCACATGTAGGCCAATCCAGTAAGGATGGCAGATTTCCTTCCCTAAAGAGCATTAGTGAACCAGATGGGTTTTTATAACAAGCAATTTTTAAAATGTTCAGGGGAAGTGGGCAAGACTGACTAGGCCAACATTTATTGCCCATCCCTAGTTGCCCTTGAGAAGGTGGTGATGAGCTGCCTTCTTGAACCGCTGCAGTCCATGTGATGTAGGTACACCCACAGTGCTGTTAGGAAGAGAGTTCCAGGATTTTGACCCAGCGACAGTGATATATTTCCAGGTCAGAATGGTGAGTGGCTTAGAGACAAACTTCCAGGTGGTGGTGTTCCCATGCATCTTGTCCTTCTGAGGTGGTATGGGTCACAGGTTTGAAAGGTGCTGTCGAAGGAGGTTTGAAGAAAGGAGGTCAGAGGAAGTTCAATGCAGGGAAGTGTGAGCTGATTCATTTTGCAGGAACAATATGGTGAGACAGTATAAAATAAAGGGAGAACCTCTAAAGGAGATGCAGGAACAGAGGGACCTAAGTGTATACATACATAGGTCATTGAAGATGACAGGGCATGTCGAGAGAGCAGTTAGTAAAGTGTATAGTATCTTAGGCTTTATTAATGGGGCATTGAGTACAAGAGTAAGGAGGTCATGTTGAACTTGTATAAGACACTAGTTAGGCCTCATCTGGAGTACTACGTCCAGTTCTGGGCACCATACTTGAGGAAGGATGTGAAGGCATTGGAGGGAGTGCAGAGGAAATTCACAAGAATGATTCCCGGGATGAAGAACTGCAGCTATGAGGGTAGATTGGAGAGATTGAGACTCTTTTCCTTGGAGGAAAGAAGGCTGAGAGGAGACTTGATGGAGGTATTCAAGATCCTGAGGGGCATAGACAGGATAAATAGTGAGAAACTGTTCCCACTCAAGAGAACATCAAGAACTAGAGGGCACCGATTCAAAATAATTGGCAAAAGAAGTAAATGTGATGTGAGAAAAACATTTTTTCCCAGAGGGTGGTTGGAGTCTGGAACAAACTACCTGAAAGGGTGGTGGAGGCAAGTTCGATCGAGTAATGAAAAGGGAATTAGATTGCTACCTGAAAAGAGAGAAAGTGCAAGGTTACAGGGATAAGGCAGGAGAGTGGGGCTAGGTGGAATGCTCTTTCAGAGAGCCAGCACAGACTGGATGGGCTGAATTACCTCCTTCTACACTGTAAAGATTCTGTGATGCTGTGGTGTGTTGCAGCAGTGCATCTTGCACTTGGTAAACACTGTTGCTACAGTGCGTCGGTGGTGGAGGGAGTGAGCATTTGTGGATGGGGTACCAATCAAATGATCTGCTTTGTCCTGGATGATGTCAAGCTTCTTGAGTGTTGTGCATTCTTCCAGGCAAGTGGGGAGTATTCCATCACACTCCTGACTTGTGCCTTGTAGATGGTGGACAGGCTTTGGGGATTCAGGAGGTGAGTTACTCATCGCAGGATTCCTAGCCTCTGACCTGCTCTTGTAGCCGCAATATTTATATGGCTAGTCCAGTTCAGTTTCTGGTCGATGGTAGCCTAAACCTTAGAATATATAGAGTGCCCATAACAGACCCCAGACCCCAGAACATAACAGAGTAACAGTCCAAAACAAAATTAAAAATACCTGGAAAAACTCAGCAGGTCTGACAGCATCTGCAGAGAGGAACACAGTTAACGTTTCGAGTCCGTATGACTCTTCAACAGAACTAAGTAAAAATAGAAGAGAGGTGAAATATAAGCTGGTTTAAGGGGGGAGTGGGACAAGTAGAGCTGGATAAAGGGCCAGTGATAGGCAGAGATAACCAAAAGATATCATAGACAAAAGGACAATGATGTGTTGAAGGTGGTGACAATTACCAGATTTGAACCTAAGGAATTCACCAATCACTGCGCAGAGTACAGCCCTTTCCATTTATCATCACCTCCTGCTTTTTATTACTAAGCCAATTTTCAATTTAGAATTATAATCCAACACACTTTCATTTGCTTTAAAATTCTGTGTTATAGAAACTTTACCAAATTCTTTCTGAAAAGTGAAAGCAATTATATTGGCTGCAAAGCTCTTATCCACTAATTTAGTGATTTCTTGCAGGAATTTCAATAGATTCATGAGGCATGACCCAATGCTTCTAAAACATTGAATCTCCCTTATGGCTTCAATACATTTTACATTAACTTTGATAGCATCGTGTAAAATGTTCTGGAGCTTTCCCCCGCTACTAATCTTGGAGTTAACTGGTCTGCAATTCACTGATTCACATCCCACTCCTTTCTTTTCTAATATAAGGATGATGTGGGCAATCCTTTCGCCTTGTGTTTATGTAACACCTTGCAGTATTCAGCCAGAAGTGTGAGAATATGTAGGAAACATCAATTAAAAAGTGTTATGCAATCAACAAGGGACCAAGACTCTAGGCAAAAGGATAGGAGCTTAGCTGTTCAATAATATGTGAACTTACCGTTCTGCTAGGAGCTTGTATTTTGGGATTAGGGATATAGCTCATGCGTGTGTATGTGTCAATATGGACATGCAGAGTTTTCTTTCTTGTAACACGTTCATCACGCATGAAATGCAGCCGTGGCTGGTTGATAATACTCTGGCATCTGCACCAGAGAGTTGCGGGTTCAAGCCCCACTCCAGAGAGTTGAACACGAGTTCTAGGCTGATTTTCCATTGGAGCAGTGAAGGGGGTGTGCCCCTCAGATGAGACTATCTGCCCTCTCAGGTTGACGTGAATGATTCCATCAAACTATTTCAAAAGAGTGTAGTGTTTCCTGGCCAATCTTTATCCATCAGCTAACATCACCGAAAACTAGATTACCTGCTCAATGCTGTTTGTGGGACATAGCAACAGGAGTAGGCCATTCGGCCCATCAAGCCTGTTCCACCATTCAATTTGATCATTTTACTTTTTATTCATTCATGGGATGTGGGTGTCACTGGTTAGGTCAACATTTATTGCCCATCCCTAATTGCCCTTGTTCAGAGGGCATTTTAAGAGTTAACCACATTGCAGTGGGTCTGGAGTCACATGTAGGCCAGACCAGGTAAGAACAACAGATTTCCTTCCCTAAAGGACATTAGTGAACCAGATGGGTTTTTACAACTATCAGAAGTGGTTTTAGACTTTTAATTCCAGATTTTTTTTAAAAGTGAATTCAAATTGATATTCCAACCCAGGTCCCCTGGATCTCTGGAATACTAGTCCAGTGACAATTAACTATGCCACCTGCTTCCCACGTGGCTGATCATCTGCCCCACTGCCACTTTCACATGTTATCTCCATATCCCTTGCTGTCATTGGTCTCCAGGAATCTATCAATTTCTGCTTGAACATGCTCAATGTTTGAGCTTCCACAGTCCTCTGGGATAGAGAATTCCAAAGATTCACCACCCCCTGAGTGAAGAAATTCCCCCCCATCTCACTCTTAAATGGCCTATTCCTTATCCTGAGATTATGTCCCCTGGTTTTAGACTCACCAGTCAGGGGAAATATCTTATCTACACCCAGACTGTCATGTCCTGTAAGAATTTTGTAAGTTTCAATGAGGCCACCTCTCATTCTTCAAAACTCTATGGAATACAGGACCAATATCCTCGATCTCTCCTCATTAAATAATCCCGCCATCCCAGGGATCAGTTTAGTGAACCTTGGTTGCACTACCTTTATGCCAACTATATCCCTCCTTAGATAAGGGAAGCAAAACCGAGCACAATAGGTGCGGTCTCACCAAGGCTCTATACAATTGCTGCATGACATCTTTACTCCTGTACTCAAATCCCCTTGTGATGAAGACCAACAGACCATTTGCCTTCCTAACTGCTTGCTGCACCTGCATTGGCTTTTAGTGACTCATGAACAAAGACACCCAGGTCCCTTTAGACATCTGCACTTTCCAACCTCTCACCATTCACACCTTTCTGTTTTTTCTACCAAGGTGAATAACTTCACACTTATTCACATTATAGTCTATCTGCCATGTTCTTTCCTATTCACTTAGCCTGTGCAAGTTCCCCTGAAGCCTCCTTGCATCGTCCTCATAACTTATCTTTCCACCCAGGTTGGTGTCTTCAGCAAATTTGGAAATATTACTATTGGTCTCCGCATCCAAATCATTTATATAGATTGTGAACAGCTGTGGGCAAGCATCAATCTTTGTGGTACCCCACTAGTAACAGCCTGCCATCCTATGAATGATCCATTTATTCCTACTCTGCTTTCTGTCTGTTAACCAATTATTGATCCATATTAATATATTACCCCAATTCCTTGCACTCTAATGTTATTTACTAACCTCCTGTGTGGGACCTTATTAATAGCCTTCTGAAAATCCAAATACACCACACCCACTGGTTCTCCTTTATCTATGCTATGAGTAACATTCACAAAAAAATTCAGCAAGTTTGTCAAACATGATTTCCCTTTCATAAATCCTTGCTGACCCTGCCCAATTTTATCTTTTCTAAATCTCCTGTTATCACATCCTTTATTACCTGTTATAATAGATTCTAACATTTTCCCTAATATTGACGTCAAACTAACAGGTCTGCAGTTCTCCATTCTCCCTCTTCCACCCTCCTTAAATAGTGGGGTTACATTTGCTACTTTCCAGTCTGCAGGAAACTTTCCAGAAGCTAAAGCATCCATTATCTCTCTAGCCACCTCCTTCAACACTCTAAGGTGTGGCTCATCTGGTCCAGGGGATTTCTCGACCTTTAATCCAGTTCACTTTTTAACTATTTCCTCTTTACTAATATTAATTTATTTTATCTCTTCAGATTCACAGTCACTTGGTCAGCTAGTATTTCTGGGAGATTTTCTGTATCTTCTTCCGTGAAGACAAGCGCAAAGTAACTGTTTAGTTTCTCTGCCATTTCCCTGTTCTCCATTATAAATTCTCCTGTCCTCACCTGTAATGGACCCACATTTGTCCTTGCTAATCTTCTCCTTTTCACATTCCTAAAGAAGTTTTTACATTCTGCCCTTATGTTCCTCACTAATTCCTCACTAGTTTGCATTCATATTCTCTTTTCCCTTAATCAGTTTCTTGGTCCTCCTTTGCTGGGTTCTAAATTGCTCCCAGCCCTCACACTTATCACTTTTTTCTGGCATCCTTATAAGCCATTTCATTTGATTTAATGCAGTCTTTAACTTCTTTCATTAACCACTTTCCCTTTGGGTGTTTGTGTCTTAGAGGAATGTATTTTTGTTGTAGACCATGGTGTATTTCTTTAAATACCAGCCATTGCCTGTCTACTGTCAAATCTTTTAGTGTATTCACCCAATCCACCATAGCCAACTTGCCCCTCATACCTTCATAATTTCCTATTTTCAGGTTTAAGGCCTAGTTTCAGAATGAACTATACCGCTTTCAAACTTAATGCAAAATTCTATCATATTATGGTCACTATTCCCCAAAGGCTCCTTTGCAGCAATGTTATTAATTAGCCCTTTCTCATTACACAACACTAAATGCAAAATAACCCAATCCCTAGTTGGCTCCTCAACCTACTGCTCCAGAAACCCATCTCGTACACACGCCAAGAGTCCCTCCTTCACAGCATTAGTGCTAATTTGTTTAACCCCCAGTCTATGTGTAAATTGAATTTGCTCATTATTATGGTATTACCCACATTACATGCATCTCTAATTTCCTGATTTATACCATGTCTAACATTGCCACTACTGTTTGGTAACCTATAAACAACTTCTACCAATGTTTCCTGCCCCTTGCTGTTTCTTAGCTGCACCCAAGCTAAATCTACACCTTGGTCCTTTGATCGAAGATCCTCTCTTACTAATGTTCTGACCTTGTTCCTTATTAAGAGTGCTTCCCAACCTCCTTTTCCTTTGCATCTATCCCTCCTAATTGCTGACTATCCTTAGATATTCAGTTCCCAAACTTGGTCATGTCTCCGTTACGGTAATCAAATCATATCTATTTACCTCAATTTGCACATTCAAATCATCTACTTTTTTTGCAAATGCAGCGTGCATTCAGATAGAGGGCTTTTAATCCTGCTTTTTTGACCTTATTCTCTATTCTGATCCTATTTGATGCTTGTCTATGCTTTGTCCATCTTTTATTTCTGCTTTCTACTTTTCTACTTCCTTTTACCAGTTTTGCTTCCCCCTCGGGTTCCCATCCCCCTGCCAACCTAGCTTACACCCTCCACAACAGCAATAGTGAGTCTCCCTGCGAGGAATTTAGTCTGGCTCCTGCTAAGGTGAAGCCTATCCATCTTGTACAGGTCCCACCTCCCCCAGAACCGGTCCCAGTGGCTCAGAAATCTGATGACCTCCTTCCACACTCGTTCTCCAGCCACGAGTTCAATTGCTCAATCTTTATATTTCTGTAAAAACAAAAAAACTGCAGATGCTGGAAATCCAAAACAAAAACAGAATTACCTGGAAAAACTCAGCAGGTCTGGCAGCATCGGCGGAGAAGAAAAGAGTTGACATTTCGAGTCCTCATGACCCTTCGACAGAACTTGAGTTCGAGTCCAGGAAAGAGCTGAAATATAAGCTGGTTTAAGGTGTGTGTGTTGGGGGGGGCGGAGAGAGAGAGAGAGAGAGAGGTGGAGGTGGGGTGGGGGTGTGGTTGTAGGGACAAACAAGCAGTGATAGAAGCAGATCATCAAAAGATGTCAACGACAATAGTACAATAGAACACATAGGTGTTAAAGTTAAAGTTGGTGATATTATCTAAACGAATGTGCTAATTAAGAATGGATGGTAGGGCACTCAAGGTATAGCTCTAGTGGGGGTTTTTTTTATATAATAGAAATAGGTGGGAAAAGGAAAATCTTTATAATTTATTGGAAAAAAAAGGAAGGGGGAAACAGAAAGGGGGTGAGGATGGGGGAGGGAGCTCCCTATTTCCATTATATAAAAAAAAAACCCACTAGAGCTATACCTTGAGTGCCCTACCATCCATTCTTAATTAGCACATTCGTTTAGATAATATCACCAACTTTAACTTTAACACCTATGTGTTCTATTGTACTATTGTCGTTGACATCTTTTGATGATCTGCTTCTATCACTGCTTGTTTGTCCCTACAACCACACCCCCAGCCCCCCCACCTCTCTGTCTCTCTATCTCTCCGCCCCCCACACACACACCTTAAACCAGCTTAAATTTCAACTTTTTCTTGGACTCAAACTCAAGTTCTGTCGAAGGGTCATGAGGACTCAAAACGTCAACTCTTTTCTTCTCCGCCGATGCTGCCAGACCTTTATATTTCTATGCTCACTAGCATGCGGGACTGGGAGTAATCCTGAGATTACTGCATTAGAGGTCCTGCTTTTCAATCTCCTTCCTAGCTCCCTGAAATCTGCTTTAGGGCCTCAGCACCTTTTCTACCTAAGTCATTGGTATCGATGTGGACCACGACCTCTGGCTGTTCACTCTCCCCCAGAAAAATGTCCTGCATCTGCTCTGTGACATCCTTGAGTCTGGCACCAGGGAGGCAACAAACCACCCTGGAGTCATGCCCACGGCCACAGAAACGACTCTCTGTTCCTCTGACTAATGAATATCTTATCACTACTGCTCTTCCCCTCTTCTTCCTCCCCTCCTGTACAGATGAGCCACCTGTGGTGCCATGAACTTGGCTCTGACTGCACTCCCCCGAGGAACCAAAATCCAGCATCCAAAACAGAAAACCGATAAGCGAGTGGGAGCCCAGAGGGTTTCCTGCACTACCTGCCTGGTTCTCTTGGACCGCCTGGCAGTTACTCATTCCCTTCCTGCCTCTAGGCTCCTAAGCTGCGGTGTGACCACCTCTCTAAATGTGCTACCCACGTAGATCTCAGTCTTGTGAATGCACAACAGTGACTCCAGAGACCCGAAGATCAAGTTTCTGCAGCTGGTGACACTTCCTGCACATGTGGTTGTCTAGGACACTGATAGCATCCACAATTTCCCACATATTACAGGACACACACTTCACATGACCAAGCTGCCCTGCCATGTCTTAACTTTTACTTCCTTGTCATCCCCCTTGTCCTCACTTATCACCCCACCAGCCTCCGCATTCAAGGGATCATCCTCCGCCATTTCTGCCAACTCCAGCATGATGCCACCACCAAACACATCTTCCCTTCACCCCCCACCCCGGCGGCACTCCATAGGATCTGTTCCCTCCAGGAGACCCTGGTCCACTCCTCCATCACCCCCTACACCTCAACCCCCTCCCACGGCACCTTCCTATGCAACCACAGAAGGTGCAACACTTGCCCCTTTACTTCCTCCCTCCTCACCATCCAAGGGCCCAAACACTCCTTTCAGGTGAAGCAGCATTTCACTTGCACGTCCCTCAATTTAGTCTACTGCATTCGCTGCTCCCAATGCGGTTTCCTCTACATTGGAGAGACCAAACGCAGACTGGGCGACCGCTTTGCAGAACACCTTCGGTCTGTCAGCAAGTATGACCCAAACCTCCCTGTCGCTTGCCATTTTAACACTCCACCCTGCTCTCTTGCCCACATGTCTGTCCTTGGCCTGCTGCATTGTTCCAGTGAAGCTCAACACAAACTAGAGGAACAGCACCTCATCTTCCGACTAGACACTTTACAGCCTTCCGGACTGAATATTGTGTTCAACAACATCAGATCATGAACTCCCTCCTCCATCCTCACCCCTTTTTGATCCCCTTTTTTCAGTATTTATTTTTTAATTTTTATATATATATTTTTTCCTATCTATTTCTATTATTATTTTTAAAATTTATTTCCATTCATTGTTTTATGTCCATCTTTTAGCCTATTTCAATCTTTTCTCCCACATCGTCCCCTCCCTCCACCCCACCCCCACTAGAGCCATCTGTCACTTACTCATTCTGCTTTCTACTCTTAATGTCACCATTAGCACCTCCTTTAGCCAGTATCACCACCATCAACACCCCTTCCACATTTTGTTTATGACATCTTTTGCAATCTCTCCTTTGCCTCCACCTGTCACTGGTCTTCTAACCAGCTTCACCTGTCTCACCACCCCGCCCCCCCCCAATTAAACAGTATATGTTTCACCACATTTCTACTTCTCTTTAGTTCTGAAGAAGAGTCATACGGACTCGAAACGTTAACTCTGTCTTTCTCTCCATGGATGCTGTCAGATCTGCTGAGTTTTTCCAGCAATTTTTATTTTGGTTTCAGATTTCCAGCATCCGCAATATTTTGATTTTAACTTTAATTTACTTTGGTTTATTTATATTAACTTTATCTTACTTGGCCCTAACTTAATAAACCTTACCAAAATACAGTTTCTGTACTATTTTAAACTTTAGGAATAGAATAAACCTTAAACACTTGTTAGAGACTCACCAGATACTCACCAAACAGCTAGCTCCTTTTCCAGCTAAATAAATTGTTACTTTGCTGTGATGTCAATGTTTGTTTTTTCTCACTCTTCTTTCAAACTCACCTTGCCCCTTTCCGAGCAGCTGACTGGTGTGTCCCTCTGACTCCCAGGTACACGTAGGCCTTGAGCCTCAACCCCAATGTATACTCTCCCTCTCTGGGCTGCCTCCTCTCGGTCCTGCTGCCTCTCTGATTTCTGAGGGACCACACTGTGTGCAAGCTGGCTGCTGCATTTTCTACATTACAACGGTGTCGCATTTGTCTCAAATCATCGACCATTTTTTGCGAATGGTGCGCGCATTCAGATAAATCAATAATGACTCACATAGCAATTCATTGGTTGTAAAATGCTTTGGGACCTCCTCTGGCCATGAGACGAACCGTACAATTGCGAGTTCTTTCCCTTATGAATCCCAAGCCGTTGGAATGATGCTGTCTCTGGCACATCAATTTTTCATTGAGTATCCAATAAACGATTTATAACCACACCGAGAAGCATCAAAACCATGAAAGGGGTCAACAAAGGCTTCTTAAACATAAATATTTCATGCACTGTCAATAACGACTCACATAGAACGTTCAGACAGGAAGTATAGGATTCACAGCGAGCATTTTATCAAAGGGCACAGCAGTCAAATCAGGTGATCGTAAATACAAATGTAACTATTTCTGTATAAGGTAGCTGAATAAAGGACATAACTAAGAAGTCAATTTTTACTGTGAGCTCTAATTGTGTGCAATGTTTACTGAGTATGACATCACTCACTCTGTCTCTGTGCTTACAAGGGTAAGAGAATGATAGAAAAAGATGAGGTGAAGAAAAACCATGAATAGGTATATATATTATAAAGGAAACAGTATTAAAATATCTAATGCAACTTAAAGTTGTCATCCACATTTTGCCACAAATAGCATCTTCTTACTGCTCTGGGTGTAAATGCAATGGTAACAGGATTAACGTCAGCAAAGAAAAGCCCTGTTGCCTTACGGCCGAAAGACTGGCCAGTCGTCAGCGGAAGGAGGTGCAGTGAAGCGGAGGTGCAGTGAAGAGGAGGTGCAGTGAAACGGAGGTGCAGTGAAGCGGAGGTGCAGTGAGGTGGAGGTGCAGTGAAGCGGAGGTGCAGTGAAGTGGAGGTGCAGTGAAGCGGAGGTGCAGTGAAGTGCTCCCTATTGTGATTACAGCAGAGGCTTGAGCAGGGAGACAGGGAGGAATTCCTGGTGCCAAGATCGGGATGGCCCAGGACAATGCCATGATACCTCAGTAACACATTCTCCACTGAGCTTCTATAAGTACATAAAGAGGAAGAGAGTAGCTAAAATAAACATTGGTCCCATAGAAGCAGAGATGGGAGAAATTATCACAGAGAATGAGGAAATGGCAGAGGCATTGAACAAATATTTTGTGTCCTTCTTCACAGTAGAAAACGTAAGTTCCATACTAGAAATAGATGATAAGCTAGGGGCTAAAAAGAGTGAGGGAATTAACTTCAGCAGGGAAAAAACACTGGAGAAACTTAAGGGACCAAAATCTGATAAATCCCCAGAACCTGATGGTCCATATTCTAGGGTTCTAAAAGAGTTAGCTGCAGAAAAAATTCCAAAATTCCTTAGATTCACGAACAGTGCTATTGGATTGGAAGTTGGCAATTGTTACACCACTTTTCAAGAAAGGAGGGAGAAAGAAAACAATGAACTGCAGGCCAGTCCGCTCAACATCAGTTGTTGGGGAAACACTGGAATCTATTATTAAGGAAGTCTTACAATGCACTTAGAAAAGCACGGTGCGATTAGAACAAGTCAACATGGGCTTACTAAAGGGAAATCCTGTTTGCCAAATTTATCAGAGTCTTTTGAGGATGTAACTAATAGATAAAGGGGAACCAGTATAGGTAATATACCTAGATTTCCAAAAGGCATTTGATAAAGTTCAGCACAAAAGGTTAATAGGCAAGATAAGGGCTCATGGAGTGAGGGGTGATATTTTAGCATGGCTAGAGGATTGGTGAATGGATAGAAGCAGGGGGTGAGCATAAACAGGGCTTTCTCAAGTTGGCAGGCAGTGAATAATGGATGCCCACAAAGACTATGCTGGGGCCTCAGCTATTTACAATCTATATTAATGACTCAGAGGAAGAGACAGAAAATAATGTATCAAAGTTTGCTGATGACACCAAGTTAGGTGGGAAGGTAAGCTGTGGGATGGACACAGAGAGGCTGCAAGGATGGAGTATAATGTAGGGAAGTGTGTGGTCATTCACTTTGGTTGTAAGGATAGAAAAGCGGAATATTTTTTAAGAGGTGTGAAACTTGTAAGTGTGGATGTTCAAAGAGGCTTGGGTGTGTTTATACAGGAGTGAAGAAAGTTAACATATAGGGGCAGCACGCAATTATGAAGGTGAATAGCATGGTGGCCTTTCTTGCAAGGGGATTGAAGTACAAGAATAAAGAAGTTTTATTCAGTTGTACAGGGTTTTGGTGAGACCACATCTGGAATACTGTATGCATTTTTGGTCCCCACAGTTAAGAAAGAGTATACTTGCATTGGAGATGGTACAGCAAAGGCTCACTAAGTTTGTCCCTGGGATGAGAGGGTTGTCCTATACAGAGAGGCTGAGTAAATTGGGTCTATATTCTCTGGAGTTTAGGGAATAAGAGGCAATTTCATTGAAACCTACAAAATCCTGAAGGGGCTTGCTAGGTAGACGCTGAGCAATTGTTTCACTGGTCGGGGACACACTGGGGCACAGTCTCAGGATAAGGGGTCGATCATTTAGGACTGAGATGAGGAGAAATTTCTTCACTCAAAGGGTTGTGAATCTCTGGAATTCCCAGAGGGTTGTGGATGCTCCATCGTTGAATACATTTCAGGCTGGGGATAGACAGGTCTTTGGACCGGGAATTAAGGGATATGAGGAATGGGAGGGAAAGTGGAGTTGAAGCCCAAAATCAGTCATGATTGTGTTGAATGGTGGAGCAGGCTCGATGCGCTGAAAGATCTACCCCTTCTCCTATTTCCTTTGTTCTTGTGAGGACCTTTAAAAAGTGCAGCACCCCTTTAAAGGCTGCAGGCCTTTGCACCAGATTTCTCACCATCTCAAATGGCGAAGCATCCTATCAGCACTGGAAGCTTGTCTGCTTTATTTATTTGAAGAATGTCCAAGAAAATTGAGTGAACCTCTCACTGATGTCATCAGGTGGGCAGACAGGTACCCACCATCAGTCCAATAAACGTCATAGACAAAAATAGACCCAACTCTTTAATATGTCAAGGCATTAAACGCAAAATCAAGGAGGTGATGATGAACCTCTACAAGACATTAGCTAGGCCCCAGCAGGATTATTAGATGCAGCTTTGTATATTCCATTATAGGGAGCATTTTGGAGAAACAGAAGATGTGCAATGCAAATTTATCGGGATAACGGCTGGATTTTTATCCTTGTGGTGGGTAGCAGGAGTTGGGAAAATTCCTGGCTCGGCCCACCCACCTCAGGAGAAAGTGCCCACACGGATGGGACTTTCATTGTGGGGTGTGGGGGGACAGTGCAAGCTGCAGTCAGGCCAGCTGACCCAGGAAAGGGTTTGAAGGCAGCCACAGAGGCTGCCGGGTGTGGGGGCAGGGTGTTTAAAAGGCCCTCCTCTGTGTTGTGGGACTCTGCCTCAGTTATAACAAAAACAGAAAGTGCTCCAGCCCTCACCCCTCACATGACCTCACGCTCCACACACTCCCTACGCTCAATCGATGCTGCCCACACACCCCCATGGTCCCAGCATGCCCCCATTTCAAAGCGTGCCCCCCACCCACCTCCTACAGCCCCACATTTCCCCAATGCAAGGATATTCCTCCCAAATAACCCCATGGTCTCTCATGACTCAATGCCAAGCTGTAGCATTCCCTTGTCATTCACCCACTATAGAATACATAATGAGGCTTGTCTGAGAGCCCAGACATCCATTTGCCTTTTGAAACACCTAAGCTCCAGGGAAAACATTGCTTGATTGACAGGCTTGGCTCTCTGATCTCTGCTGTCAATTTCACATTGTTTATTTAAACGAGATTAAAATGTTTCAAGTGCTTACAGCTATCGATACTTGAAAGAGTCTGGATGATTGACACTTTTATTGGGCTGTAGTAAAAAGAAGTTTTTTAAGAAAGTGGGAAGTTATCAATGGCTTTTTAAAAAAAATTTTTTACATATCCCCAAGTCATTACAGGATTTTTTAGTGCTAAACAGTGCATAGTGGGTGAATGAGCTTATGAGTGCCATACCTTGGTCTGATGCACAAAGGGGTGCATGAGAGGCACACCTTGACATGGATGCCAGGAGGGCTATAGTGGTTGTATGAGGGGCATTCCTTGGGATAAAGGTATGAGAGTCCATAGGGAATGAGTGGGGGAGCATGCCTTGGCATGGGGAGCACGAGAGGCAGAGGGGAAGATTGAGAGCCATACCTTGGCATTGGGGCATGAGGGAGCATGGGGTAGATTGGGGGCATACCTTTAGATGGGTGGCATGGGGGGGACCTTTTCAACTTACCTTTCAAAATGTTCCCTCATGCAGACTATTGTTCACGACACCTTTGAGGGGCCGTGGACCATGAGTCTTTGAAAAGCTGGCCCAACTCCATGAAAATTGCAGTGAACTAGGATGCACCTTTCCCGCATTGGAGCCAGCCAGGTCAGGAGTGCAGGGTATAGGCTTGCCACACAAACCAGCCTGCACCCTTAAAAGGCACACTCGAAAATCGGAAACTCTCCATTTTTAAAGGGCTCCCGAGTCATCCCGATATCAGGAACGAGGGGACATAGCAATGATGAAAGACAAGAACAACTTGTGCTCTATTTACTGGGGCAGAGAATATTAACAAGACTATCTGTCAAAGAATGCTCAAAGATTTGACAGGGTTTGAAAGGTTGAAAGGTCATCTGCAAGGCTGGACAATCAGTAATAAGGAACAGAAATTTAGCATCAAAGCTAGAAATGTCAAGGGGACCATTGGAAGGTTTCTTCCCCAGGTGTTATTAGAATCTGAAACACATTACCATAAGTGCCAATGCACGTCAATCCATCCTCATTACAGTTCAAGAGGAAATTCATCAAACACTTGAAGAACTGAAATATTAAAGGGTACAGAAGAGTGTAGAGGAACCTGTGTGAGGAGACATTTAACATTGCCTAGGTTATTCTTCTGCCACAAAGTCAACAGGATCCAATTCTCTATAATTTTAACCTGTTCAGTGGAGTACTTCCTGACATAAGTATGGCTAGGGTTTTAACTCCAGACTGAGTGAGGAAGCAACTCTCCAGCAAGGCTGAACCGGATCAAAGGGAATTAGCCCCAGGAGAGACTGAGGAGCGTAAGCTGTTTGACCTTTGTGAGGTGACAAGTGCTTCCCCAGGGCTTCAGGCCTCCCTGGCTCCCCATCAACCGCACCACCCCCCCCACCCCATTCCCGATCTCAATCTAGTAAACCTCCTCTGAACCGCCTCCAACACATTTACATCCTTCCTTAAACAAGGAGACCAAAACTGCACACAGTATTCGAGATGTGGTCTCCCCAATGCCCTGTGTAACTGAAACATAACATCCTTACTTTTATAAAAACAAAAAAACTGCGGATGCTGGAAATCCAAAACAAAAACAGAATTACCTGGAAAAACTCAGCAGGTCTGGCAGCATCGGCGGAGAAGAAAAGAGTTGACGTTTCGAGTCCTCATGACCCTTCGACAGAACTTGAGTTCGAGTCCAGGAAAGAGCTGAAATATAAGCTAGTTTAAGGTGTGTGTGTGGGGGGCGGAGAGATAGAGAGACAGAGAGGTGGAGGCGGTTGGTGTGGTTGTAGGGACAAACAAGCAGTGATAGAAGCAGATCATCAAAAGATGTCAATGACAATAGTACAATAGGACACATAGGTGTTAAAGTTAAAGTTGGTGATATTATCTAAATGAATGTGCTAATTAAGAATGGATGGTAGGGCACTCAAGGTATAGCTCTAGTGGGTTTTTTTTTTAATAATGGAAATAGGTGGGAAAAGGAAAATCTTTATAATTTATTGGAAAAAAAAGAAGGGGGAAACAGAAAGGGGGTGGGGATGGGGGAGGGAGCTCACGACCTAAAGTTGTTGAATTCCGGACTGAATATTGAATTCAACAACTTTAGGTCGTGAGCTCCCTCCCCCATCCCCACCCCCTTTCTGTTTCCCCCTTCTTTTTTTTCCAATAAATTATAAAGATTTTCCTTTTCCCACCTATTTCCATTATTAAAAAAAAAACCCACTAGAGCTATACCTTGAGTGCCCTACCATCCATTCTTAATTAGCACATTCATTTAGATAATATCACCAACTTTAACTTTAACACCTATGTGTTCTATTGTACTATTGTCATTGACATCTTTTGATGATCTGCTTCTATCACTGCTTGTTTGTCCCTACAACCACACCAACCGCCTCCACCTCTCTGTCTCTCTATCTCTCCGCCCCCCACACACACACCTTAAACCAGCTTATATTTCAGCTCTTTCCTGGACTCGAACTCAAGTTCTGTCGAAGGGTCATGAGGACTCGAAACGTCAACTCTTTTCTTCTCCGCCGATGCTGCCAGACCTGCTGAGTTTTTCCAGGTAATTCTGTTTTTATCCTTACTTTTATGTTCAATTCCTCTCTTAATAAAGGATAACATTCCATTAACCTTCTTAATTACTTGCTGTACCTGCATACTAACTTTTTGTGACTCATGCACTAGAACACCTAGCATGTCAGCCCCCAGATCCTCATCTGGCCACCTGTCTTGTGTTGGCAAACATCTGGGCTTCTGGGCCTCATGGTTGACCTTCAATTGCCCCTGGCTGACAGGATTTAAATGAGGTCTCTGACCCCAGAGTTTAGAACAGGGTTGGGGCAGACGCATGACAAGGGGCATTATTCCGCACTACACTAGATCCACCTTGAGGAATTTCAGAGCTCTGTTGTTTCACAAAACTTTCTTTCATGAAACCTAAGTGTTGACATTCAGAGAGAGTTGGGTGTACTCATACAAGGCACACAGAACGTTAACATGCAGGTACAGCAAGCAATCAGGAAGGCAAATGGCATGTTGGTCTTTATTGAAAGGGGTACAAGGATAAGGACGTCATGTTACAGTTGTATAGCGCTTTGTTGAGATCACACCTGGAATACTGTGCATAGTTCGTCGATTCACGCAAAATCCCAGTTGTGATCTTAATGAAATATACCAGAGTCTGAAAGGGCTTCCATGGTAACACACTGACAGGTTGTTTCCCCTTACTGGACAAACTAGAACAATGGAGCACAGTCTCAGGTTAAAGCGGTGAGGTGAGGTGAGGTTTCTTCACCCAGAGCAGTTGTGAATCTTTGGAACTCACTAACCCAGATGGATGCTCCATCGTTGAATATATTTAAGGCTGGGATAGACAGATTTTTGGTCACTCAGGCAATTAAGGGATACAAGCAGCAGGTGGGAAAGTGGAGTTGAGGCAGAAGATCAGCCACATGAACATGCGTACGCATGAACATACGAAACAGGAGCAGGAGTGGGCCATTCACAACAGATGCCAAGCTAACTGGCCTATAGATTCCTGTTTTCTGCCTCCCTCCCTTCTTGAACAGAGGGGGTTATATTTGCTACTTTCCAGTCTGATAGAACCTTTCCAGAATCGAGCAAATTTTGCAAAATTAACACCAACGCATCTATTACCTCATTAGCCACCTCTTTTAAGACCCTAGGATGTAGTCTATTGGGACCCAGAGACTTGTCAGCTCCATCAGTTTGCTCAGTACTGCTTCCCTAATGATTGTAATTTCACCAAGTTCCTCTCTCCCCTCCACCTCCTGATTTACAGCTATTACTGGAATGTTTTTGTATTCTCTATAGGGAAGACAGAAGCAAAATATTTGTCCATTTCATCCATCATTTCCTTATTATCCACTATTAACTCCCCATTCTCACTCTCTAGGGGACCAATTCTCACTTTACCCACCCTTCCTGTTTAAATATCTGTAGAAGCTCTTGCTGTCCGTTTTTGTATTCCTAGCTAGCTTCCTCTCATACTTTAATTCCTTTCTCCTGATTAACCTTTCAGTCATTCTCTGCCATTCTTTTTTTCTGACCACTCATCTGACCTGCTACCCATCTTTGCGCAGTTATATGCTTTTTCCTTAAGTTTGATGCTTTCCTTAAAATCTCTGGTTAACCATGGATGGTGGGTCTTCACCTTAGAATATTTTTTTATAGCAGGAATATACTTATTCTGAATATTCTGAAATATTCCCTTAATGCCATGATCCTACTGAATGACTGAGCTAGCTCAAGGGTCTATAAGGTCTACTCCAGCTCCTAATCTTATCTTCTTAAGTTTCAACCCTAGTCTCCTAATTCTTCGTGTTACTCGCACAGTTGCAGGAAACTCAGGACTGTTTGCTCGGAACCCTTGCTGTCATCTCAGGACAGCTGAGGTGTGAAAAGAACCGACTATGTCACAAGATTATCTTATTCATTGCTTTGTTGATTATTTTCTGCTATGTGTCTGGGTGTCTGAGGGGACTGTCCTGTGAGACATCATAGTGGGGGTGCCAAACCACTACATCTTTTGAATATACATATAGTTGGCAACAGCCATTTAGCTCTATGGTTGATACACCATGCCAACCATTTAATATTTGTCGGTTTCATGTTTAAAGAGGGATCCGTGAGGGTTCTTGTAATTTACACTAATACTTTGCCCCAAGCATAATATTGGTTTTAATAGCTCAGAACAAATATTTTGTTGAAATGTTTCAAGTTTGCTCTGTATGTCGGAAACTTATCTCCAGATATTTTAATTTTTGTTGCTAATACTTCAGCTCTGCTTTAAAAGTCTTGCAGTTATCTATTTAATGGCCCTCCTAAATTAGCTGGGACATGCAGGAAGCAGGTTTCAAACGTATGAAATGGAACTCAAATTGACAAGCTTATTCTTAGAACACAAATAAGGCAGCTTTAACCATGGTTGTGCAATAAATCTATAAATCGTGGGATAAATAATGAGAGCTTTGTGACATGTGATAAATTAACTCTTTAGTCGGCTGTAACATACCACGTTTTCAATAATTAAAAAAGATTTTGGTAATCTTCAATAAAAAGATAAGTAATTTCTTCTCTGAGCATAGGATATCTCAATTAAGGGACGTTGACAAGCCCTGCAATAAAGTTGAGATAAGATTGACATTTGGAATGGGCTATTATTTTTCTATTTCCCCTCATTCTTTGAGGAAAGGGATGTTCCATTAGCTCTGTGCCATTTTGTGGCAGTGATTATATTGACTTGGCACCAAGCTCCTATTTATTTCACATTAATTGGTGTAGACCAACTTTGGCAGACTCATCCCAATGACTTCCCTGACAGCAGTTGAAAGTAGGAAAAAAGAGGTTGGCATTATATGTGAAACTATTAATGTCAACGTAATGGCCTTTAGTGAAACCTGGGATAACAGAATTGCAATCTTGTTGTCAAGATAGATAACCTTCAGGCTCAATTTCACTTCTGCTCTCTTCCCGTCCCCTCCCTCCCACAACCATGATAGGGTTCCCCTTGGGTCCTCACCTTCCATCCCACCAGCCTCCCTATTCAATGGATCATCCTCCGCCATTTCCACCACCTCCAGTGTGATGCCACCACCCCACCTTCCCTCCCCCTCACCCTCAGTGTTCCGAAGGGACTGTTGCCCTCTGTGATACCCTGGTCCAGTCCTCAGTTACTGCCAACACCCCTTACCCTTCCCATGGCACTTTTTCATGCAAGTGTAGGAGATGTAAACACCTGTCCTTTTACCTCCTTGCTCTTCACTGTCCAAGGCCCCAAACACTCCTTCCAGGTGTGTTTTTAACACCTTCGCTCAGTCCGCAAGCGTGACCCCAAGTTTCCAGTGGCCTGCCATTTTAATTCTCCACCTTGCTCTCACACTGACATCACTGTCCTTGGTCTGCAGCACTGTTCCAGTGAAGTTCAACGTAAACTTGAGGAACAGCATCTCATCTTTCAATTGGGTACTTGACAGCCTTCCAGACTCAATATTGAATTCAACAATTTCAGGCTGTAATCTCTGTTCCCCCCACCCCCATTATTTTCCTTTTCTTTGAATGTTTCCTTTTTTCTCTTAGTTTCGCCTTCAGTCAGCTGCACACCTGCTCCAGGCACATCTTTTGTTCCTTTTCTTGCCCCATCTCCATTCCCTTTAGCCTTGGAAGACTAATTCTCCTGTCATTCAATCTCTCCTTACTTTCACCCTGTCACAGACCTTCCTTTTGTCCTTGTCCTACCCACCCCTTGCTCAAAATCTATTACATCTCTAACTTTCTGCAGTTCTGATGACACCTGAAACATCAAACGAATCTCCTGCTCCCTAAGGCGGCAAACCTGGAGGTGGGATGGATACTTAATTGGGCAGGATGATGGCGTAGCCAAACCCTGCTGCCTTCTCACCTCTGCTGGAATTAAGTTTTGGGCAGGAAGGCCCATGGTTGACCTTCCCGCTCTGCTGCCAATTAAGACGTTTACGTGGCCAATTAATGACAACCTAAGGGCCTCTTCTTGCTGCTGCTGGGATTAACCCAGTTCCAACTGGATGACCTGTCAACATGCAGCCTGCACAACTGGTAAATGAGTGCCTGTCGCCTACTTGGGGGGAGGGTGATGTCCCTCGATCAAAGGCGCTCATCGAGGCCTGATTGAGGGCATGGGCATTGGGCAGGGGGGTATCTGCTGAGAACCACCTCCCTGCCCTTGCTTTCGATCCCTCTGCAACCTTTCCCCCTACAACCCCCACTCCAAGAGCTCGACCCACCCCACATTCCTTCCCTTTCTCCTGGGTCCTGGGTCTCCGTGGGGTGCTGTTCTGAAAGCGGCCACAGCCTTCACTGTGACGCTGTCCATCACAGGAGCTGCCAGCCTCTGAATGGCTGGCAGTTCTTGGTGGGCGGGGCTTCTGCCTCTCAGGACTTGATTCAGGAGGAAGTCCCACTGCCTTCCAACTGTATCCCCGGAGCTCCCTGATTGGTGTAAGAGTAGGTGGGCCTCCCAAAGGAGAGGCAACGTAAGTTTCCCGTGGCAACAAGCAGTCAACAACGCCAACAGCAAGCGCATCCTACAGGCCTGTACACCATTCCCAGGGACCGTCCATGACTCCTCGGGGACAAGGGCTACCCAGAGGGGCCGTGGCTGATGACACCCGTGTGCCGGCCTCAGACTGCAGCAGAGCGACGCTATAATGAGGCTCATGCTGCAGCTCCCAACTTGGTGGAGCAGACCATCGGGATGCTGAAGGTGTGGTTCTGGTGCCCGGACCTGTCTGGTGCGTCCTTTACAACCTGGTTCTGCAACGGGGACGAGGACCCAACTGAGGAGGAATTGGGAGAGCTGCATGTCTCCCCTGATGAGAAGGATGTCAAAGGGGATGACAGTGATGAGATCCTTGAAGGCGAGGATTCCAGTACTGGCCAGACAAGGCAAGTGATCTCGGGAGACTCTCACGTCCGCAAGATTCCTGCAGGATGATGACGAGAGGCAGTGAGGACAATCCTGACATCCTCATCTTGCATCTGTGAACGCTTGACTCCTGTGTGGCTGTTGGCAGCGCACATAACCCTCGGTGCTCAGGCTCATGTCATGGAGACGCAGCGGAGACCCTAATAGTCGCTAGACTCCAGGAGGATGATGATGACAAGCAGGGAGGACGCTCCATAGATCTTCACAAAGCCTCTGTCAATGTCACTGACTCCTGTCTGGCCGAGGGCAGCTCGCTCACGCTCTGTGATCAGGGTCATATCATAGAGATGCAGCCGTGAAACTTTAAATACACCTGATCCTATGTCAGCCTTCAGCACCTGAGCCCTTCAGGAGCTGGTGCACAGCATCACCGGTCACAGATGCTGAAGAGATGGGGACCAGCCCCACTTAAAGGCGCTGAGAGCACACAGAGAGAATGAGGGAACTCTGTCGCACCTGTCCATTACATTCTGGCAGCAATGACCAGCACCATCGAGGTGCAGGCATCAGTAATGTGTCCAGGGAGTGTGAGGCTGGACCATCACTGTGGTCTGGAGGCTGCACAAAGCACAGGGAAGAGGCCCTGGACAGAGACACCTGCCTTTATCTTGTGCAGAAAGGTTTCACATCTGAGTGACACAGACACTGCTCATCAGAACAAGGAGCCACAGGCAGGGAGACATTCTTGGGAGTTTATTGACAATAGTGAACATTATGTACAAGTGATTAACACCCATGTTCAGGGTGTGTAACTACATCTCCTTCATATTTCTAACGCTGCCGCTACATCTTGATGCTCCCCCGACATCCGCAGTGGAGGTGGGGGCAGCTGCTGACTGTGACTCCCCGTCTGTGATGACCTTGGTAGGCGTCCTCTGGAGGGCCGAGAACTGGAGGGCCCCGGCCTGCTTTCGGGGTCCTGCTGTGTGGCAGTAGCACCCTCCTCAGCCTTTGGAGCTGGAGCTGCTGGGATCACAGGAAGAGGGGACTCGGATGGGCCAGACACTCCCAGAGTCTCCTGGCTGGATGGCCCTGGGATGTACACCTGCTGATCCTCCTCCCTATGGGTGCCCGAGTGCTCCTGGCTGACTCCTTGAGGAGTCAGGAGTTGACACTATTGGAGGCAAACTATGGTGTCAGGGATGGAGTTCAGTCTGTGCAGCAGTGCAGGAGCAATGCCCTGGACCAGGGTCTCCATGACGGCCCCCATCCTGCTAGCGTTGACCTCGGTGTGTTGGCATGCTGGTGTTATCACCTCAGACTGACTCCTCCATCGTGCCTTTCAACCTGAGGAGCGCAGCGGACATCCCTTCCTGACGTTCCCGAGCTTTCCTTTGCAGCTCCAGCAACTGAGATATGACTGAGTCCAGAGGCTCATCATCTGACTTGGACTCAGCAGATTCCTGGCCTCCAGCAGCCCTCCAAGTGTCGGACACCTGGGAAGTCCCTGTTACCACCTGCTGTGGATCAGACAGTGGGATGTGTTTACCAGGGGTTTGTGTCCCTGTTGCACTGCTGAATCCTCACCTGGTAGAGCACTGACCTCACCATCAGTACAGGACTGGTCCAGACTGTCGCTGTCCAGCTGGTTGACACTATTTCCGAGGACCTTAAAGTCAGGCATTACCCTGCCTGTCTGGGACTCCTTCCTCTTGTTGTGTGCCAACTTGTCCTGCATGGATACAGATGGAGAGAATAGAAGCAGGATGCCTGCCAGGCCAGAATAGAATTATCTGAAAAAACTCAGCAGGTCTGACAGCATCGGCGGAGAAGAAAAGAGTTGACATTTCGAGTCCTCATGACTCTTCTGCTGAAGGGTCATGAGGACTAGAAATGTCAACTCTTTTCTTCTCCGCCGATGCTGCCAGACTTGCTGAGTTTTTCCAGGTAATTCTGTTTTTGTTTTGGATTTCCCGCATCCGCAGTTTTTTGTTTTTATAGAATAGAAGTATGTCTGACATGTGTGGGTGGTGAGTGGTGCCATGAACGGGATGAGGACATGATCCATAGGGCAGATGAAGGTGTGTGTGAGAGAATGAATGATGATGCTCCTTGAACTGGCAGTGAGCGAGATCCCTGTGGGTGTGTGATGGGTTTGTGAGTGTGTGAGTTGAGAGTGATGAGAAGAGTGACTTACCCTGGCAGAACGGAGGAGATCATTCTTCCTCTTTTGGCACCGGGTGGCTGTCCTCTTTTGCGGGGCCTTGGCACTGACCATCGCTGCCACCACCTCCCATGCCAGTTTAGTGACATTGCTTGCTGGCCTTCGCCCAGAGCTGGGGTAGAGGACTTTGTGGCGGGTCTCCACTGCATCCAGTAGGTGCCCGAGGGGTCGGTAAATTTAGGGTCAGCATGTTTCCTCCCTCTAGCAGCCATGACTTTGCAGTGGTTTCTGATGCCTTGGAGAGAGCTGGCTCTGTGTAAGAGTAGCCCTTTGAACATATCGTCTGGATTACATAAGGCCTGAGGTGGAGGTGGGCTGGCAAATCAGAGGCTGCCCCTCCAGGGGTTTGGCATGTTTCCTGGAAATGTATTATTAATGAGGCAGGCCGGGAATGTGGCGATACGGTGTGAAACCACGCCATTGCAGCCGGCAGATAAAACATCCTTTTGTACAAATCTGGGATGATTTCACCCACGGGCAGGTTTAGAGAAGGTATTAGGTAGCTTAGGGCCTAGGTACTTGATGGCATGGTGACCAATTGGGAATGAGCGAGGGACCAGAATTGGGTGAGGAAAGGGTCTCGGACAGTTGTAGGGCTAGAGGGTGTTTCAGAAATAGTTGGGGGCGGGGGGGGGGCGGAATGGCCATGTAAGGATTTGAAAACAAGGGTGAGAATTTGAATATCAAAGCATAACTGGACTAGGGGCAAGATAGGAAATTAAGTTGTAAGGAGGATACAAAGAGCCTGCAAAGGGATGTGGATAGGTTACGTGAGAGGGCAAAGATTTGGCGGATGAAGTACGTTGTGGGAAAATGTGAGGTTATTCACTTTGACAGGGAGAATGGAAAAGCAGAATGTTATTTGAATGGAGAGAGACTGCAGAAACAGAGGGATCTGGGTGCCTTTGTACATGAATCATCAAAGGTTAGCATGCAGGTAATTCGGAAGACAAATGGAATGGTGGCCTATATTGCAAAGGGGTTAAGGAGCAGAAAAGGAGGGAGGTCTTGCTAGAAATTTACAGGGCCTTTAGTGAGACTGCATCTGGAGCCCCGTGTACAGGTTTGGTCTCCTTACCTAAGGAGGGATACACTTGCATTGGAAGCTCTTCAGGGAGGGTTCACTAGGCTGATTCCTGGGATGAAGGGATTGCCTTTTAAGGAAGGGTTGGGCAGATTGGCCCAGTACCCATTGGAGTTTAGAAAAATGAGAGATGATCTCATTGAAACATCCGATTCTGAGGTGGGGGGGTGATGCTTGTCAGGGTAAATGCTGAGAGGATGTTTCTTCTTATGGGGAAATCTAGAATTAGGGGAGCACAGTTTAAAAATAAGGGGTCTCCCATTTAAGACGGAGACAAGGAGGAACTTCTTCTCTCAGAGGATCTTCAGAATTCTCTTCCAGGGAGCAGTGGAGGCTGGATCATTGAATATATTCGAGACTGAGTTAGACAAGTTTTTTGATCAACAAGGGAGTTAAAGTTATAGGGGACACGCAGGAAAGTGGAGTTAAGGGCACATCAGACCAGCCATGACCTTGTTGAATGGTGTTCTAGACTCGATGGACTGTTCTTATTTATTGTGATCGCATGAAAAGATTAATTTTGACCTTAATTATCTCCAAAAATCATGCGTCCTAAGTTGGAAAGCCCCTGAAAACAGATACAGGAATCGGGATGTGGGATTACTCTGTGCCCATTGACTGTAATGCAGGCAGCACACTATCTTCATACTGCCTGTTTACTGTAATGCTTGCTGCATGTCGTCAACACTAACTGCACTGTTCATTGGCTGCACACATCAGCAGTGGTCTCAATGCCATTACTTGTTTTAATACATAAAGCTAGGCTGCTTATATCGAGCCTGCGCCTGTGGCCAGGGCCCAGGAGAGGGGTTGTAGCCGGTATGAAACACTGAGGCCTGGGAGGGGCTGGTGGGGGCCAGACTCGTGTTGTAAATGGAGTTTTGTTCAGCCTGAGCATCCAGAGCTGCAGTTAACACCTTTTTTTTTCAAGTCGTTCTTTCAGATCAGTTTCACTGAGTTGCAATGCTGCTGCGTCCATCCTTCAGGCAGCTTTGTGATGCTAACGTTTTTTTTAAACCAGTCAACTACAAAGATTCCCGAAGGCCAGACTCCTCCAGCAGAGCAGCGGCTGGAGGAGCTGCAGGCATGGTAAAATAGAGCTGATCCTCTAATGACAGGTTCACTTCCAGGCCGATTGCGCAGAGGTGAGAGAATTCCTGGCTCTGCAAACACAACCTTTATAAAAGTCCGCCTGTCACTGGAGTTTTTGTTCTAGGGCGAGGGTGTGCAGACCGGATTGGAAGTCGGGACCGCTGCTTCCAGAATGAGTGTGGAGGTTGCCAGGTGTGGAATCAGACTGAGCAGAAGGCTCAACTGTGTTGAATTAAATAAAAAGTAGAATAAAACAAAAAAATCCCCTCCAGCCATCACCCCTACCCCCCACACACACTCCCCATGCCACATCCATGCCAAACCATGGCACCTCGTGCCCCTCCACCCACACCCATGACCCCTCATACTCCCATGCCAAACCATGACCCCACCCTCCACCCTTTGCCCTTACCCCCTCCATGTCAAGTCACCGAGTATCCTATGAAAGCTTTGCCAGCTTGACATTCCTTTGACAGATCCTTGTCAGATTGACAGCTTTTTTAGAGCTTGACAGTTCCTCGACAGCTTGACAGTTCTTTGACAGTTTGACAGGTCCAATGAATTTTTGCACTTTTTATATGCAACAAATTCATTTTTAACAGCCCCAAAGGGTGCCTTATCTCTCCCAAAGGTGTCCCAGGACTAGATCCAAAGTGGTACTTTAACTTTCCAAAGGGGTACCCTGGCTATCCAGATGAATGCACCAAATTCAGACCAGCTTTTACCTGGTCTAATCTACACACTCCGGGTTTCACAATCCTAGCCCCGCAAAATTCCACTTCAGTGGAGGCAGCTGGTGATTTGAATGGCCAGCTGCCTCTGTAAGCCATATATGCATGAACCCCGCCCCGATTCCAGTCCTGCCCCCGTGAAAATGTAACATGCTGTGTTCGGGGGCGGGACTTAGGATTTACAGCCAGATTCTATACCCCGGAATATTGAGCTGCCAGTCCTGCCCCTCCCTCAATCACGTCTCCGTGATAGCAGTGATATCATATCCCCATGTGTTATTCAACACTCTCAACTCATTTGCCTCACTCACAAGAGTCCTGGCATTAAAACAATGCCATCCAGCCTTGCCTTGCTCTCTTGTGCCTTTACTTGACTACATATGCTCTGCCTTCCAGACTGACTTGGTTTTTCTTCTATACATGCCTGTACATCAGCCCCTACTATACCTCCGCTCCATATCCCATCTCCCTGCCAAATTTGTTCAAACCCCCAACAACAGCACTAGCAAACCCCCCCCCACAAGGATGTTGGTCCCGTTCTGGTTCAGGTGCAACCCATTGGACCTGTCCAGATCCCACCTTCCCCCCAGAAATAGACCCAGTGATCCAGTAATCTATTGCCCTCCCTCCTGCACCAACTCTTCAGCCAATCTGAATATAAAATTATATACAAAATATATAAAAGCTGGGCTCTTGAATTTGCTTCAATAGCCACTAGATAAAAATATATAAGGCAATGAAAAATGATTGTTCCTGATCAATATGCAAGCTTCACTAAATTACCAAAGAGTAGGAATCAATTCCATCAGTACACCGCTCGCAGTCAGATAGGTACTGACCACCATTTCCTCAAAATTGCGAGAGAACATGGTTACATTTCACTGACATGATTATCAAGGAATGGGTCCCTCACTCATCCACAACTTCCTGGATGTAGAGAACAGAATGTTTTGTGCAAATCTGGAAAATGTTTTGGTTCTCTATACGTCCAGGGTGTCATTTGGCTCAGAACTAATTCATCCCGTGAATATGCAATGGATCAAATTTGAATTTTTTCAAGCAAAATTGCAAAGATTCCAGAAACTATTATCATTTACTTTAATGCTAAGCAATGAACTGGTATGAGCGGCAGCGTTGTCTAATGGTGTGTTAGAATGGTCAGAGTCAGGCTCGGCATTTGACCAATTTGATCATTGACACCAAAATACAAACCTTCCACTCCCTCTGTGCTGTATGTTTCTATTGGTGGTTACCATTTATTGTAAAACTAAGAGTTGAACCTGGTACCAGCCTCTGCAGGGGGAGTTTTATATATATATATATTATAAATGTGTATGTATATGTGTGTGTGTCTGTGTGTAATAAATAAAACACAGAAGTGATTATTCTCACCCGTGGAATATGCGATGTTAATCTAAATATCTATTGTTTATTCTTTTTAGTATTTGGCATTTTAACACAGTTTGCAATAAACAGTTATTGCCAAGGCGTGCTTTAATGTTCATTTTCACAGAAACTGTACTCTATGAGGTTACAGTTTGAAAGATAAGACATAAATAGAGAGAAGAATGAGCAAGAGAGAAAGAAGAACAGACATTTAATGTCCACATATTGAGCAGCACATTCCTGTACATTCAGGCACCTTCCAGACTGCTTGAATAATGTCTCCAATAGATATTTCAAAATGCCATATTTATATTACAAAATACAGGAAGTTAATACTCATGTGCGTTCCTCTGCAGTGCATGGTGACCTTTATTTATTTAATCAAAGATATTTTAACTGGGTAGCAAAGATTTAACGCAAGGCTATTTGACTTTCTAACTCTGAATACTGAGGTAGGAACAGAGGAATAGGTCATTCAGCCCCTGTTTCACCATTAAATTAAAATGTGGCTGACCTGTATCTTAGCTCAATCTGCCCACATTGACTCCAGGCTCCTTAACACCCACATGCATTAAAAATGAGGTAGAAGAATTTCTGGCTCTCAATGTCATTGGGAAATTCACTATAAAAAATTGTTATTAATGAGATCACTCATGGCTTCATAGGAAAACACACCAGTTATTGAATCTCAAAGCCCAGAAATGTCCCAAGCTCTTGTTGGAATCTCTGTAGCATTATCTGTCCAATGATCACAGCCAAGGCAACGGTGGGGTCCGATAATTGGCCTCAAGATCCCCAGATTGGGAATGTTTGTGGGCAGGGAGGAGGGTGGGTGGTGAGGGGTGGAGATGGTATGCCAATGGGCCTTACATGAGGACAACACCTCCACAATAGATTAGTCTATTAAAGCTGACACATAAAGAATGACTATCAGAAACATAGAAACAAAGAAAATAGGAGCAGGAGTAGGTAATTCAGCCCTTCGAGCCTGCTCCGCCATTCAATATGATCTTGGCTGACCCTCTATTTCAATGCCGTACTTCTGCTCTCTCCATATACCACTTGATACATTTAGAGTCCAGAAATCTATCTATTCCCTTTTAAAATATATTCAGCGGCCTGGCCTCTGCAGCCTTCTGTGGTAGAGAATTCCACAGGTCCACCACACTCTGAGTGAAGAAGTGACCCCTTGTTCTAGACCCCCCCCCCAGCCAGAGGAAACATCATCCCTGCATCCTGTCTGTCCAGCCCTGTCAGAATTTTAAACGTTTCAATGAGATCCCCTCTCATTCTTCTAAACTCCAGTGAATACAGGCCTAGTCGGCCCAATCTCTCCTCATTCGACAATCCTGCCATCCCAGGAATCAGTCCGATGAACCTTTGCTGCACTCCCTCTATGGCAAGTGTATCCTTCCTTAGGTAAGGAGATCAAAACTGCACACAATACTCCAGGTGTGGTCTCATTAAGGCCCTGTATAGCTGCAGTAAGACATCCTGTACTCAGGGTGATAAATAAATAAAAACAGATCTATAGATTAAAGATATGTGGAGGCATAATGAATAACATCTAATAAAATGTACATGTTAGCATCTAGAAAATAAAAATATTCAGTTACTGCCAATGAAAATATAGAAAAGTTCACAAATGTTATTTCAGTAGTGTTCTGCAGCCTGGACCCTAAATAAGGGAAGATTAACTTTGCAAAATGAATTTAAATCCTTAGCAAAGAGCATCTTGTGGATGGTTTGGTGCTGTTTAACACTCTAAGGATACACAAACATTCCTGTATCCAAATTAAAACAGTTTTCTTTTAACTTGCTAATTTATTTCCATGGCTCTGTGGTTCCTGTAGACCACATGCTTTTCCAGAAGCAAGCAGCCTCATGTGAATTGTCCCAAAAATTGTCTGACAACCTGCTACCGAGAGGCAAGCTGACAGATCTCACAATACACAGAAGGTTGAAGCATATCAGAATAGTGTACCACCCACAAATATAAGAAAGTAATCAGAAAAGAATTATAGCAGATCCTAGGGAATATTTGCTCACTTCCCAAACCTGAATTTTAAGTACTCTGCATTAGCAATTCATTTAACTCATTTCCCTTTCTGTTTTTGAAGCTGGTACGTGACAGACAGTGCTTTAATGTTTAAATTATAAAAGGCATTAATACTCATGTGGTCAATTGTACAATAACACAAACAGGCAAGGAGGAATTGTGATATTCTCCAAATCTGTACATGATCTTTTAAATAAGGATGGATTTCACTTGTAATGGGAAATGCTAATTATTGGCAGGGTCAAACAGAGAAACCAGAAAACAGTTTTAAATATTTCCTGATATGCATTACAGGGCCCTTGACTTCATCCCATCCCTATCCCATTCTTTATCCCCATCCCTATCTTCATCCCACATCCCATCCTCATCCTATCCTCATCCTTATCTCCCATCGCAAGTTCCATTCCCAGCCTCATTGTTATGGCAAGCTCCATCTCCATCACCATGGCATACTCCACCCTCAGCCCCATCCCCAACACCATCCCTATCTTCTCATCCCACTGGCTGCTGAATCATGTGGTGGTCCCCAGCCTGAAACTGGAACACACCAGCCAATTCTGAGTCACTATACTGGGCGTAAAGAATGAAGGATAAAACTGTGAACGGTCTAGTGAATTACTGCAGTAGCTACCACTGAAATTCCATCACGTAGCCAAGGCTTGAGTAAACAGTAAAACAAACCTTTCTTCATGCTGCCAGACTGTAGTGATGTACCAGCTCTGCTAGAACTCAAGGATATGCATCAGAGGACAAGCTAATTTGATTGTTCTTCTATGAAATTTTTAACATCGATAGGTGTAGGGAATCTTAAATCTTTGCACATCCATTCATGGTTAGGACTGCAAGAGTCTTTTCCTTTCTGCATGTTATTATTATCGCTGTTTACATTATTTACAATAATGAGCTTCAAACGTGTTCTGAGAAGAGTCTAAAGTGATGCCAACTTAATCAGAAATTCCATTCAGATCAGAATTCTGCATTTATGACTGGCAATGCAGTTACTGATTAATTATCTTAGAGACACATAAAGCTACACATCTGTGTGAAAACATGAAAGCTTCTTACTTCAGTGACATCCTGATTATATTCTGTTCTATATAGATATGTTGGCATAACTAACAAATTATTCTCAGGTGACACCATGTTTTCATTCTATATAAGCACCATGAACCAACACTGCTGAGACTAGGAATACCTCAGTTACTCAAATCATTTTCTCCTATTCTTACCTTTGAGAGCTCTGGCTCAGTAATCACATCCCTTTCAGTCAAAAGATTGTAGGTTCAACCCCCAATCGAAAGATTGGAGTGCAACATACTAATCTGGCACTATAGTGCAGTACTGAGGGAGTGATACACTGTTGGAGGTACTGTCTTTCAGATGGAAAGTTCAACCAAGGTGCTATCTGCCTTCTCAGCTGGATATAAAAGATCCCATACCATTATTATGAGTCAGATGATTTATCCTGATGGACGGGCTAAACATATCCCTCAACTATTGAACAGATAATCTTCCCACTATCACACTGATGTTTTGGGGACCATGCCATGTTTCTTACATTACTGCTGATTGCAGTTCAAATGCACTTAACTGTCCGTAAACTACCTTGGGATGGCCTGTGGTTGAGAAAGGCACTATATAAATGCAAAAGATTCCTTTTCATTTTGATAATGAAACTTAATTTCTCCCGTCTCCTTTGCATCCTATGATACCTCAACAATTTGTGAGTTGCATTTAGCAGAAGTATTGAGAAGGTTTATTCAACTGGTAAAGCTAAAACTCCAGCCATAAGGGTAGATGGGTCAAGGGTGGGAGATGAACTCTTTCTACCTCAATTGAAATAGTCCTGGCAGGTGGCTCTTGTGATAGATCAATTTTACTGGGTGTGACCTGTAGTTCCAAAGCTCCCACTTGTCATGGGCCTCACCCAGCTTTCACAGTGAGTGACAAAACTCAGAAACGTGGCTACAGATGCTGAAGTAACTGGTCTTATAATGTGTAAGTGAGGCAACAGCTCAGAAACAAATTGGCTGAGTTCAGCTACATTTCCACTTTTCTGTCACATTGTAGCCCAAGAGGCGCTTCCAATTTCTTATTCACCCCATCACAAAGGTTGTTTATTTCCGCTACTGTCACATTGAGCAACTTCACCCCTGCCTCAGCTCAGTTGCTGTTGGAACCTTCATCCATATCTTTGTTACCTCTGAATTCGAATCTTCCGACTCATTTCTGGCTGGCGTCCCACAGTCAACCCTCTGTAAACTTGAAGTCATCAAAAACTCTGCTGCATATGTCTTAACTCAACAGCAAGTCCTGTTCCCCTATCACTCCTGTTCCCCTCTCACTCCTGTTCCCCCATCATTCCTGTTCCCCTATCACTCCTGTTCCCCCATCATTCCTGTTCCCCTATCATTCCTGTTCCCCTATCACTCCTTTTCCCCTATCACTCCTGTTCCCCCATCACTCCTGTTCCCCCATCACTCCTGTTCCCCCATCACTCCTGTTCCCCTATCACTCCTGTTCCCCTATCACTCCTGTTCCTCTATCACTCCTGTTCCCCTATCACTCCTGTTCCCCCATCACTCCTGTTCCCCCATCACTCCTGTTCCTCTATCACTCCTGTTCCCCTATCACTCCTGTTCCCCTATCATTCCTGCTCCCTATCACTCCTGTTCCCCCATCATTCCTGTTCCCCTATCACTCCTGTTCCCCTATCACTCCTGTTCCCCTATCACTCCTGTTCCCCCATCACTCCTGTTCCCCTATCATTCCTGCTCCCTATCACTCCTGTTCCCCCATCATTCCTGTTCCCCTATCACTCCTGTTCCCCCATCATTCCTGTTCCCCTATCACTCCTGTTCCCCTATCACTCCTGTTCCCCTATCACTCCTGTTCCCCCATCACTCCTGTTCCCCTATCATTCCTGCTCCCTATCACTCCTGTTCCCCCATCATTCCTGTTCCCCTATCACTCCTGTTCCCCTATCACTCCTGTTCCCCTATCACTCCTGTTCCCCTATCATTCCTGCTCCCTATCACTCCTGTTCCCCTATCATTCCTGTTCCCTATCACTCCTGTTCCCTATCACTCCCGTCCCCTATCACTCCTGTTCCTCTATCACCCCTGTTCCCCCATCACTCCTGTTCTCTATCACTCCTGTGCTCACTGATCTACATTGGTATTAGATCAAGCAGCTCCTTGATTTTAAAACTTTTATCCTTATTTTCTGATCTCTCCATGGCCTTGCTCCTCCTTATTGCTGTAATCTCCTGCAACCCCACAACCCTCCAAAATTTCTGCCCTCCTTTAATTCTGGCCTCTTGCGCGTCCCCAGTTTTAATCGCTCCACCATTGGTGGCCGTGCCTCCAGCTGCCTAGGCCCCAAAACCTGGAACTCCTCCCCTACATCTCTCCGCCTCTTCACCTCGCTTTATTCCTTTAAGACGCTTCTTAAAATGACCTCTTTGATCTTTTGGTCATCTGAGTGAATATCTTCTTCTCTGATTTGCCGTCACAGTTTGTTTCTGAATGTGAAGCACCTCGATATGTTTCATTATGTTAAAGACCGTGTATACCATAAATTTAAGTTGAGAAGATATCAAGCACAGTCCTATTCATGATACTTTTCACAACAATTAAGCAAAATCAGAAGAAGTCAATTTAGGCCTTTGTGAGTTCCCCTGTGACTGATTACAATCTACTTGAATTTGTGTTGTGAGTTATTTCTATCCTGTGTCACGCACTATTTTAACCCTGTAAGATTTTATTTGGAATATTGAATCCAATTTTGGATAACTTGGCTCCAGATGTTTGGAGGCCCAGAGGGAAGGTCTCAGTGTTGATTCGGTTGGAGGTGCAGCAGAGATAAACAGATGTTCAGCTGTCTTCCAGACTGGGCTATTTGCTTTCATCAGGGTGGGTTTGGTGAACTTTGTGTGGACTGCAAACATGCTGCATAATGTCAGTGGGGTGTGGGGTGGGGTTGGACAAAGTGGAATTTATCTCCACCCTGGGAATTTCCTTGTCCTTAACCTCTCTAGCAACCTAGGTGCCAGAATAAATCACTTGTACAAGTCAGAACGATGGGTCTGCTTGGGAATTCAGGCCCAGATCTTAGCTTGGACCTCGTTGAAAATATCCTGACAACAGTAATGTTCTCAGTTCCCTTATAAAGGGGTGGGCGGGGAGAGTGCATTGGGGTGGTTGGTGGTAGCATCAGCCATAAGAGACCGCAAGAGCATTGCTTTCTAAACTCCTCTCTCACCCAGCCCCTCTACCCGGAGCGGGTACACAACTGGTGCATGCACCCATCACTGCCTCTCCATTAAAGTGACCTTCTCCTGATCTTGGACAATCCAC
The DNA here is from genome assembly GCF_017639515.1 of Carcharodon carcharias. Classification (NCBI taxonomy): domain Eukaryota; kingdom Metazoa; phylum Chordata; class Chondrichthyes; order Lamniformes; family Lamnidae; genus Carcharodon; species Carcharodon carcharias. The sequence goes on along the minus strand of NC_054481.1, from coordinate 4,345,329 downwards.
TAGGGTCAGGAACAGAGCTCACTGATGTTTGCTCCAATACTTTACCACAGGCAGAGCTGTGCTTTTGATTTTCGAGGTTAGCACCTTCAAACATACATAATATGTTGGAATATGTCCTTAGAGGTTTGACAAGGGAGATGCCCATCTCAACTAATAAATATTCCACTTCTATTCTGAACCAGATACAGACTGCAGCTCCAAGTAGACCTAGACCTGCCTGCTGTGTGTGAAAGTTCACATTTATACAGCTCACCTACTTCACCAACAGGAGGGAGAAGAAGATGGTAAAGAACACCAGGGGCCATTTTAAACTGTGGGACAATGGTGTCAAACAGGTGATGCGGAATTGGCCATCTATTATACATCATTATACCCTATTATCTAGTAGATTTTGGGTGAATAGAACTTGAGTATTTCTGAAAAAAGAGATATGTCAAAGCTTTTCATCTTGCACTCATCAGGACATTTCACAAGAAACAACAATTCAAACTGTATGAGAAGAGAGTGCTGATTGGTTGGTAAGTTGTTGATTGGTAGAGGCACTGCAATGGATAATGGACCAATTGATGTTGACTGACCATTAACTGCCAAGCATTGTTTGTCATTTAAACCAGCCAGCTTGACCCTGATTTGTCCAAGGCATTGCCCTGAGGAATGAGTCAGTGATTAGCTGTCCATTATTTTGTTTAGCTGAAACAGGCACAATGTGTGTACATGTTCTTTTTGTCTGCAAAGAACAGGGCCTGTGTATTAATATATGAACAGTGTAAGTTGTTGTTTTCCCCTTATATTGGTATTCTTGTGAAATGTCCTGATGAGTGTAAGACAAAAAGCTTCGACGTGTCTCTTTTTTCAGCAATACACTATTAACTGCTTTCCATTATACACTATTATACACCATTTTACACTATTATCTGTTGTTCATTACACACCTTGACCAAATCCCACTTCCTCTGAAGAAGAGTCATATGGACTTGAAGCGTTAACTCTGTTTCGGTCTCCGCAGATGCTGCCAGACTTTCTGAGTTTATCCAGCATTTTCTGTTTTTATTTCAGATTTCCAGAATACACAGTGTTTTGCTTTTATTTTAACATTTAATTGACTGCCACTTCCCTTCCAGGAATGCCGACCTTGAAGAAGTACTGTTCTTCTCTCCGATGGGATTTCCATTTGTCTCTTTCACCCTGTTCACTCTCATTGCTTTCCATTTTCCTCCTGGTGTTTGATAAGGTGTTTACCCAAAACTCACTTTCCCAGCCACATCTCCTTCCTGAACCACTGTCTCCAGCTCTGACTTACCCCATGTGGATTTCAACTGAAGTTCCATCCTTCATGTTTCAAATCCACCCAGGATTACAGAATCTCCGGGATATCAAAGTTCCTCAGACTTAAGTTCTTGCTGCACCCTGAGATCTACACTCAGTGCCATGCGCTGCCCCATGTACACACTTGACCTCTTTCTCGAACAGCACCGACTCACTCAATCTCAAAGCTGTCCTTGTCCTCAGTTCCATTTCATTTTTCTTCTCATCCGACACCTTAACAAGAAACTCCAGCAACTTATTGACGCCAACACCCATCTGGGACCTTCCGCCCCTTCTCATCCCTCCTACCTCATTCCTTCTTCCAATCCAAGTCTTTGCTGTGTATTCACTATACACCCTGACCTTCCCCTCTCTGATGCTGAATGTTCTGTGCTCAGCAAAGGATTTAGTTCCATCCGCTTACACCCTCACCTCAATGAATTCGGTCTCAGCACGATGCTGAACTCTTCTTCCATCTCCTTCTTTTCCTCCTCCTGTCCAACGGATCCTTTCACCCACCTCCAGTATTCTCCCTCTACCTGGACCCCTCTCCCTGGCCTCTTACTTGCTCTTGATCTTTTCATTGAGAGCTGTCGGCTAGACATCAGCCATCTTAAAAGGTCTGAAGAAGGGTCATGCGGACTCAAAACGTTAACTCTGTTTCTCTCTCCACAGATGCTGCCAGACCTGCTGAGTTTTCCCAGCATTTTCTGTCTTTATTTCCAATTCCAGCTTCCATTTGCTTCAATAGAAATGAGAATCGAATAGGGCTAATTCGACATTACACACTTTATACCATCACCTAAAGTTAAAGTATCCCTAACAGATCAAAACTGCACTTTTTTTTGACTAAACTCACACATTTGTTAAAAGCAAAATACTGCGGATGCTGGAAATCTGAAACAAAAACTAAAATTGCTGGAAAACTCATCAGCACCTGTGGAGAGAAAGACAGAGTTAACGTTTCGAGTCTGGACGATTCTTCATCAGAACTAAAGAGAAATAGAATGCAGTGAAATATAAGCTGTTTAAGGGGGGGGTGGGACAGGTGGAGCTGGATAGAGGGCCAGTGATAGGTGGAGGCAAAGGACAGATTGCAGAAGATGTCATAAACAAAAGGTCAAAGGCGGTGATATTATCTAAGGAATGTGCTAATGGTGACTTAAAGGGTAGAAAGCAGGATGAGCAAGGGTCAGATAGCCCTAGTGGGGGTGGGGTGGGGGGGAAGGGATCGAAATAGGCTAAAAGGTGGAGATAAAACAATGGATGGAAAAAATTTAAAAAATAGAAATGGATGGGAAAAGAAAAAAAAATATAAAAAAATATATAATAATTAGTAGAAAAAAGGGGGTCAAAACAGGTGAGGCTGGTGGGGTGATAAGTGAGGACAAGGGGGACCCTCTCATGGTTCTGGGAGGTAGAGGAAGGTGTGAGGGAGGGTGTGCTGGAGATGGGCCAGACATGGTTGTGGGCCCCTGTCAGCCACTTTCACACATTTGCTAACTCCGTTTGGCCTTGCTCGGAGAGCAGCAAACTAGGGGTTGTTGGAGGCCGTTTTAATTTGCCTGCATTAGTTTGAGGGGAGGATCTTTGGCTTTGTGAGCAGGGGTGGGGCCCGCTGGCTGAAGTGTAAAATGAAGCGGGTGATGTCGGGCGTGTGTCCCGACGTCACCGCACGTCATTTGGATTTTCAGTTCGGCGGGAGCACAGCCGACTCGACTGCACACCCACCGTTAAGTCCAGTTAACTAACAATGAAAATAATTAAAGGAGCTGTCTGTCCGAGGTTAAGGTTAGCTGGGGAAGCAGGCGAAGAGCCCAGTCAGCCTTCGCATTTCTCATGGAAGCTCATCCACGGCCGGGATGGGGCTTCTTGAATGATGTTAAGTTTCCTCAAAAATTTATATTGAAATGAATGCACATTCCCCAGCTCATGTGACAACATGCGGGAAGGAGTGTACTCCCGACTCAGTGAACACCCCCCTGTCCGCACAGGGAGTGCGCAGCACATCTGGGTACGCATCGCGCTGGGTGGGCCTTAATTGGCCTGCCCACATAAAATGGTGGCGTGGACCCAATCGGGGGCACCAATCGGGTCCACGCCCGCCCATGCACAACCCTCCCCCCCACCCCGCCCCCCCCACCCCCCGATGGGGGGAGAATCCTACCCTGAGAGTAAAACACATAACAACCGTTACTCTTTTAAAAATAAAATCACAAGGACTAAAGAGACAAGTTCTCTCTGGTTCCATTTTCTCTTAATTTGTAGCATTTATAGCGAGAATCAGGAGTTGAATCATTTCACATTTTGACACCAGAAGTCAGGAATTTAATTCAAAATAAAGACCATTGAAAAGAAATTCAAAACTGGTAAACCTGAAGTGATACTATAGATTGGGAAAAGTACAATCCCGATAAAGTGGTAGATATATAGATTAGATCTACAGATATAGGATATATACAGATATAGTATAATATATAAACATACTAGATATATGGATAGACATATAGATTTACAGATTTAGTATATTAGATATAGGTTTAGGAGACATATGGATAGTTATATAGATGTACAGATATAGGTATAGTAGATATATGGGTAGATATAAGTAGATATATGGACTGCTGTATCAGGATAACATGATGTAGTTGGACTTAGACACAAATTGCAACATATAGTTGAGGTAATTTTAACCCTATCCTCCCAGCTTAGACCAGGCGGTCAGGCAGTTAAAATCCCTCCGGTCACTTACTGAAGATGCCAGCTAGGAGCTGAGCCACCACAATTTTATCGCTGCTTTCCTGAGCTGTTGACAAGGATACCCATAGCTGCAGGAATCCTTAATTAACAAATGTCTCTAAGATCCCACTGAGGTCATTGGGACCTCACCGCAATGTTTACTTGGGGGCCAGAGGTGACAGAGTGTCTCCCGCCAGGTCAGTCCAGCGAGGGAGAAGTTCAGGTCAAGGAGTGGTTTTAAATTTGCTCTTCACGTTCCTCACTTCAGGTGGCAAACGGGCTGAAGTGTCAACAAGTGAAATGATTCAACTCCTGATTCTCGCTATAAATGCTACAAATTAAGGGAAAATGGAACCAGAGAGAACTTGTCTCTTTAGTCTTTGTGATTTTATTTTTAAAAGAGTAACGGTTTTTATGTGTCCTTCACTCGGGGTAGGATTCTCCCCCCATTGGTGGGGGGGGGGGGGGGGGTTGTGCTGGGGCGAGTGTGGGCGGGCGTGGAACCAATCGGCGCCCCTGATCGGGTCCGCGCCGCCATTTTGCTTGGTCGAGCCAATTAAGGCCCACCCAGCGTGACACGTGCCTGGAAGCGCTGAGTGCTCCTTGTGCGGGCCAGGCCGGGGTGGGGGGCATTGAGCGCTCCCTGTGCGGGCCGTGGGGGGAAGGGGCGGGTTCCCTGTGTGGGTGGGTGGGGGTGCGATGGGAGTTCCTTGTGTGGGCGGAGGGGGGGGGTGCGGCTGCGGTGGGGGTTCCCTGTGCAAAGGGGGGGGGTTGCGGTGGGTGTTCCCTATGTGGGCGGGGGGGTGGTGAGGTGTTTCCCAGTGTGGGTGGAGGGAGGCAATGGGGGTTCCCTGTGCGGATTGGGGGGGGTGAGGTGGGGGTTCCCTGTGTGGCTGGGGGGGTGGTGAGGTGGGGGTTCCCTGTGTGGCTGGGGGTGGGGGTGAGGTGGGGGTTCCCTGTGTGGCTGGGGGGGGGTGAGGTGGGGGTTCCCTGTGTGGCTGGGGGTGGGGGTGAGGTGGGGGTTCCCTGTGCGGATTGGGGGGGGTGAGGTGGGGGTTCCCTGTGTGGCTGGGGGGGGGTTGAGGTGGGGGTTCCCTGTGTGGCTGGGGGGGGGTTGAGGTGGGGGTTCCCTGTGTGGACTGGTGAGGGGTGAGGTGGGGGTTCCCTGTGTAGCTGGGGGGGGGTGAGGTGGGGGTTCCCTGTGTAGCTGGGGGTGGTGGTGAGGTGGGGGTTCCCTGTGTGGCTGGGGGGGGGTTGAGGTGGGGGTTCCCTGTGTGGCTGGGGGTGGGGTTGAGGTGGGGGTTCCCTGTGTAGCTGGGGGTGGGGGTGAGGTGGGGGTTCCCTGTGTGGCTGGGGGGGGTTGAGGTGGGGGTTCCCTGTGTGGCTGGGGGGGGTTGAGGTGGGGGTTCCCTGTGTGGACTGGTGAGGGGTGAGGTGGGGGTTCCCTGTGTAGCTGGGGGGGGGTGAGGTGGGGGTTCCCTGTGTAGCTGGGGGTGGTGGTGAGGTGGGGGTTCCCTGTGTGGCTGGGGGGGGTTGAGGTGGGGGTTCCCTGTGTAGCTGGGGGTGGGGGTGAGGTGGGGGTTCCCTGTGTGGCTGGGGGTGGTGGTGAGGTGGGGGTTCCCTGTGTGGACTGGTGAGGGGTGAGGTGGGGGTTCCCTGTGTGGCTGGTGAGGGGTGAGGTGGGGGTTCCCTGTGTAGCTGGGGGTGGGGGTGAGGTGGGGGTTCCCTGTGTAGCTGGGGGTGGGGGTGAGGTGGGGGTTCCCTGTGTGGCTGGGGGTGGGGGTGAGGTGGGGGTTCCCTGTGTAGCTGGGGGTGGGGGTGAGGTGGGGGTTCCCTGTGTGGCTGGGGGTGGGGTTGAGGTGGGGGTTCCCTGTGTGGCTGGGGGGTGGTGAGGTGGGGGTTCCCTGTGTAGCTGGGGGGTGGTGAGGTGGGGGTTCCCTGTGTGGCTGGGGGGGGTTGAGGTGGGGGTTCCCTGTGTGGCTGGGGGTGGTGGTGAGGTGGGGGTTCCCTGTGTGGCTGGGGGGGGTTGAGGTGGGGGTTCCCTGTGTGGCTGGAGGGGGGTTGAGGTGGGGGTTCCCTGTGTAGCTGGGGGGGGGTGAGGTGGGGGTTCCCTGTGTAGCTGGTGAGGGGTTGAGGTGGGGGTTCCCTGTGTGGCTGGGGGTGGTGGTGAGGTGGGGGTTCCCTGTGTGGCTGGGGGTGGTGGTGAGGTGGGGGTTCCCTGTGTGGCTGGGGGGGGTTGAGGTGGGGGTTCCCTGTGTGGCTGGAGGGGGGTTGAGGTGGGGGTTCCCTGTGTAGCTGGGGGGGGGTGAGGTGGGGGTTCCCTGTGTAGCTGGTGAGGGGTGAGGTGGGGGTTCCCTGTGTGGCTGGGGGGGGGGTGAGGTGGGGGTTCCCTGTGTGGCTGGGGGGTGGTGGTGAGGTGGGGGTTCCCTGTGTGGCTGGGGGTGGTGGTGAGGTGGGGGTTCCCTGTGTAGCTGGGGGTGGTGGTGAGGTGGGGGTTCCCTGTGTGGCTGGGGGTGGTGGTGAGGTGGGGGTTCCCTGTGTGGCTGGGGGGGGTTGAGGTGGGGGTTCCCTGTGTGGCTGGTGAGGGGTTGAGGTGGGGGTTCCCTGTGTGGCTGGGGGGGGTTGAGGTGGGGGTTCCCTGTGTGGCTGGGGGTGGGGGTGAGGTGGGGGTTCCCTGTGTGGCTGGGGGGGGTTGAGGTGGGGGTTCCCTGTGTGGCTGGGGGGGGGTGAGGTGGGGGTTCCCTGTGTGGCTGGTGAGGGGTGAGGTGGGGGTTCCCTGTGTGGCTGGGGGGGGTTGAGGTGGGGGTTCCCTGTGTGGCTGGGGGTGGGGGTGAGGTGGGGGTTCCCTGTGTAGCTGGGGGTGGGGGTGAGGTGGGGGTTCCCTGTGTGGACTGGTGAGGGGTGAGGTGGGGGTTCCCTGTGTGGCTGGTGAGGGGTGAGGTGGGGGTTCCCTGTGTGGCTGGGGGGGGGTGAGGTGGGGGTTCCCTGTGTGGCTGGTGAGGGGTGAGGTGGGGGTTCCCTGTGTGGCTGGGGGGGGTTGAGGTGGGGGGTTCCCTGTGTGGCTGGGGGTGGGGGTGAGGTGGGGGTTCCCTGTGTAGCTGGGGGTGGGGGTGAGGTGGGGGTTCCCTGTGTGGCTGGGGGGGGTTGAGGTGGGGGTTCCCTGTGTGGCTGGGGGGGGTGAGGTGGGGGTTCCCTGTGTGGCTGGGGGTGGGGGTGAGGTGGGGGTTCCCTGTGTGGACTGGTGAGGGGTGAGGTGGGGGTTCCCTGTGTGGCTGGGGGTGGGGGTGAGGTGGGGGTTCCCTGTGTGGCTGGAGGGGGGGGTTGATGTGGGGGTTCCCTGTGTAGCTGGGGGGGGGGTTGATGTGGGGGTTCCCTGTGTAGCTGGGGGTGGTGGTGAGGTGGGGGTTCCCTGTGTGGCTGGGGGTGGTGGTGAGGTGGGGGTTCCCTGTGTGGCTGGGGGTGGGGGTGAGGTGGGGGTTCCCTGTGTAGCTGGGGGTGGGGGTGAGGTGGGGGTTCCCTGTGTGGCTGGGGGTGGTGGTGAGGTGGGGGTTCCCTGTGTGGCTGGTGAGGGGTGAGGTGGGTGTTCCCTGTGTGGCTGGGGGTGGGGGTGAGGTGGGGGTTCCCTGTGTGGACTGGTGAGGGGTGAGGTGGGGGTTCCCTGTGTGGCTGGGGGGGGTTGAGGTGGGGGTTCCCTGTGTGGCTGGGGAGGGGTGAGGTGGGGGTTCCCTGTGTGGCTGGTGAGGGGTGAGGTGGGGGTTCCCTGTGTGGCTGGGGGTGGGGGTGAGGTGGGGGTTCCCTGTGTGGCTGGGGGGGGTGAGGTGGGGGTTCCCTGTGTGGCTGGGGGGGGTGAGGTGGGGGTTCCCTGTGTGGCTGGGGGTGGGGGGTGAGGTGGGGGTTCCCTGTGTGGACTGGTGAGGGTTGAGGTGGGGGTTCCCTGTGTAGCTGGGGGGGGGTGAGGTGGGGGTTCCCTGTGTGGCTGGGGGGGGTTGAGGTGGGGGTTCCCTGTGTGGCTGGGGGGGGTGGTGAGGTGGGGGTTCCCTGTGTGGACTGGGGGGGGGGGTTGAGGTGGGGGTTCCCTGTGTGGCTGGGGGGGGTTGAGGTGGGGGTTCCCTGTGTGGCTGGGGGGGGTGAGGTGGGGGTTCCCTGTGTGGCTGGGGGGGGTTGAGGTGGGGGTTCCCTGTGTGGCTGGGGGTGGGGGTGAGGTGGGGGTTCCCTGTGTGGACTGGTGAGGGGTGAGGTGGGGGTTCCCTGTGTAGCTGGGGGGGGTTGAGGTGGGGGTTCCCTGTGTGGCTGGGGGGGGTGAGGTGGGGGTTCCCTGTGTGGACTGGTGAGGGGTGAGGTGGGGGTTCCCTGTGTGGACTGGTGAGGGGTGAGGTGGGGGTTCCCTGTGTGGACTGGTGAGGGGTGAGGTGGGGGTTCCCTGTGTGGCTGGTGAGGGGTGAGGTGGGGGTTCCCTGTGTGGACTGGTGAGGGGTGAGGTGGGGGTTCCCTGTGTAGCTGGGGGTGGGGGTGAGGTGGGGGTTCCCTGTGTGGCTGGTGAGGGGTGAGGTGGGGGTTCCCTGTGTGGACTGGTGAGGGGTGAGGTGGGGGTTCCCTGTGTGGCTGGTGAGGGGTGAGGTGGGGGTTCCCTGTGTGGCTGGTGAGGGGTGAGGTGGGGGTTCCCTGTGTGGACTGGTGAGGGGTGAGGTGGGGGTTCCCTGTGTAGCTGGGGGTGGGGGTGAGGTGGGGGTTCCCTGTGTGGCTGGTGAGGGGTGAGGTGGGGGTTCCCTGTGTGGCTGGTGAGGGGTGAGGTGGGGGTTCCCTGTGTGGCTGGGGGTGGGGGTGAGGTGGGGGTTCCCTGTGTGGCTGGTGAGGGGTGAGGTGGGGGTTCCCTGTGTGGCTGGGGGTGGGGGTGAGGTGGGGGTTCCCTGTGTAGCTGGGGGTGGGGGTGAGGTGGGGGTTCCCTGTGTGGCTGGGGGGGTTGAGGTGGGGGTTCCCTGTGTGGCTGGTGAGGGGTGAGGTGGGGGTTCCCTGTGTGGCTGGTGAGGGGTGAGGTGGGGGTTCCCTGTGTGGCTGGGGGTGGGGGTGAGGTGGGGGTTCCCTGTGTGGCTGGGGGTGGGGGTGAGGTGGGGGTTCCCTGTGTGGACTGGTGAGGGGTGAGGTGGGGGTTCCCTGTGTGGCTGGTGAGGGGTGAGGTGGGGGTTCCCTGTGTGGCTGGGGGTGGGGGTGAGGTGGGGGTTCCCTGTGTGGCTGGGGGTGGGGGTGAGGTGGGGGTTCCCTGTGTGGACTGGTGAGGGGTGAGGTGGGGGTTCCCTGTGTGGCTGGGGGGGGTTGAGGTGGGGGTTCCCTGTGTGGCTGGGGGGGGTTGAGGTGGGGGTTCCCTGTGTAGCTGGGGGTGGGGGTGAGGTGGGGGTTCCCTGTGTGGCTGGGGGGGGTTGAGGTGGGGGTTCCCTGTGTGGCTGGGGGTGGGGGTGAGGTGGGGGTTCCCTGTGTGGACTGGTGAGGGGTGAGGTGGGGGTTCCCTGTGTAGCTGGGGGGGGGGGTTGAGGTGGGGGTTCCCTGTGTGGCTGGGGGTGGGGGTGAGGTGGGGGTTCCCTGTGTGGGCGGGGTGGGTTGAGGTGGGGGTTCCCTGTGTGGCTGGGGGTGGGGGTGAGGTGGGGGTTCCCTGTGTGGGCGGGGGGGTGGTGAGGTGTTTCCCAGTGTGGGTGGAGGGAGGCAATGGGGGTTCCCTGTGTGGCTGGTGAGGGGTGAGGTGGGGGTTCCCTGTGTGGACTGGTGAGGGGTGAGGTGGGGGTTCCCTGTGTGGACTGGTGAGGGGTGAGGTGGGGGTTCCCTGTGTGGCTGGTGAGGGGTGAGGTGGGGGTTCCCTGTGTGGACTGGTGAGGGGTGAGGTGGGGGTTCCCTGTGTAGCTGGGGGTGGGGGTGAGGTGGGGGTTCCCTGTGTGGCTGGTGAGGGGTGAGGTGGGGGCTCCCTGTGTGGCTGGGGGTGGGGGTGAGGTGGGGGTTCCCTGTGTGGCTGGTGAGGGGTGAGGTGGGGGTTCCCTGTGTGGCTGGTGAGGGGTGAGGTGGGGGTTCCCTGTGTGGACTGGTGAGGGGTGAGGTGGGGGTTCCCTGTGTAGCTGGGGGTGGGGGGTGAGGTGGGGGTTCCCTGTGTGGCTGGTGAGGGGTGAGGTGGGGGTTCCCTGTGTAGCTGGGGGGTGGTGAGGTGGGGGTTCCCTGTGTGGACTGGTGAGGGTTGAGGTGGGGGTTCCCTGTGTGGCTGGGGGTGGGGGTGAGGTGGGGGTTCCCTGTGTGGCTGGTGAGGGGTGAGGTGGGGGTTCCCTGTGTGGCTGGGGGTGGGGGTGAGGTGGGGGTTCCCTGTGTAGCTGGGGGTGGGGGTGAGGTGGGGGTTCCCTGTGTGGCTGGGGGGGGTTGAGGTGGGGGTTCCCTGTGTGGCTGGGGGGGGTTGAGGTGGGGGTTCCCTGTGTGGACTGGTGAGGGTTGAGGTGGGGGTTCCCTGTGTGGCTGGGGGTGGGGGTGAGGTGGGGGTTCCCTGTGTGGCTGGGGGTGGGGGTGAGGTGGGGGTCCCCTGAGTGGCTGGGGGGGGGTGAGGTGGGGGTTCCCTGTGTAGCTGGGGGTGGGGGTGAGGTGGGGGTTCCCTGTGTGGCTGGGGGGGTTGAGGTGGGGGTTCCCTGTGTGGACTGGTGAGGGGTGAGGTGGGGGTTCCCTGTGTGGCTGGGGGTGGGGGTGAGGTGGGGGTTCCCTGTGTGGACTGGTGAGGGGTGAGGTGGGGGTTCCCTGTGTGGCTGGGGGGGGTGAGGTGGGGGTTCCCTGTGTAGCTGGGGGTGGGGGTGAGGTGGGGGTTCCCTGTGTGGACTGGTGAGGAGTTGAGGTGGGGGTTCCCTGTGTGGCTGGGGGTGGTGGTGAGGTGGGGGTTCCCTGTGTGGCTGGGGGTGGTGGTGAGGTGGGGGTTCCCTGTGTGGCTGGGGGGGGTTGAGGTGGGGGTTCCCTGTGTGGCTGGGGGTGGGGGTGAGGTGGGGGTTCCCTGTGTGGCTGGGGGTGGGGGTGAGGTGGGGGTTCCCTGTGTGGCTGGGGGGGGTTGAGGTGGGGGTTCCCTGTGTGGCTGGGGGTGGGGGAGAGGTGGGGGTTCCCTGTGTGGCTGGGGGGGGTTGAGGTGGGGGTTCCCTGTGTGGCTGGGGGTGGGGGTGAGGTGGGGGTTCCCTGTGTGGACTGGTGAGGGGTGAGGTGGGGGTTCCCTGTGTAGCTGGGGGTGGTTGTGAGGTGGGGGTTCCCTGTGTGGCTGGGGGGTGTTGAGGTGGGGGTTCCCTGTGTGGCTGGGGGTGGGGGTGAGGTGGGGGTTCCCTGTGTGGACTGGTGAGGGGTGAGGTGGGGGTTCCCTGTGTGGCTGGGGGTGGGGGTGAGGTGGGGGTTCCCTGTGTGGCTGGGGTGGGGGTGAGGTGGGGGTTCCCTGTGTGGCTGGGGGGGGTTGAGGTGGGGGTTCCCTGTGTGGCTGGGGTGGGGCTGAGGTGGGGGTTCCCTGTGCGGATTGGGGGGGGTGAGGTGGGGGTTCCCTGTGTGGCTGGGGGGGGTTGAGGTGGGGGTTCCCTGTGTGGCTGGGGGTGGGGGTGAGGTGGGAGTTCCCTGTGTAGCTGGGGGGGTGGTGAGGTGGGGGTTCCCTGTGTGGCTGGGGGGGGTTGAGGTGGGGGTTCCTGTGCGGATTGGGGGGGGTGAGGTGGGGGTTCCCTGTGTGGCTGGGGGTGGTGGTGAGGTGGGGGTTCCCTGTGTGGACTGGTGAGGGTTGAGGTGGGGGTTCCCTGTGTGGCTGGGGGTGAGGGTTGAGGTGGGGGTTCCCTGTGTGGCTGGGGGTGGGGGTGAGGTGGGGGTTCCCTGTGTGGCTGGGGGGGGTTGAGGTGGGGGTTCCCTGTGTGGCTGGGGGGGGTTGAGGTGGGGGTTCCCTGTGTAGCTGGGGGTGGGGGTGAGGTGGGGGTTCCCTGTGTGGACTGGTGAGGGGTGAGGTGGGGGTTCCCTGTGTAGCTGGGGGTGGGGGTGAGGTGGGGGTTCCCTGTGTGGCTGGGGGGTGGTGAGGTGGGGGTTCCCTGTGTGGACTGGTGAGGGGTGAGGTGGGGGTTCCCTGTGTGGCTGGGGGTGGGGGTGAGGTGGGGGTTCCCTGTGTAGCTGGGGGTGGGGGTGAGGTGGGGGTTCCCTGTGTGGCTGGGGGGTGGTGAGGTGGGGGTTCCCTGTGTGGACTGGTGAGGGGTGAGGTGGGGGTTCCCTGTGTGGCTGGGGGGGGTTGAGGTGGGGGTTCCCTGTGTGGCTGGGGGGGGTTGAGGTGGGGGTTCCCTGTGTGGCTGGGGGGGGGTGAGGTGGGGGTTCCCTGTGTGGACTGGTGAGGGGTGAGGTGGGGGTTCCCTGTGTGGCTGGGGGTGGGGGTGAGGTGGGGGTTCCCTGTGTGGCTGGGGGTGGGGGTGAGGTGGGGGTTCCCTGTGTGGCTGGGGGTGGGGGTGAGGTGGGGGTTCCCTGTGTGGCTGGGGGTGGGGGTGAGGTGGGGGTTCCCTGTGTAGCTGGGGGTGGGGGTGAGGTGGGGGTTCCCTGTGTGGACTGGTGAGGGGTGAGGTGGGGGTTCCCTGTGTAGCTGGGGGTGGGGGTGAGGTGGGGGTTCCCTGTGTGGCTGGGGGGGGTTGAGGTGGGGGTTCCCTGTGTGGCTGGGGGTGGGGGTGAGGTGGGGGTTCCCTGTGTGGCTGGGGGGGGTGAGGTGGGGGTTCCCTGTGTGGCTGGGGGTGGGGGTGAGGTGGGGGTTCCCTGTGTGGCTGGGGGGGGTGAGGTGGGGGTTCCCTGTGTAGCTGGGGGGGGGGTGAGGTGGGGGTTCCCTGTGTGGCTGGGGGTGGTGGTGAGGTGGGGGTTCTCTGTGTGGCTGGGGGGGGGTTGAGGTGGGGGTTCCCTGTGTGGCTGGAGGGGGGTTGAGGTGGGGGTTCCCTGTGTGGACTGGTGAGGGGTGAGGTGGGGGTTCCCTGTGTGGCTGGGGGTGGGGGTGAGGTGGGGGTTCCCTGTGTGGCTGGGGGGGTTGAGGTGGGGGTTCCCTGTGTAGCTGGGGGGGTTGAGGTGGGGGTTCCCTGTGTAGCTGGGGGTGGGGGTGAGGTGGGGGTTCCCTGTGTGGCTGGGGGTGGGGGTGAGGTGGGGGTTCCCTGTGTGGCTGGGGGTGGGGTTGAGGTGGGGGTTCCCTGTGTGGCTGGGGGTGGGGGTGAGGTGGGGGTTCCCTGTGTGGCTGGGGGGGTTGAGGTGGGGGTTCCCTGTGTGGCTGGGGGTGGGGGTGAGGTGGGGGTTCCCTGTGTGGCTGGGGGGGTGAGGTGGGGGTTCCCTGTGTGGCTGGGGGGGTTGAGGTGGGGGTTCCCTGTGTAGCTGGGGGTGGGGGTGAGGTGGGGGTTCCCTGTGTGGCTGGGGGTGGGGGTGAGGTGGGGGTTCCCTGTGTGGCTGGGGGTGGGGGTGAGGTGGGGGTTCCCTGTGTGGCTGGGGGGGTTGAGGTGGGGGTTCCCTGTGTGGCTGGGGGTGGGGGTGAGGTGGGGGTTCCCTGTGTGGCTGGGGGGGTGAGGTGGGGGTTCCCTGTGTGGACTGGTGAGGGGTGAGGTGGGGGTTCCCTGTGTGGCTGGGGGTGGGGGTGAGGTGGGGGTTCCCTGTGTGGACTGGTGAGGGGTGAGGTGGGGGTTCCCTGTGTGGCTGGGGGGGTTGAGGTGGGGGTTCCCTGTGTGGCTGGGGGTGGGGGTGAGGTGGGGGTTCCCTGTGTAGCTGGGGGTGGGGGTGAGGTGGGGGTTCCCTGTGTGGACTGGTGAGGGGTGAGGAGGGGGTTCCCTGTGTAGCTGGGGGGGGTTGAGGTGGGGGTTCCCTGTGTGGCTGGGGGTGGGGGTGAGGTGGGGGTTCCCTGTGTGGGCGGGGGGGTGGTGAGGTGTTTCCCAGTGTGGGTGGAGGGAGGCAATGGGGGTTCCCTGTGTGGACTGGTGAGGGGTGAGGTGGGGGTTCCCTGTGTGGACTGGTGAGGGGTGAGGTGGGGGTTCCCTGTGTGGCTGGTGAGGGGTGAGGTGGGGGTTCCCTGTGTGGACTGGTGAGGGGTGAGGTGGGGGTTCCCTGTGTGGACTGGTGAGGGGTGAGTTGGGGGTTCCCTGTGTAGCTGGGGGTGGGGGTGAGGTGGGGGTTCCCTGTGTGGCTGGTGAGGGGTGAGGTGGGGGTTCCCTGTGTGGCTGGGGGTGGGGGTGAGGTGGGGGTTCCCTGTGTGGCTGGGGGTGGGGGTGAGGTGGGGGTTCCCTGTGTGGCTGGGGGGGGGTGAGGTGGGGGTTCCCTGTGTGGCTGGGGGTGGGGGTGAGGTGGGGGTTCCCTGTGTGGCTGGGGGTGGGGGTGAGGTGGGGGTTCCCTGTGTGGCTGGGGGGGGGGTTGAGGTGGGGGTTCCCTGTGTGGACTGGTGAGGGGTGAGGTGGGGGTTCCCTGTGTGGACTGGTGAGGGGTGAGGTGGGGGTTCCCTGTGTGGCTGGGGGGGTTGAGGTGGGGGTTCCCTGTGTGGCTGGGGGTGGGGGTGAGGTGGGGGTTCCCTGTGTGGCTGGGGGGGTGGTGAGGTGGGGGTTCCCTGTGTGGCTGGGGGTGGTGGTGAGGTGGGGGTTCCCTGTGTGGCTGGGGGTGGGGGTGAGGTGGGGGTTCCCTGTGTGGCTGGGGGGGGTGGTGAGGTGGGGGTTCCCTGTGTGGCTGGGGGTGGGGGTGAGGTGGGGGTTCCCTGTGTGGCTGGGGGGGGTTGAGGTGGGGGTTCCCTGTGTGGCTGGGGGTGGTTGTGAGGTGGGGGTTCCCTGTGTGGCTGGGGGGGGTTGAGGTGGGGGTTCCCTGTGTGGCTGGGGGTGGGGGTGAGGTGGGGGTTCCCTGTGTGGACTGGTGAGGGTTGAGGTGGGGGTTCCCTGTGTAGCTGGGGGGGGTGAGGTGGGGGTTCCCTGTGTGGCTGGGGGTGGGGGTGAGGTGGGGGTTCCCTGTGTGGACTGGTGAGGGGTGAGGTGGGGGTTCCCTGTGTAGCTGGGGGGGTGGTGAGGTGGGGGTTCCCTGTGTGGCTGGGGGGGGTTGAGGTGGGGGTTCCCTGTGTGGCTGGGGGTGGGGGTGAGGTGGGGGTTCCCTGTGTGGCTGGGGGGGGTGGTGAGGTGGGGGTTCCCTGTGTGGACTGGTGAGGGTTGAGGTGGGGGTTCCCTGTGTGGCTGGGGGGGGGTGAGGTGGGGGTTCCCTGTGTGGCTGGGGGTGGGGGTGAGGTGGGGGTTCCCTGTGTGGCTGGGGGTGGGGTTGAGGTGGGGGTTCCCTGTGAGGCTGGGGGTGGGGTTGAGGTGGGGGTTCCCTGTGTGGCTGGGGGTGGGGGTGAGGTGGGGGTTCCCTGTGTGGCTGGGGTTGGGGGTGAGGTGGGGGTTCCCTGTGTGGACTGGTGAGGGGTGAGGTGGGGGTTCCCTGTGTAGCTGGGGGGGGGGGTTGAGGTGGGGGTTCCCTGTGTGGCTGGGGGTGGGGGTGAGGTGGGGGTTCCCTGTGTGGCTGGTGAGGGGTGAGGTGGGGGTTCCCTGTGTGGACTGGTGAGGGGTGAGGTGGGGGTTCCCTGTGTGGCTGGTGAGGGGTGAGGTGGGGGTTCCCTGTGTGGCTGGTGAGGGGTGAGGTGGGGGTTCCCTGTGTGGCTGGGGGTGGGGGTGAGGTGGGGGTTCCCTGTGTGGCTGGTGAGGGGTGAGGTGGGGGTTCCCTGTGTGGACTGGTGAGGGGTGAGGTGGGGGTTCCCTGTGTAGCTGGGGGTGGGGGTGAGTTGGGGGTTCCCTGTGTGGCTGGTGAGGGGTGAGGTGGGGGTTCCCTGTGTAGCTGGGGGGGGGGTGAGGTGGGGGTTCCCTGTGTGGCTGGTGAGGGGTGAGGTGGGGGTTCCCTGTGTAGCTGGGGGTGGGGGTGAGGTGGGGGTTCCCTGTGTAGCTGGGGGTGGGGGTGAGGTGGGGGTTCCCTGTGTGGCTGGGGGGGGTTGAGGTGGGGGTTCCCTGTGTGGCTGGGGGTGGGGGTGAGGTGGGGGTTCCCTGTGTGGACTGGTGAGGGGTGAGGTGGGGGTTCCCTGTGTGGCTGGGGGGGGTTGAGGTGGGGGTTCCCTGTGTGGCTGGGGGTGGGGGTGAGGTGGGGGTTCCCTGTGTGGACTGGTGAGGGGTGAGGTGGGGGTTCCCTGTGTGGCTGGGGGGGGTTGAGGTGGGGGTTCCCTGTGTGGCTGGGGGGGGGGGTTGAGGTGGGGGTTCCCTGTGTGGCTGGGGGGGGTTGAGGTGGGGGTTCCCTGTGTGGACTGGTGAGGGGTGAGGTGGGTGTTCCCTGTGTAGCTGGGGGGGGGTGAGGTGGGGGTTCCCTGTGTGGCTGGGGGTGGTTGTGAGGTGGGGGTTCCCTGTGTGGCTGGGGGGGGTTGAGGTGGGGGTTCCCTGTGTGGCTGGGGGTGGGGGTGAGGTGGGGGTTCCCTGTGTGGCTGGGGGGGGTTGAGGTGGGGGTTCCCTGTGTAGCTGGGGGGGGTTGAGGTGGGGGTTCCCTGTGTGGCTGGGGGTGGGGGTGAGGTGGGGGTTCCCTGTGTGGACTGGTGAGGGGTGAGGTGGGGGTTCCCTGTGTGGCTGGGTGGGGGGTGAGGTGGGGGTTCCCTGTGTAGCTGGGGGGGGGGTTGAGGTGGGGCTTCCCTGTGTAGCTGGGGGTGGGGGTGAGGTGGGGGTTCCCTGTGTGGCTGGGGGGGGTTGAGGTGGGGGTTCCCTGTGTAGCTGGGGGTGGGGGTGAGGTGGGGGTTCCCTGTGTGGCTGGGGGTGGTGGTGAGGTGGGGGTTCCCTGTGTAGCTGGGGGTGGGGGTGAGGTGGGGGTTCCCTGTGTAGCTGGGGGTGGGGGTGAGGTGGGGGTTCCCTGTGTGGCTGGGGGGGGTTGAGGTGGGGGTTCCCTGTGTAGCTGGGGGGTGGGGGTGAGGTGGGGGTTCCCTGTGTGGCTGGGGGGGGTTGAGGTGGGGGTTCCCTGTGTAGCTGGGGGTGGGGGTGAGGTGGGGGTTCCCTGTGTGGCTGGGGGGGGGGTGAGGTGGGGGTTCCCTGTGTGGCTGGGGGTGGGGGTGAGGTGGGGGTTCCCTGTGTAGCTGGGGGGGGTGAGGTGGGGGTTCCCTGTGTGGCTGGGGGGGGTGAGGTGGGGGTTCCCTGTGTGGCTGGGGGTGGGGGTGAGGTGGGGGTTCCCTGTGTGGACTGGTGAGGGTTGAGGTGGGGGTTCCCTGTGTGGACTGGTGAGGGGTGAGGTGGGGGTTCCCTGTGTGGACTGGTGAGGGGTGAGGTGGGGGTTCCCTGTGTGGCTGGGGGTGGGGGTGAGGTGGGGGTTCCCTGTGTGGCTGGGGGGGGTGAGGTGGGGGTTCCCTGTGTGGCTGGGGGTGGGGGTGAGGTGGGGGTTCCCTGTGTAGCTGGGGGTGGGGGTGAGGTGGGGGTTCCCTGTGTAGCTGGGGGTGGGGGTGAGGTGGGGGTTCCCTGTGTGGCTGGGGGTGGGGGTGAGGTGGGGGTTCCCTGTGTAGCTGGGGGGGGGGTTGAGGTGGGGGTTCCCTGTGTGGCTGGGGTGGGGGTGAGGTGGGGGTTCCCTGTGTAGCTGGGGGTGGGGGTGAGGTGGGGGTTCCCTGTGTGGCTGGGGGGGGTTGAGGTGGGGGTTCCCTGTGTAGCTGGGGGTGGGGGTGAGGTGGGGGTTCCCTGTGTGGCTGGGGGGGGGTGAGGTGGGGGTTCCCTGTGTGGCTGGGGGTGGGGGTGAGGTGGGGGTTCCCTGTGTAGCTGGGGGGGGTGAGGTGGGGGTTCCCTGTGTGGCTGGGGGGGGTGAGGTGGGGGTTCCCTGTGTGGCTGGGGGTGGGGGTGAGGTGGGGGTTCCCTGTGTGGACTGGTGAGGGGTGAGGTGGGGGTTCCCTGTGTGGACTGGTGAGGGGTGAGGTGGGGGTTCCCTGTGTGGCTGGGGGGGGTTGAGGTGGGGTTTCCCTGTGTGGCTGGGGGGGTGGTGAGGTGGGGGTTCCCTGTGTGGACTGGGGGGGGGGTTGAGGTGGGGGTTCCCTGTGTGGCTGGGGGGGGTTGAGGTGGGGGTTCCCTGTGTGGCTGGGGGGGGTGAGGTGGGGGTTCCCTGTGTGGCTGGGGGGGGTTGAGGTGGGGGTTCCCTGTGTGGCTGGGGGTGGGGGTGAGGTGGGGGTTCCCTGTGTGGACTGGTGAGGGGTGAGGTGGGGGTTCCCTGTGTGGCTGGGGGTGGGGGTGAGGTGGGGGTTCCCTGTGTGGCTGGTGAGGGGTGAGGTGGGGGTTCCCTGTGTGGACTGGTGAGGGGTGAGGTGGGGGTTCCCTGTGTAGCTGGGGGGGGTGGTTGAGGTGGGGGTTCCCTGTGTGGCTGGGGGTGGGGGTGAGGTGGGGGTTCCCTGTGTGGGCGGGGGGGGTTGAGGTGGGGGTTCCCTGTGTGGCTGGGGGTGGGGGTGAGGTGGGGGTTCCCTGTGTGGCCGGGGGGGTGGTGAGGTGTTTCCCAGTGTGGGTGGAGGGAGGCAATGGGGGTTCCCTGTGTGGCTGGTGAGGGGTGAGGTGGGGGTTCCCTGTGTGGACTGGTGAGGGGTGAGGTGGGGGTTCCCTTTGTGGCTGGTGAGGGGTGAGGTGGGGGTTCCCTGTGTGGACTGGTGAGGGGTGAGGTGGGGGTTCCCTGTGTAGCTGGGGGTGGGGGTGAGGTGGGGGTTCCCTGTGTGGCTGGTGAGGGGTGAGGTGGGGGTTCCCTGTGTGGACTGGTGAGGGGTGAGGTGGGGGTTCCCTGTGTGGCTGGTGAGGGGTGAGGTGGGGGTTCCCTGTGTGGCTGGTGAGGGGTGAGGTGGGGGTTCCCTGTGTGGACTGGTGAGGGGTGAGGTGGGGGTTCCCTGTGTAGCTGGGGGTGGGGGTGAGGTGGGGGTTCCCTGTGTGGCTGGTGAGGGGTGAGGTGGGGGTTCCCTGTGTGGCTGGTGAGGGGTGAGGTGGGGGTTCCCTGTGTGGCTGGGGGTGGGGGTGAGGTGGGGGTTCCCTGTGTGGCTGGTGAGGGGTGAGGTGGGGGTTCCCTGTGTGGCTGGGGGTGGGGGTGAGGTGGGGGTTCCCTGTGTAGCTGGGGGTGGGGGTGAGGTGGGGGTTCCCTGTGTGGCTGGGGGGGGTTGAGGTGGGGGTTCCCTGTGTGGCTGGTGAGGGGTGAGGTGGGGGTTCCCTGTGTGGCTGGTGAGGGGTGAGGTGGGGGTTCCCTGTGTGGCTGGGGGTGGGGGTGAGGTGGGGGTTCCCTGTGTGGCTGGGGGTGGGGGTGAGGTGGGGGTTCCCTGTGTGGACTGGTGAGGGGTGAGGTGGGGGTTCCCTCTGTGGCTGGTGAGGGGTGAGGTGGGGGTTCCCTGTGTGGCTGGGGGTGGGGGTGAGGTGGGGGTTCCCTGTGTGGCTGGGGGTGGGGGTGAGGTGGGGGTTCCCTGTGTGGACTGGTGAGGGGTGAGGTGGGGGTTCCCTGTGTGGCAGGGGGGGGTTGAGGTGGGGGTTCCCTGTGTGGCTGGGGGGGGTTGAGGTGGGGGTTCCCTGTGTAGCTGGGGGTGGGGGTGAGGTGGGGGTTCCCTGTGTGGCTGGGGGGGGTTGAGGTGGGGGTTCCCTGTGTGGCTGGGGGTGGGGGTGAGGTGGGGGTTCCCTGTGTGGACTGGTGAGGGGTGAGGTGGGGGTTCCCTGTGTAGCTGGGGGGGGGGGGTTGTGGGGGGGGTTCCCTGTGTGGCTGGGGGTGGGGGTGAGGTGGGGGTTCCCTGTGTGGGCGGGGTGGGTTGAGGTGGGGGTTCCCTGTGTGGCTGGGGGTGGGGGTGAGGTGGGGGTTCCCTGTGTGGGCGGGGGGGTGGTGAGGTGTTTCCCAGTGTGGGTGGAGGGAGGCAATGGGGGTTCCCTGTGTGGCTGGTGAGGGGTGAGGTGGGGGTTCCCTGTGTGGACTGGTGAGGGGTGAGGTGGGGGTTCCCTGTGTGGACTGGTGAGGGGTGAGGTGGGGGTTCCCTGTGTGGCTGGTGAGGGGTGAGGTGGGGGTTCCCTGTGTGGACTGGTGAGGGGTGAGGTGGGGGTTCCCTGTGTAGCTGGGGGTGGGGGTGAGGTGGGGGTTCCCTGTGTGGCTGGTGAGGGGTGAGGTGGGGGCTCCCTGTGTGGCTGGGGGTGGGGGTGAGGTGGGGGTTCCCTGTGTGGCTGGTGAGGGGTGAGGTGGGGGTTCCCTGTGTGGACTGGTGAGGGGTGAGGTGGGGGTTCCCTGTGTGGCTGGTGAGGGGTGAGGTGGGGGTTCCCTGTGTGGACTGGTGAGGGGTGAGGTGGGGGTTCCCTGTGTAGCTGGGGGTGGGGGTGAGGTGGGGGTTCCCTGTGTGGCTGGTGAGGGGTGAGGTGGGGGTTCCCTGTGTAGCTGGGGGGTGGTGAGGTGGGGGTTCCCTGTGTGGACTGGTGAGGGTTGAGGTGGGGGTTCCCTGTGTGGCTGGGGGTGGGGGTGAGGTGGGGGTTCCCTGTGTGGCTGGGGGTGGGGGTGAGGTGGGGGTTCCCTGTGTGGCTGGGGGGGTGGTGAGGTGGGGGTTCCCTGTGTGGCTGGGGGTGGTTGTGAGGTGGGGGTTCCCTGTGTGGCTGGGGGGTGTTGAGGTGGGGGTTCCCTGTGTGGCTGGGGGTGGGGGTGAGGTGGGGGTTCCCTGTGTGGACTGGTGAGGGGTGAGGTGGGGGTTCCCTGTGTGGCTGGGGGGGGTTGAGGTGGGGGTTCCCTGTGTGGCTGGGGGGGGTTGAGGTGGGGGTTCCCTGTGTGGCTGGGGGTGGGGCTGAGGTGGGGGTTCCCTGTGCGGATTGGGGGGGGTGAGGTGGGGGTTCCCTGTGTGGCTGGGGGGGGTTGAGGTGGGGGTTCCCTGTGTGGCTGGGGGTGGGGGTGAGGTGGGAGTTCCCTGTGTAGCTGGGGGGGTGGTGAGGTGGGGGTTCCCTGTGTGGCTGGGGGGGGTTGAGGTGGGGGTTCCCTGTGCGGATTGGGGGGGGTGAGGTGGGGGTTCCCTGTGTGGCTGGGGGTGGTGGTGAGGTGGGGGTTCCCTGTGTGGACTGGTGAGGGTTGAGGTGGGGGTTCCCTGTGCGGATTGGGGGGGGTGAGGTGGGGGTTCCCTGTGTGGCTGGGGCGGGTGAGGTGGGGGTTCCCTGTGTGGCTGGGGGTGGGGGTGAGGTGGGGGTTCCCTGTGTGGACTGGTGAGGGTTGAGGTGGGGGTTCCCTGTGTGGCTGGGGGTGGGGGTGAGGTGGGGGTTCCCTGTGTGGCTGGGGGGGGTTGAGGTGGGGGTTCCCTGTGTGGCTGGGGGTGGTGGTGAGGTGGGGGTTCCCTGTGTGGCTGGGGGGGGTGAGGTGGGGGTTCCCTGTGTGGCTGGGGGGGGTTGAGGTGGGGGTTCCCTGTGTGGCTAGGGCGGTGGTGAGGTGGGGGTTCCCTGTGTGGCTGGGGGGGTGGTGAGGTGGGGGTTCCCTGTGTGGCTGGGGGGTGGTGAGGTGGGGGTTCCCTGTGTGGCTGGGGGGGGTTGAGGTGGGGGTTCCCTGTGTGGCTGGGGGTGGGGGTGAGGTGGGGGTTCCCTGTGTGGACTGGTGAGGGGTGAGGTGGGGGTTCCCTGTGTGGACTGGTGAGGGGTGAGGTGGGGGTTCCCTGTGTGGCTGGGGGGGTTGAGGTGGGGGTTCCCTGTGTGGCTGGGGGGGGTGAGGTGGGGGTTCCCTGTGTGGACTGGTGAGGGGTGAGGTGGGGGTTCCCTGTGTGGCTGGGGGTGGGGGTGAGGTGGGGGTTCCCTGTGTGGCTGGGGGTGGGGGTGAGGTGGGGGTTCCCTGTGTAGCTGGGGGTGGGGGTGAGGTGGGGGTTCCCTGTGTGGCTGGGGGGGGGTGAGGTGGGGGTTCCCTGTGTAGCTGGGGGTGGGGGTGAGGTGGGGGTTCCCTGTGTAGCTGGGGGTGGGGGTGAGGTGGGGGTTCCCTGTGTGGCTGGGGGGGGGTGAGGTGGGGGTTCCCTGTGTGGCTGGGGGTGGGGGTGAGGTGGGGGTTCCCTGTGTGGCTGGTGAGGGGTGAGGTGGGGGTTCCCTGTGTGGCTGGGGGGGGTGAGGTGGGGGTTCCCTGTGTAGCTGGGGGTGGGGGTGAGGTGGGGGTTCCCTGTGTGGACTGGTGAGGGGTGAGGTGGGGGTTCCCTGTGTGGCTGGAGGGGGTTGAGGTGGGGGTTCCCTGTGTGGCTGGGGGTGGGGGTGAGGTGGGGGTTCCCTGTGTAGCTGGGGGTGGTGGTGAGGTGGGGGTTCTCTGTGTGGCTGGGGGGGGGTTGAGGTGGGGGTTCCCTGTGTGGCTGGAGGGGGGTTGAGGTGGGGGTTCCCTGTGTGGACTGGTGAGGGGTGAGGTGGGGGTTCCCTGTGTGGACTGGTGAGGGGTGAGGTGGGGGTTCCCTGTGTGGCTGGGGGTGGGGGTGAGGTGGGGGTTCCCTGTGTGGACTGGTGAGGGGTGAGGTGGGGGTTCCCTGTGTGGCTGGGGGTGGGGGTGAGGTGGGGGTTCCCTGTGTGGACTGGTGAGGGGTGAGGTGGGGGTTCCCTGTGTGGCTGGGGGGGTTGAGGTGGGGGTTCCCTGTGTGGCTGGGGGTGGGGGTGAGGTGGGGGTTCCCTGTGTAGCTGGGGGTGGGGGTGAGGTGGGGGTTCCCTGTGTGGACTGGTGAGGGGTGAGGAGGGGGTTCCCTGTGTAGCTGGGGGGGGTTGAGGTGGGGGTTCCCTGTGTGGCTGGGGGTGGGGGTGAGGTGGGGGTTCCCTGTGTGGGCGGGGGGGTGGTGAGGTGTTTCCCAGTGTGGGTGGAGGGAGGCAATGGGGGTTCCCTGTGTGGCTGGTGAGGGGTGAGGTGGGGGTTCCCTGTGTGGACTGGTGAGGGGTGAGTTGGGGGTTCCCTGTGTAGCTGGGGGTGGGGGTGAGGTGGGGGTTCCCTGTGTGGCTGGTGAGGGGTGAGGTGGGGGTTCCCTGTGTGGCTGGGGGTGGGGGGTGTGGTGGGGGTTCCCTGTGTGGCTGGGGGGGGGGTGAGGTGGGGGTTCCCTGTGTGGCTGGGGGTGGGGGTGAGGTGGGGGTTCCCTGTGTGGCTGGGGGTGGGGGTGAGGTGGGGGTTCCCTGTGTGGCTGGGGGGGGGGTTGAGGTGGGGGTTCCCTGTGTGGCTGGGGGGGGTTGAGGTGGGGGTTCCCTGTGTGGACTGGTGAGGGTTGAGGTGGGGGTTCCCTGTGTGGCTGGTGAGGGGTGAGGTGGGGGTTCCCTGTGTGGCTGGTGAGGGGTGAGGTGGGGGTTCCCTGTGTGGCTGGGGGGGTTGAGGTGGGGGTTCCCTGTGTGGCTGGGGGTGGGGGTGAGGTGGGGGTTCCCTGTGTGGCTGGGGGGGTGGTGAGGTGGGGGTTCCCTGTGTGGCTGGGGGTGGTGGTGAGGTGGGGGTTCCCTGTGTGGCTGGGGGTGGGGGTGAGGTGGGGTTCCCTGTGTGGCTGGGGGGGGTGGTGAGGTGGGGGTTCCCTGTGTGGCTGGGGGTGGGGGTGAGGTGGGGGTTCCCTGTGTGGCTGGGGGGGGTTGAGGTGGGGGTTCCCTGTGAGGCTGGGGGTGGTTGTGAGGTGGGGGTTCCCTGTGTGGCTGGGGGTGGGGGTGAGGTGGGGGTTCCCTGTGTGGACTGGTGAGGGTTGAGGTGGGGGTTCCCTGTGTAGCTGGGGGGGGTGAGGTGGGGGTTCCCTGTGTGGCTGGGGGTGGGGGTGAGGTGGGGGTTCCCTGTGTGGACTGGTGAGGGTTGAGGTGGGGGTTCCCTGTGTAGCTGGGGGGGGTGAGGTGGGGGTTCCCTGTGTGGCTGGGGGTGGGGGTGAGGTGGGGGTTCCCTGTGTGGCTGGGGTTGGGGGTGAGGTGGGGGTTCCCTGTGTGGACTGGTGAGGGGTGAGGTGGGGGTTCCCTGTGTAGCTGGGGGGGTGGTGAGGTGGGGGTTCCCTGTGTGGCTGGGGGGGGTTGAGGTGGGGGTTCCCTGTGTGGCTGGGGGTGGGGGTGAGGTGGGGGTTCCCTGTGTGGACTGGTGAGGGTTGAGGTGGGGGTTCCCTGTGTGGCTGGGGGGGGTGAGGTGGGGGTTCCCTGTGAGGCTGGGGGTGGGGGTGAGGTGGGGGTTCCCTGTGTGGCTGGGTGGGGGTGAGGTGGGGGTTCCCTGTGTGGACTGGTGAGGGGTGAGGTGGGGGTTCCCTGTGTAGCTGGGGGGGGGGGGTTGAGGTGGGGGTTCCCTGTGTGGCTGGGGGTGGGGGTGAGGTGGGGGTTCCCTGTGTGGACTGGTGAGGGGTGAGGTGGGGGTTCCCTGTGTGGACTGGTGAGGGGTGAGGTGGGGGTTCCCTGTGTGGCTGGTGAGGGGTGAGGTGGGGGTTCCCTGTGTGGACTGGTGAGGGGTGAGGTGGGGGTTCCCTGTGTAGCTGGGGGTGGCGGTGAGGTGGGGGTTCCCTGTGTGGCTGGTGAGGGGTGAGGTGGGGGTTCCCTGTGTGGCTGGGGGTGGGGGTGAGGTGGGGGTTCCCTGTGTGGCTGGTGAGGGGTGAGGTGGGGGTTCCCTGTGTGGACTGGTGAGGGGTGAGGTGGGGGTTCCCTGTGTAGCTGGGGGTGGGGGTGAGGTGGGGGTTCCCTGTGTGGCTGGTGAGGGGTGAGGTGGGGGTTCCCTGTGTAGCTGGGGGGGGGTGAGGTGGGGGTTCCCTGTGTGGCTGGGGGTGGGGGTGAGGTGGGGGTTCCCTGTGTAGCTGGGGGTGGTGGTGAGGTGGGGGTTCCCTGTGTGGCTGGTGAGGGGTGAGGTGGGGGTTCCCTGTGTGGCTGGGGGTGGGGGTGAGGTGGGGGTTCCCTGTGTAGCTGGGGGTGGGGGTGAGGTGGGGGTTCCCTGTGTGGCTGGGGGGGGTTGAGGTGGGGGTTCCCTGTGTGGCTGGGGGGGGTTGAGGTGGGGCTTCCCTGTGTGGACTGGTGAGGGTTGAGGTGGGGGTTCCCTGTGTGGCTGGGGGTGGGGGTGAGGTGGGGGTTCCCTGTGTGGACTGGTGAGGGGTGAGGTGGGGGTTCCCTGTGTGGCTGGGGGTGGGGGTGAGGTGGGGGTCCCCTGAGTGGCTGGGGGGGGGTGAGGTGGGGGTTCCCTGTGTGGACTGGTGAGGGGTGAGGTGGGGGTTCCCTGTGTAGCTGGGGGTGGGGGTGAGGTGTGGGTTCCCTGTGTGGCTGGGGGGGTTGAGGTGGGGGTTCCCTGTGTGGACTGGTGAGGGGTGAGGTGGGGGTTCCCTGTGTGGCTGGGGGTGGGGGTGAGGTGGGGGTTCCCTGTGTGGACTGGTGAGGGGTGAGGTGGGGGTTCCCTGTGTGGCTGGGGGGGGTTGAGGTGGGGGTTCCCTGTGTGGCTGGGGGTGGGGGTGAGGTGGGGGTTCCCTGTGTGGACTGGTGAGGGGTGAGGTGGGGGTTCCCTGTGTGGCTGGGGGGGGTTGAGGTGGGGGTTCCCTGTGTGGCTGGGGGTGGGGGTGAGGTGGGGGTTCCCTGTGTGGACTGGTGAGGGGTGAGGTGGGGGTTCCCTGTGTGGCTGGGGGTGGGGTGAGGTGGGGGTTCCCTGTGTGGACTGGTGAGGGGTGAGGTGGGGGTTCCCTGTGTGGCTGGGGGTGGGGTGAGGTGGGGGTTCCCTGTGTGGCTGGGGGGGGTTGAGGTGGGGGTTCCCTGTGTGGCTGGGGGTGGGGGTGAGGTGGGGGTTCCCTGTGTGGCTGGGGGGGGTTGAGGTGGGGGTTCCCTGTGTGGCTGGGGGTGGGGGTGAGGTGGGGGTTCCCTGTGTGGCTGGGGGGGGTTGAGGTGGGGGTTCCCTGTGTGGCTGGGGGTGGGGGTGAGGTGGGGGTTCCCTGTGTGGCTGGGGGTGGGGGTGAGCTGGGGGTTCCCTGTGTGGACTGGTGAGGGGTGAGGTGGGGGTTCCCTGTGTGGCTGGGGGGGGGGTTGAGGTGGGGGTTCCCTGTGTGGCTGGGGGTGGGGGTGAGGTGGGGGTTCCCTGTGTGGCTGGGGGTGGGGGTGAGGTGGGGGTTCCCTGTGTAGCTGGGGGGGTGGTGAGGTGGGGGTTCCCTGTGTGGCTGGGGGGGGTTGAGGTGGGGGTTCCCTGTGTGGCTGGGGGTGGGGGTGAGGTGGGGGTTCCCTGTGTAGCTGGGGGGGTGGTGAGGTGGGGGTTCCCTGTGTGGCTGGGGGGGGTTGAGGTGGGGGTTCCCTGTGCGGATTGGGGGGGGTGAGGTGGGGGTTCCCTGTGTGGACTGGTGAGGGTTGAGGTGGGGGTTCCCTGTGCGGATTGGGGGGGGTGAGGTGGGGGTTCCCTGTGTGGCTGGGGGTGGGGGTGAGGTGGGGGTTCCCTGTGTGGCTGGGGGGGGTGAGGTGGGGGTTCCCTGTGTGGCTGGGGGGGGGTGAGGTGGGGGTTCCCTGTGTGGCTGGGGGGGGTGGTGAGGTGGGGGTTCCCTGTGTGGCTGGGGGGGGGTGAGGTGGGGGTTCCCTGTGTGGCTGGGGGTGGGGGTGAGGTGGGGGTTCCCTGTGTGGCTGGGGGTGGTGGTGAGGTGGGGGTTCCCTGTGTGGCTGGGGGTGGGGGTGAGGTGGGGGTTCCCTGTGTGGCTGGGGGTGGGGGTGAGGTGGGGGTTCCCTGTGTGGCTGGGGGTGGTGGTGAGGTGGGGGTTCCCTGTGTGGACTGGTGAGGGGTGAGGTGGGGGTTCCCTGTGTGGCTGGGGGGGGTGAGGTGGGGGTTCCCTGTGTAGCTGGGGGTGGGGGTGAGGTGGGGGTTCCCTGTGTGGCTGGGGGGGGGTTGAGGTGGGGGTTCCCTGTGTGGCTGGGGGTGGGGGTGAGGTGGGGGTTCCCTGTGTGGCTGGGGGGGGTTGAGGTGGGGGTTCCCTGTGTGGCTGGGGTGGGGGTGAGGTGGGGGTTCCCTGTGTGGACTGGTGAGGGGTGAGGTGGGGGTTCCCTGTGTGGCTGGGGGGGGGTGAGGTGGGGGTTCCCTGTGTGGCTGGGGGGGGTTGATGTGGGGGTTCCCTGTGTAGCTGGGGGGGGTGAGGTGGGGGTTCCCTGTGTAGCTGGGGGTGGGGGTGAGGTGGGGGTTCCCTGTGTGGCTGGGGGGGGGTGAGGTGGGGGTTCCCTGTGTGGCTGGGGGTGGGGGTGAGGTGGGGGTTCCCTGTGTGGCTGGGGGGGGTGAGGTGGGGGTTCCCTGTGTAGCTGGGGGTGGGGGTGAGGTGGGGGTTCCCTGTGTGGCTGGGGGGGGTGAGGTGGGGGTTCCCTGTGTGGCTGGGGAGGGGTGAGGTGGGGGTTCCCTGTGTGGCTGGGGAGGGGTGAGGTGGGGGTTCCCTGTGTGGCTGGGGGTGGGGGTGAGGTGGGGGTTCCCTGTGTGGACTGGGGGTGGGGTTGAGGTGGGGGTTCCCTGTGTAGCTGGGGGTGGGGGTGAGGTGGGGGTTCCCTGTGTGGACTGGTGAGGGGTGAGGTGGGGGTTCCCTGTGTGGACTGGTGAGGGGTGAGGTGGGGGTTCCCTGTGTGGCTGGAGGGGGTTGAGGTGGGGGTTCCCTGTGTAGCTGGGGGGGTGGTGAGGTGGGGGTTCCCTGTGTAGCTGGGGGGGGTTGAGGTGGGGGTTCCCTGTGTAGCTGGGGGTGGTTGTGAGGTGGGGGTTCCCTGTGTAGCTGGGGGTGGGGGTGAGGTGGGGGTTCCCTGTGTAGCTGGGGGTGGTGGTGAGGTGGGGGTTCCCTGTGTGGACTGGTGAGGGGTGAGGTGGGGGTTCCCTGTGTGGCTGGGGGTGGGGGTGAGGTGGGGGTTCCCTGTGTGGCTGGGGGTGGGGGTGAGGTGGGGGTTCCCTGTGTGGCTGGGGGGGGTTGAGGTGGGGGTTCCCTGTGTAGCTGGGGGTGGGGGTGAGGTGGGGGTTCCCTGTGTAGCTGGGGGTGGGGGTGAGGTGGGGGTTCCCTGTGTAGCTGGGAGTGGGGGTGAGGTGGGGGTTCCCTGTGTGGCTGGGGGGGGTTGAGGTGGGGGTTCCCTGTGTGGCTGGGGCTGGGGGTGAGGTGGGGGTTCCCTGTGTGGCTGGGGGGGGTTGAGGTGGGGGTTCCCTGTGTGGCTGGGGGTGGGGGTGAGGTGGGGGTTCCCTGTGTAGCTGGGGGTGGGGGTGAGGTGGGGGTTCCCTGTGTGGCTGGGGAGGGTTGAGGTGGGGGTTCCCTGTGTGGCTGGGGGTGGGGGTGAGGTGGGGGTTCCCTGTGTGGCTGGGGGGGGTTGAGGTGGGGGTTCCCTGTGTAGCTGGGGGGGGTGAGGTGGGGGTTCCCTGTGTAGCTGGGGGTGGGGGTGAGGTGGGGGTTCCCTGTGTGGCTGGGGGGGGGTGAGGTGGGGGTTCCCTGTGTGGCTGGGGGTGGGGGTGAGGTGGGGGTTCCCTGTGTGGACTGGTGAGGGGTGAGGTGGGGGTTCCCTGTGTGGCTGGGGGGGGGTGAGGTGGGGGTTCCCTGTGTGGCTGGGGGGGGTGAGGTGGGGGTTCCCTGTGTGGCTGGGGGGGGTGAGGTGGGGGTTCCCTGTGTGGACTGGTGAGGGGTGAGGTGGGGGTTCCCTGTGTGGCTGGGGGGGGTTGAGGTGGGGGTTCCCTTTGTAGCTGGGGGTGGGGGTGAGGTGGGGGTTCCCTGTGTAGCTGGGGGTGGGGGTGAGGTGGGGGTTCCCTGTGTGGCTGGGGGGGGTTGAGGTGGGGGTTCCCTGTGTAGCTGGGGGTGGGGGTTGAGGTGGGGGTTCCCTGTGTGGCTGGGGGTGGGGGTGAGGTGGGGGTTCCCTGTGTAGCTGGGGAGGGTTGAGGTGGGGGTTCCCTGTGTGGCTGGGGAGGGTTGAGGTGGGGGTTCCCTGTGTGGCTGGGGGTGGGGGTGAGGTGGGGGTTCCCTGTGTAGCTGGGGGGGGTGAGGTGGGGGTTCCCTGTGTAGCTGGGGGTGGGGGTGAGGTGGGGGTTCCCTGTGTGGCTGGGGGGGGGGGTGAGGTGGGGGTTCCCTGTGTGGCTGGGGGTGGGGGTGAGGTGGGGGTTCCCTGTGTAGCTGGGGGTGGGGGTGAGGTGGGGGTTCCCTGTGTGGCTGGGGGGTGGTGAGGTGGGGGTTCCCTGTGTAGCTGGGGGGGTGGTGAGATGGGGGTTCCCTGTGTGGCTGGGGGGGGTTGAGGTGGGGGTTCCCTGTGTGGCTGGGGGTGGGGGTGAGGTGGGGGTTCCCTGTGTGGCTGGGGGTGGGGGTGAGGTGGGGGTTCCCTGTGTAGCTGGGGGTGGTGGTGAGGTGGGGGTTCCCTGTGTGGCTGGGGGTGGGGGTGAGGTGGGGGTTCCCTGTGTAGCTGGGGGTGGTGGTGAGGTGGGGGTTCCCTGTGTGGACTGGTGAGGGGTGAGGTGGGGGTTCCCTGTGTGGCTGGGGGTGGGGGTGAGGTGGGGGTTCCCTGTGTGGCTGGGGGGGGTTGAGGTGGGGGTTCCCTGTGTGGACTGGTGAGGGGTGAGGTGGGGGTTCCCTGTGTGGCTGGGGGGGGTTGAGGTGGGGGTTCCCTGTGTGGACTGGTGAGGGGTGAGGTGGGGGTTCCCTGTGTGGCTGGGGGTGGGGGTGAGGTGGGGGTTCCCTGTGTAGCTGGGGGTGGGGGTGAGGTGGGGGTTCCCTGTGTGGCTGGGGGTGGGGGTGAGGTGGGGGTTCCCTGTGTGGCTGGGGGGGGTTGAGGTGGGGGTTCCCTGTGTGGACTGGTGAGGGGTGAGGTGGGGGTTCCCTGTGTAGCTGGGGGTGGGGGTGAGGTGGGGGTTCCCTGTGTAGCTGGGGGTGGGGGTGAGGTGGGGGTTCCCTGTGTGGCTGGGGGTGGGGGTGAGGTGGGGGTTCCCTGTGTGGCTGGGGGTGGGGGTGAGGTGGGGGTTCCCTGTGTAGCTGGGGGTGGGGGTGAGGTGGGGGTCCCCTGAGTGGGGAGTGTGAGGGGGAGTGTGCTCTTTCACACATGTTGTCACATGTTGTCACATGTTGTCACATGAGCTGGGCCCACGTGCGTTAATTTCAACAGAAAATTTTGAGAAAATTTAAAATTAGGCTTCCTTTGCTGTTGTCTCACAAACCAACAATAACAGGGACACCCACGGGACGAGACAGAGCCGATCCCATCACGGAACCGGTCTGGAAGGGAAATCCTGGACCATCTGAATTCCTACAGCTGTCAGGTCGGAAGTTGATTTAACTGAGGAGGTTCTAATGTGACAGGGCCTCGGTTTTGCTGCGGTGGGATGAACTTTGAACTAACACCCAAAAACTCGCCTGTTGAAAACTGGCCTGCAAATAAAATTACAGCCAAAGGGCAGGATTTTACACTTCACTACGGACGGGATGCAGGGGATGGGTTGGGGGTGGGGGGGGAGGGGGCATAAAATTCCCTGGGTGGTCCTCCTGCTGTTATCCTGGCCACCCCCGACCTGCCTGTAATCTTATCGAGATGGGCGAGGCTGAGTGCAGCTGAAGCCCTGAACTTTTGCTTCTGCTTTGGTCATGTCAGCATCGTAGATAAATATCCGTATCCCACCAACATTTAGGAACGTGCGTAGCACCAGCTGAACCAGATGTGACCCGCTGGTCATGATAATGAATAACGTTAAATGGAAATAATCGAAAGATGGGCCTTGAACTTTAGAGAACACGGTCAGTCTGTTTCACTCCCTCCTTTGCTGCAGTGATTCGCATTCCAATCTTCCATCCGGGATGTGACTCTGGTGTGTTTCCCACGCTGAATCGTGCAGCACCTCTTTGGATCGCTTCGATCTTATTTATATCTCCCGCCACATAAGGATCCCACACACAACTTGCGTACTCCAGGACTGGATGAACAAATGTTTGGCAAACTATAACTCTAACCTGTTTGTTGCAATACTGTAGTAAACTTGGTGTACTGGACAGGTTTCTTGTTGGAGATGGTAAACTTTATTTACAGAGCTCCCGATGAAGCTACACGCTTGAACCAAGACCAAGTCTCGAATGCTCCATCCCCTAAGATTACCCGTGCTTGGGGCTGATTCATCTGTACAATCACGTGATCCACAAAACAGTATGAAAAGGTTTCACTTACAACCGCTACAAATGCCTAAGATTCCTCCTCAGAAATCCAAGAACCCTGTTTGCTTTGGATGTTATCTGCTGAACGTGGAATCCCACACAAACATACAGATTAGGAGCAGGAGTAGGCCATTTAGTCTCCTCAAGCCTGCTCCGCCATCAATAAGATCATGGCTGATCTGATTGTGGCCTTAGCTCCACATTCCTGCTTACCTCCGATAATCTTTCGCTCTCTTATTAATCAAGAATCCATCTACCTTTGCCTTAAAAATATTCATTGGTCCAACCTCTACCAGTCTCTGGGGAAGAGAGTTTTAAAGACTCACAACTCTCTGAGAGAAAAAAAATTCTTCTCAACTCTGTCTTAAATAGGAGACCCCTTATTTTTAACATGTGTCGCCTAGTTCTAGTCTCTCCCACAAGGGGAAACATCCTCTCAGCCTCCACTTTGTCAAGTCCCCTCAGGATCTTACATGTTTCAATAAGATCACCTCTCATTCCTGAAAACTCTGGTGGATACAGCCCGGCCTGACCAACCTGTCCTCGTATGTTAACCCCTTCATCCCAGGTATCTGTTGAGTGAACCTTCTCTGAACTACTTCTAACACATTTATACCCTTTCTTGAATAAGGAGACCAAAACTGCACTCAGTACTCCAGATGTGGTCTCACTGACACCCAATTCTAGGGCCCTGGAGAAGGGTGTGTAGGTGATGCCAAATACCAGGGCCCAGGGTCTGGGGGACTCGGGGTCTGGTGGGGGAAGGGGCCTGGGCCTGGGCTCTGCTGCAGACCTGAATGACCGGTTTAAAAAACCAGATCGGTCAGGCTGAGGGTTCTGATACTTCTTAAGTCAGTCTGTCGGTGTCAGGTCAATTTCACCAGTTGCTGCTGCTGCTTCCGGTCTCCGGGCAGCTTCGTAATTCCGATTTTGTTTTTTGAAAAACCCACCAAGAAACCACGAAGCTGCCGGAAGGTGGGAAGCAGCAGCAGCAACTGAGCGTGTCCCTGCTTGAAAAAGCGTTGGTCACATCCTCATAACTTGGCAGCCAATTGGATGCTGCGTGGGGTTTGGGGGCAGGTGGTGTGGGAAGGTTAGACGGGGGATTTGGGGGGGATGGTTGGGAGGGGTTAATGGTGGGGGGTTGGGGAAGGTTTGAGTGTGGGTTTGGAGGAGGTTAGTGAGGGGTTGGGGGGAAGGTTAGAGGGGAGTTGGTGGGGAGGTTGGAGGGAGGTTGCGGAGATGGTTGAAGTTGGGGTTGGGGGCAGTTTGGAGGGGGTTGGGGGAAGGTTTCAGTGCCGGTTTGGGGGAGGTTAGTGGGGGGTTAGAGAGGAGTTGGTGGGGAGGTTGGAATGGGTGTTGTTTGGAAGATTAGCTACAGAGTTGAATTGTTTTTGTGACTGTAATGATTTCTTAGTCACTTTCCTAACATCAGTTGATTGCTCTGTGATTAATTATCCTTGGAGAATCAGCATTGGGACTCCAATTTCACCGTTGCTGCAGTCACTCTGCCTCCTACAAGCACGTGTAATGAAAGAAACTCATTTATACAGCATCTTGCACAATCTGCCAAATCACCTTATAGCTAATTACTTTTGAGTTGTAGTCACGGGCTATGTTGTCAACTGACAGACCAGGCTTGAAGGGCTGAATGGCCTGCTCCTGCTCCTAATATGTATGTTTGTCTGTCAGTCTGGGATGGATGAGAT
The DNA here is from genome assembly GCF_017639515.1 of Carcharodon carcharias. Lineage (NCBI taxonomy): Eukaryota > Metazoa > Chordata > Chondrichthyes > Lamniformes > Lamnidae > Carcharodon > Carcharodon carcharias. The sequence continues at coordinate 4,312,605 of NC_054481.1, read as the reverse complement.
GAGCTGGGCCTTTGTTATCCATAATTATCTTGTGAACAGAGGGTGGAATCATGGCTGGAGTTCTGTTTATCTTGTTGCTAATGGAAGTTTAGTGTGAGTGGGCTTGGTGGGGTGAGAATAGCAGGCCAGGAGGGCATAATGGGCTCATAGTGAATCAGTAACTGGTTTTACACTGCACACGATTCTCAAGAGTCTTTTCCATTGACTTCAATCTTGTCCTTTTGTCTATTTACCTATTATCCCCCATTCGATCTTGGTGCTTTTAATGAGTCTTCTTGAGATATTGAAATATCGCAGTAAAGTTGTGTTGCACTGTAGATATTGAAGATATATTGTAGTGAGCAGCAGCAATAAGAATCTTCAGACTTGTTGGACACGAAACAGATGCAGTTGTGAACCATTTAGTCTTTGTTTTCTGGCCCTCTTAAAACACCCGAGGGCCCGAAAACAGGAGCAGCGCCGGAGCCGGTGATTTCTCTCCCTGGTCCAGCCCTGCCCTGTACAAAACAGTAACAAAACATCAGTACTTTTATATTCCATTCCCCTCGCAATAAATTATAACATTCCATCTGCCTACCTAATTCCCGGGAAGATTGTTTTTACGATGAGATCCCCGGTATGGATAGTGTTAACCTTGTTAGGCGGACGGTAAGGGCTGCTTCCCCCCTGAGCCTCGTTTTTGAGGCTAGTGGCAGGAGTTCAGGGCAGGGATAAAGCCTGGCAGCACCTCCCTCAAGGGCCGCTTTTCCCCCAAGGCCCCAAGGTTTGCAACCCGCCATGGGTGCTGCCACCAACCGCCGGCCTCTCCATCAACCCCCACCCCTTCCTCCCCCCACCCCCACCCCCCCCCCCCAACTCCCATCTCCCGGGTGTGAGCACCCAGCCATGAGACCCCACCCCATACTGACCTACTTAGCATCTGTTTGTCGTTCCACTCCCGGTCACTGGCACTGCTGGGGCGACAGGGCTACCGGCCAGTCAGAGTGTCGGCCATTCTCTGACCCGGGACTTCCTCCCAAGTGAGGAGCAGAAGTCCCACCTCCAGTCAGTTATCACCCCTCAGAGCATTAAATGGTGGCAGCTGCTGTGATGGGTGGGGATGTGGTGCTGCTATCTCTTCAGGTGGTGTGTTGGGGGGGGGGTGGTGCGGGGAGAGAGGAGATATCCTACCATCCAAAACATCCTACCCAATTATCTTCTGTGGGGTGGGGATATTTGTCATTGGTTCTATCCCTAAAGAAGGAATGTTGTCCTACACCCTGCTATCCCCATTTTAATAAGAAGGAACATTGCCCTCTGCACTCAAAGGCCTGGATTTAATGCAGCCTGTCTTGGTGGATCATGGTGGCCGAACCACTTAAACATGGGAGAGGCCCTGCATCAGTCTCCTGGCAGAGGGAAGATCTCCCCTAGTGAAGTCGGAGGGCAGAAGGAGCTGAGGCAGGATTCCCAGCCACTTCCAGCCAGATGTCAATTAGGCTCATTAATGAATCAATTGACACCCATTACCCCTGAGCTCACTGCAATTTAATGGTGGCTCAGGGAGTAAATGGAGGCCGTGTGTGTCTCCCACACCCTCAGAAGATCACGCAGCAAAGCCTGTCAGGTTGGCCAGTGGCCTCCTCGGGTGGGGGGGGGTGTGGTGTCCCCCGCTATGGGGGTGGGGGGGGGGTGTCCCCAGCTATCCGGCACTCTGTGGCCAATCAAAGGACCCAGCATCAGACAGGGGGTAGTGGTGGCTGCTGAAAGCCTCCAGTCCCTCTCCACTCTCCTCCAACCCCTTCCCCGTAACCCCCATGTCAGGAAGATGTAATAATTCTCGCAATATTATTGGAATTTATTGTAAGATAGTGGTATCTGTGTCTGTATGTGCCTTTGTGTGTGTGTGTGTGTGTGTGTGTGTGTGTGTGTGTGTGGGTGACTTAACTGGATTAAAGGCAGCTGGTCTGAAGGCTTTGATGTAAACATGGGGGAAGTTTAGAGTGTAAGGTGTAAAAGGACATTTGCATAGTCAAACAATGGGAATTTGTGTTCGAAGGGGAAAGTATGTATAAAGGAGTGAAGGCTGTGTGTAAGGGTAGGCATTTTTAAGATCTAACAAGTGTGAAAAGCCTCCAGTATCTATGCCTCAAGCTGCTGTTTTCAAAGAGTTGAAGTTAAGAAAACTCACTTTGAATTCGGCTGGTTCAGGGTGCTGTGTGTCATCTTGCCTGGGTCTATTAAAATCTGTGTGTAGAATCTTCAGCTTGGCGAGTGGGGGTGGGCCCGCTCGCCGAGGTGTAAAGTGGTTCACGGTGACATTGGGCGTGTGTCATTCAGATATTCAGTTTCGCGGGTGTGCACCGGAGTCAGCTGCGTGCCTGCCAAACTGTCAAAGGCCTATGGAGCCTGTTAACTATCAATTAAATCAATAAACTGAGCTGCCCGTCCAACTTTAAGGTTGGCGTGGGGCGGGGGGGGCAAAGCGCCCAGGCGGCCTTCGCATTTTTCATGGAACCTCATCCACGGGCGGGAATGAGATTTCATGAAGGTTTTTAGAGTCTTGTAAACATTTTTAATAAAATTGATAGACATGTCCTAGCTCATGTGACAGTTTCACATGAGGGGACATGTCTTAAAATTGTTTTATTTCTTTTATTAAATTTTTTTGAGCTTTAGCTAATCTCTGTGAGGCAGCTCCGTGCCTCAGGGAGGTTTCTGCGCTCTTTCACGCCCTGACTCAGGCAACACCTCCTCCCCCTGCCCGCACAGGGAGCGCTCAGCGCTTCCGGGCACACGTCACGCTGGGCGGGCCTTAATTGGCCTGCCCACGTAAGGTGGCGGCGCCCAGCCGATCGCGGGCGGCGATCAGTTGCATCCACGCCCACGCCTCCTCCCACTCAACACCCCCGACAGGGAGAAAATTCTCCTCTATGTGCCTTATTGCTGCCTTAACCAAAGTGTAACTGGGAGTTAGATTGGTTCGGAGATTTAGAAGTCATGATAGTAGCAATTTGTACATCTACATACGTGTTTAAAATCATTTCTCTTATTAATAAATGTTTAATCTAGTTTTGTAAAAACCTTGGTGTTATTATGACTGAATTCAAGGCACACACCTCAAAATTTATGCAAATTGAGAAACAAGTTGTGCCAGTTGTTTCAAGCTTCCCTTTGGGATTAGAATGACTCAGCATTTACCATCAGCTGTGCCACCCCCTCCCGCCTTTACTCACAAGCGGCTTGGGGTCCCTTTGTGATCCTGGGCTTTGGATGGGTGTAGAGCCAGCAGCAGCCATCGCTCCCACTGGTGGCAATGATAAGCTGCCAGCCTCTGATCAGCTGGTAGCTCTCGGCAGGCAGAACATCTGCTGCTGGGGACCTCAATCATTGGGAAGACCCGATGGTGGCCAATTCCGAAGGACGCTTGATTCCAACTGGTCTCCCCCATGGGAGACCCCCATCAGCTTGACAAAATCCCACCTGAGTGAGAAGGAATATTACCCTGAAACTTTAATTTTTTGTGCGCATCACCGGCTAGGGCAACATTTATTGCCCATCCCTAATTGCCCTCATTCAGAGGGCATTTAGGAGCCAACCACATTGCTGTGGGTCTGGAGTCACATGTAGGCCAGACCAGGTAAGGATATTAGTGAGCCAGATGGGTTTTTGCAACAATCAACAATGGTTCCATGGTCATTATTAGACTTAATTCCATATTTTTGTTGAATTCAAATTCCACCATATGCTGTGATGGGATTCCAACTTGGGTCCCCAGAGCATTACCCTGGATCTCTGGATTACTAGTCCAGCAACAATACCACCAGGCCATTGCCTCCCCATGAGCATTAAAAACGTAAATATTCAACAAAACGGAATCGTGTTATTCATGTGATAATGAACATAATACAAGACTTATCTTCCTCAAACACAACTTTGATTTGCTTTATTCTTTTTACTCTTGTAATTTTGTACAGCAGATTTGACTCATGAAAACCAGCACAAAATTTGGGCAAAATCCATAGGAATTTTTAAAATCAAAATCTGCAGGGAATCATCCAGACAGTTAATAACATATTCTCGATAACATCAATCATAAAAATAAGGTTTCTATATAAAAAGAAGACATATAGCTGGAACTTTATGAAGCGTTAACGCTTTTATGAGACATCAAACCAAACCATTTTCTCTTGGTTCCCTTCTGACTCTGGCTATGTTTTGATTTGCATCTTCATTTACTGCACTACTGGCTGATTGACAGATGGGCCCACAAGGGGTTGACAAGGATGATTGGTCAATGTGCTGAAATTTTAATTTCATTTTCGATTTGCACAAGCACCCATTCTGAGTAATGTGGCAGCTACTGTACTAAGGTTATTGAGTTGACTTATGCAGGTGGTGTTGATGGCTCATTTTCAATGTGACGTTTCTTTTTTAAAAACACGCTCAGAACTGACGACAGTGATCCCTTTCATTGTTTTTTCCCCCTTGCTTTGTTCTGTTATAGTTGAGATCAGGCAAATTCTATAAGGATAACGGAAATAGTTAGTGCCCACAGACGTTTTGGAAAAAGTCAACTGCATGTGGTGCCAAGATGGAATCATCTAATAATTTCTGGTTAGGATGACTCAGTGGTATGAGTTCCGTCTGTGCAGTAATGTCTGTATCTCAGCCAGATGGTCATGGATTTGAACACAGCGCTGGCTGTCAATCAAATCCTCTTGTCACTGTTGAGTGTGAATACCATTAGTTTTTCAGTTCAGGAGTTTGATGAAACAGTAGGGTATAGAAAAGAAGACTTGCATTATACGATGCCTCATTATGTCTGTCAGAACTGTATCAATGAACTCCAACGAATCACTTTGAAATTTAATGACTGCAGCTAAGTGGGAAGACAGAGTTGGATTCTTGATTTGAGGTAAATGTACCCCTGATCATATATTAATATTTAGAAAGAAATATTTTACCTCCAAATTTTCTCTCTTATCAATTTCTCCCGTGATGAGTGACTCTTGCTGGAGCACAGTTCTACCATTCTATAGCTCCATACCATGTACACATGGGCATTCTTGATGTGTGAATCCAAGATACTGAATGTCTGTTTCAAGGTTGGGGCATTACATCCAAGCCTGATCCTGTTTCACCCAGTGACAGGGAGCACTCACTTGCAGGCTACTCAGAATCAGGAATTTGGGGTGATTTCCTTCTCTCTAATCTAACGTTTGAGGCCAGTTGTTACACTGCCAATGCCGCCCATGGAGATAGATGAACTCGGTACAGACATGGCACTGAACTGGTGATCAGAACCACGTACCAAACCACAAAGCGCCGTTGTTCACCCAGCTGGAAATGCTTTTGTTTTGTTGACTTTATTTGGGTCAGATTGAATGCAGCTTTGTGCAACATCCATAAATCTGTAATATCAAAGGGTCATAGTGAAAAACATACAGTCCCCCAGTACCAACACCTCATACCCTAATGAGAACAAAAAGCCATTGTACGTGGCAATGCTTTGCAAAGAGGAAATTATGTTGGGAATGTTTTCGTAAACTCAGTGGCAAATTGACTATAAATCATCAACAGCTCTGTTGAGTAAAGAAAACATATCTTTCTCATTGCCATTGTTAGATTTAAGGTCTCATTTCCTATTGGAATTATTGATGGTACAGCCACTTTTAAACCTCTAGAACTGACATTGACTTTGTTTACTTGGTAACATTAATGACAAAGCACCACTTGATTGTCAAAGTACAATGACAGCTGTTAAACTGATCCAGTGCTGTAATTCCAACAAGCAGACTGTGTCAAAAATCATTTATGATTCATTACATTGTCATTAATATTTCATGACAGAGAAGTGATCATATTTTAAAGTGTAAATGTTTGGTAACAATGGATATTTGTCCTCTCAAGAAGGTTGTTATAAAGGTAAATAGAAAGAACTAATCATCGTACTGGTCATCACAATGTTAGAAATGAATTGGCCAGTCAGCCACCTCATTATTTGTCAAAATTACTAACTATAGTATTTGACCAGAAAGTGAAAACACACGAATTGAACATTTCATAGACTTTGGGGCTTTCTTTACAATTTGCCTCACTAAGACATTGGTTATTTTCATATTGTGTTTTTTTTTTCATTAGAACATTTCCTAATCAATCAGATGTGCAAAAATCCCATCTAATTCAAAGTTCCTGTGCATTTCTGATATAGAATCATAGAATTATAGAATAGTTACAGCCAAGAAGGAGGCTATTCAGCCAATCATGTCCGTGCCAGCTCTCTGCAAAAGCAATTCACCTAGAGACATTACCCTGCCCAAAGGTCTCCTCTTCACATAATGATCCGATTTTCTTTTGAAAGCCTTAATATAATCTGCCTCTACACTCTCCCAGGGTGTGAATTCCAGATCCTAACTGCTCGCTGCGTAAATGTCACCAATGCTCTTTTTAGCAGTCAATGTTAAGGATGAATCATATTATGTCAGGCAATATTAAACCCATCATATCAATGAACACCATCATATCACCTCTACACTCATGAGACTGTGTGTAATTTCCCACCTTCAGCAATAACTGACATTGAAGCTTTTCTGCTGATATCCTGGACCTGCCAACACCTCCGAGCTGGTGATCCTGTTGATAAAAGGTGCAGGGGGCAGGAAAATCCATCGGGAATGTTGGTCCTGCTCCATTCCTCCTGTCGCCTTTATATTTTGTAGATGGGAAAGGGGCAGCCAGTGTGGGAATACTGCGGACAGGGGAGGGAAGTAAAGGTAGGGGCAGAAAGATGGCAATCGATCTTGCTGCTTTACATTTCCACTTGATTTCATGTAGTACAATGGAAGAAAATTCCACCTAAACAAAGTCATTCCTCAACTGGAGGACTTTTGGAGTTTGATTGCAGTGGCCTCAGCTCAAAACAAACTTGGCGGAGACATTTTTTTGATCCATGCCAACTTTACACTATTAGACTGGCATTACATCAGAGTAAAGAAACCTTGGATGTAATTACTTGACCGAGGTCAATTCCTAAATATCTTTGCCTAATTTTGAGATTTACCAAAAGTTACAGTGCAATCCATCGCTTATATTTCTTCAGCTGCTGTTGTTTTCGTATGTTTCACATGCTTTCACTTTGGAGAATAATATGAAGAAGTGGAACGATTTCCAGCTTGATTAGCAACCCCAACATCAGTCATTGTTAATGTAGTTCCCCCTCTTTAGCAGAAGGCACTGAAGTATGCTGGATTATAGTTCCAAAGATACTGGTCTTTCTCTGGTACCTGGTAGGCAAGCATCATGTAAAATCTCAGACAGGGAGTGCTAGCAGGCAATTTGATTGCAGGAAAGCATCGCTCCCTAGTTTCTCACCCAACACCCGATCACGTATTTTTCAAGCTGGAGTTACTGCCGAGTGATCGGAGGCCCAGCTGACTTTCTGTTCCCAGTCCAGAGCCACTGAAATCAGTTTTAGTGCTTTTGCTATCATTTTGGCTGAAACGATGTAACATGGTGTAGCCCAAGAATTTTGTCAGGGTCTTTTATTTATTCATTCACAGGATGTGGCTGTCGTTGGCTGGGCCAGCATTTATTGCCCATCCCTTGTTACCCTTGAGAAGGTGGTGGTGAGCTGCCTTCTTGAACCGCTGCAGTCCATGTGGTGTAGGTACACCCACAGTGCTGTTAGGGAGGGAGTGCCAGGATTTTGACCCAGTGACAGTGAAGGAACGGTGATATATTTCCACGTCAGGATGGTGAGTGAGTTGGAGGGGAACTTCCAGGTGGTGGTGTTCCCATCTATCTGCTGCCCTTGTCCTTCTAGATGGTAGAGGTCATGGGTTTGGCAGGTGCTGTTGAAGGAGCCTTGGTGAATTCCTGCAGTGCATCTTGTAGATGGTACACACACTGCTGCTACTGTGCGTCAGGGTGGAGGGAGTGAATGTTTGTGGATGTGGTTCCAATCAAGCGGGCTGTTTTGTCCTGGATGGTGTCAAGCTTCTTGAGCGTTGTGGGAGCTGCGCTCATCCAGGCAAGTGTGGAATATTCCATCACACTCCTGACTTGTGCCTTGTAGATGGTGGACAGGCTTTGGGGAGTCAGGAGGTGAGTTACTTGTCACATGATTCCTAGCCCCTGACCTGCTCTTGTAGCCACAGTATTTATATGGCTAATCCAGTTCTGTTTATGGTCAATAGTAACCCCCAGGATGTTGACAGTGGGGGACAAAAACAAAAATACCTGGAAAGACTCAGCAGGTCTGGCAGCATCTGTGGAAGGGAGCACAGTTAACATTTCGAGTCCGCATGAGTCATGCGGACTCGAAACGTTAACTGTGCTCCCTTCCACAGATGCTGCCAGACCTGCTGAGTTTTTCCAAGTATTTTTGTTTTTATTTTCGATTTCCAGCATCCACAGTTTTTTGCTTTTATCTTATTGACAGTGGGGGATTCAGTGATGGTAATGTTGTTGAACGTCAAGAGGTGATGGTTAGATTCTATCTTGTTGGAGATGGTTATTGGCTGGCACTTGTGTGGTGTGAATGTTACTTGCCAGTTTTCAGCCCAAGCCTGGATATTGTCCAGGTCTTGCTGCATTTGGACATGGACTGTTTCAGTGTCTGAGGATCATGAATGGTGCTGAACATTGCGTAAACATCCCCACTTCTAACCTTATGATGGAAGGAAGGTCTGTAGTATAATAGCCACAATGGCAGTGCCTTTAATAGTCCAGCTCTACAAGGTAAATTGGACTTCTGTCAGGGAGCTATGATCTAAGGTAGTGTGGATTGGTTTTGACCTAACGGCCACTTCTCACTTCTGACCACATCATTCTGGATACTGATAGTGACTGGAAGAAGGGAAAATATTCTCACTAAGACGTTGCACCTTGATGGACAGAATATTGATATTTTTTCTGAGATAGTTTCCTTTGCTTTTTTTGTTCTCTTGAAGGTGTTAACTCATGACGAAGCACAGTGCTAAAGGCAGCTGCTGGTACTTGGTTAGGTTGTTCACTAAAGGTATTGAGGGTTGTGGCATTAAGGCAGGAATATGGAATTTGGTCAAAACTTGGCTGTGATCCCATTGAATGGCAGGACAGGTTTGAGAGGTTAAATGACCAACTCTTTGTTCTCTGTCCATTTACATCCTTCCTTTGTGAGCCAGACAACAACCATTGGAAGACTATTTCAGTCTGATGGGCACGAGTGCTGAAATACATTTGGTGAATCGCATCCGGCATCCACACAGAGGGATTTTCACACTGAGGTGAATAGATATTGATCAGATATGTGAACCTGGGATGACTTCTCCTTGGCCTGGGAACGCTGACACCAATTATTACCACACACTTGCTACCTGGGCTAAGGTCAGCTATCTAAGACCTAACCATGAATTTTATCCAGAACTATTTGTTCTACATAACTCAGAGGCAGACCAGGAAACCCATTACCCGGTGAAATATTTAAGACCGGACTGCTCCCCGGGTTGATTTGCTGCCAAAGGGTTTCTTCCTGCTACAACAGTCCTACCAGGAATCCAACCCATTTCCCTTGCTCAGATCAAATCAAAGAAAGAGGATGCGCTCCACGTGCAACATCCAGTACACAAAGGAAAGCCACAACTGTCCGGCAGGAAAGGAGCAAGACAGGGGGCCACCATTAATGGGGTGGAAGTTCCCCTAAGATTTTATTTACAAGTTTATCAAAAGGCTGGGTCTAAGCACCAGTTTTCTAAGTGACAGAGAAAGGGTGAAGGAGCCAGTATCAGGCCCTTTCCCTCCATTTGGGCCATCAGTATAGAGTATAGAATGGGTTATGTCCATGAGACAATGTTGGTCATGATGATGTAAGCATGACATCAGAGCCAGATGACAAAGAGGCTCCAAGCGCACAAGACACAGAGTATCCTGTGCCCTGGAACATGTGCTTATCATGATGCCTTTGTAAATAGAGCTTAATAAATAGTTTCAAGAAAAACTACATTCTGACTACACCAGTAGGATAAGAGAAGCCTCATAAAGGCATGGGTAACACACCAAAACAATCAGCAGTCTACTTGCATCTGCTCAAGTATATACTGCCTCCACCCCTTGGTACTACCAGAAGGCCCAGCTGTACTGCGGTACAAAGTCTGTGATGGTTTCTCACTGCAGTTCTTATGATCTTATGCATCTCCACAAATGCAGGAGGGCACTGAAGTATCAGCTGATTATTCTCAATCCTCGGGGGCAAGGAATTGGCAATGCTGGTTTCAGGATGGGGATCTGGAAGTAAGTCTTTCTGCACCATTTTTCCTCCACCTTTGCTGCTACACCACCTGCTTTTGAGTTATTTAAATGTGGCTCTTACCTGTTATATCTTATAAAGAGAGGCGTGTTTGGTACCTTTTCCAGTTAATGTTAAATAGGTTTCAGTTGGAATTAGTAATCTTGTCTAGACCCGACAATCCACCCCAGGCAAGCAGCAACTTTATTTTAATCGTGATTCTGCTGTATGTTGCTGGCAGTTATCCCTGGCACATTCAACTGATCTTTTTGTTCTTTGTCCAGTGTTTCCACGTTCTCTGTGTTTCCTCCCTCCAGCACAGCTTGTTGGAATAGTTGGTTGCTTGCTGTGCATGCATCATGTCTAAACCACAATGTGGTCAAAAAGCAGATGGGCCACTTACCCAGTGAATCTCATTGTTGGTTATGTTTTACAGACAGATAAGTAACCACTACTCTCCTCAAATAATAACATTGGTTAGCGATGACAAATTTTTTTATTCCCAGAATTATGTGGGTGGCTGTTGAGAGTGAGGCACTCCTGGACATTATTCTAGTGAAAAAACTGAGACTGCTTGGCTGGCCCTGCATCCTCACCTACCCCAACATTCGCACAACTAGTTCTGTTCTCACTTCCAACCTTACATTATTCTTTGATTTTCTCCCCCAGTCCCCACCAAGGACATTTCATCTGTAAGATACACCTTTTGTAATCTCAGTTCCATCTCAACTCAACCGCTGACCACACAACATTCCATGGCCCAAGTTTCACCAGTCTTGCCAATGGCATCCTGTCCTCAGATACCTACGCTTATCTCTATGTAGTCAGTGTAATCAAAATCTGTACTTTCCAAATACACAGACTCTGACATGCTCCAGCTCATCAAGTATAACATTTGCCACTGTGCTTATCCACCCATCACATTCATCTTCTCATTGATAATGACTGAACTAACACATTTTCCTTCCTGGACACAATACAATACAATCTACATTCTGCTAAATCTGCATCACTAGCAGGGGATAAACCTCATCAAGGTAATTAGTGCGTTTCATAAATCGGCTACATCCTACAAAACATATTATTGTGCTGTGCATTTGGAATAGTAATTGGTCATTTGTACTTATGTAGACAACTATTTGCACTAATTATTCATAACTGTTGAAAAACAAAAATAACGGAGACCTCAATTCTCAGACGTTTGTGGAGTGTTATCCCACTGAAACACAATAGTGCACTTACACAACTGGAAATCGCTGACGTGTAGGATACTGAAAATGTGACTTTAGTTAATCCCTCAGGTCTTGAAATAATATATCTGCATTTCTGTTGAACATATTTCCATTTTTAATTTATGCAGCATTTGTCAGTTAATTTGCTCATTTAAATGCAGTTATCTACATAACCATCCCTCTGTTGCCACTGGGTCAAAATCCAGGATCTTCCTCCCGACAGCTTGGTAAGAGTAGCTTCCCTTGCACCGACTGCAGGGTGAAGGCTCATCATTAACTCCTCAGGGGGAATGATGGATGGGTAATAAATGCTGGCAAAACATTCATCTGTAATTGTGGGTAAGGGGAATTGTCCCTGATTGATGGATTGAGATTGAGTTTCTACGCAAACATGAAACTGGTCCAAATCAAAAGGAAATCCAAGGCTATTGGATGTATTCATGGAAGAGCACGAGTCTTTATTCAGTCCGAACTTGACATGACAATGGGTATCAGGTGCCCTTCAATATGAAAGACTTTAAGCTCATAACCCTAACCTCTAAAGTAAGGGATATCAGTGGAGTTAAATTGCATGGAGTGTGAGGGCATAATGAGAAAATAGACTACAGTGACTAGGTCAGTCCAATCATGGCTGTAATAAAAGCTGATGGTGGTATAAGACATTGTGGTGTCACTCTAAGTTTGAACGTTGAGGAATATGCATTCTCCAGAGCTGAAGAGCTGTTTGTCCATCTCAGTGGTGGCCAACGATCTTCTGAATTAAAACTTTCACAGGCTTAAGTCCATTTGGAATGGGCTGAAGAAAGTCTAAAGTCGGAGGAGAGTGTGAGAGGAGGACACAGGGCCAGGCAGTGGGCAGCACCTCCCACGGGGAGTGGGCCTGCGTGAAAAGGGCAGCAGTGGTGGGAGGTAAAAAACTGGCAGCAGAGCGACCCTTCAACCTGTATCTACCTGTCAGAGCCGAAGTGTGATGTCAAAGGAAAACAGGTAGGTGATTGGTGGGCATCTCTTCCGTGTCTCTTTTGATTGGCCAAGTGGTTTAAATCAGGGGACGTTGTTAGAGCTGAAGAGGACAGTTAAGAAATTCACTTTTAAAATACTTAACATCCAAATGAATTAATTAAATAGAGTAGAGATGGCAGGGCAGGCGATGTGTTGCAGCTGTAGTATGTGGGAGCTAGTGTGATCCACAGTGACTACATCTGCAGCAAGTGTTGGCTACTCGAGGACATTCGGTTCAGTGTTGATGAGCTGAAGTCCAAGCTGCGGACACTGTGACACATCAGGGAGGGGGAGAGTTACCTGGACATTGTGTTTCAGGACGCAGTCACACCCCTTAGATTAATTACATCAAATTTGGACTGTGGTCAGGGACAGGAGGGTGTGACTGCAAGTCAGGCAGGTATGGGGATCCAGAATTTAGCTTTGGAGGAGCCTCAGCCAGTGGCCTTGTCCAATAGGTACGAGGTTCTTGATCTCAGTGTGGACGAGGGCACAGGCTGCAGGGAGGATGCACAAACTGAGTACAGCACCATGGTACAGAGCGCCATTCAAGCGGGGGGTGAAAAGAGAAATGTAGCAGTAATAGGGGATAACATAGTTATGGGAATAGATACTGTTCTCTGCAGCAAAGTCAGAGTCCCGAAGGCTGTGTTGCCTACGTGGTGCCAAGGTTAAGGACATCTCTTCTGGGCCGGAGAGGAACTTGGAGTGGGAGGAGAAGGATCCAGTTGTAGTGGTCCACTTAGGTACCAATGACATAGGTAGGACTAGGAAAGAGGTTCTGCTGAGGGACTACGAGCAGCTCGGGGCTAAATTAAAAAGCAGAACCACAAAGGTAATAATCTCCGGATTACTACCTGAGTCATGTGCAAATTGAGGTAGGGTAAATAAGATTAGAGGGGTAAAAGCGTGGCTCAAAGATTGACGTGGGTGAAGTGGGTTCTGATTCATGGGGCACTGGCACCAGCACGGGGAAGGAGAGAGCACTTCTGTTGGGACGGGCTCCATTTGAACCCTGCTGGAACCAGTGTCCTGGCAAATTGTATAACTAGAGTTGTAGATAGGACTTTAAACTAATTAGTGGGATGGAGGGTTCAATTGAAGAGAATTTTAAAAAATCAGAAAGAAACGAGAGAGCAGAGGTGCAGGGTGGTGAAGAGGCGAACGATAATCAACCAGAAGGGACAGAAAATATAAGCAGAAGAGTGCAGCAGAAATTAGAACCAGAATGAGTAATAATGGTAAAAAGTCAAAGGCTCTTTATCTGAATGCATGCAGCATTTGTAACAAGATAGATGAGTTGATGGCACAAATAGAAATAAATGGATATGACTTGTTAGCTATAACAGAGACATGGTTGCAGGGTGACCAAGACTGAGAACTCTTGGAAGCCTCCAACAGAGTGATTCACGAGTCACTGGAGTGTGTCCATCTGCTCTCTGATGAAGTGGTGCCCACATGTGCGTGTATGGAGGTCTCTGTGGGAAGAATGGTGGACGCCATGGAGACCCTGATCCAGCAAAACATGGAGATGTGCACAGACCTGCTCTCCATTGCGTTGGCAATGGGTGAGTTCCTGCAGTGACAATGTGAGAGGAAAATGGGGCACTTCAATGTCTCTCCAGGTGCTCCTTCCTCTCAAGGAAGCAGGCTGGGGCCCTTGCGCACCTGAAGGGAGGAGAAAGGGCAGCTGGACACTCCTGGGTCATCCACTCTGGAATCTCAGAGGCTGTCCTCTCTCTCGGAGTTCCATTTGCCTGTGACCCCCTCAACCTCGATCATTGTCACCAGAGTGGGAGTGGCCACAGGAGGGCAGCCAAAGCAAGCCGGGCCCTCGAGGCCTTGGCTCTCCAGAGGACACATGCTGAAGTCATCGGAGGCAACAGGGCAACAATTGCACAGGCTGTCCCCACCCCTGCTGCGGATGTCAGGGCAGCGCCAAGAAGACGTGGTAGGCCTCGAAAAGTTAATATTAACTCTGATCATAAGTGGTTGCACATTTTGGCACTTTATAATCTGAAGATATGTTCACTTTCACTGAATAATGTGTAATGTTGTCTTTCAGCTTAAATTACAGGCGAGTCCTCTCCCTGCATCCCTCCCTCAGCAGCAGTTCAGATACATGCAGCCGGACCACGAGTGATTCTGAAGGGAGAAGTTTGTCTGGGGCAGAGCCTTTTGGAGACTCGTGCAAGCTCTTGCCCACACACGCGGAGCCTTCATCCATCACACTCGCCTCACTGTCCTGAGTATTTTCAGTGCTGTCTGCTGGGTTCTCCTTCAGTTGTCTGTCTGAGCCGACCTGTCTCTCCGCCCACCCACTGATCACACTCCCAGCAGCTCCTGTCCCCGTCCAACTCGAGGCTCCTCTCACTTTCCATTTCCACTGCTATGGCCGTAGTGAAGTTTCTCATAAGCTCTCCCCATCCTTTCCCTCCCCCAGTCACCCATGTCCTTTCCCCCATCAGTCGACACCCCTGGCATCACCTACAATCTCTCCACCATTACCCTACAGCCTGAACCCTTTTCCTTCGCGAATGTTCAGGTGAACAAGCACATTCCCTACCTTCATGGAAATCCCAAAGCCGTCTACATTGACCTCCCCAACCTCCTCTTTCCCACCCCCAGGGTCCATGTTTCCCTACGTGTCCCCACCGATCATCCTCACCGCCTCTTCTACTGGTACTGATAGCCTGTCACCCTCCCACCCTACCGGCTCCCTCTGCTCCCCTCACGCTCATCATCCCATCCTACTAAATCCACCATGAGTTCACTCCCCAGGAGACTCACATTGACTCCACAGACACCTCCCTTGCACGCTCACCTAGACATTCCAACCCCCTCTTACTCTTTCCTTCGCCTTTACTCAGTCCTCCACCCCTTTTCCTTCCTCCACCCTTACTCCTTCCACCACCATTATTCCCTCCTCCCCCCGAACTCTCTCCCCTCTCTAAACTCCCTCCTCCCTCCGGACTCCTTCCCCTCTCCAAATTCTCTCCTCCCCCGGACACCTTTCTCCTCCAAACTCTCATCCACCTGGACACCTCCCACCAAACTCCCTCCTCCTCCTGGCCATTTTCCCCCTCCAAATTCCCTCCTTCCCCCGGACATCATCCCCCTCCGATCTCGCTCCTTCCCCCCAGACACCTTCCACCTTCTGAACTCCCTCCCTTAACATCTTCCTCCCCACCTTACACCCACCTCCCCAACATGCACCATTCTCCCCTGTTACTTCCTCCTCCCCCATACTCCCTCGTTTCTCCGGACACTCTCCTTCCCCCTTCAACCTCAACCCCCTTTACACCTTCGCACCCCCTCCTCCGCCCACCTCCCAACCTCACCACCACCACCCACCCTCCCCCACCCTGGTACACCTTCCAGAATCAAATAAACTATTGAATTCAACTATAATGAAGATTCAAGTAAAGTTAAAATTAAGTAACCAAAAATATGCTAATAGCTGTACTGACGATAATGGATCACTGACCAAAAGAATACAAAATAATATTACAGACCAAACTGTGTTTTGAAAAGCTCACATTTGAAAAGACAGGAATGTTCTTTGATATAGATAGAAGCCTCCACACTCTTGCCATTTATCATTTGAAATATTGCTGAAATAAGGTGTCATCTCCATGCCATTCTGTTTACAGTGCTACATCAAATATAACGATTGTTTCTCTTAGATTCCTAAAGCCTGCCAGTGGAATAATAAGAAAGCAATATGAAAAGTTAACTGAAGTCATCACTCCTTATTTTATCCAATTGTCTATCCCAACTGAAAGGTGGCTATGGGGTTGGTGCCAGGAATAATTATATTCCCCTCTTTTCCTGCTGACAGCTATCTAACCTGACACCACCATTTCTGAGCTCATCTTGGTAGTGATGGATAGTTTCAATAAAAGTTATTTTAGCATTGCTGAAAAAAGAGACATGCTGTCAAAGCTTTTTGTCTTGCACTTATCAGGGCAGTTCACAAGACAGTAAAGGGAACAACAATTTATACTGCATGAGAAGAGAGTGCTGAATGGTTGGCAAGCAGACTCTGATTGTCAAGGCATTGCCATGGAGAATGAACCAGGGAATACTGTCCTCCAAACTTTTGCAGTGTGACTTACTTACGCATGCTAGGAGCTACATATATTTACACATAGGGCCCTCTCCCTTGCAGAAAGAAGGAGCGTATCCACACATTGTGCCTTTTTCAGCTAAACAAAAGTTAGGGGGACAGCCATTCCCTGATTCATTCCCCATGGCAATGCCTTGGCCAATCAGAGTCGACCTGCCTGGTTTGAATTTGAACAAATCTTGGCAGTTAACTGTTCTCTGGTGCATTTTCCATGGCAATACCTCTAGCAATCAGAGTCCATTTGCCAGCCAATCAGCACTTTCTTCACAAGCAGTATAAATTGTTGTTCTTTTTACTGCTGGTACTCTTGTGAACTGTCATGATGACCACAAGATGAAAAGCATGTCTCTTTTTTTCGGTAATACTCAAGTTCTGTATTACTAAACAACTAAAATTTGTTAAAATTTGTTTAACAATTCCTTGTGCAATTCCGTCAAAATTTGCTGTATTCAACGGAGAAATCCACAGCTATTTAGCAGGTGTGGCATGTATCATCAAATTATCATCATCTGACATTACAAGGCACTTTAACAGTAAATATAAATTCAGAGTTAGTTTATTCATGTTTCAAAAAAGGGAAGGGAATGGGATAATTCAAGAAATAATTTCCTTTCTTAATATGTGGGAGATAGTGGTGTGGTAGTAATGTCACTGAGTACTAATCCGGAGATCCAGGCTAACTGGAACAAGTCTCACCACCACCACCATCACCACCGCAGCTGCTGCTTGTATTTTATCTTCACCTGATAGAGTCCAGGAATGAAAGCTAGTCTCAGTAATGATGGCCATAAAGCTTTGATTGTTCTAAAAAAAACCCATTTGCCGCCCTTACCTGGGCTGGCCTACATGTGACTCCAGGTCCACAGCAATGTGGTTGATTCCTAACTTGCCCCCTGACATGGCCTAGCAAGCTACTCAGTTCAAGGGCAATTAGGGACGGGAAATAAATGCCATGCCCACATCACACAAAAGATAGAAGTCTTCATTTAAAATTCAGAGGTAAAAGCAAAGAACTGCGGATGCTGGAAATCCAAACCAAAAACAGAAACAGAAATACCTGGAAAAACTCAGCATCGGTGTCCCTGAAGGGATCATGAGGACTCGAAACGTTAACTGTGCTCTTCTCCGCCGATGCTGCCAGACCTGCTGAGTTTTCCCAGGTATTCCTGTTTCTGTTTTTATTCTTTTAAAATTCACCCATTAAGCAATTTGTTTAAAAGCTTTGTCAGGTGAACCACCAGAAGCCGTCACTGCCCAAATCATGCTGAACACACCAAAATATTTTCCGAAGGCGAGGGCTAATCAGAAAATTGGGGGACAACTCAAGAGAGAAAATAAGGGTTGACGATTTTAATCAATGATGAGTTAGTCAATGCCACTCCATGATCTGCCAACCCTTCTTTCCCAAGCAGTGAACATACTGCCAGTTGTCCTTGATCCACCAGCTCTTCCTTCTGCTTCAAGCTGAGCGTTTGGTCAATGTTGACATTGTAAATCTCCTGCCAGGCAAAGAATTGCCAACACTCCCACAAACCTGACTTCAAATGTCAAGCTGAGATTTAAAACTGCCCTGAACTCCCAGGTCAGTAGGACTTGAGTGCTTTAGAAATGAAGGCACTCAGCTCTCCAGCTTGACTATGAAAGCTGAATAATTTAGCACATTGAAGCTACTTAGAGCTGCTGTGTGTTACTTTCTCTATCCTGCATAACTCTTGTTAATAAGGGGTTGCTTATGGGTTGCTGCGATGCTAATGGCAAGATGCACTTATTAGCACTCAGGGAGTGGAACTGGTGCTATCGACATGTAGCTATGGGGTTAGATGTGTATGGAGTAAGTTGTAATCATTTAAATGATTATCTGATTGTATTGCTCCAGGTAACTCTTGAAATGTAATGCCCCTGTTTATGCGTACGCTGGCAGAACTCAAGCAGAGCCTAGCGCTGGGCGGAGTTTTGAGTGCTCAGATTTGTTGCCAGTTTTTGCTTTGTGGCATTTGCGAGTGCTGATTTTATTTTATTGCCTAAATATTCCCTGTAGTCCGTCTCCAGTATCTGCCAAAACAGCTCTCTGTTTATCTGGAGATTATCAGTGAAGAGGTAGCTGCTCCAAGCTGAAGACTCACTGTCAAATTATCTCTATTAACACATGATATATTAGGATGGAAGTGCTGTAAATTTCAGTTGTCATGGTGATGTTTTCATGTTTCTCATAGGCTGTATGAATCCGGCTCCCCCCCGCCCCCCCCCGCCTTGCCCCTGGGTTTTCAGGTCTAATGAGCTGCTATTTCTGTCTTTGGAATATATTTTCTTTTTAAAAAGGGTCTCAGGCTGTCAGACCTGGAATGCTATTGTATTTCCCTTTAGTTCAAGTTAATTTTAGGATACTAGACCAAAGTAAAATTGAACAAATGTTGAGAGACACACTTTTGGGCAAATGCACCTCAGAGAGAAACTTCAGGCATGCTGGTCATTAGCAATAATTTGTTTTTTTTAAATTCCTTTGATATCCCTTGTGAAAGGGGCCTGGGATATCCCAAAAGAAAATTGCTGTTGAAAATCACGTAGACAACCCGGGAAATCCAAAGCCTAAGAAGCTGGTTTACTGGAACATACCGGAGGCTGGCATCGAACCCAGCACGGAAATTGGGCTGGCCTGAAAGCACACTCGAAATTAGGCTTCGGGCCTCAAGTAAACGAGACTGGCAAGCTGCACTGGCGTCCACAGATAGGCAACTGGCAAAGCGGCATTGAATTTCGGGCAGCTGTGTCACTGACAGCGGCCTTCTGGTAGGTTCTGAGGTTTGGTTGGGGGGGGGGGGGGGTGCGGTGGGGGGTGGGGGGGTAGTGGGGGTGGTGGTGGGTGGGAGGCAGTGGGGAGGTGGGTAGCTGACCGGGAGAATTGGGAAGGAGAGTTCAGTCTGGAGACAGGAGAAATGATCGGATGGGAGGGAAGCAGTGGGGAGAGGGGTGGAATGATTGGATGGGAGATAAGCAATCAGGAAAGGGGTGGAGGGTGGTCGGGGGGGGATAATCGGATGGGAGGAGCATTTTGTGAGCAGCCACTGTTTAATAAATTGGACTCTTTTTTTGAAATTTGAAATTAAAGAATCATCTCATCTCCTAAACAAGCCCTTTATGTTTCTCCACCTGCCTGAGGGAGACAATGAGAAAACAAACAAGTTATCTTAACCAGTGGAAGCGGGGAGAGGAGTCCTAATGTTACACTGAGATAGATATCAGTGTAATCTCCAAACGTTTGTATATTTTTACATCTACGGTTTCCAACAATCAGGCACTTGCTCAGAACTCTTTCAAAAAAAAACTGTTTTTCCATAGGTCTCCCCAGAGTCTGCAGCACAGACCCACGAGCCCTCATGTCATGTAGTATTTGGTGGGAATGGTTTGTCAAAACAGAATTGCCGCAGGCTCAAGAAACACAAACATTTCTTTCGTGGCCCCTGCTCTGTGGGATGTTAAAATGGTGACTGGGGGCACACCCACCGCGCTTCTGTTCTCCTGCATTTAACTCCCAGTTGATGGGCCACATGGAAGCCTCCAGCTTCGGGCTGGTGGAAACCTCTGGAACGTTGAAACGCTGGAGGCCTATCGCTCGCCTGTCCCTCCTGGAATGAGCTCACAGCTAACGAGCTAATGGACAAGGACAACAGGGGTGCTGAAAGCCTGGACATTTCAAGTTGGGATCTCCCTTATGCACCAGAGGAGGGGCTCCTCAATTAGGTATGATGGGGTTTAGGATGAAAAACCCAACTGGTTTTGACTTTGCAGGAACTTCACCTCCTGAATCCATTTCGGCTGCGACTTACTCGTTTCTTTGCCATATAAATAACATCAGGTTTACTTTCTGATAATCTGTTATCTTGATGTAAGAAAATTGGGGCAGGGGTATTTTTATACATAATTTGACTGCTTTTCAATTGTATTCCTATGAGATACTCTCCATTGAATGACCTCATCCAGACTGCATTGAACACATCAGGGACCAGCTAATGTCTGGGAAATGTTCCATAGGTATATCTGCTGAAGTGGGCCTTTAGCCTCACAGATTAAAGTGTACCACTATTTCCAATGGATTTTGGATTTTAAGGCAGCTGATGAGATTCCCACCGGTCCTGGCAGGTGTCTATAGCATAAATGATGGCACTTTGACCAATCACTGAGGAGGACAGATACAATGGCAACCCTGCTAGGTAAAGGTGTGAGGAAGCAGGCAAGATCACTGATGATAAATGCATTCAAATGAGCTTTCACATGAATGCTTGTCTTTCCACTGATAGACCCTCTATCTTTCCACTGTATCCTAAACACAAGTTAGAATTGAATGATGTAAAGAATCTCATGATGAAGCTGTATGTTCTGGGCAGCTTTTCACCATAAAAATGATCAGTCGTTTCTTCCCCGAGCAATTTTCTATGAAAGGACCCAAAATCTTCCGTCAACAAACAGGCAAAGACATTTTTAATCTATTTTGCATCATCCAAGCGGGGAGAATGTTACTTGTCTTTCCTTCTCTAATAAACGAATCAATAAATCTGGGCTGTATATTGTTAGCGTGTGTAGCAACCAAACAAGTTATGTAACTGACAGTCCCTTAAAGGGCCATTGTGTTAGTGTCAATATGTACACAAGTAATTATCCAATAAGTGCCCTCTACTTGTATATCCTTAACCTTAATTTATGCAATTAAAATCCTGCATGGATTTCTTATGGCCATCCTCATAGTTTGGAGCCTTAGGGTCTGTAAAACATTCTAGTAAATCCGTGCTGCACTTATTCCAAGGCCCATTGATCCTTTCTAAGATACATTAGGACGTTGTTACAATATAAAGAGTATAGCACAATTTCACAATAGTTCTCACAAATACTAGTCAGATTATTACTAAATATGCAGGCCATAATTATGACTATGTCAGGGTCTAGTCTATGCAACATTATAAGTATAAAATACTTTGTTCATTATGCCTGGGTACTGAAATACTAACAAAAATAACGTAATGCAACTATGTAATCCATTATAGACTGCAATGAAATAAATATTAATGAACACACTAAACGCCCACTTCAGCAGATATACCTATGGAACATTTCCCAGACATTAGCTGGTCCCTGATGTGTTCAATGCAGTCTGGATGAGGTCATTAAATGGAGAGTATCTCTTAGGAATACAACTGAAAAGCAATCAAATTATGTTAACCTTGGTTAGATCACAATTAGAGTACTGTATACAGTTCTGCTCTCCATATTACAAAAAAAAAAGATATAGAGGTACTGGAGAAGGGGCAAAAACGATTTTCAAGGATGATACGAGAGCTGAGAGGTTCTAACTATTAGAAAAGGCTGAGGGGGTGACCTGATAGAGATCTTTAAAATGATGAAGAGCTTTGATAGAGTCGATGTAGGCGTTTCCCCTGATGGGGTGTCCAAATCATCAATAAATCCAATAAAGAATTCAGGAGAAACTTCTTCACCCACAGATTGAATAGAATGTGGAACTTACCACCACATGGAGTAGTTGAGGTGAATATCATAACTACATTTAGGGGAAACTGAGAGGAGTACATGAGACAGAAATGAATAGAAAGATATACAGTAATAAAAACAGAAAACGCTGGAAAAACTCAGCAGGCCTGACAGCATCTGTGGAGAAAGAAACAGAGTTAACGTTTCAAGTCTATATGACTCTTCTTCCGAGCCTCCTTTCTCCACAGATGCTGCCAGACCTGCTGAGCTTTTCCAGCATTTTCTGTTTTTATTTCAGATTTCCAGCATCTGCAGTGTTTTGCTTTTATAGAAAGATATACAGATCGAGTTTGATGAACCAGGGTGTAAGGGCACTCGTAGACCATAAATACCAGCACACACCAGTTGGACCAAGTCTGGGCTGTAAATTCTATGTAATTTAGTTCTATAGATTATATTACCACTAGCTACTTTTCTGGTATAAGGTGTGTTTTCAGAGTCAGCACTTCAAACGCGTGCCCCAACAGGAGGCCTTAATCAGACTGAAGCACATGCTGGGAATTCACAGATGTACTTAATGAAAATGATGCAAAGTATGGCTGGAATTTCCCAACATGTATCTTGTGTAGGAGAGGCTTCCTGCCAAGAGCACATGTTCATAATGTTGGCCCTGCACACCTACTACTGTGGGAATATGCATTTTTCCCCATCTTTAATCTTGCATGAAGCATGCCAATTATATACTCATGTCTTCTAGTTACTGAAACTACAGTTTAAAATTTTAAATAATTTTGTTTTCCAGCCCATTAAAGGTCAGGATCATATTCCCATCTCCAGTGAGAACAGCTCCTGTGCTGCCGGCCTGTCCTCACAACACAATGTAAATCTTACAAATAATTGCTGTCAATCTTCTCGGAGTCTTCTCTATCACCTCACTCTCCTTTTGAAAAAAATGTGCCCAGAGTGACCAGGGTCATTTCCTGAAGTGTCTCTCCAGCAGCAAATAATTGTTGTCAATCTTTTCGGAGTCTTCTCTATCACCTCACTCTCCTTTTGAAAAAAATGTGCCCAGAGTGACCAGGGTCATTTCCTGAAGTGTCTCTCCAGCAGCAAATAATTGTTGTCAATCTTTTCGGAGTCTTCTCTATCACCTCACTCTCCTTTTGAAAATAATGTGCCCAGAGTGACCAGGGTCATTTCCTGAAGTGTCTCTCCAGCAGCAGGCCCATGGTTGGGCATTCAGGCTTCTGGATCTGACCAGCTTGTGACTCTGGAGCTGAGCTGCACTGACCAGAGAGAGCCTCATTAAGGCTTCAGACATGATGTAAATAAATACTTAATTCCCTGTCACATGCTGTCATAGATTTTTGACTGTTAGCGTAAACCTATTTTGACTTGGATTAAGGGATGGGCCATCAATGAGAAATATACCTGTGCTTTTTTTGAGGGTTTTTCCTTTGCTATTGACTCAAAGACAAGAGTGTTTCCAAAGTGCTACCAACTAAGCCACAGCTCATATAGCAAGTGTAACCAATGTGGCGCAGATGCCTCCTGATCTCCTTGGCATGGTCTCCTTCATTCACTATCACTGTAACTATGGAACCCAGGCACATTCAACCAGCCCCCATCATTCATTTAATATTGACTTGCAACCAAAAACCTGCTGCTTTCTGGTTCCCTAAGCTCTTAACAAAGTTAAAATTGGAGCAGGGCCTTTTCACATGTTCTCTTTCCACATTTGTTGCTGTGGGACTTGTCAATGCCTCATTTAATGATGGCTGCGAGAGTAAAGTTTTTTAAAAATTCATTCACGGGATATGGGCTTAGCTGGCTGGGCCAGCATTTATTGCCCATCCCTAGTTGCCCTTGAGAAGGTGGTGTTGAGCTGCCTTCTTGAACCGCTGAAGTCGGTACACCCACAGCGCTGTTAGAGAGGGAGTTCCAGAATTTTGATCCAGCGACAGTGAAGGAATGGCGATATATTTCCAAGTCAGGATGGTGAGTGATTTAGAGGGGAAATTCCAGATGGTGGTGTTCCCATCTATCTGTTGCCCTTGTCCTTCTAGATGGAGCGATTGTGGGTTTGGAAGGTGCTGCCTAAAGAGTAACATTTCCCTTGAGAGTACAAAGGGATGATGTGTCTATTTTTCCAAGTTTACATTGCCAACACCTAGCATTGCCTCATTATTGTGTCTTTTGAAGAGTTTTACTTTGAGTGACAGAGTAAAGCAATTGTTTTAAATGTCACTTTTTAAAAAATTTCAACATACTGATTAACACTGGACTAATTTTCTAAGTTGGTGCTGATACCAGGAGTCGTCTCCACTGGCAGTGCACATGCTAGACCCTGATGTGTGCTGTTAACATGCAACACTACACGTTGGCAATGTAAACTTGGAAAAATAGACTCGTCAACCCTTTTACTCTCAAGAGAAATGTCACTTTACTCTCGCAACCATTTGTAAGCGAGACATTGACAAGACGTAAGCCCCACAGCAACAAATGTGGAAAGAGAACATGTGAAAAGGCCCTGCTCCAATTTTAACTTTGATAAGAGTTCAGGGAACCAGAAAGCAGCAGGTTTTTGGTTGCAAGTCAATATTAAATGAATGATGGGGGCTGGTTGAATGTGCCTGAGTTCCATAATTACAATGATACCGAATGAAAGAGAGCATGCCAAGGAGATCAGGAGGCATCTGCGCCACATTGGTTACATTTGCTATATGAGCTGTGGCTTAGTTGGTAGCACTCATGCCTTTGAGTCAGATGTTTGGGTTCCAGCGCCATTACAGAGGCTTTTGCACATAATCCAGTCTGACACTTCTATACTCTTTCATGGTTGGAGGAGACATCTTACAAATGAGACATATCTCTGAGGCTCTGTCTTGCCTCTGAACTTGGTGTAAAAGATCCTCTGGCACCATTGATATTGTACTTCCAACTCCTGAGTCTAAATCATTGATGTAAGTGGTGAACAGTGTTAATTGTACATCAATTGTCATAGAGTCACAGAGTTATACAGCACAGAAACAGGGCATAGAATATAAGAGCAGTGAGGTTATGTCGGAACTGTATAAAATGCTAGTTAGGCCACAGCTGGAGTACTGTGTGCAGTTCTGGTTGCCACACGATAGGAAGGATGTGATTGCGCTGGAGAGGGTGCAGAGGAGATTCTGGACGTTGCCTGAGTTGGAGCGTTTCAGTTATGGGGAGAGACTGGATAGGCTGGGGTTGTTTCCCTTAGAGCAGAGAAAGTTGAGGGGGGATCTGATAGATGTATACAAAATTATGAGGGGCCCATTGTGTCTGTGCCGGCCATCAAGCACCTATCTATTCTAATCCCATTTTCCAGCACTTGGCCCATAGCCCTGTATGCTATGGCATTTCAAGTGCTCATCTAAATATTCCTTAAATGTTGCCTCTACCACTCCCTCAGGCAGTGTGTTCCAGATTCCAACCACCCTCTGGGTGAAAAAATTTTTCCTCAAATCCCCTCTAAACCTCCTGCCCCATACCTTACATCTATGCCCCCTGGTTATTGAGACCTCTGCTAAGGGGAAAGGCTTCTTCCTATCTACCCTTTCTGGGCCCCTCATAATTTTGTACACCCCTATCAGGTCCCCCCTCAGTCTTCTCTGCTCAAAAGAAAACAACCCCAGCCTATCCAGTCTCTCTCCATATCTGAAACTCTCCAACTCAAGCAACATCCTGGTGAATCTCCTCTGCACCCTCTCCAGTGCAATCACATCCTTCCTATAGTGTGGCG
Organism: Carcharodon carcharias; assembly: GCF_017639515.1. Taxonomy (NCBI): domain Eukaryota; kingdom Metazoa; phylum Chordata; class Chondrichthyes; order Lamniformes; family Lamnidae; genus Carcharodon; species Carcharodon carcharias. The sequence continues at coordinate 4,286,752 of NC_054481.1, read as the reverse complement.
ACCAGATCTGCACACAGCACTCCAGCTGTGGCCTGGCCAGCCTTTTATACAGCTCCAACATAACCTCCTTGTTCTTATATTCTAGGCCTTGGCTAATAAAGGCAAATATCCCATATGTCTTCTTGTGTTTAACCATATGCATGTGAAGGACATTCATTGGGTTTTACTTGAGCATATATAAAGAAACACTGAAACTCCAGGGGGTTGAGTTAGGAAGTTTATACTTGTATTGTTTCACTCTGTAAATAAATGAATAAACACAAACTGCTCCATTCTATACAAAACATTACATCAGGAGACACCCTCCTCTAGGGCCTTTGACAAACATTTAAAGGGGGCTTTAACCTCACGTGTGAATGAACTGATCACTTGGTAACCTTTAGAACACTATTGCAAAACTGCTTCTATGTACAGAATGATCAGATCAACCCTGGATCAAAACAGACACTGATACCTGGTACAGAGATTAAAGTCATTGATGAAGGAGAAAGATCATTAACCCAAGCGCATGGACAAAGGAAGCAAATAACTCTAAAGCAGACAACACAGATACTAATGGGACATGCCCAGAGCTGTTCCTGGACTGGTTCTTTGGTTTGATTCAATTACATGACTGTTAATAACCAGCCAATTAAAAAGTCTAAGAGGTCAAACAATAGTGTGTGTGGACTTAAGTGGGACTTTTGATAACTGGTACTCACATCCGCAACTGAGAATAATAATGTAAAAGGCCTTCAGAGCAGATGGTCAGTGAACTGAGTCAGTGAAAATAAGTAGACTCACCTTGGAAGAGGTCAATGAGTTAATTCAAGTGCCAATGGGCTGATGTAAGAGCGATCTTAATGACACTCTCCAGTTTGGCAAGGCTGTATGAAGTTGTGTAGCTATTGTTACACGCGCCATAAAAACTAATTTAGCCTAAAAGCCAATTTGTTACCTTGTGTTTTCCTCAATTGCTCTGCTTGTGAACATGTTACCCTGTTACTATTGATGGTGTACAGAAGATCCACAGTGATCCAGCGCTGATCCCTGTGGAACACCACTTCCCACTGTGGTAATCTGATGTGTAATATACTCGAAGGAGAATGTTAGAATGGAAGATCACATGATCTTAGTATCCAATAGCAGAGTAGCGCGGGCTACCTCTGTAGTTAGTAGTCTGTAGTAACATTTGTGCCACACATTGCCAGGCATTGACCATCTCCAACAAGAGAGAATCTAACCATCGCCCCTTGACATTCAATGGCATTACCATCACTGAATCCCCCACTTCAACATCCTGAGGGTTACCATTGACCACAAACTGAACTGACCAAGCCATATAAATATTGCGGCTACAAGAGCAGGACAGAGGCTCGGAATCCTGTGATGAGTAACTCACCCCCTGACTCCCCAAAGTCTGTCCACCATCTGTAAGGCACAGGTCTGGATTGTGATGAAATACTCCCCACTTACCTAGATGAATGCAGCTCCAACAACACTCAAGAATCTTGACACCATTCAGGACAAAGCAGCCTGCTTGATTGGCACCACATCCACAAACATTCACTCCCTCCACCACCGACGCACAGTAGCAGCAGTGTGTGTACCATCTACAAGTTGCACTGCAGGAATTCATCAAGGTTCCTTAGACAGCACCTTCCAAACCCATGACCACCACCACCTAGAAGGACAAAGGCAGTAGATAGATGGGAACACCAGCACCTGGAAGTTCCCCTTTAAGCCATGCACCATCCTGACTTGGAAATATATTGCCGTTTCTTCACTGTCACTAAGTCAAAATCCTGGAACTCACTTGCTAACAGCACTGTAGGTATACCTACACCACATGGACTGCAGCGGTTCAAGATGGCAGCTCACCACCACCTTCTCAAGGGCAACTAGGGATGGGCAATAACTGCTGGCCTAAACAGTGAAGCCCACATACCGTGAATGAATTTTTAAAGAGTCAGCAGTTAGCAGTAGCAGTAGTGTAGAGATAGAGTTTGAAATGTAAGCAGATGACTAACTGCTGCTGGGTACCTTTGTAAATAAACGCAAGGTTTCTACTTAGGAAGTGTCTGCTACTCAACTCTATCATTTGTACTATATTGGTCACCCCTTACAACGAGCATGTGAACAGAATCCAACAAATTGGCGACAAGGATTAAACAAGTTAAACTGAAGCAAGCAAGAGAAATGAAATCGGCACTGAAACTCGCACAGTAATTGTAAATAGAAGTTCCGTTCAAATCGTTGAAGTAATCTCCTCACAGCGTGTCGCAATTCAGAAGAATTGATCCTTTACATCCAGCAACAGATGATTGATCCCACTATATTGAGTATCCCTCATTCTTTGTCCAAGCAAATGAGATTACAAGTGAAGAGAAGAGGCGGGCGATCCACTCAAGTACATGTGGGAATAAGACATGACTTGATTCAAAGTTTGACAGAAAACTCCAGAAATGTTGATGAATTAGTGGACCAGGTGAAGGGTCATTACCAACCAACACCCTCAGTAATGATGCAAAGTTCAAATTTAGTTCAAGAATGAGAGTCTCGGGGGAGACAGTTGCGAGACATGTGGCAAGCTTGAAGCAGTTAATGAAGCTTTGTGATTTTGGTACACCCTTAAATGACGTGCTTCAGAGATTGTTTAGTGTGCGGTCTGAATGAGGACATGATTCAGGAGTGATTATTATCCAAAACAGTTCTAGATTTTAAGAAGGCGCTGGAGATTGCACTGGCAATGGAAAGAGCAGTTAGAGATACGAAAGCCATACAGGGCACACAAAGTGGCTCCATCCTCCACATCATGTGGGAAGCCCCTGCCAAAAAAGGCATGAAAATGCAAGACTCCACAAGGAGGCGGTAAACAGCACCCTCTAGCAGGAAAATGAGGAAAAACAGCTTAGCAGCTAAAACAAGGAGTAATAGCAACAGAAGTGGAAACAAGCAATCTTTTGATGATTGACACTTTAAAAAAAAAGGATAGTTTTATTGTCATAAAAATGGTCACATAATGAGAGTGCAGGGAAAGAGTCAAGCAGAATTTTAAACAAAATAAAAAAAAACAGTGAGATCTACAATATAGAAGAGCCTGAAGCAACAGATTCAGATATTTATTCATTGTATAACTTGAAGGTTGGAAGAGTAGAACCAATCTTTGTAACAGTGAAAGTGAATGATAGAGCTGTTAGAATGGAAGTGGACACAGGAGCTTGCACTGCAGTAATTGGGGAACATACCTTCAGATATCTGAAAAATGGGGGGCATCAAGAAGAAACAACTACCCAATTAAAAACATACACGGGTGAAAACATCCATGTCAAAGGCATAAGAAAGGTAACTGTTCATTATGGGAGCCAGTCGGTAAAGCTACCAGTGTTGGTATTGAGAGGCAGAAGACCCAGTCTTCTGGGCAAAATTGATTAAGGGGAATCAACCTTGATTAGCCACTGAGATTCCAAAAGGAAGCTGGAAGCATTCCTGTTCTGGAAAAGGAGTGTGTAAAGACTCAACAACCTGAAGAAATGCAGGCTGCCTTGAGCCAACACAGGGAAGAATAGCTGAAGGAACTCAAAAGTGACCATGCTTAAGGACAGAGTTCAAGACGAGGTGAGCAACTTCCGAAGGGAAAAACAAAACCTGTTGAAAGACCTTCACACACAACAAGATTCCCTCAGGACAAAAACAGAATTACCTGGAAAAACTCAGCAGGTCTGGCAGCATCGGCGGAGAAGAAAAGAGTTGACGTTTCGAGTCCTCATGACCCTTCAACAGAACTTGAGTTCGAGTCCAAGAAAGAGTTGAAATATAAGCTGGTTTAAGGTGTGTGTGTGGGGGGCGGAGAGATAGAGAGAGAGAGAGGTGGAGGTGGGGGGGGTGTGGTTGTAGGGACAAACAAGCAGTGATAGAAGCAGATCATCCCCTTAGTCAAAGATTCCCTCAGGTCTAAGTTTGTACCTCTGGAAAAGTATGAAGAGAAGCAGAACGAATTCAGCACCTCACTGAATAAACTGAAGAATAAGTTGGCAGAGAAGACACAACATTGCTCAACTTTCCAGGAGGCAGCAAACAAATACAAAAGAGAGATGGAAGAGCTGAAGAGTCAGCTAAATGAAGCCAAAGAGGCTTTGGAAGCAAAGTCTCAGAATTTTCCAAGATGCAGACAGATGATGAAATTCTGGGAGACTCAGCCACTGAGTTCACTCAAGTCGAGCTTACATCTGAGATTAATCTGGCCAATATTGAAACTGAAGAGAAGACTGAGATTAAAGTCAACGCTAGGAGGAAGACACAGAAACACAAATAAGGCTGCATACGAGTACACTTTCATACGTGGGCCTAGTAGTCAAATTGCAAACTTCGATGCACTTAGTCGTTTGCCTTTATGAGAAAAGGATGTGGAAGTCCCAGTTCCACAACAGCTTATTTTGTTGTTACATTTCTTAGATTCATCACTGGTACACGCTTGACAGATCAGAGACTGGACAAGTAGGGACCCAGTCCTATCACAAATACGAGAACAAATACTTCATGATTGGTCACAAGAGCCTGTATGTGATGAAATGAAACTGTACTTCAACAGAAGGCATGTTAAATAACTAGCCAGGATGGTATCTTATTAAGGGGAGCACGACATATAGCACCTCTGAGGAGGTGGTGGCATAGAGGTATTGTCATTGGGCTGGGCTGGTAATCTAGAGGCCTGGCATAATGTTCTGGGCTCCTGGGCTCGAATCCCACCATGGCAGATGGTGGAATTTGAATTCAAGAAAAATTCTGATCCCATCTAGTTCACTAATGTCCTTTGGGGAAGGAAGTAGCTGGTCTGGCCTACATGTGACTCTAGTCCCACAGCAATGTGGTTGATTCCTAAACGCCCTCTGAACAGGCAATTAGGGATGGGCAATAAATTCTGGCCTAGTCAGTGATGCCCACATCCCTTGAACGAATTAAATAAAAAGGTAGAAGCTATTGCTTCTATATAGTAAAAGCTTTATATAGTAAAAGCTATTGCTAATTGAACCACACAGCTCACATCCAGGAATATCCCACATGAATTTGGTAGCTTGCAGCTACTTATGTTGGCCTGGGATGGATAAATAGAGAGTTTATTGAAGAATTGTGTGCAATGTCAGCAAACTGCAAAAGTTACCTTCAACAGCTCCATTACACCCTTGAGAGTGGCCATGAATATCATGGGTGTGGTTACACATTGACTATGTGGGACCTTTCATGTTTCTATTCATTGTTGATGCCCAGCCAAAATGGGACAAAATCACCAAAGCTTTCTACTACAATTGAGAAGCTACATCAAAGTTTTGCCAATAACGGATAATTTCCGTGATGCCAGAAGTCGTCATTTCTGATAACAGCACGGCATTTACGAGTGCTGAGCTTCAATAGTTTATCAGCCTCAACCTCATAAAAACTTCACCATCCCACCCTTCCTCAAATGGACCGGCCAAAACAGCGGTTCAAACATTCAAGGCTGGCATGAAGAAATTAACTGGAGATTCCTTAACAACCAAGCTAGAATGCTTTCTTTTCCTGTATAGGACCACCCCTCACGTAACAACAGGTGTCACTCCTGTGGAGTTAGTGTTGAAACGCCATCTCATGATGAGATTGAACTTAATAATCTCAAATTTAGAGGGGAAGGTGGAAAGGAGTCAGGGAGGTCAGGAAACTAGACATGAATGACACGGTCACAACAGGAAATTTACTGTGGAAAAATTGGTATATGTGAAGAAATTTGGAGAAGGACCAACGTGGTGAAATAGGCGCAGTGACTGGACCTCTGTCTTGCCACGTGGAGTTGGAAGGCTGAGTCATATGGAGAGATGGGGATCATCTAAGGAAGAGAGAAACTATGCACCAAGAAATGATTCCGCCAGTGTTCGCAATAGGATCAGCATTTTCTGTTGTTCCTTCAAGCATGGAGGATACAGACCTGCAGGAGCCCACTGAAGCACCTGATGTTCAGGCAACTCCGGAAGAGGAGGTTCCAGACAAAGCATCTGAGGTTGTAGAGCTGAGGTGCTCAACATGCATAAGGAAACCACCAGGAAGACTGAATTTGTAAATTACTTATCAGTGTAAATATTTTGCTATTTTGAGAAGATTGTAAATGTAAATATAAAATGTATTTCTGAGTAAAGGGGGAGGGATGTGGTCATCTGATGTGTAATGTACCTTTAAAGAAGAATGTTATAATGGAAAATCACATGATCTTAGTATCCAATAACAGAGTAGCGCGGGCTACCTCTGAAGTTAGTTGTCTGTAGTCAATAGCTAGTAGTAGCAGTAGTATAGAGATAGAGTTTGAAGTGTTAGCACATGTTTAGTTGCTGCTGAGTACCTTTGTAAATAAACACAGGGTTTCTACTTATGAAGTGTCCGCTACTCAACTTTATCATTAGTACCAAATTGGCCTTCCCTTAAAATAAGCATGTGAACAGGGTCCAACAAACTGGTGACCAGGATCTAACACCCACATTCTACTTGCCTGGGTAACAACTTTAAACCCTACTCTCTGTTTACTGTTTTCTAGCCAGTTTGCTTGTCATTCTGCTACTTGTTCACTGACTCCATCTTTTTGACTTTAGGTATGAGTCTATTGTATGGCCCCTTTCTGAAGATCTTTGAAAGTCCATGATTATTACACACACTGCCTTATCTTGTCTACTCATTCTGTTTCTTCTTCAAAGAATTCTAATAAGATTGGTTAAACATGACCTTCCCCTTTGAAATCTGTGCTGACTCCATTAAATTCTCAGGTTTCAGATGTTTTCTATTGCATCTTTGAGTAAGGATTCCAATATCTTATATACCACTGATGTTAAGATCGACAGTTCTCTGGATTTATTTTATCTCCTGTTTCAAATATGTGGACCCACATTAGCTGTCCACCAGTACCCTCAAACCATGCCCTCTTCTATTGAATTTTTCATATACAAAATAGCCATCTCTTCCTTAGCTTCTTTCATGCAATGCAAATGGAGCTTGTTTGTCTAGTTTATCAGTTTTCTCCTTTCTTTCCATCTTAAATCACTTGATACCCTTTTTGGCCTCTTCAAAATCAATGGGAGCCCAAAGGGATTTTGTCAATACAGTAAGAGTAAGAGGATAACTAAGGAAAGAGTAGGGCCCATAAAACACCAAAAAGATAACCTATGTGTGGAGGTGGAGGACGTAGGTATGGTTCTTAATGAATACTTTGTGTCTGTCTTCACAGAGGAGGGGGGACAATGCAGGCATTGTAGTTAAGGAGGTGGAGTGTGAAATATTGGATGTGATAAACATAAGGAGAGAGGGAGTATTAAGGGGATTAGCATCGCTGGAAGTGGATAAATCACCAGGGCCGGATGAAATGTACCTCAGGCTGTTAAAAGAAGCCAAGAAGGAGATAACACACACTCTGACCATCATTTTCCAATCCTCACTGTTTGCAGCTGAGGTGCCAGAAGATTGGAGGACTGCTAACATTGTACCTTTGTTTTAAAAGGAAGTGAGGGATAGACCATATAATTACAGACCAGTCAGTCTGACCTTGGTAGTGGGCAAATTATTGGAATCAATTCGGAGAGACAGGATAAACTGTCACTTAAAAAGGCATGGATTAATCAAAGGCAGTCAGAATCGATTTGTTAAGGAAGATCGTGTCTGACTAACTTGATTGAATTTTTTTAAGGAGGATTGATGAGGGTAATGTAGTTGATGTGGTCTACATGGATTTTAGAAAGGCTTTTGACAAGGTCCCACATGATAGGCTGGTTAAAAAATGAAAGCCCATGGGATCCAGGGGCATGTAGCAAGTTGGGGACAAAATGGGCTCAGTAGCAGGAAACGAAGGGTAATGGTTGACATGTGTACTTGTAGTGGAAAGGTTGTTTCCAGTGGGGTTCCGCAGGGCTCAGTACTAGGTCCCCTGCTTTTTGTGGTATATATTAATGATTTGGATGTAGGGGACATGATCAAGAAATTTTCAGACAACATAAAAATTGGCCATGCGGTTGACAGTGAGGAGGATTGCTGCAGACTGCAAGAAGATAGCAATGGACTGATCAGGTGGGCAGAAAAGTGGCAAATGGAATTGAACCCATTAGAAGTGTGAGGCGATGCATTTGGGGAAGTCAAACAAGGAAAAGGAATACACAATAAATGGGAGGATACTGAGATGTGTAGAGGAAGTGAGGGACCTTGGAGTGAATGTCCACAGATCGTTGAAGATAAGTTGGGCGGGCCAATTAAGGGTGACGCGCACCCAGAAACGCTCAGCGCTACCTGTGCGGGCTGGGGGAGGAGGGAGAGTTGGGGCCTGCGCTCTTTTGCGCATACGCACGGACAGGTACAGAAATCTCTCCGAGGCAGCTCCATGCCTCAGGGAGAGTAAGCTCAGTGCAAAAAAAATGGGAAAAGTAAGAAAATAAAATTATTCAGACATGTCCCCTCACATGACAGTGCCACGTGAGCTGGGACATTTTTATGAATTTTGATAAATATTTTTATTTAATCAAAAAACCCTTCATGAAACCTCATCCCGCCCATGGATGAGGCTTCATGAGAAATGTGAAGGCCGCCTGGGCAGCCCTGACAATTGCTTTAATTAGTTTATTAATGGCCTTAACAGGCCTTTGACAGGTCAGCGGGCGCACAGCTGACTCCGGCATGTGCCCGCCGAACAGAAGATCAGAATGATGCGCGGTGAGGTGGGGACACACGCCCGACATCACCGCTTGTTGGCGTGTGGGGCTCACCCCCACACACCGACCAGAAGATTCTGGCCATGGAAAACTTTCCTTTATTAGCCGAGGCATAGAATATAAGAGCAGGAAGGGCATACTGGAACTATATAAAATACTAGTTAGGTCACAACTTGAGTACTGTGTGCAGTTCTTGTCACCTCATTGCAGTAAGGATGGAATTGCATTAGAGAGGGTGAGGGGAAGATTTACCAAGATTTTTATTCATGGGATGTAGGAGTCACTGGCTAGGCCAGCACATATTGCCCATCCCTAATTGCCCTTGTTCAGAGGGCATTTCAGAATCAACCGCATTGCTGTGGGTCTGGAGTCACATTTTAGGCTAGACCAGGTAAGGATAGCTGATTTCCTTCCCTAAAGGACATTAGTGAACCAGGTGGGTTTTTACAACAGTCGACAATGGTTTCGTGGTCATCAAAGAGAATATTAATTCCAGATTTTTATTGAATTCAAATTCCACCATCTGTCATGGATTAGGATGACTGGCTAATTTTTTTGGCTGATGTAGCCACGATGGGCCGAGTGGCCTTTTCCTGTGCTGTAAACTTTCTATGATTGTGTGTAACGATTCTATGATTCCGATTGAGCGGAATTCCTGCTACAGTGAAATGTTGCCAGGAATAAGACTTTGGTGTGAAAGAGATTTCTGGTTTCGCTGAGGGGGGTGGTCAGGCCATAACATGGTCAATGCTGTTCCTGAATCTTGGTGGAAGAGTTAAACATTATCCGATGCTAGTCTCAAAAGCAAACAAAATCTTTTATCCTCACCGGGTTTCAGTGACTGAACTGTGCATTTGAAATGCATTTCCTGTGAATATTTTGAGCTACTCGGATTCATTATACTTTAATTCAGGCAATTTAACAAACACTTTGAACGACATTTGAGATGAGGTTACAACTGCGGGTTTATCTATAGGTGTTATTTTCAAACTGGAGACAAGCAGATGAGCCCATTCCCCTTGAGCCTCTGAACAGTCATGAGTAAATGTGTTTGTCAGTCACGCGGACAGCCACTGAGTCCCTCGCACTTACCTGGCCTGGGAATTGTGCAAGCCGACGCCAGGTACAAGAGTTAGCAGTGCTGATTTTTGTTTCAGAACTTAAATCTTTATTTGGTACTTCCCTCAACAGAAATGAATTGGTTGATCTCTTGTCTCCCGGCACCAGTGTGCTGCAGTGAAATAAAGAGCTATTCTACAAAAAAGATGAATGTTGAGCTGAGTTTTTGAAAGAAGCAAACAGAATTTATTTTCTGCACAGTCGCCCTTTGACAGAATTACCTAACGAGAGCCAGCGAGGACATGAGTGCCAATTTTGACCGGGCTTGCCCAAGGGAAGGTGGGGCACGTTTGGGTAAAAAGAGTATTTGGCTCAAAGCTGCTCCAGTTTTGCTGGGTCAGGGTTAGGTTAAGATCAGGACCAGAAACAGGGGAGTTAGCAATACAGAGAGAAATGAGAGGAGAAGGCAAATTGAGGGACACAGAGTGAGAAGTAAGGGCTAAGAAAATGGGAGGGAGATCCTGGCCAGAAACTTACCTATGGCCAGCGGGCTGGGTGGGGCCGGGCGTGGAGCTGATCGCTGCCCGCAATCGGCTGTGTGCCGCCATTTTACGTGGGTGGTCCAAATAAGGCCTGCCCAGCATGATGCATGGCTGGTAGCGTTCAGCGCTACCTGTCCAGGCAGGAGGAGGGGTGAGAAGGAAGAGTCGGGGCAAGTGCAGCAATCTCCCTGAGGCACGGAGCTGCCTCAGGAAGATTAGATTGATAAAAAAAATATTTTGTTACAAATAAAGTGCAAAATTATTTAAACATATCCCCTCATGTGACAGTGTCTCATGAGCTGGGAGATGTTTTTATATTTAGGACAATTTTTGCATTTAATTAATACCAGCTTTAGGAAACCTCATCCCGCTTGTAGATGAGTTTCCCTGAAAAACACAAAGGCTGCTTGGGCTCTTTGCCTGCCCCCCGCCAGCCTTAAGGTCGGATGGGCAGTGCTGCAAACAACCTCAATTGGTTTTTTTAATGGCCTTAATTGTCTGTTACCAGTCCGGCAGGCGCACATCCACCTCCGGCGCACACCCATCGAACGAAATATCAAACTGACGCACGATGATGTCGGAACACATGCCCGACATTATCACACGTTATTTTGCGCGTTGGCGTATTGGGTCCATCCCCGCACAGCGACTGCTATATTCTGGCCACGAAGAGATAGACAGATGAATAGATAAAGCGGTAAATAAGTGTGGAGAAAGAGATAAAAACACTGAGACGGGAACGTGCAATAGACCTACTGCTTCAAAGCAGCATGGCACAGGCTGGCAAGATTCAGGATTGTATCTGTCATTCCTGCTAGAGTCAGATTGATTTTAATTGCCTCTGATAGGTGGAAATTGGTGGGCACTTACCCGCACTGTTCCCACCACCACACTGACTATTGGCATTTTGTTGGGGTCATCGAGAAGGATGGACATTAGCACATTCCAGGTGAAGGTGGGAGCTTTGGGTTCCTGCAACGTTAACAGCAAAATGGAAGGGGAATAACAGCAGCAATGGGGAAACTTCAGGAAGCTGCAGTTGGGGCTGACAGGAGTGAAAGGAAGATGGTCACACTCCCAGTTTATGAGCAACAGTACTCGGGGAGGCTGCCCTTTCCCAGAATACCTGCCACAGATCTGTGAAACCTTGTACCTCAAAACCCCTGACGCATTGAATTCACTGCAGTCCTCAACTGCTTTGCTTCCAACTCTTTCCAGGTTGCAGCAGTCATTATAATTAACAGACATCAATATGCAGCCCATGCCCACTTCAAGCAGGTGACCTGATCTTTGCAAAGGTCACCCAGTTTATCAAATTTCCCCCCCCACCCCCCCCCAACCACCCCCACCCCAATGGGTACCAGAACCAGTATACGCCAAGTACGGGATTAATGACACTCATGTGGTCATCTAGTCACCCCTCACAATGAGCCGGCAGCTTTCGTAAACAGAAAAGGCCACCCTGCATTTAATGCTCTGTAAGTGAGTGATTACCGCCTGTGTCATGCCTCTCTCTGCCTGCATTGCTCCAGTTGTCACAACAGCTTCACACTGTGCCAGAGGCTGGCTGCTTGGGACCAAGAGGTAATACTCTTTATACTGGCTGCCGGAAATCCTGTCCTCCAATTGGGCAATCTGCCCACCATCACCTAAAACACATGGATTGCTCGTCAACAGACTTAAATGAGGCCCAACCATGAAAATTTCTCTTGCCGAGGGGAGCTTAGGGGTGGGCCAATCACCCTGATGTCCACAAGACCCCAGCGAGTCCCCACCCTCAGCCTTTCTGCCAGGGGCAGCATTGAGTGCCCAGTATTTTCCCATAGGTGGTAATCAAAATGGTCAGCTAATCCTTCCTGTGTCCGGCTAAATTGAAGCAACGTTTGTACCAAGGAGTGATTATGCTCTCCAAACTCAGAAACGTTCTGCCTCATCTAACAAGAGAGAATCACTAGCAGAGCATAAAAATGTTGCATGAAATTATCACACAGTGTCAATTTCCTCTGGGCACCAAGTTACTGCAAGGAAACAAAAAATGATAATGAGTCACAATGAGAAACAAGACCTTCACGGCTAAACTCCTGCAAAATGCTGCATCATCAGCGTGAGTCGTTATCAAAACCTAAATCGTCCCAGTGAGCTATGATGACTAACTAGCTTTAAGAAAGAGTGTCTCAATGATCCATGGCAAAGTCTGTGTGAGAAATAGGGCATTGTAATAAATCATTGTGAGAAATAAGGGCATCGGAATGAGCAATTGAGAGAAACTTTGGCATTCTGATGAATCAATAGAAACAATGGTAATATTGTGGTGCCCATGATTCCAGTGAATAACTGCAATTTTCTAAATAGAGAGCAAGCAAGATACTAGTACCTTCTTGGTAGTGTTACAAGATTGGGATAAAACCAGCTACTTAAATGCATAGCTACTGCACTCCGCGTCTCCGTGGAGAAATGTGCACTGATTGGTGGCCTACACGTTCGCCCCATGTTTGCACAAGTAACAGAACAGGGGCTACATGTTGCTACGCAGAGAGAACAGGGTCAAGAGCTTCCCAAGAAACTGCTTTGATTGCAGTAAAGGCAGGAGTGGAGGCAGCTAACTTGTTGGCCGTCCTGATGTTTTGTGGCTGCTCCGCATGTCGCTCTCTCACTCTGAAACTGCCCTGCAGCATGAGCAAGATAGTTTTAGTGGCAGCCACAGCCAGGAAGCCCCTCGCCTTGAGTCACAAGACCTTGGGTTCATGTCCCACTCCAGATGTCACAAAACACCTTCCAGCCAATGAAGTGCTTTTTGAAGTGTAGCCACTGTTGTGGTGTAGGAAATGCAGCAGCCAATTAGTGCATAGCAAGCTCCCACAAACAGCAATGTGATAATGATCACACAAATGAGTGTTGTTATGCAAAATAGACCATGGAACATTTAACCACTCATTCACATTTCACAAATACGAAGGGAGCATTGCAATGATATACTCCACTGCTCTTGAGCATAGAGCTTGCCTTCTGGTGAAGATGCAATGCTTGTGGATTAATGAGTGCTTCAATGAGTATCATGCATCAGTGGGAGCTCCCTGGATCCCCAGCACAGACCCATTCGCAAAGCTGAAGTTAGTGCAAAACAGGGTCGATGTCCTCCACCCTCTGGTCCTCCTCCCATGTGCTTGCACTGCCAGAACACAGGAAAAGAATTGCCGGCAAAAAGAATGACTCTTTGTTGATAATTAATATGACAAAACTTCCAATGTCAGTACCTTTCGAGGACCAGCTACGCTGAACCTGCAACATCCGACATGCCCAAAGGAAGGGACAGAGGAGCCAAGCTGCTGAGGCTCCCCCAGAACCAGCAACCACAACAAGTTCTGTGGATGCCCATGCCAATCCTGCATCAGACTCTTCAACCACGAGAGGCACCAGAGAAGATGATTAAATCACTTACAACTTGGACCTACTCGAACAACAAGGAGTCCACCAGTACTACCAATTTAACCAGTCTTGAAAATGCTGCTGTTCGGAAAAGTGAAATGTGACCAACCTGCAAATTCTTTTAACATATGTTAAGTTTTTGGTTAATAGCCTGCTTTCAAAAGCCCTTAATGCACTTAAAAAATCCAAACCTCCAAACGTTAATTAACTATTTGTAAAAAGAATCTTTAGTGAGATTTTGCAAGTGTGTGTCAGCAAAATACTTTCTTGTTTCACAGCTTATTTAATCATTTGCAACATTTTTTGGATCAATTAATACAAACGAATGTTGCATCCCTGGTTGAAAACAATTTGGCCCCAGAGTAAGCTAATTGTCTGTATGACGAAATGGTCCAGTTTTAGTAACAATTACAATCCATCTGGGTGTGCGCTGATCAGCAGGAAACATTACTGATGATGGCAGTGTACTTCTCAACATTTTGAATGTCAGCAGTAACTCGTCATATGTCTCAATATGGTGAATCTGTGGTGTTGTTCAAGGCACTGAGCTGTTCTGCAAGCCTTTCAGGGTGTTTCAACCATGCCTTATAGGTAGCAAATTCCACACCCTTTCCATTTTTTGAGTGAAGCTGGGTTCCTCTGAATTCCCTATTGGATTTTTTGGTGTTTATCATATTGTGGTGACCTCTGCAGTCGCCTCGCAAGAGGAAACATTCTCTTTCTATACACGATATCAAAATCTTTCCGAATTTTACAGAACTCTATTAAGTCAGCCCTCAGCCTCCTTTTTCTCAAGACAGAAGAGACCCAGCCCATCAACTGGGAAAACCCAGGTCATTTCCAAAATGGCCATGCATACAATATATTGTCAGCTATCAGTCAGTTTGCAAACTCACATTGCTAGGAGCGTCTGGAAGGATGAAAGCATAGTTTGTGTCAAAATAAAATGATTGGTTTATAAAACGCCCTCCCACTAAATCACCAAAAGTCATCTGCAATTTTAAGATGGTTTATTGAGTTTACGAAGAAACAACGGTTTAGATACAATACATTAACTAATTAGACAGGAAGAAAAGTATACGAACTGTAACAGCTTGTGCTAACAGCATTCCACTCTCTGGTCGAAGTGTTAGGAAACTCTTCCCTCAGTCGCTCAATCTTCCACCTCCTTCTCTGGTCCCTCTTCCATCTGGAGAAGGCACTGCCCAACGAGCCTGCCACCTCAGCAGCACCTCAGCCTGCCTTCAAACCCAGCACCTCAGCAGCCCCTCACCAGTATGACACCAATCTATGTACCCTTTTTTGGGGGGGGCTTGTAGCTTACCCAGCATCAATCAGCTATCTAACTATTCTGATCAATGGATACAGGACAGGTACTCAAAACGTCAGGGTAGCTACCACCAACCTTGTGTGTCAGCCTGCTCGTGGTCAGCTTTTTAATTTACATCTTTGCTAAGGGTCATATTCTGCTCCTTTCTAAACACTTGGGTGATAAGGGGATGCTATCTAACAACTGAGGAGTCTGAAAAAGGCAGCCTGAACTAAGTGACTTTACTGTTTCTGAAGACTCTTCAGAGGTCAAAGTATTTAGAAAGAGAGGCAATCAGTGCTGCTTAGAAAATCCTATACAATGCAGAAGATACCCGCGTATTAAAAACTCCAATTTCTTGCACCTGGACATGTTCTGCACCCCCCTCCCCTTCCTAATTATAGGAATTACATTGGTCTACCCACCAGTCCCCTGGCACTACACCTTTTCCTAAAGAATTATTAAATGGGAGCAGTAATGCCTGTGCTATCTCTTCCCTAGATTCTTTTAAAATTCATGGGCCTGAATTTTACCCTTGGTGGGTGTATGAGATCGGCGGGCACGGGAGTGTCTGGGAAATGGACCTCTGACCGCGATCGGCCCTTGGCTGCGGTTTCACACTGGGTGGCCAATTAATGGGCAGCGAGTCCGAAACGCTCAGCGCTGCCGGGGTGGGGTGGGGGGGGTGCGGGAAGAGGGCGAGCGATGACCTCACCGCGGGTGTGGGCGTGCGCAGTGAGAGAGCTCACCGAAGGCGGACAGACTGCCTCAGGGAGCCGCAGACCTTTAAATGACATCCGTTGATATTTATTTTTATTTTGTTTCATAACAAAGATTTCACCCCGCCCTTGGATGAGGTTCGATGAAAAACGCAAGGGTCGCCCGGCCACTTTGCCCGTCTGCCAGCTGTAAGGTTGGATGGACCACGAAACATCGGAGACAATTGCACCGTTAATGGGCTTAACTGACCTCTTCATTGTTGGTGGGCCCACTTCCGGCTTTTGCACACGCCCCCTGAGTGAAATATCGCGCGAGTGGGCAATGACGCTGGGAGGCTCGCCCAATGTCATCTCGCGTGACTTTATGCCCGATTGGGTCAGGTGTGCGCCTGCCCACGGGGTGTAAAATTCTGCCCATGAGTGCAATTCACCAGGACCAGAGACTTTATCCTCTCTGAGTTTGTTTATTCAATACATCCTTTTTTTGTTAATGTTAAATACACTCTCTCATTACTGATTCCCTCATTCAATGTCATGTCTACCTGTTCTATCTCCCTGGTAAATACAGATGCAAAATAATTATTTAATTTTTCTGCCATCTCTCTATCACAGAATCACACATTGCAGAAGAGGCCCTTTGGCCCATCAAGTCTGCACCGACGTGTGAGAAACACCTGACCTACCTACCTAATCCCATTGACCAGCACTTGGCCCATAGCCTTGAATGTTATGATGTGCCAAGTGCTCATCCAGGTACTTTTTAAAGGATGTGAGGCAACCCGCCTCCACCACCCTCCCAGGCAGCACATTCCAGATCATCACCACCCTCTGGGTAAAAAAGTTTTTCCTCCCATCCCCCCTAAACCTCCTGCCCCTCACCTTGAACTTGTGTCTCCTCATGACTGACCCTTCAACTAAGGGGAACAGCTGCTCCCTATCCACCCTGTCCATGCCCCTCATAATCTTGTACACCTATCGTTACCTTTGGCCCCATTAGGCGATGGTATGGTGGTATTATTCCTATTCCCATCACAGCCCTCTATTAGTTATTGATGCGCTGTAAAATATTTGACTGTTTTGTTTTATGTTTCTTGATAATTTAATTCCATAGTGCGCACTTTTCCATGTTTGATATGAGGTACCATGGCCGGGGGGGGGTTCCACAGTGAGTTTCCTGTTGGGCAGAGTGGCAGGAAGTTGCGTTTGGAAGCTCATTACTTATGTATAGGTGAGTATCTCTCTGAATGAGGTGGTGGGTCGGGAACTGATCTGTCTGCCCTGCTGTCACCTGATGGGGCCGAAGGTCCTGGCGCCGTATTTAAACATTCGATCCACTTGTCTTCTTTTAGGCCAAGCTTGCCCACCATAAGAGGGAGGGATCCCAGACTGGAGGAGGCAGGGCCCGAGGAGGATGCCGCTGAGCTGTCGGGCGAAGACGAAGATCACTCCTGTGGGGGAGATGTCCTCAACATCTCCCAGGAAGCCAGGACAGATGAGCTCTCCATGAGTTCATCACATCCTGACATTCTCAGGGAGCGACCTGTATTCAGTCTGTTCATGAACTAAATCTATCTGCTCCCTCTTACAGACACCAGGATACCCAGACAGAGCCCCAGAACCAACACATGTCCCAGCCCCCAGCCCCCAGCCCACCTCAGAGGTTGAAGCTGAGGAAGCATTGCAAGAAGATGTGTGACAGCATTCACCTGCACCCCCCCACCAGCTCGGAGGCACACACCCTGATGGGTCCTAGTTATAGAGAAGGTTCAGGGGAACACTTCACTGACACATCTCCAAGCAGTCGGAGGCAGTGACAGGCCAGGTCTCTGGCATTTGGAGGACTGCTGGAGATCAGGCACCCGCTGAGTCCGAGTCATATAGAGTCAGCAGGTAGAGTTGTGAGAGGCAGCCAACTAGAGCGAAGGAGGGAGGAGTCTGTCCACACTCTGTCTGATGTTGTGGCTCTGACATGCGACTGCCTCAAGATCTCCATGGGAAGGTTGGTGTCCGCCGTGGAGACCTTGGTCTGCCAGATTCTGCCGGGTTTGTGCTCAGACCATCACTCCATCGCTATAGGCATTGGTGGGATCCATCAGTGGCTAGGTGAGAGGGGGTCAGGGCACCTTGACCCCCGTCCAGGCACCCATTGTCCTCTAGGAGAGCAGCAGGGGCCCTTGGGCACACACAGGGAGGAGGGCCAGCACCTGGAGACCCCTGTCCATCCACCCAGGTGACTCTAGGAGTAACCAGCCGATCCCAATCCCCTCTGCCTGTGCCCCTATCACCTCCACGGGCTGAGGAGGGTGCACCTGCCCCACAGCAGGACACCCAAAGCAGGCCAGGGCCCTCCGTCTCTCGACCCTCTAGAGGATGCCCGCCAAAGTCATCACAGACAACAGGGCACAGCAGTCAGCAGACAGCCTCCACCTCTGCTGTGGATGTCAGCGATCCACCAAGACTCAGCAGTATGCTTAGAAAAATTAAGAAGCTTTGAAATCATTTCTGGGTTACAGATGTTCAATCACTATATAGATCATGCACCTCTGTAACTACATTTGATGTTCATGAGAATGGTGTAGTCATTGACAGTGTCATGCATTTATCTGCCCTCTTATTGCAAGTGTGAGTCATCACCTCCCTTAGTCAGCCTCACATTGTGGGATGCGTAGCTGACTCCTGATAGTTACTCAGCCCTTGTGCTATGTCAGGGAGATGTGACAAACTCTTCACTGGAAGTGTTTGCAAAAATGCGTTAGTAACCTTTACTCTTTACAAGGCGACATGGAGTGAGGTGTGCTCACTAGCCCTGGAGGGGTAGCTGTAATTGTCTCTCGAAATGAGATGGCTGCCTTCATTGGTAGTGCCAAAGCACAAGAGCTGTAGTCATGATGGTCGCTCCAACCACGCGCAGGTCTCAGTGTCCGCGATAAGTTTCTCATTAAGGTGGTGACGGCTGCATCAAGTCCTTTGGGGCAGCTTTTGCGCTGACTTTCATTTCCCAGAGCCCACGGATACAGGGTTCACCACTGACCTTTCTGAAGATCAGGGCCGGGTGAATCATGAGGGTTGAAGGTACAAGTCCGAATGTTGAACTTGCTCTCGATGTCACTGGTTCTAAGGACCTTTCAGTGCACTGGCATGGCGCTAAGGGACAGAGGGAACGTGGCTGTGTCCCATTGCCTGTACCTTGCTCCTCCTGGGATCTTGTGGCTATCAGTGAGGCACGGGCACATCTTCCACATCATTCTTATTCAGGGGCATCTTCACCTGGAAGCTGATCCTCATCTCCCAAATCAGGCTCCTGCCCTTCCTGCTCTTCATCATCCGAGGAGCTGTCAGCTTCGTCACCTCTCCCCCTGGCCAGGGAACCCCACTTTGAAGCACCAGATTGTGAAGGGTACAACAGATCACAACTATGCAGGACACCCTCTGTGGACAGTACTGCAGAGACCCAACTGAGTGATCCAAACACCAGAAACACACCTTCAGGACTCCAATGGTCTGCTCCATGATGGATCGTGTCACCTTATGTGTTACGTTATATCTCTCCTCTGAGTGACCTCCACTAATTTCCCATCTGCAGCCCAGCACCAAGCCAGACAATCCCATGGCCAGTGACTATGACCATGAGCATGTCCTGCACACCAAGCTGTGCCGTATCCGGGTTAAGCACACAGGCCTTGCCCTTTCTTGGAGCCGGAACATGACATATGTGCAGAACCCTGTAGCAGGGCCCATAAAACTCCAGGGCTTCATCTCTCACCCTGACTTTGAGGTCCACTAAACCCTGGGATTGCCTTTAATGTCCCAACCTGACCTCTTGGCCCCAGACCAGGGACTGTGACTGTCTTTCGGTGAGCTTTCCCATTCCTTCTTTACTGATGACAACACAGTCTCCCCGCCCCCAACCACATTAGCCTCTGTGCAGCCCGTCCCTCTGGTGCCACATTAACACAGGCCCCTCCTCGTATTCCAGAGTAGTCATGTGTTTCCTCCCATTCATACAGTTTGATTTCCATCCATGCCCTTCTGTGTCTGCTTTCTAGTCTTCCATGTCTCCAGCTTCCCCGCCCTCAGTTGTCCCATCTGCCTGCCATCATCTTCTCCCCACAACCCCACCATTTCCTCCAGTCTCTTTCCTCTTACCCCCCCCTCAAACCCCACCATTGCTCATTGTCCTATGTTTCTCCGTCTTTCTTCCACCAACCCCCACCCCCCTCCCTCCCCAAGCCGCAGTGCTGGTCTCTGTCTCGTATGCAGCCCTGCCTGAGCTCTGACCCCCCCTGGAGTACGGAGGAAGCCCGTGGACAGTGCAATCCTACACCCCCCCACCCCCCCACCCCCAACCCCCCGCCACCAGTGTAACATCCCACTGGCATTGGTGAGAACCCGGAGTGGCACTGCTGTAGGTAGGCTTTGAGTGTTGCACTCACCTCATGAGACAAATCTCATGTCTGACACTGAATGATGGAGCTAGGAAGCTATTATACTTGTGTTCAAAAAATTTATTTTTATTTTGGAAAATCTATTTTAATACAATGATACTTCTAGAATATGGAACTCAAGTGTTTGTGTAATTTTCGCATTATTGATCTTGACTGCTTATACAGTAATGAGTATACAAGGAAGTGGGGAGAATTAGTTTGATTTTTGGATTAATTATTATTCACATCCAATATTCAGAGGGATAAATCCATCATATTAATGATACTTCCTTAACTAAAAGTAGCTGTGCATTAAATTACTATTCATTACCATTCAGTAAAGAGGAAGATGTTTTAAGTATAATTTTTAGGAAATAAAACGAAAGAGTTTGATGAAACTTTTTTGCTGATGAGGGTATATTTCAGCAATGGACAAGTTTTTATTGGCTTTTTGGCTGCTCTCAGCTGTGATCTATGTCCCAAATTTTCCTGGAACATTAACAGCATTTTAACGGTGCACACTGTTACTAACGCGTATGTCAGCCAGCAAGTTCTGGAAATGAAGAGACACACTCTAGGGGTAGAATTTTACACTTGGCGTGGAGACACACACCTCCACACGCCCAAGCGTCAAATGACACACGATGATATCAGGCATGCGTCCTGACATCATCGCGCACTCCCGCAATATTTTGTTCGGCGGGCGCGTGCTGGAGTCAGCTGCGGGCCCGCTGCTAATTACAAGGCCTAGTAAAGGCCATTAACAAGCCAATTCAGATCAGATTTCTCCTTCTCGCCCAACCTTACGGTTGACAGGCAAGCGAGAAGCCCAAGTCATGAGCGGGATGAGGTTTCCTGAAGCAAATAAACGTTAACTAAAAAGTTTGCTTTTGAATTTAAAACATATCCCAGCTCACGTGACCAAGTCGCATGAGGGGACATGTTTTTTTTCAAATTTTTACTGTCTTTATTAAGTTTTTTAAAAAGCGGTTCAATCTCCCTGAGGCAGCTCCACGCGTTCTTTTGCTCGCATGCATGAACTGTGCGCTAGGCCCGACTGTCCCTCTTCCTCCCACCCGCACAGGTAGCGCTGCTGCTTTAATTGGCCCACGCACAAGAAATCGCAGAGTGGAGCCGATCGCAGGCAGCGGGCGGCTTCCTGACCACTCCCACCCGCTCCTGCTGAGCCCGCCCACTGAGGGAACAATTCTGGCCTCGTAAGTTATTGTTAGAGGCTGTAAAATTGTCACATTTGGCTTTTGGGGTGAAGGAGTGCAATGGTGCCTTTTGCATGGCAGCAGGATTAGGGCGGGATAGAGAGAAGACCAGGATGAAAAGGCACACGGGTTTACCAGGATAGCGGGCTCCCCAATGATGCGGGCCACCATGGTCTTCAAGAAAGTGGCCCTGTGAGGGGTAGCGACACCACCACCGCTAGCACTACCACTCAGTCAATGCGTTGCTTGCAACTACACCGAGAAATTCAACTCGGTGAATATCCTACCGTAGAAGTGCTCACATTTTTGTTATTCTTTGACAGTCTGCATTACCCATCACCTTCAGGCCTACCAGCCAGGATGGCTGCACAGAGGCACATGGCTCTCCACACATGGCTCATGACCCCCCCCCCGCCATCCACCATCCCACCATCGGAGAGCCATGCATCTACAGGTAACACCATGGAGCAACCCAGTTGTCTGTTGAAGCAGAAATTTTGCTGCCTTTGAAGTTGATGTCCAAGAGGGTCTCTATGTTTGGGATAGTCTGTTGTGTCCTCCAAAATCTCACTATTATATGGGTTGAACCTCTGTTCTCTGGGATCCTGAGGGTATCTTAGGGGGAGGAGAAGGAGGAGGAGGAGGAGAACGAGGAGAACGAAGAGGAAGAGGATGCAGAGAAAGAGGGGGAGACAGAAGAGGAAAAGGAGAAAGAGGAGAAGGCAGGTCATTAGAACCACCTGTAGGACAGAGCGTAAGGAACTGCAGAGTGAGGCATCACTCCAGTTGAGCGGAGCTTCCTCAACTCCCACATGGAACCACCATCCCCTTACAAAACGTCCATTTCAGACTCCCCATAACAAAGTCTTCTTGGCCACATACTCAAAAAAGGCAACTAGCAATGACCTTCGCACAACAGCTTTAATCAATATACCCGGACAAAACCCAGAGCTAATCACCCTTGTGCATTCCCTTAGTGCTCGCCTGGAGGGTGTCTTCACTTGGCCAAATGCTCAAACAATGTGCTAACCTGTGGCTGCAGCATGGTTGGTGCTATCCTGCTGATGCTCTCTGGTACTCATTCTTTCACAGGATGTAGGCTTCACTGGCTGGGCCCAGCATTTATTGCTCATCCCTCATTGCCCTTGAGAAGGTGGTGGTGAGCTGCCTTCTTGAACCGCTGCAGTCCATGTGGTGTAGGTACACCCACAGTGCTGTTAGGGAGGGAGCTCCAGGATTTTGACCCAGTGACAGTGAAGGAATGGCAGTATATTTCCAAGTCAGGATGGTGAGTGGCTTGGAGGGGAACTTGTAGGTGTTGGATCTGCTGCCCTTGTCCGTCCAACTGCTGGAGGTCGTGGGTTTGGAAGGCGCTGTCAAAGAAGCCTTGGTGAGCTGCTGCATTGCATCTTATAGATGGTACACACACTGCTGCCACTGTGTGTCGGTGGTGAAGGGAGTGAATGTTTAAGGTGTTCGATGGGGTGCCAATCAAGTGGCCTGCTTTGTCCGTAAAGACTATAAGTGACCTTCGAGGATGCTGATGAGTGGCTCTAGGCCTTGAGGGCCCAGTCTCAGGCTGCAGCACCTTGGCAATGGTGGCAGCAGTCTGTCCTGAGCTGGCTGGCTAAGAGTTGCTAGAAAGAGTGCTGCAAAGTGGCAGTGGTGGAGCACAAAGGGGATCTATATTACCCGGCACTGCTTTGGTCCTCTAGCTTTCTCTCCTGTTGTGGGTGACCTTCCCCGGAAGGAAAAACGTCAGCAACTGGCAGTCAGTGGGTTGGATTATGCCCGCTGTATTTGGAGGTCCGCAGAGGGAGTGAGATGCCTGTGTGCGGCTGACATGCTTCAAAGTGGTATGTGTGGGTGAGGTGTAGTGACAGGATGTTAAGAGTGAGCTGTAAGCATCAGGGTGTGGTGCTGGGTGTTAGATGGAGATGTGGTGCATTGAGCAGTATATGAGAGAGGGTGTGAGATGTGTTGTGCAGCCTTCAGTGCATTGCTGCAACTTCCCATTATTTTAGGGACTGCGCCTCTAACTCTGATTCTCTGATCAGAGGCCCGTGCGTTCCAACGATCGCTCGAGCAACGCCCTTGGGAGCTCCCTGCTCCTGATAGCGCTGTTCATGGCAACATGGTCGGGAGGGAGGCACCAGACAAAGTGGGGTCCAAAAGGTCCTCAAGGGCAGAACAGGTGAAGGAAGACTCAGCAGCTGCGGAGGTGGAAGATGGCTGCAGTGGCCTGGTGGACCCAGTCATCGCTGTTTGGCATGTCACCAAAATCTAATCACTAACCTGTCAAGGTCGTGTGGACCAGGACAGCCCCCCAAGGTTCCCATGTTAAATAAAACCACATCCAGGCTTCTACGCAGGTCCATTTGCCTAGTCCTGTGGCGAAGTGCCTTGAACCTGGGATAAGAATCTGCACACAGGTGACAGGTGCATGAAGGTCATTGGACATTGGTATTGAGACAGAGCTGTCCTTGGGCAGCAGCATCAGTGATTGAACACTTTTCTTCATGACACCCTGTGCTCACCCCAAATGGGGAGAGGCATGGAAAAGGGGCCCTAAAAATAGGCTGTCCCACTTCCTCGTCGCTGTGGGGGTGGGGGAATCAAAGAAAACACTACGTTTTGCAACATGGAATGTTGAACACGTCAACGACGAGCATCAACTAGGGGAAGTTGCCAGGATCACCCGCTTTCTAATGAACACTACACAACCCCTGGAGTGTATCAGTGTGGAATTCAGACAAGATGAGGAGATATTTTGTACGCAGCGTGTTAACATGATCTGGAATGTGCTGCCTGAAATGGTGGTGGAAGAGGATTTGACAATAACATTCAAAAGGGAATTGGATAAATAATGGGAGGGGAAACATTGGTACAAGAACAGGTCAGAGGAATGGGATTAATAGGATAGCTCTTTCAAAGAACTAGCATGGATAATATGGGCTGAATGGCCTTGTATGCTGTGTATCAAACTATGATTTTATATCAGAACTTTCTGTTCATATTCAATGTAACCTCATTTTATGAAACCTTGAGTTTATATTCAGTAGATTGAGTGTGAGCTATTTGGATGAGAGCCTTGATTTGAGACTGACGGCAGAATCACCCCAGGTTTGCGCTAAGTGTGATAGCGAGCAGAGGAAACGATGTTTTACCTGCCAGTTGCAATGGCGGCTTTGCACACTGTATCGTCCCAATCCCGCTGCATTAGTTATGCGTTCCTGGGAAATATGCTGTCTCCATGGTGAGCGGGTTCTCATTCGCCCGCCACACCATCACCTCACCTCTTCATCACGCCAGGCGCTATATTTAAACTCCAGCCACGCGCTCACATCTCAGAGCTTCCAGCCCAGGACTGCTGCATGGAAGACATGGCCCCGAAAGGCAAAAATACTACAGGCCCCAGGTTCAACAATGCATCCCTCAAGCACCTTTTGGACACAGTGGAGACTCGCCGTGATGTCCTCTACGCCCATTCTGGCCACAGGGTGGGCAGCAACATCACCAATCCGGCTTCAGGGGTGGTGGCAGTGGTGGTCAGCGCCAACACCCTCCAAAGAGGACAGCCACCCAGTGCCGCAAGAGGATGATCTCCTCCGTTCCTCCAGGGTAAGTCACTCTTCTCACCACTCACAACTCACCCACTCACAAACCCATCACACATCCACAGGACCCTCACTCACTGCCAGTTCACGGGACATCACCATTCACTCTCTCACACACACGCACCTCATTGTCCTCATCTCGTCCATCGACCACTCACCACCCAGGCACATGCCAGGCACATTTATCATCTGGCCTGGCAGGCATCCTGCTTACACTTTCTCCATCTCTATCCATGTAGGACAAGCTGGCACACAACAAGAGGGAGAGGTCGCAGACTGGAGGAGGAATGCCGGACATCAAGGTCCTCACGGACTTTGAAAACAGAGCCATCCAGTTGGCTGGTGAGGATCTGGACCAGTCCTGTGCTAACAGTGAGGTCAGTGTTGCTCTACCAAGTGAGGATCCAGCAGTGCAACATCCATCAGACAACCATGCTGTGAGTGATGTGTCCTCTTTCACAGGACACTGCCGTGCACTAATTATCTCTCCTTGCTTTCACAGGCATATCAGAGACCACAACCCAGGGCCTCCAATTAAGCCCCGAAGATTGAAGATTGATATCCCATCACAGCGCTCACACACACCCTCCACCAGTGCAGAGACACACACCTCGGTGGGACCTAGCTTTAGAGTAGCCTCTGGGACCACAATCTGGTGAGCACATCGCACTGTCTGATCCACAGCAGTTGGAGGCAGGGACTTCCCAGGTCCCCGGCGCTCGGAGGTCTGCTGGAGGCCAGGAATTTGCTGAGTTAGAGTCAGTTGAGGAGCCTCTGGACTCGGTCATGTCACAGTTGCTGGAGCTGCAAAGACAAGCTCGGGAACATCAGGAAGGGATGTCCGCTGCACTCTTCAGATTGCAAAGCAAGATGGAGGTGTCTGTCCGCCTTCAGTCTGAGGTGATAGCACCAGCATGCCAACGCACCGAGGTCAACACTGGTAGGATGGCGGCTGCCATGGAGAGTTTGGTCCAGGATACCGGTCCTGCTCTGCTCCGTGGGCTGAACTCCATCACTGATGCCATAGTTTGTACGGGAGAGGGGTCGATCTCACTCCAGCTACCCCTCCTCCTCAAGGAGTCAGCCAGGGAGGAGGACCAGCAGGCGCACACCCCAGGGCCATCCAGTCAGGTGACTCCGGAAGTGTCCAGCACATCCGAATCCCCTCTCCCTGTGACCCCAGCAGGGTGACCACAGGCCAAGGAGGGTGCCACTGCCACACAGCAGGTCCCCGAAAGCAGGCCGAAGTCCTCCAGGTCTTGGCCCTCCTGAGCACACCCACCAAGGTCATCACAGACGGGGAGTCACAGTCAGCAGGCTGCCTCCACCTCCACTGTGGATGTCCGGGGAGCACCAAGATGTAGCGGCAGAATTAGGAAGGTGAAGAAGATGTAGTTACACAGCCTGGGCATGGGTGTTAATCACTTTTAAATAATGTTCACTATTGTCAATAAACTCCCAAGAATGTCTCCCTGCCTGTGACTCCTTGTTCTGATGAGCAGTGTCCGTGTCACTCAGATGTGAAACCTTTC
The DNA here is from genome assembly GCF_017639515.1 of Carcharodon carcharias. Lineage (NCBI taxonomy): Eukaryota > Metazoa > Chordata > Chondrichthyes > Lamniformes > Lamnidae > Carcharodon > Carcharodon carcharias. The sequence goes on along the minus strand of NC_054481.1, from coordinate 4,260,217 downwards.
TGCACAAGATAAAAGGCAGGTGTCTCTGTCCAGGGCCTCTTCCCTGTGTCTGTGCAGCCTTCAGACCACAGTGAAGGTCCAGCCTCACACTCACTGGACACATTACTGATGCCTGCACCTCGATGGTGCTGGTCATTGCTGCCAGAATGTAATGGACAGGTGCCACAGAGTTCCCTCATTCTCTCTGTGTGCTCTCAGCGCCTTTGAGTTGGGGCTGGTCCCCATCTCATCAGCATCTGTGACCAGTGATGCTGTGCTGCTGAAGGGCTCAGGTGCAGAAGGCGGACAAAGGATCAGATGCGTTTCCATGATATGACCCTGATCACAGAGCACAAGCAAGCTGCCCTCAGCCTGACAGGAGTCAGACATTCTCAGAGGCTGTATGAAGATGTATGGAGTGTCCTCACTGCATGTCATCATCATCCTCTTGCAATCGAGCGACTATAAAGGCCTCCACTGCGCCTTCATGACAGGAGTATTCTCACATAAGCCAGATTGGAGTCAAACGTGATGTGAGGATCTATGGGGTCTCCTCACTCCATGTCATCATCATCCTTCGCAAATCTAGCAGCTATGAGGGCCTCCTGAGCACACATACCTGGTCTGGCCAGTGAGAGGGCCTTTTGCCATCATCGTTGCCTCCGAGGACCTCCTCACCCTCATTGCTGTCAATGTCCTCCTCACCAGAGAAGACCTCCAGCTCCTCCATGTCCTCTTCAACCAGCAACTCTCCCCATTGCGGTTCCAGGTTGTAAAGTGCACAGCAGATAACGACGATGTGTGACACCCTCTGTGGCCTCAATTGCAGGGCTCCTGAACGTGCTAAGAATTACACTTACAATCTAGTTGCCTCATCTTGTTCCAGATGAAGTAGGCAACACAGTTTAAAAATAAGAGGCCTTCAGTTTCAGACGAAGATGAGAAATTCTTTCTCTCGAAAGATCATTAGTATGTGGAATTCAAGCAGTGGAGGCTGGGTCATTGAATTTAATCCAGGCTGAGTTAGACAGATTCTTGATAAACATGGGAGTCAAGGATTAAGACCATAAGACCATAAGACAAAGGAGCAGAAATTAGGCCATTCGGCCCATCGAGTCTGCTCCACCATTCAATCATGGCTGATAAGTTTTTCAACCCCATTCTCCCGACTTCTCCCTGTAACCTTTGATCCCCTTACCAATCAAGAACCTTTCTTTCTCAGTCTTAAATACACTCAATGACCTGGCCTCCACAGCCTTCTGTGGCAATGAATTCCATAGATTCACCACTCTCTGGCTAAAGAAGTTTCTCCTCATCTCTGTTCTAAAAGGTCTTCCCTTTACTCTAAGGCTGTGCCCTTGGGTCCTAGTCTCTCCTACTAATGGAAACATCTTCCCCACGTCCACTCTATCCAGGCCTTTCAGTATTCTGTAAGTTTCAATCAGATCCCCCCTCATCCTTCTAAACTCCATCAAGTATAGACCCAGAGCCCTCAAATGTTCCTCATATGTTAAGCCTTTCATTCCTGAGATCGTTCTCATGAACCTCCTCTGGACCCTCTCCAGGGCCAGAGCATCCTTCCTGTGATACAGGGCCCAAAATTCCTCATAATATTCTAAATGTGGTCTGACCAGAGCCTTATAAAGCCTCAGCAGCACATCCCTGTTTTTATATTCTAGTCCTCTCGAAATAAATGCCAACATTGCATTTGCCTTCCTAACTACCGACTCAACCTGCAAGTTAACCTTAAGAGAATCCTGGATTAGGACTCCCAAGTCCCTTTGCACTCCAGATTTCTGAATTCTCTCCCCATTTAGAAAATAATCTATGCCTCTATTCTTCCTACCAAAGTGCATGACCTCACACTTGCCCACGTTGTATTCTATCAGCCACTTCTTTGCCCATTCTCCTAACCTGTCCAAATCCTTCTGCAGCCTCCCCGCCTCCTCAATACTACCTGTCCCTCCACCTATCTTTGTGTCATCTGCAAACTTAGCCAGGATGCCCTCAGTTCCTTCATCTAGATCATTAATGTATAAAGTGAAAAGTTGTGGTCCCAACACTGACCCCTGCGGAACTCCACTAGTTACCGGCCGCCATCCTGAGAAGGACCCCCTTATCCCCACTCTCTGCCTCCTGCCAGACAGCCAAATTTCTACCCATGCTAGTACCTTGCCTCTAACACCATGGGCTCTTATCTTACTGAGCAACCTCCTGTGCGGTACCTTGTCAAAGGCCTTTTGGAAGTCCTTGAGCAGATGACAAAATGGAATTGAGACCACATCCAGATCAGCCATGATCTTATTGAATGTCGGAGCAGACTTGAGGGGCTAAATGGCCTCCTCCTGCTCATATGTCCTAGGTTCCGAGTGTATTTCCCTTATGTATTTCAGTCTCTCTATATCTGTCTTGAAGGGAGTGCAGCATAAATTTACCAGAAAGATACCTGAACTTGAAAGGAATTACGAGCAGAGATCACACAAATTAGGATTATTTTCCCTGAAATTTAGAAGGTTAAGGGATGATTTGGTCAAAGTTTTCAAGTGGAACAAATAGGGTAAAAGAGAGAGAAATTATTTCTGTTTGGGTTGGGAGGGGAGAAGGCATCCAAAAATTAGAACCAGCCCTTTCAAGGGTGAAAGTAGGTAACATCTCTACATACAAAGGGTGGTAGAACTTTTGAACTCTCTTTCACAAACAGCAACTGATGCTTGATAAATTGTTCATTTTAAATCTGAGATTGACAGGTTTTTGTTAATTGAAGATATGAAGGGATAAGGGACAAAGGCGGGTATTTGGAGTTAGGCCGCACATCAGCCATGATCTGATTGACTAGGGTAGCACAAACTCGAGGAGATAAATGGCCTCTCCCTCTCGCTGAGTGTCAGCCAATAGCTGACTAATTTGGACATGGTGAATGGAATTATAAATACAGAAGTTAGGAACTTTATTAGAAACCTAAAGTTTTTTGGAAGTCTATTCTGTGCTTGAAAATTGGTGAAGGAAGGCAAATGTCTTCAGGGTATCAAATTATTGGCCAGATTTTTTATTAAAATCCAAAGCTTCATAAATTGCTAAGTTTAATGTGCCATAAAGGGAAACAAATGTTTCAAAAGATTTAAGGAAATGGGGGAGGAAGGATAATATGTCAAACTAGATTAAAGATAAGTTTGAAATTATAGGCAAATGTAGATAAATGAATATGCATGAAGAACAAAAATGAAAGCAAGGTATGAAAGAAAGGAGGTCTTTAAATATAAGGGAGGTTGGATACTAGGAGAGGAAAACAATCTGGGAGATTTTAATTGATCATTTACAATCATAGCTTGTGCTGGAAATAGCGAGCCTTTCTGATGGTTGGACAAATGCATTTCAATTCATGTAGGAGATGTAGATAAGTAATGAAATGATAATGAAAAACTGGAGCACTTGAATATGCATTAGACAAGAAGCTCAGATGGAAAGCTCCTAAGAATACTTGAGCAAACTGAGCACAAAGTCAAAGAGACGTGGTTGAGATTTTCCATTAACAGTGGAGCTGACTGGTGTGAAAAGAAATCTCTACAAGCGGCGTATTCATAGGGTATGGGCTTCGTTGGCTGGGCCAGCTTTTATTGCACATCCTTTTGCCCTTGAGAAGGCGGTGGTGAGCTGCCTTCTTGAACTGCAGCAGTCCATGTGGTGTAGGTACACCCACAGTGCAGTTAGGGAGGGAGTTCCAGGGCTTGGACCCAGCGACAGTGAAGGAGCGGTGATATATTTCCAAGCCAGGATGGTGACTGAATTAGATGGGAACTTCCAAGTGGTGGGGTTCCAATGTATCTGCTACCCTTGCTCCACAAGGCTTAAAGTTTAATGCAATACTTTTCCAGTGTTCAGAATGATGTTGTAAAGCCACTAAAGTAGATTGTGGTCTGGGCCCATTTTTGCCCAAGTAAAGACATCAATGCATCAATGTCAGGCCAGCTGGGGTAATGGGGGCATAGTGGTAATGGTCTGAACGTTTGAGCCTCTCCCTCTGTGCAAAAATGGTGACAAAAGCCTGAATCCAGAAGTCCTACCCCCCGAACCGGCCTCCATATTTGGTAAGGTAGGTGCCTGAAACCCAAACTGGGCAGATTAGGACAGGTAGGAGCAGGGCTGAACATTGTGGATTCATTTGGATAGCCAGGGTACCCTTTCGGAGGGGGTGAAGGCCCATTGGGATTGTGAAAAGAAGACATGAGTTCCCTTGTAAGTATAAGCTCAACGGAACTGTCAAAGCTGTCAAAGAACTGTCAAATATCTTAAACAACTGTAGTGCTGTCAAAGAACTGTCAAAGCTGTCAAAGATCTGTCAAGATGTTAAACAACTGTCAAGCTTTCAAAAAGCTATCAAAGCTGTTAATGAACTGCTAAGATATCAAAGAGCTGTCAAAGCTGTCAAAGAACTGCCAAGGTGTTAAACCTGCTCCTACCAGTTCTAATCTGCACACTTGGTGTTTCAGGGACCTACCTCACCAAAATCACACATGAATGGAAGCAGCCACTGATTTGTATGGCAGCTGCTTCCATGAATATGCAATTTAGAACCAGGTCCCATTCTTCCCCTTGTCAAAATGGCAGAGACGGGGTTTGGGGGCAGGACTTCTGGATTCAGGCCTCTGCCAGCATTTTTCTACAGATGGAGAGACTCAAAAGTTCAGGCCATTACCACTATGTCACCATTGCCCCAGCTGCCCTGCCATTGATGCATTGATGTCTTTACTCAGGCAAAAGTGGGCCCGGATCACAATCTACTTCAGTGACTTTACCATATCATTCTGAACACTGGACAAGTACTGGGGAATATGGGAAGCAGATACCTAGAAACACCATCACCTGGAAGTCCCCCACCAAGCCACTCACCATCCTGACTTGTAAATATATTACTGTTCCTCCACTGTCACTGGGTCAAAATCATGGAACTCCCTCCCTAATAGCATGGTGGATGTACCTACACCACATTTACTGCAGCGGTTCAAGAAGGTAGCTCATCACTACCTTCTCAAAGGCAACTAGGGATGGGCAATAAATGCTGGCATTTCTTTGTCAAAGCTGTCAGAGAACTATCAAGCTACCAAAAAATTGGCAAAGAATTGTCTAGTTGTCAGAGAGCTGTCAAAACTCATTGAAACTGTCAAAACTGTCAATTGATTTAACTCTGCTGGGCTTTAAATTTTAAAAATTGTGTAGAGTTAAAAAAAAATATCGGCACTGTCTATTTCACTCTGCCTGTTGACATAAACCTGAGGGCTCTCATAATACACTTTGTGCTGCATGACTGATATTACAACCTAAGTTATCAGAGTGGGTTTCCTGTAAAGTGAGCTGTTTGATTGACAGCTCCAAGTGGTTATTGAATAGAGTTATTTGTTTTCATAAGAGATTAGATTTTAGGAATGTCAACGTATTGAGTGTTTTTATCAATGGAAGTGTTTTGTTTTAATAGTGACATCATCAATAACCACATCACTTTATTTTATTTCAGCATGGCTCCTGAGGTTTGCCCACGGTGGATATTAGGTGAGTTGGTGTGGAGGGGGTAAGGGCAAAGATGGTGGGTGGGTGGGACATGAGTTGGCGCTAAGCTGACAGAGGGGCTATAAAGGGCCAAGGGGACGAGTGGGGAGATGGGTTGGTGCAGGTGGTATGATGGGCCACTGAGGATGGGTAGAGGGGCATAGGGTGGCATACAGTGTATTAGGAGCTATGGTGGGGGAGAGGGCATGGGTCAAGGGGCATGCATTGGCATGGAGGGTTTGGTGGTCCATGGAGGGTGGGGGCATTAGATGGAATAGATTGGTATAAATGAAGCTTGGGGAGTGTGTGGGGAGGTGAGAGATTGAGAGGTGATGACTGGGGGGATGTTTCTTTTTTTTATTGTTTCTTTTTTAACCTTTCACACAGCGTCACTGCATAGAGGCAGGCCCTGCCGCCAGCCCGCCTCCACACCGAGCAGTCTCTGCCCTCATTCTAGGGATAGCGGGCCCGATTTATAATCTATCCCGCACTCCAGAACAAAAATCCCAGCTTCCGGACCTTAGTCTTTTCTGGGTCGGGTAGGAGGAGCTGGGAGGTGCCCTGACTCTGCGAACCCGATCCGAGGGTAAAAATCTGGGCCAATGCCACTTGATTAGCAATCTCAAAGGCCCAGGCTAACACACTGGGGGACGTGAGTTCCAAACCCACCACAGCGGCTGGTGGAATTTAAATTCAATGAATAAAATCTGGAATTGAAAGCTAGTCCATCAATTGTTGTAAAAGCCCATCAGGTCACGAATGCCCTTTAGGGAAGGAATTTTTCCACCCTTACCCGGTTTGGCCTACATGTGACTCCAGACCCACAGCAATGTGGTTGGCTCTCAACCGCCCTCTGAAATGGCCTAGGAAGCCACTCATTCACGGGCAATGAGGGATGGGCAACAGGTGCTGGCCTTGCCAGTGATGCCCATACCCCACACCCTATCAAGGAATACATTTTAAAAGGACTGCCCTGTTGGAAGAATTCCGTAGTTAAGTCCTACGGGAAGGGGGATTAAAGCTGAATACAAGATATGGGGTGGGGGTGGGGGAGGGGGCGGGGTGCGTGGCAATGATCCGGACCCCTGCTGCCGTCACAAGAGCATTTCTGTTCCTTTAGGCTCCATGGGATGGATTTATTTTTAAAAGTTGAAAGTTTATCTGTTGTTGGAGGCTTTTGGTGAAGAATCCTGTGCGGGGTATGCTGGTGATGGTCTCGCTTACATCCACAAGTCTTGCTGAAGGATCCTTTAACGGGCATACCCTCTGAATGCTTACGGAAGCGAATGCTTGTTTTCAACGTCTGCCTGGGATGTTTTGCACCTTATAAAGGAACATAACTCTTTTTGGTTTCTATTCCATTGAGTACATGGGAGTGAATGGTGCCAGCATTTTATAAAATGCTCTTCCAAATCCACAGGGGTAAGGAAATAATTCAAGGCTGCATCCGGATCTTACATTTAACATAATAGTCATTTAAATAATTGCCAGTTCTAATTTATCAGAATTCCTTACACTTGGGATAAGAGATAGCATCAGAATTCCACCAATAGTGGTATATGATGGCTAAAGAGTACTTTTTTGCTCTTAAGCTGTCATATATATTTTTGTCAGTAAGTGGGATCCATTTTGAAAACTATTGGCATCATCAGTTATTCATCCATCGATGGCTGTTTTCTGCTTGAAATGCCACAACGCATCACACGCCCACTATTCCATTACGGGTAATGTGAAACCAATTTGGAAATAGCTCTGATTGGAGGTCTGCAGTACAATTGTACGACATTCTACATCTCATATTATCCCACAGCTTTGATGCAAGTTTCCAATGTCGAGTGTTAGTTTTGCGAATTTTACCTATTAAACCGAATAGCCACTTCAAATCCCTCCCAAAAACCTGATGTCATGAAAATGAAGAATGTGGTGTTACTTCATTATTCTTCAAAGCAATATATAGAAATTCTTCATGGTAAGAACCATTCTTTAATAACGTAAAGTGCTGTTTCTTGCTTCAATTACATAGAAACCTCGGTGAGACTGTACCTGGAGTATTGTGTACAGTTTTGGTCTCCTTACCTAAGGAAGAACGTACTGGCCACAAAGGGAGTGCGACGGGCTAACAACCAGACTGATTCCTGGGGTGGTGGGATTGTCCTGTGGGGAAATTGAGGAGACTGGGCCTGTAATCTGTAGAGTTTAGAAGACTGAGAGGTGATCTCACTGAAACTTACAAAATTCATAAGGGGTTCAACAGGGTAGTTGCAGGAAGGATGTTTTGCCTGGCTGTGGTGGGGGTGGGGCGGGGGGGGGTGGAGGAGTCTAGAACTAGGGGTCACAGTCTCAGAATAAGGGGCAGGCCATTTAAGACTGAGATGAGGAGGAATTTCTTCACTCAGAGAGTCGTGAATCTTTGGAATTCTCTACTCCAGAGGGCTGTGGAAGCTCAATCATTGAGTATGTTCAAGACGGGAGTCGATAGATTTCTAGATACTAATGACATCAAGGGATATGGGGATAGCACAGGAAGATGGCATTGAGGTAGATGATCAGCCATGATTGGGTTGAATGGCGGAGCAGGCTCAAGGGGCTGAATGGCAGACTTCTGCTCCTATTTCCTATGTTTCATCCTGGGAAACAAAATTATCAGCTTTCCAATTCTCCACTTTGAGAACAAACACTCTGAAGATAAGAGGCCAACTAGACCCTTATTCCACATTGGAGAAAAAAATAAGCAAGACAAATCATTTCAAACCAGAGATCAATAGAGTTTTGTTAGCCAAGAGTCTTTAAGAAAGAAGTACTTGCATTTATATACCACATTTCATGAGCACTGGACAACTCAAAGCACTTTCCAGCCAATGAAGTACTTTTGAACCATAGTCATTGTTGCAATGTTGTGTTGTAAATATGGCAGTCAATTTGCACATAGCAAGCTCCCATCAACAGCATGGTGACAATGACCAGATTATCTGCTTTCTGTGATGTTGATTGAGGGATAGATATTGGCCACAACACCAGGTAGAACTCCCATTCTCTTCTTCAAAATAATGGCATTGTATCTTTTACACCCACCTGAGATGGCAAATTGGACGTCAGAACATTGTTTCATTCAAAAGACAGCACCTCCAACAGTGCAGCACTCCCTCATCATTGCACTGGGATATCAACATTAATTTTTACACTGAAATCCTGGAGTGGGGGTTGAACCCACAACTCTCCAACTCAAGAGTGACACCAACTGAGCCTTAGCTGAATTGATATGTAGCGAGCATGGATGGATACAGTTTATTGACACAGCAGACTTTAGGGACTGAAACGTCTAACCTATTCCCGATATAGGAATATTTGTTCTGTTTAGATCTGGAGGTGCAACCATAACTGACTAATTCAAACAGAAGATGATCAAGTCCGTACATAAGCAATTCTACAAATGTCAGCCAATTTGAAGCAATTTTTTTATTCTTTCAAAGAATGTGGGTTGCACTGGCAAGGCCAGCACTTGCTGCCCATCCCTAATTGTCGAACTGAGTGGCTTGCTAGGCTGTTTTAGAGAGCAGTTAAAGTTAATCACGTCGCTCTGGGTCTAGACTTTCCTAATATCTCCTCTTGAAGTTTTAATTTTCATACTTTTAGAGGACAATTTTCTGTGAATTGGTCACTAAAGCACTGACCAATTTTATTGCTTCCAGCTCACTGGTGCCACTGGGGAATTGAGCCCTGTCCGCCAAGCACAAACCAGGGGCTGAAATTGCCCTTTGGACTCACTCACTGATGCCCCCCCCCTACCTTTAAGCCCCCAGGCTGCAGTTTGATTTGAATCCCCTCTTCTAAGCAGGCAAGAATCTGCATGGTCATTCATGAAATGTGAAGATCAGGTCCCAGCATTGTTATTGGGTTGCTATTTTAACTATGTTCACGAGTGGGAAAAGATGTTGATGTTTTTGAGTGGGAAGCATGAACTTAGGCCTGGCCCCTACAGGGTTTTCCATTCCTAGTCTGTGCTCCGAGCAGGTAAGGCTGTAAACCTGCAAAATTTACCCTGTAGTTTCATGGCCACAAGGTGGCCAGCAGTTTCTTACCCTAGTGTTCATCACTCATGGGTGATCTCTGATGGTGAACATCAGCCTTGCACACATACTGGACGACACAGCTGAGGCCATTTCTATTTCCACTTGACTCCAGCACACTCTTGCAGCAGAGAGTGAGGGATATCAATCAGAAGCTGAAATCTTAGCTAATTATTCCTCTCCCTAACCCAGTGGGACTGAGGCTGACTGCAGCATTCTGGGCATTACCCTCAATGAGAACTTAGCACAAACGGCGGACTAAAACTTGGGATCTTCCTTCTCATTATGGCTCAGGTGCTCCTTCCGTCGGCTCCCAATGATGCAAGATTTAATGTAGAATTCAGTTGACTCATGTTAAATTTTATTTCAAAGATATTCTCTGGCCCAGATTTTCACCAGGTCACATTGACTCAGGAGCCACTTTAAAAATGCTGGGCGTGTCCTGATTTCAGGATTCCTGACTCCATTCCCAGGCTGTCTAATTTCCGGGGCTGCCTTTAAAGGGTACATGCTGCTTCTGGTCAGAAGCACCTGGATGCTCCTTACCTGGCCAGCTCCATTTCAGAGACCGGCACCTCCAGCTCCTCTGCAATTTTCATGGAGTTGGGCCAGGCTTTTAAGGGGTCGTGGTTCCCGGCCCCTTAGAGAAGTTGCAAACCCTAGTCCGCATGAGAGAACCTTTTAAAAGATAAGCTGAAAAGCTCCTCCTAATGCCCTTTATGCCAAGTTATGCCCCCACCCACTGCCTGAGGCCCCTCATGCCCCTATGCCAAGCTCTGAAACTTCCATGCCCCTTGACCCACTGTACACTTTCTAGAATCAATAAGAACCATAGTGTATAGTGGAATCTGTTAAAAAAATAAGCTTCAACAAAATGTTATCCATTGATAACTTCCTCCCATGAAAAGAAAGTCTGGATTGTAAGTTAATAAAATGCCAATCATGCAGGCCCTTTTGAAGTTTCAAAAACCACAAACTACAAACCCTTGAAACCACTTGTGTCAACAAACATTGTGAAATTGACCACAGAGATCAGAGAGCCCGAGCTGTCAATCAAACAATGTTTCCTCTGAGGAGCATGTGTTCTCTTAATTTAATAGCTGTCTGGGCTCTCCGCCAAGCCTCATTATGTATGCTTGATTGAGAGCACAGAGAGCTATTAAATTATAAGAACACCAACTCCTCAGAGGAAACATTTTTCGAATGACAGCCCAGCTCTCTGATCTCAATTTTGCAATGTTTTGTTGACATAAGTTAAGTGGTTTCAAGAGTTTGATGTTTTTGTAACTGCAAAAGGGCCTGGACCCATTAGCTTGCAGTCCAGGCCATTTTCAAGCATAGGAAGAGTTATCAATGGATTACATTTTGTCAAAGCTAGTTTTTTTAGATGCCATTATACACAATGATGCTTATTGGTTCTAGAAAGTGCCCAGTGGGTCAATGGGCATGGAAGTGCTCTAGCTTGGCATAAGCAGTCATGGGGGTGGGTGGGGGCATGAGGTGGCATGAATGGGGCATGGGGAGTGTTTGGAGGGTGAAGGGGGTGTGTGGGGTGAGGTCTAGAGGGCTTTTGTGTTATTATTCTATGGGACAAATTCCTGCAGCACTGAGGTGGGCCTTTTAAACAGACCCTGAACCCGGCAGCCCCTGTGGCTGCCTCCGCTCCTTTTCCCAGGTTGGCTGGTACGGTTGCAGACCCCACCCGGCAATCCTGCCTTGGCGGGCAATTTGTCCCGAGGAGCACAGGCCGAGCCGGGAATTTTCTCACTCCCCCTATCTGCCTCGAGAACGAAGATCCATGCCTATGGGTGGAATCATCCCACATTGGCACAAAGTGCGGTAGCGAGCAAAAAAACAAGTTGTTTGACCCACCGGCTGCAATGGTGGGTTTTTGGGCTGTTTCGTCCCATTCCCACCTCATTAATTATGCAGCCACAAAAAATACACTGTCTTGCTGGTGGGTGGCCTCCAATTTGCTGGCCAGGCCATTAACTCACTGCTTCGACACGCAGTGCACACTTCTCAATGTTTGCAGCCCAGCACTGCTCCGGTGAAGACATGGCCCCAAAAGCCAGGAAGAGTGCAGCCCCCTGATTCAGGGACGCATCCCAGGGCCACCTTCTGGACACCATGGAGGCCTGCCCCAATGTCCTCTACCCCAGCTCTGGCCATAGGAGGCCCATCAGTCTCACCACTCCAGTTCGGGAGGCAGTCCCACTGGTGGTCAGTACCAATGCTGCACACAAGAGGTCGGCCATCCAATGCAGATAGAGGATGAATGATCTCACCCGTGCTGCCAGGGTATGGTGACCATCTTACCAATCTCAACTCACACACTCACTGGCATCTCACTCACTGCCAGCTCAAGGGACATCACCACTCACTCTCTCACACACACCCTCACATCTCCATCTGGCCTCATCTCCTCTGGAGACTGACTCCTCAGCCCTCACCATATTGAGGCAACTTGCACAGATCAACATGTGCCCCCACACACACACCCTGGGATACCCTCCATCCCCAGTACAGCCCTTACTCACCTTGCAGCCTCTTCCCTTGCCTGAGGCCACTCCTCCCCTTCCCCAAGCAATCCCTAGCCCTGTGGCTGTTGAAAAGCCACCCACCTTACGGCTGGTCTGGTGGGTAGAGACCTGCCTGTGAGTCCCCCTAACAGCGATGTGGTGCTGCCTGTGAAGCCTGGCACTGATGACAGTGAGTGCTGCCTGAAGCGAGGTCGGCAAACAAACCTCGAAGTCCCGAGTGAAGTGCAGCTCGTCAGGTGCGTGTCGCTAATGTACAGTTGTAAAACACGCCGGTGTGCAGCTTGGGGGGGTGGGGGTTGGGGGTGATTCCGATGGGCTGGGCTTATAATGAGATGCTAAAGAATTGAAATTAGGTTCCCGATGTGCGGTGGTGGGAAACGCGGCCCTGCCATTGACAGGTGGAGCTGGCGATCTTGGCCTTCTTGCTATATTGCTTCCCTCCCTGCCAGCCATGACACCCGATGCCAACAGGGCTGGAAAATTCTGGGCCTGTCTCTCTAGCTTCAGTACAGAAGTTGATTGGTTTTCAGGACTGTATCAGACCCTGGCCATTTCAACATGTTGCCAAAAATGATTAACCATAATCTGCACAGACCCGCTATTAAACTTGTGAAAAATTATCTCAGTTGGCTTCCAAAGATGAGGGGTTAGGCATTTAATGATAGCGGAAAATAATCTGCCAATGACAGGCTAACCTCTTTCAGGTAAATGAGCAGCAGTTCTGTTTGCAGAGGTGACAGAATCTACTTTCGATACTGTTTTTGACGGTATTTTTTGGAGGCCACAACAAACCTTTCACTTCCTCAGCCCACAGTTTTCTCAGCCATTTTCAGACACTTCAGCAGACAGACGGTAAAATGACTAATCACGGCCATCGTTAAACAGCTTGCAGTTTCTGCCAGTGCTAAGATACCTCTTCAACGTGAACCACTGTCACACTTAAGCACTCAGCTGGTGATACACAGCCATTTTAAAATGCCCAGACATACAGCCAGCAGCACAGGGCATGTCACTATCTCCCCTCAAACACATTCATTTTACGCTGTTAAAGCAGACAACCTTACACCTGGCTGGCTGATTGTACGCAGCCCTGTTTCCAATGGAAGATGTTTTTTTTTAAAAGTTACCTTGGCAGTATTTTCAAAATGTTTCAAGCCTGGGCAAGCTGGTAGTTTCCACAACTAAAGTGACGGTGCTTATTCGGTATCATCAAATGTTTTTTTCACCTGACAGGCACTATTCCTAACAGATAGAGCCATTGTTGCAGTAAAATTGGCCAACAGCTGGAAACAAATATTGTTTTTTTTTAATTTTTATATGTATTCATTCAGGGGATGTGGGCAGCACTGGCAAAGTCAGCATTTCTTGCCCACCCCTGATTGCCTTTGAGAAGGTGGTGGTGGTGAGCTGCCTTCTTGAATGCCTGCGATCTGTGTGTTGAAAGGAGAGTTCAACTGCAGCTAAGTGCTAGCGAAGGAATGGTAATATTTACCCAAGTCAGAAGGGTGTGTGACTTGGTGGGGAATTTGCAGGTGAGCTGTTCCTGTGCATCTTGCTGCCCTGTCCTTCTAGGTAATGGGAGTTGCAGGTTTGCAAGATGCTATTGAAGAAGTCTTGTATCTTGTAGATGATGTTTCCTGTAACCATGTTGTGCCAGTGGTGGAGAGAGAGAGTGAACATTTGAGGTAATAGATGTGGTACTGATCAAGTGGGCTGCTTTGTCCTTGAATGCTGTTGGAGCTGTAAGTATCCATACTAGTCAAACCCCTGATCTGTGACTTGTAGATGGTTTGTATGCTTTGGAGAGTCAGGAAGTGAGTTTCTCACTGCAGAATTCTCAATGCCTTACTTGAGTTTGTATCCACAGTATTTATATGACTTGCTCAGTTAAGTTTCTGTTCAGGGGTGACCCCAGGTTGTTGATGGTGGTGGATTTAGCAACAGTAATATCATTAAATATCAAGAAGAGTTGGTAGGTTTTCTCTTGATGGAGACAGGCATTGCTTAGCACTTGTGTGGCACAAATGTTACTTGCTACTTATCAGTTCAAGCTTGATTGTTGCCCAGGTCTTACTGCATGCTATCACAGGCTGCTGCATTATCTGCATTGCAAATGGAACTGAACAGTTTGCTTTTATATTGTTGTACAATCATTAGTGAACATCCCTACTTGAGGTGGTCATTGGTTGGGTTGGATTTGTCCTGCTTTTTGTGGACAGGACATACCTGGGCAATTTTCCATATTGGCGGGTAAATGCCAGTCTTGTAGCTGTACTGAACCAGCTTGACTAGGAGTGTGGTTAGTTCTGGAGCACAAGTCTTCAGCACTACTGCCAAGGTGTTGTAAGGGCCCATAGCCTTTGCCGTAGCCAATGCTGTCAGCCATTTCTTACATGACGCAGAGTGAATTAAATTGGCTGACGACTGGCATCTGTGATGGTGGGACCTCCGCAGGAAGCCGAGGTAGATCATCCGCTTGGCACTGTGGCTGAAGATGGTTGAAAATGCTCACGTAGTCACACGTTAGGCTCCACCATTGTTGAGAATTTGGATGCTTGCAGAGTATCCCCCTTTTAGTTGTCTAACTGTCCACTAACAATCATGACTGGATGTGGCAGGACTGCAGAGTTTTAATCCAATCTGTTGGAAGTGAGATCATTTAGTTCTGTCTACAGCATGTCGGTCTGCTGTTTGGCATGCATGTGATCCTGGAATTGTAGCTACACCAGGCTGGCAGCTCATGTTTAGATATGCCTGGTACTGCTGCCATGGTCTCCTATATTCCTCATTGATCTAGTGTCGGTCATCGAGGTTGATAGCAATATTAGAGTGAGAACCAGGCCATAAGGTCACAGGTTGTGGTGAAATACAATTCTGTTGCTGATGCCCTTCCTTCTGCTTACAGAGCAAGTGAATTGGGTTCCCACTAATTTATTTGATTAAAAAGATACCCTTGAGGAAAAGTGAGGATGTTTGATCTGATAATGGGAAGAAATGAACATGGTATTGAACATTTACTTGCAATTATAAGGATATTTGAACTACATAGGAAAGTGTCGGACAATCAGAGAGAAGTAATGTTTCTCAAAATCAAATGACATGTTTTCAAATGCAGTTTGTAAGGTAATTTGGATCTGAAAATAACTCACTTTGTAGAAACAGTTTACATGAGCCCATTCACTTCACAGTCACTGAAATGTGAAAATCACCGTCATCAGCACAGTGGAAATCTTTACGAGTAATACCTTAAAATTAGTGGAATGAACCAGCTTTAAAATTGTCTGCCCGTGCAAAAAGCAGAACACTTCGAGTGTGACCTACATAATGTCATGATCCCCCTTCATCCGTGGAAATTTCAATTCAATCCAATTCTAGCAAAGGAAATAAGAATCTTCCTCCTAAATGAAACGCTGCAAGTTTTTTTGGTTTTTCATAGATTTCACAATCCATTCCTGACAATTTTGGAAACCACTGAAGTATCACTGTGTTGCTGAGTGAGAGAACCAATTGCAGCATTGGAACTGGGACGCATTATCAATGCTATGTTGAGAAAGCTTCCTATTTTTCTGTTGGCCTGGCTACTAATACACTACAATGTGAAAAGAAAAAGAAAACACAAACTTGCATTCATCCAGTGCCTTATTGAATCATTTCCTATACAATGAATTATTGTTCTGAACAGCATTGATTATTATGTAGCCAATAATGGCACAAATGGATCTCTCAAAATTAGTAACCAGTTATTCTTTGCAGACAGAAAGAACATGTACATGCATTATGCCTGTTTCAGCTAAACAAAATAAGTGACAGCCATTCATGGTTCATTCCCCAAGTCAATGTCTTGACCAATCAGAGTCAAACTGCCTGGGATTTAAATTTCAAACAATGTTTGGCAGTTAACAGTCAGCCACAATCAACTGGTGCATTCTCCATGGTAGTGCTTCTACCAATCAGAGTCCACTTGGCAACCAATCAGTACTCTCTTCTCATGCATTATAAATACTTTGTTTCCCCCGACATTGGTATTTTCTTGTGAATTGTCTTGATGAGTGCAAGATGAAAAGCTTCAACAAAAAAAAAACAGTCTTTACAGTGAAAAAGGAGGCCATTCAGCCCATTGAGTCTGCACTGGCTCTCTAAAAGAGCATTCTACCTATATCCACTACAGAAGCAAAGTATTTACAGTGCAAAAGGAGGCCATTTGGCCAATCAGGTCTGTACTAGCTCTCTGAAAGAGCATTCCACCTGGTCCCATGACAGAATCACGGAGTCTTTAAAGTGCAGGAGGGAAAATGTGCTTTTTTTCAGCAATAACCAGCTTATCATTTCTTGGTGGTGTTGAAGGAATTACGTTGGCCTTAATTTTCTTAGGTAGTTCCATGGGAACGCTAATCTCCATCTAAAGCACCCATCAAAGCTTTCATGGTTTAATGCTGCATCTAAAGGGCAATAACTCTAATGATGAACCATGCTGGCAGGATTGCACTAGACAGTCTGGCTAATGTACTAAGGTCTTGTTATGAGTCTTGAAGTCACAATCTTCATATTCAGAGGCAGAATGTTACCGATTAAGCTGACCTCACACACTATGTAAACTATGATGCAAGACACCACAGAGATATGTTGGAATTCAGTTTAGCAGCACACTATTTCATCTGAGTGTTGGTTTAACTGACACAGTGGTCTACGTTCTTCTCTCTGTGTTGCTTGTTTATCCCACATGAAATGGAAATTCCAGTCTTTGCTCTGTGGTATTAACAGAAATTCAATATGTCATCCAGGCTGGCTTCAGCCAGATAGATGGGTTCCAAGAAGTTGCTCATAGCATGTTATAACTTGGAATAGCTAATCAGGAGGAGGGCTGTTGAACCAGCTCTGATCACTGTCTACTCAGTCATATCTGATGGAATCATATCCGATGGATATTTCCATGGAGATGATACAGGTACACCACAGTGCTACCGTGTTACCTAACTATGCCCACTGGAAAGTGATAGTTTTTGAGTAGGATGTAGTGTTGGGTGACAAGACACCACTGGCTTCTACTGAGTAAGTCATGAGAAAGGGTCTCATATAGGAATAGGGTGGAGCTTGAGGCAAGGGAGGCCTAAGCTTCCCATAAAATTGCCTCTTCAGAGACCAGATCTTCAAATTGTTACCTTCCCCCAACAGGAAGGTCACAGACTTCACCACTTGGGCAGCACTAGTTAGACATTTTTCTACACCAAAACTTTGTGCCTCATAAGTTGCTGGAATTGCGAACTGATAACAGTGCTACCAGAGGAACAGGGCATTAGATGGGACCTTAGAGAATGATGGGACTAATGGAAAAAATTAGAATCAAATCAGGTAAAGAAAGCCCAATAAAGAGTGGGAACGAAAGATTGAAATGAGAGAGTGAGAGAGAAAGTGACAGAAAGGAAAAGTAAGTAAAATGTTTAAAAATGTAAAGTCTAAGATTTTTAAAAGCCTCATACAATAATTTACTACATGAGATTCACAGTTCAAAGTGTTCCCTTTCTGGGCCAGAGAGATTGACTGGCATTGTAGTAGCGATTATCATATCATTAAAAGGCTACTTATGCTGTTAGTTACGTGCCCTAACTTACCTACAGCTAATTTAATGAGCAATTAATGTGCAAATCCAGCAAGTTCTTACAGATAACAGGGATGCCGGGGCAAGATGTTGTTCGTGTGAAGCAAACGGCAGAGCGCTGTAAATTGACCACTAGGTTCTGGAATTTCACAGATCAGTATGCATCTTTTCCTTCCTTGTGCTTGCTAACTGATTTTCCCGTTAATAACGCTGAGCATCATTAACACGGTGTTATTTTTCCAGGACGATTTCTTCCATTCCTTTGAGATAAGAAAGCACATACTTAAATGTAAATTTTTAATAAGGGCTTAAAACTATCACTCAAAGAGGGATTAATATTTGAAATGATCTTCCTAGTTGTGGAACTAAAGGTATTGGGGGATTTACATTATCATTGGATGCTCGCGTAGGTGAGCTGGAGTTCGAGACTCCCATGTTCAGTGTGAAAAATGCCCTTTTCTTATGTTCTTGTTGAATCATAATTACACTAAATATACCTAGCAATAACAACAAGCTACATTAGTGAAAACTCAAAGCATTAAGAATATTTTTTCCTACTAACAGAAGAATTATTTGAAGTATCTCATGATTTGAGCCAATGACCTTCACACCACCCAGCAGTTCAGATATATCAAAAAAGGCAATTTAAGTCAGTAGAATCATTGACCAAGGACAACACTTAGGTTTTTCACTAAAAAAAGGAAGAAATCATGGAAAATAATCCCCAAACATCAGCAAATCCCATAACCCCAAATAATAAAAATGGAATTTCATTCATTTAGTCATCATAAGCTAGCCCGATTGTAAATGGACAGAATCTTGAAATGCAATCTCCAAGATATTGCAATCCTATGTAATAAAAATTGACTGACTTATTCAGTCACTATAAAATAGGAATCCTGTCAAAGGAACTTAGCAATGAGCTAATCTCTACTGAGCTGAAACTGATATATGTAGACTGCCATTCTGTTAATGGCAAAGGTTTCATTTTTTGCTTTCAAATTCTTCTCAAAAGCATCATACCTCACCCACTAGATTCTCCCCATGTTTGTGTTATCTCTCTGCTGCTGTAAGGGAGATGGTGATAAATCATGTGAAGCGGCTGTAAATGATACTGTTAAAGGGGTTTATTGTGAAGCTAGTAATTACCTCATAATAACGTTGTCTATTGTCTACCACACTGTTATATGATGGAGCAAATGACTGGTTGGTTTATTTGTACCTTAGTGAGTGTTGCCATGTCCAGATCCCACTTTAAATTTAAACACATAACCTTGGATGTCACTTCAGGACAATATCAAGGGAGCACTGGATCGTCAGAAGTGCCCTCTTTCAGAACACATGTTACTTTGAGACCCAGGTAGGTAAGAAAGATCCCATGGTGCTTTTAGAAGAAGAGCATTGAATGCCTTAAGTGCCCTGGCCAACATTCCTCTTTCAATAAAAACCATCAAGAAACAAGTTATTTAATCATTAATTTATTTGCTATTTTTGGGGCTCTTGCTGTGAGCAAATTGATGGCTATGGATGTGGGGGGAGGTGATGGCATCGTGGTATTGCTACTGGACTAGTAATCCTGATTTCAAATCCCACCACAGCAGATGGTGGAATTTGAATTCAATAAAAAATCTGGAATTAAAAGTCTAATGACAACCATGAAACCATTGTCATAAAAACCCATCTGGTTCACTAGTGCCCCTTAGGGAAGGAAAGGTCTGGCCTATATGTGACTCCAGACCCACAGCAATGGCCTGGTCAGTAACACACACATCCAGTGAATAAAAAGAAACAACCATAGCTGCACTTCAGAAATAATAATTCTGAGGACATGTCAGTTCTGATTTCTATGCATTTGCATGCTTATGTATTGGAATAACAGCAGAGAAGGAGTTTTTGGTAATTATATCAGAAATAAGACTAACACCACAGTAAACATACGACTGTTAACAAGGAGAGGATTTAAGTTACCTCAGCAAGGCCATTTCAATGGGATTGACTGACTTCAGCACAAGGACATGAGAAACTAAGATTGAGAGATGACCTGTTGGCCCACTTAGCTAGTGCTGTCTTTTCAGGACTACTTGTGAAGGCTCCATCAAAAAAAAAAGTCTGCAGCAGATATTGGAAATCTGAAATGAAAACAAAGAAATGCTCAAAATACTCAGCAGGTCAGACAGCTTCTGTGGAAAGGGAACCACTGCCTTCAGGCTGAATCTTTCCACCTTAGCTTATTTTCCGGATGGCAGAGTCATTTTCAGGTCACGGACCCGATTGCCACAGCAGCAGGATTGTGGGTACAATCTTCGGGGAGGCATCCAATTAAGGGCCAGGTTTCCATCCAGTTAGGGGGAAGTGAGTAGGTTACTGAGGTGGGAGGATGATTCAGCTCACCCGCTTGTAGGGCAGCGGACAGCCTCCACTGTGCCTGCAGTCAGAGTGCTGCTGAGACAGCTGAGACGAGAGAGGATGGGGCGAAATAGAGGCACAAAGAGGCTGGAGGGAAGGGCAACAACTTCTTCCCCACCAGCAACACCCTGTGACGCATCAAGGAGATAATCATTCATTTGCAAGCCTCTGCCAGCAGATAGGCTTCTTTAATGTGCAGAGAGCATCTAGATTTCCTTCTGTAAGTTGAAGAACTGCAGGCACTGCAGATGTCCCTTGCTCCATATGTAAAATTCCATTTCCCTCAGCAAATGCCGACTAATTTGTTTCATTAATAACCTCAAATGCTTTACGTTTGGGAAAGTGGAAGGAGGCAGGGAGGTGATGGCATTGCTGTCCAATTTTACTTTATCTCATCTTCCATACCTCCCCCCACCCCAACTCGTCAACCCACCACCCCCCCACCTCACCACTAACCCCCCCACCTCATCACCACCCCTCCCACCTCACCACCACCCCCCCACCTCACCACTAACCCCCCCACCTCACCACCACCCCTCCCACCTCACCACCCCCCCCCCACCTCATCACCACCCCCCCCACCTCACCACTAACCCCCCACCTCACCACTAACCCCCCCACCTCACCAACCCTCCCACCTCACCACCACCCCCCCCACCTCACCACCACCCCTCCCACCTCACCACCACCCCCCCCACCTCACCACCACCCCCCCCACCTCACCACCACCCCTCCCACCTCACCACCACCCCCCCCCACCTCACCACCACCCCTCCTACCTCATCACCACCCCCCTCACCTCACCACTAACCCCCCCACCTCACCACCCCCCCCACCTCACCACTAACCCCCCCACCTCACCAACCCTCCCACCTCACCACCACCCCTCCCACCTCACCACTAACCCCCCCCACCTCACCACTAACCCCCCCACCTCACCACCACCCCCCCCACCTCACCACCACCCCTCCCACCTCACCACCACCCCTCCCACCTCACCACTAACCCCCCCACCTCACCACTAACCCCCCCACCTCACCACCACCCCCCCCACCTCACCACCAACCCTCCACCTCATCACCATCCCCCCCGCCACCTCACCACCACCCCTCCCACCTCACCACCACCCCCCCCACCTCACCACCACCCCCCCCACCTCACCAACCCCCCCACCTC
Source organism: Carcharodon carcharias (assembly GCF_017639515.1). Lineage (NCBI taxonomy): Eukaryota > Metazoa > Chordata > Chondrichthyes > Lamniformes > Lamnidae > Carcharodon > Carcharodon carcharias. Next base: position 4,238,909 of record NC_054481.1, on the reverse strand, counting down.
ACCACCACCCCTCCCACCTCATCACCACCCCTCCCACCTCAGCACCCCCCCACCTCACCACCCCCCCACCTCACCAACCCTCCCACCTCACCACCACCCCTCCCACCTCACCACCACCCCCCCCACCTCACCACCACCCCTCCCACCTCATCACCACCCCCCCCACCTCACCACTAACCCCCCCACCTCACCACCCCCCCCACCTCACCACTAACCCCCCCACCTCACCAACCCTCCCACCTCACCACCCCCCCACCTCACCACTACCCCTCCCACCTCACCACCACCCCTCCCACCTCACCACCACCCCCCCCACCTCACCACCAACCCTCCACCTCATCACCATCCCCCCCGCCACCTCACCACCACCCCTCCCACCTCACCACCACCCCCCCCACCTCACCACCACCCCCCCCACCTCACCAACCCCCCCACCTCACCACCACCCCTCCCACCTCTTCACCACCCCCCCCACCTCACCACCACCCCTCCCACCTCATCACCACCCCTCCCACCTCAGCACCCCCCCCACCTCACCACCCCCCCACCTCACCAACCCTCCCACCTCACCACCAACCCTCCCACCTCACCACCACCCCCCCACCTCACCACCACCCCTCCCACCTCATCACCACCCCCCCCACCTCAGCACTAACCCCCCCACCTCACCACCACCCCACCTCATCACCACCCCCCCCACCTCATCACCACCCCCCCCACCTCACCACTAACCCCCCCACCTCATCACCACCCCACCTCACCACTAACCCCCCCACCTCACCAACCCTCCCACCTCACCACCACCCCCCCACCTCACCACCATCCCCCCCACCTCACCACCACCCCTCCCACCTCACCACCACCCCCCCCACCTCACCACCACCCCCCCACCTCAACACCACCCCCCCCACCTCACCACCAACCCCCCACCTCACCACTAACCCCCCCACCTCACCACCCCCCCCACCTCACCAACCCTCCCACCTCACCACCACCCCCCCACCTCACCACCATTCCCCCCACCTCACCACCACACCTCCCACCTCACCACCATCCCCCCCGCCACCTCACCACCACCCCTCCCACCTCAGCACTAACCCCCCACCTCACCACCCCCCCACCTCACCACTAACCCCCCCACCTCACCAACCCTCCCACCTCACCACCACCCCCCCACCTCACCACCATCCCCCCCACCTCACCACCACCCCTCCCACCTCACCACCACCCCCTCCACCTCACCACCACCCCCCCACCTCACCACCACCCCCCCCACCTCACCACCAACCCCCCACCTCACACTAACCCCCCCACCTCACCACCACCCCCCCACCTCACCACCATCCCCCCCACCTCACCACCACCCCTCCCACCTCACCACCACCCCCCCCACCTCACCACCACCCCCCCACCTCACCACCACCCCCCCCACCTCACCACCAACCCCCCACCTCACCACTAACCCCCCCACCTCACCACCCCCCCCACCTCACCACCCCTCCCACCTCACCACCACCCCTCCCACCTCACCACCACCCCCCCCACCTCACCACTAACCCCCCCACCTCACCACTAACCCCCCCACCTCACCAACCCTCCCACCTCACCACCACCCCCCCACCTCACCACCATCCCCCCCCCCACCTCATCACCACCCCCCCCACCTCACCACTAACCCCCCACCTCACCACTAACCCCCCCACCTCACCAACCCTCCCACCTCACCACCACCCCCCCCCACCTCACCACCACCCCTCCCACCTCACCACCACCCCCCCCACCTCACCACCACCCCCCCCACCTCACCACCACCCCTCCCACCTCACCACCACCCCCCCCACCTCACCACCACCCCTCCCACCTCACCACCACCCCCCCCACCTCACCACCACCCCTCCTACCTCATCACCACCCCCCTCACCTCACCACTAACCCCCCCACCTCACCACCCCCCCCACCTCACCACTAACCCCCCCACCTCACCAACCCTCCCACCTCACCACCACCCCTCCCACCTCACCACTAACCCCCCCCACCTCACCACTAACCCCCCCACCTCACCACCACCCCCCCCACCTCACCACCACCCCTCCCACCTCACCACCACCCCTCCCACCTCACCACTAACCCCCCCACCTCACCACTAACCCCCCCACCTCACCAACCCTCCCACCTCACCACCATCCCCCCACCTCACCACCACCCCTCCCACCTCACCGCCACCCCTCCCACCTCACCACTAACCCCCCCCACCTCACCACCCCCCCCACCTCACCACCACCCCCCCCACCTCACCACCACCCCTCCCACCTCACCACCACCCCTCCCACCTCACCACCACCCCCCCCACCTCACCACTAACCCCCCCACCTCACCACTAACCCCCCCACCTCACCAACCCTCCCACCTCACCACCACCCCCCCACCTCACCACCATCCCCCCCGCCACCTCATCACCACCCCCCCCACCTCACCACTAACCCCCCCACCTCACCACCCCCCCCACCTCACCACTAACCCCCCCACCTCACCAACCCTCCCACCTCACCACCCCCCCCACCTCACCACTACCCCTCCCACCTCACCACCACCCCTCCCACCTCACCACCACCCCCCCCACCTCACCACCAACCCTCCACCTCATCACCATCCCCCCCGCCACCTCACCACCACCCCTCCCACCTCACCACCACCCCCCCCACCTCACCACCACCCCCCCCACCTCACCAACCCCCCCACCTCACCACCACCCCTCCCACCTCATCACCACCCCTCCCACCTCAGCACCCCCCCACCTCACCACCCCCCCACCTCACCAACCCTCCCACCTCACCACCAACCCTCCCACCTCACCACCAACCCTCCCACCTCATCACCACCCCCCCCCACCTCAGCACTAACCCCCCCACCTCACCACCACCCCCCCCACCTCACCACCACCCCCCCACCTCACCACCACCCCCCCACCTCACCACCACCCCTCCCACCTCATCACCACCCCCCCCACCTCACCACTAACCCCCCCACCTCACCACCCCCCCCACCTCACCACTAACCCCCCCACCTCACCAACCCTCCCACCTCACCACCCCCCCACCTCACCACTACCCCTCCCACCTCACCACCACCTCTCCCACCTCACCACCACCCCCCCCACCTCACCACCAACCCTCCACCTCATCACCATCCCCCCCACCTCATCACCACTCCCCACCTCACCACCACCCCTCCCACCTCACCACCACCCCCCCCACCTCACCACCACCCCCCCCACCTCACCACCACCCCCCCCACCTCACCAACCCCCCCACCTCACCACCACCCCTCCCACCTCATCACCACCCCTCCCACCTCAGCACCCCCCCACCTCACCACCCCCCCACCTCACCAACCCTCCCACCTCACCACCAACCCTCCCACCTCACCACAAACCCTCCCACCTCATCACCACCCCCCCCACCTCAGCACTAACCCCCCCACCTCACCACCACCTCCCCCACCTCACCACCACCCCCCCCCACCTCACCACCACCCCTCCCACCTCACCACCACCCCCCCACCTCACCACCACCCCCCCACCTCACCACCACCCCTCCCACCTCATCACCACCCCCCCCACCTCACCACTAACCCCCCCACCTCACCACCCCCCCCCACCTCACCACTAACCCCCCCACCTCACCAACCCTCCCACCTCACCACCCCCCCCACCTCACCACTACCCCTCCCACCTCACCACCACCCCTCCCACCTCACCACCACCCCCCCCACCTCACCACCAACCCTCCACCTCATCACCATCCCCCCCGCCACCTCACCACCACCCCTCCCACCTCACCACCACCCCCCCCACCTCACCACCACCCCCCCCACCTCACCAACCCCCCCACCTCACCACCACCCCTCCCACCTCTTCACCACCCCCCCACCTCACCACCACCCCTCCCACCTCATCACCACCCCTCCCACCTCAGCACCCCCCCCACCTCACCACCCCCCCACCTCACCAACCCTCCCACCTCACCACCAACCCTCCCACCTCACCACCACCCCCCCACCTCACCACCACCCCTCCCACCTCATCACCACCCCCCCCACCTCAGCACTAACCCCCCCACCTCACCACCACCCCACCTCATCACCACCCCCCCCACCTCATCACCACCCCCCCCCACCTCACCACTAACCCCCCCACCTCATCACCACCCCACCTCACCACTAACCCCCCCACCTCACCAACCCTCCCACCTCACCACCACCCCCCCACCTCACCACCATCCCCCCCACCTCACCACCACCCCTCCCACCTCACCACCACCCCCCCCACCTCACCACCACCCCCCCACCTCACCACCACCCCCCCCACCTCACCACCAACCCCCCCACCTCACCACTAACCCCCCCACCTCACCACCCCCCCCACCTCACCAACCCTCCCACCTCACCACCACCCCCCCCACCTCACCACCATTGCCCCCACCTCACCACCACCCCTCCCACCTCACCACCATCCCCCCCGCCACCTCACCACCACCCCTCCCACCTCAGCACTAACCCCCCACCTCACCACCCCCCCACCTCACCACTAACCCCCCCACCTCACCAACCCTCCCACCTCACCACCACCCCCCCACCTCACCACCATCCCCCCCACCTCACCACCACCCCCCCCACCTCACCACCACCCCCCCACCTCACCACCACCCCCCCCACCTCACCACCAACCCCCCACCTCACCACTAACCCCCCCACCTCACCACCCCCCCCACCTCACCAACCCTCCCACCTCACCACCACCCCCCCACCTCACCACCATTCCCCCCACCTCACCACCACCCCTCCCACCTCACCACCATCCCCCCCCGCCACCTCACCACCACCCCTCCCACCTCAGCACTAACCCCCCACCTCACCACCCCCCCACCTCACCACTAACCCCCCCACCTCACCAACCCTCCCACCTCACCACCACCCCCCCACCTCACCACCATCCCCCCCACCTCACCACCATCCCCCCCACCTCACCACCAACCCCCCCACCTCACCACCATCCCCCCCACCTCACCACCATCCCCCCCCCCCACCTCACCACCACCCCCCCCACCTCACCTCCATCCTCCCACCTCACCACCACCCCCCCACCTCATCACCACCCCTCCCACCTCACCACTACCCCTCCCACCTCACCTCCATCCTCCCACCTCACCACCACCCCCCCACCTCATCACCACCCCTCCCAACTCACCACCACCCCTCCCACCTCACCTCCATCCTCCCACCTCACCACCACCCCCCCCACCTCACCACTAACCCCCCCACCTCACCACTAACCCCCCCACCTCACCAACCCTCCCACCTCACCACCACCCCCCCACCTCACCACCATCCCCCCCCCCCACCTCATCACCACCCCCCCCACCTCACCACTAACCCCCCACCTCACCACTAACCCCCCCACCTCACCAACCCTCCCACCTCACCACCACCCCCCCCACCTCACCACCACCCCTCCCACCTCACCACCACCCCCCCCACCTCACCACCACCCCCCCCCACCTCACCACCACCCCTCCCACCTCACCACCACCCCCCCCACCTCACCACCACCCCTCCTACCTCATCACCACCCCCCTCACCTCACCACTAACCCCCCCACCTCACCACCCCCCCCACCTCACCACTAACCCCCCCACCTCACCAACCCTCCCACCTCACCACCACCCCTCCCACCTCACCACTAACCCCCCCCACCTCACCACTAACCCCCCCACCTCACCACCACCCCCCCCACCTCACCACCACCCCTCCCACCTCACCACCACCCCTCCCACCTCACCACTAACCCCCCCACCTCACCACTAACCCCCCCACCTCACCAACCCTCCCACCTCACCACCACCCCCCCACCTCACCACCACCCCTCCCACCTCACCGCCACCCCTCCCACCTCACCACTAACCCCCCCCCACCTCACCACTAACCCCCCCACCTCACCACCACCCCCCCCACCTCACCACCACCCCTCCCACCTCACCACCACCCCTCCCACCTCACCACCACCCCCCCCACCTCACCACTAACCCCCCCACCTCACCACTAACCCCCCCACCTCACCAACCCTCCCACCTCACCACCACCCCCCCCACCTCACCACCATCCCCCCCGCCACCTCATCACCACCCCCCCCACCTCACCACTAACCCCCCCACCTCACCACCCCCCCCACCTCACCACTAACCCCCCCACCTCACCAACCCTCCCACCTCACCACCCCCCCACCTCACCACTACCCCTCCCACCTCACCACCACCCCTCCCACCTCACCACCACCCCCCCCACCTCACCACCAACCCTCCACCTCATCACCATCCCCCCCGCCACCTCACCACCACCCCTCCCACCTCACCACCACCCCCCCCCACCTCACCACAACCCCCCCCACCTCACCAACCCCCCCACCTCACCACCACCCCTCCCACCTCAGCACCCCCCCACCTCACCACCCCCCCACCTCACCAACCCTCCCACCTCACCACCAACCCTCCCACCTCACCACCAACCCTCCCACCTCATCACCACCCCCCCCACCTCAGCACTAACCCCCCCACCTCACCACCACCCCCCCCACCTCACCACCACCCCCCCACCTCACCACCACCCCCCCACCTCACCACCACCCCTCCCACCTCATCACCACCCCCCCCACCTCACCACTAACCCCCCCACCTCACCACCCCCCCCACCTCACCACTAACCCCCCCACCTCACCAACCCTCCCACCTCACCACCCCCCCACCTCACCACTACCCCTCCCACCTCACCACCACCCCTCCCACCTCACCACCACCCCCCCCACCTCACCACCAACCCTCCACCTCATCACCATCCCCCCCGCCACCTCACCACCACCCCTCCCACCTCACCACCACCCCCCCCCACCTCACCACCACCCCCCCCACCTCACCAACCCCCCCACCTCACCACCACCCCTCCCACCTCATCACCACCCCTCCCACCTCAGCACCCCCCCACCTCACCACCCCCCCACCTCACCAACCCTCCCACCTCACCACCAACCCTCCCACCTCACCACCAACCCTCCCACCTCATCACCACCCCCCCCACCTCAGCACTAACCCCCCCACCTCACCACCACCCCCCCCACCTCACCACCACCCCCCCACCTCACCACCACCCCCCCACCTCACCACCACCCCTCCCACCTCATCACCACCCCCCCCACCTCACCACTAACCCCACCACCTCACCACCCCCCCCACCTCACCACTAACCCCCCCACCTCACCAACCCTCCCACCTCACCACCACCCCTCCCACCTCACCACCACCCCCCCCACCTCACCACCAACCCTCCACCTCATCACCATCCCCCCCGCCACCTCACCACCACCCCTCCCACCTCACCACCACCCCCCCCACCTCACCACCACCCCCCCCACCTCACCAACCCCCCCACCTCACCACCACCCCTCCCACCTCATCACCACCCCTCCCACCTCAGCACCCCCCCACCTCACCACCCCCCCACCTCACCAACCCTCCCACCTCACCACCAACCCTCCCACCTCACCACCAACCCTCCCACCTCATCACCACCCCCCCCACCTCAGCACTAACCCCCCCACCTCACCACCACCCCCCCCCACCTCACCACCACCCCCCCCCACCTCACCACCACCCCTCCCACCTCACCACCACCCCCCCACCTCACCACCACCCCCCCACCTCACCACCACCCCTCCCACCTCATCACCACCCCCCCCACCTCACCACTAACCCCCCCACCTCACCACCCCCCCCCACCTCACCACTAACCCCCCCACCTCACCAACCCTCCCACCTCACCACCCCCCCACCTCACCACTACCCCTCCCACCTCACCACCACCCCTCCCACCTCACCACCACCCCCCCCACCTCACCACCAACCCTCCACCTCATCACCATCCCCCCCGCCACCTCACCACCACCCCTCCCACCTCACCACCACCCCCCCCACCTCACCACCACCCCCCCCACCTCACCAACCCCCCCACCTCACCACCACCCCTCCCACCTCTTCACCACCCCCCCCACCTCACCACCACCCCTCCCACCTCATCACCACCCCTCCCACCTCAGCACCCCCCCCACCTCACCACCCCCCCACCTCACCAACCCTCCCACCTCACCACCAACCCTCCCACCTCACCACCACCCCCCCACCTCACCACCACCCCTCCCACCTCATCACCACCCCCCCCACCTCAGCACTAACCCCCCCACCTCACCACCACCCCACCTCATCACCACCCCCCCCCACCTCATCACCACCCCCCCCACCTCACCACTAACCCCCCACCTCATCACCACCCCACCTCACCACTAACCCCCCCACCTCACCAACCCTCCCACCTCACCACCCCCCCCCACCTCACCACCATCCCCCCCACCTCACCACCACCCCTCCCACCTCACCACCACCCCCCCCCACCTCACCACCACCCCCCCACCTCACCACCACCCCCCCCCACCTCACCACCAACCCCCCACCTCACCACTAACCCCCCCACCTCACCACCCCCCCCCACCTCACCAACCCTCCCACCTCACCACCACCCCCCCCACCTCACCACCATTCCCCCCACCTCACCACCACCCCTCCCACCTCACCACCATCCCCCCCGCCACCTCACCACCACCCCTCCCACCTCAGCACTAACCCCCCACCTCACCACCCCCCCACCTCACCACTAACCCCCCCACCTCACCAACCCTCCCACCTCACCACCACCCCCCCACCTCACCACCATCCCCCCCACCTCACCACCACCCCTCCCACCTCACCACCACCCCCCCCACCTCACCACCACCCCCCCACCACACCACCACCCCCCCCACCTCACCACCCCCCCCCACCTCACCACTAACCCCCCCACCTCACCAACCCTCCCACCTCACCACCACCCCCCCACCTCACCACCATCCCCCCCACCTCACCACCATCCCTCCCACCTCACCAACCCTCCCACCTCACCACCACCCCCCCCCCACCTCACCACCACCCCTCCCACCTCACCACCACCCCTCCCACCTCAACACCACCCCTCCCACCTCACCACCAACCCCCCCACCTCACCACCATCCCCCCCACCTCACCACCATCCCCCCCCCCCCACCTCACCACCACCCCCCCCACCTCACCTCCATCCTCCCACCTCACCACCACCCCCCCACCTCATCACCACCCCTCCCACCTCACCACTACCCCTCCCACCTCACCTCCATCCTCCCACCTCACCACCACCCCCCCACCTCATCACCACCCCTCCCAACTCACCACCACCCCTCCCACCTCACCTCCATCCTCCCACCTCACCACCACCCCCCCACCTCATCACCACCCCTCCCAACTCACCACCACCCCTCCCACCTCACCACCACCCCCCCCACCTCATCACCACCCCTCCCACCTCACCTCCATCCTCCCACCTCACCACCACCCCCCCACCTCATCACCACCACCCCTCCCACCTCACCTCCATCCTCCCACCTCACCACCACCCCTCCCACCTCACCTCCATCCTCCCACCTCACCACCACCCCTCCCACCTTATCACCACTACCCCTCCCACCTCACCACCACCCCTCCCACCTCACCACTACCCCTCCCACCTCATCATCACTCCCCCCACCTCACCACTACCCCCACCTCACCACCCCCCCTCCCACCTCACCACCACCCCCCCCACCTCACCACTACCCCTCCCACCTTATCACCACCCCCCCCACCTCACCACTACCCCTCCCACCTCACCACCACCCCCCCCACCTCACCACTACCCCTCCCACCTCATCATCACTCCCCCCACCTCACCACTACCCCCACCTCACCACCACCCCTCCCACCTCACCACCACCCCCCCCACCTCACCTCTATCCTCCCACCTCACCACCACCCCCCCCCACCTCATCACCACCCCTCCCACCTCACCACCAACCCTCCCACCTCACCACCACCCCCCCCACCTCACCACCACCCCCTCCCACCTCACCACCACCCCTCCCACTTCACCACCACCCCCCCACCTCACCACCACCCCCTCCCACCTCACCACCACCCCCTCCCACCTCACCACTACCCCCCCCCACCTCACCACCAACCCCCCCACCTCACCACCAACCACCCCCCCTCACCACCACCCCCCCCACCTCACCACCACCCCCCCCACCTCACCACCAACCCTCCCACCTCACCACCACCCCCCCACCTCACCACCACCCCTCCCACCTCACCACCACCCCTCCCACCTCACCACCAACCCTCCCACCTCACCACCACCCCCCCACCTCACCACCACCCCTCCCACCTCACCACCACCCCTCCCACCTCACCACCACCCCCTCCCACCTCACCACCACCCCCTCCCACCTCACCACCAACCCTCCCACCTCACCACTACCCCCCCCACCTCACCACCACCCCCTCCCACCTCACCACCACCCCCCCCCACCTCACCACTACCCCCCCCCACTTCACCACCAACCCCCCCACCTCACCACCAACCCCCCCCCCTCACCACCACCCCCCCACCTCACCACCACCCCTCCCACCTCACCACCACCCCTCCCACCTCACCTCCATCCTCCCACCTCACCACCACCCCTCCCACCTCACCACCACCCCCTCCCACCTCACCACTACCCCTCCCACCTCACCACCAACCCCCCCCCCTCACCACCACCCCCCCCACCTCACCACCACCCCTCCCACCTCACCACCACCCCTCCCACCTCACCTCCATCCTCCCACCTCACCACCACCCCTCCCACCTTATCACCACCCCTCCCACCTCACCACCACCCCTCCCACCTCACCACCACCCCCTCCCACCTCACCACTACCCCTCCCACCTCACCACCAACCCTCCCACCTCACCACCACCCCTCCCACCTCACCACCACCCCTCCCACCTCACCACCACCCCTCCTACCTCACCACCACCCCTCCCACCTCACCACCACCCCTCCCACCTCACCACCACCCCTCCCACCTCACCACTACCCCTCCCACCTCATCATCACTCCCCCCACCTCACCACTACCCCCACCTCACCACCCCCCCTCCCACCTCACCACCACCCCCCCCACCTCATCACCACTCCTCCCAACTCACCACTACCCCTCCCACCTCACCACCACCCATCGCACCTCACCACCACCCCTCCCCCCACCTCACTACCACCCCTCCCACCTCCCCCTCCCAACCTGATAAAATTCCTTCCACCATTTTATGTATCTCCAGCATTTTTTGCTTCATAAAGGCCAACTCATCTGTAGAATATGGACTTCTTTTAGTCTGGGTTCTTTAAATTCTCCATTTCAGCTTTAAAAAACCTCTTTTTTTATCCCTTTACAATTTGGATGATCTTACCTTTGTTGTTTTTTTTCCCAAGGTGACTTCCTTGGCAACACAATGGTAGCAGCTCAACAACTATTACATTCCACTGAACATTTAAGCCTCTTGTACTTCTCAGTGTAGTCCCCGGTCCTGTTCCGATCTAGCATCTTCTTTTAATGCTTTAATTGTGCTGTTCATGGGGGCCTGGTCGATACATCCACCACTCAGTGCTGAGAGGGGAGAGAATCCTTCTCATTTTAAATCTTGTTTGAGACTTGGTTACGCTCATGTCTGACTGTTGCTCACTTCCTTGTGTTTTATGCAACAACAAAAAAAAAGCTACTTTAGCTAAATCAATGGATATGAAAGGACTGCATCAGGTTAGAGGTTGCACACTGACAAATACTGCCATTTGTTACCTGGTTGGAGCTTTTATTTAATTTGCACCTCATGAAGTTAGTAAACATGCCACATTTTACAGGCACTTGGCTGACTTACGTTCCACTATCCTTGCTGTATGGATAGATATGATATTAACATGAATATAAAAGCAAAATTCTGCAGATACTGGAAATCTGAAATAAGGACACAAATGCTCGAAAGACAGCAGGTCAGACTGCATCTGTGGGGAGAAAGGTTTCAGGTTGATGGTTCTGATGAACTTTCGTTGACCTGAAACATTGGATGGAATTTTCCATTCTGAGCCCGAGTCCCACGTTGGGGGCTGGAACTGGGAGCGATCTCCACCACGGAGGCCGGTGGGAATTCACTGGCCTCATTAATTATGCAGTCGGGGGTTTCCCGGCATTTTGCGCTGTGGGGTGGGCTGGATGGTTAGACTCCTGCCGCCACATCTGGCCGCCATATTGAAAAAGGTAGCTGGACATCACACTTACTCACTGTTAGAGGGGGAGATGGCCTGCCAATCACAGAGGGCTTTGAGTGAAATAATTTCTCCTCATCTCAGTCCTAAATGATTGGCCACATATCCTGAGACTGTGCCCCCATGTTCTAGCTTCCCCTGACCAGCGGAAACAATCCACCCTATCAAACCCCCCTGAGAATTTTGTAGGTTTCAATGAGGTCGCCCCTTGTGCTTCTAAACTGCAGCGAATATGAGCCCAATTTACTCAGCCTCTCATCATAGGACAACCCCCTAATCCCAATTCAATGCAATTCATTCATGGGATGTGGGCTTCACTGGCTGGGCCAGAATTTATTGCCCATCACTAATTACCCTTGAGAAGGTGGCGGTGAGCTGCCTTCTTGAACTGCTGCAGTCCATGTGGTGTAGGTACACCCACAGTGCTGTTAAAGAGAGAGTTCCAGGAATATCACCCAGCGACAGTGAAGGAACGGCGATATATTTCCAAGTCAGGATGTTGTGTGGCTTGGAGGGGAACTTCAAATGCTAGTTTTTCCATACGTCTCCTACCCTTATCCTTCTAGGTGGTGGTGGTCGTGGGTTTGGAAGGTGCTGTCAAAGGAGCATTGGCAAATTCCTGCAGTGCATCTTCTGGATGGTACACACTGCTGCTACTGTGTGCCAATGGTGGAGGGAGTGAATGTTTGCGGATGTGGTGCAAATTAAATTGGCTGCTTTGTCCTGGATGATGTCAAGATTCTTGAGTGTTGTTGGAATTGCAGTCATCCAAGCAAGTGAGGAGTATTCCATCGCACTCTTGACTTGTGCCTTGTAGATGGTAGACAGGCTGTGGGGAGTCATGAGGTGAGTTACTCACCATATAATTCCTAACCTCTAACTTGCTCTCGTAGCCACAGTATTTATATGGCTAATCCAGTTCAGTTTCTGGTCAATGGTAACCCTCAGGATGTTGATAGTGGGGGAATCAGTGATGGTAATGCCATCGGATGTCATGGGGTGATGTTAGATTCTCTCTTGTTGGAGATGGTCATTGCCTGGCACTTGTGTGGCATGAATGTTCCTTGCCACCTGTCAGCCCAAGCCTGGATATTGTCCAGGTCTTTCTGCATTGGGACAATGACATATCTGAGGAGTTGCGAATGGTGCTGAACATTGTGCAATCATCAGTGAACATCCCCACTTCTGACCTTGTGATGAAAGGAAGGTCATTGATGAAGCAGCTGAAGATGGTTGGGCCGAGGACACTACCCTGAGGAACTCCTGCAGTGATGTCCTGGAACTGAGATGACTGACCTCCAACAACCACAACCATCTTCCTTTGTGCTAGATGTGACTCCAGCCAGCGGAGAGTTTTCCCCCTGATTCCTATTGACTCCAGTTTTGCTCGGGCTCCTTGATGCCACACTCGGTCAAATGCTGCCTTGATGTCAAGGGCAGTCACTCTCACCACACCTCTGGAGTTCAGCTCTTTTGTCCATGTTTGAAACAAGGCTGTAATGAGGCCAGGAGCTGAGTGACCCTGGCAGAAACCAAACTGAGCATCAGTGAGCAGATTATTGCTAAGTAAGTGCCATTTGAAAGCATTGTTGATTACCCCTCTCATCATTTTACTGATGATTGAGAGTAGACTGATGGGGCAGTAATTGGTGGGTTGCATTTGTCCTGCTTTTTGTGTACAGGACATACCTGGGCAATTTTTCACATAGCTGGGTAGATGCCAGTGTTGTAGTTGTGCTAGAACAGCTTGGCTAGGGGCACAGTAAGTTCTGGAGCACAAGTCTTCAGTACTATTGCTGGAATATTGTCAGGGCCCATAGCCTTTGCAGTATTTGGTGCCTTCAGCCGTTTCTTGATATCACCTGGAATGAATGCAATTGGCTGAAGACTGGCATTGCTGATGCTGGGGACCTCCGGAGGAGGCTGGGATGGATCATCCCATGGCATTTCTGGCTGATGATTGTAGCAAATGTTTCAGCCTTATCCTTTGTACTGATGTTCTGGGCTCCCCCATCATTGAGGATGGGGATATTTGTGGAACCTCCTCTTCTAGTGAGTTGTTTAATTGTCCACCAACATTCATGACTGGATATGGCAGAGTTGGGGGATATGCCGGGCCATGAGGTTACAGATTGTGTTTGAGTACAATTCTGCTGCTGCTGATGGCCCACCGCACCTCATGGATGTCCAGTCTTGAGTTGTTAGATCTGTTCAAAATCTATTCCATTTAGCACGGTGGTAGTGCCACACAACACGATAGTGGGTATCCTCAATATGACTTCATCTCCACAATGACTGTGCGGGGGTCACTCATACCAATACTGTCATGGGCAGATGCATATGTGGCAGGCAGGATGAGGTCAAGTATGTTTTTCCCTGTTGTTAGTTCCCTCTCCTCCTGCCCGAGACCCAGTCTAGCAGCTATGTCATTTAGGACTTGGCGAGCTGGGTCTGTAGTGGTGCTACCGAGCCACTCGGTGATGGTCATTGAAGTCCCCCACCCAGAGTACATTCTGGCCCTTGCCACCCTTAATGCTTCCTCCAAGTGATGTTCAACATGGAGGAGCACTGATTCATCAGCTGAGGGAGGGCAGTACGTGGTAATCAGCGGGAGGTTTCCTTGCCATGTTTGACCTGATGCCATGACACATCATGGAGTCCAAGTCAATGCTCCCAGAGCAACTCCCTTCCAGCTGTGTACCACTGTGCCACCACCTCTGCTGGGTCTGTCCAGCCAGTGGGACAGGACATACCCAAGGATGGTGATGGTGTTGTCTGGGAAATTGTCTGTAAGGTATGATCTCGTGAGGATAACCATGTCAGGTTGTTGCTTGACCAGTCTGTGAGATGGCTCTCCCACTTTTTGCACTAGCCCCCAATGTTACTAAGGATGACTTTGCAGGGTCAACTGGGCTAAGATTGCCGTTGTCGTTTCCGATGCCTAAGTTGTTGCTGAGTGGCCTGTCCAGTTTCATTCCTTTTGGCTTTGTAGCAGTTTGATACAACTGAGTGGCTTGCTGGACCATTTCAGAGGGCATTTAAGAGTCAACCACATTGCTGTGGGTCTGGAGTTATGTGTAGGCCAAACCAGGCAAGGACGGCAGATATTGTTCCCTTAAGGGTGTCTTAAGGGCGAAGGCAAATGCCTTCATGAGTGAACCAGATGGGTTTTTACAACAATCAACAATGGTTTAATGGTTGTTGGTTGATCCTGGACACTTGTTTTGTTGGATTAATGAATCCAGGTTGCACACTTGCTTCACAATGGCCGAGTTGGTACCACAGATGTAGCAGATCAGCAGACTGTTTTTATGTCGAACACATTCTATTTATTTACAAAGGAACTCAGCAGCTACATTTGTGTGCTTATAACTCAAACCCTGTCTCTACATTACAGACTCTAACTCTAGACTACTCACTACTGACTAAGGTAGCCTACAGTACTCTGTTATTGGATACTAAGATCACATGATCTTCTATTATAATATTCGTCTTAAAGGCATATTACACATCAGATTACCACATTCCTTCCCCTTTACTCAGAAATACATTTTACAATTAGAATTACAATTTTTCTCAAAATATCAAATTATTTACACAGATAAGTAATTTACACACTCAGTCTTTCTGCGGTTTCCTCTACACTGGAGAGACCAAACGCAGACTGGGTGACCGCTTTTCAGAACGCCTTCGGTCTGTCCACAAGCATGACTCAGACCTCCCTGTCGCTTGCCATTTCAACACACCACCCTGCTCTCATGCCCACATGTCTGTCCTTGGCCTGCTGCATTGTTCCAGTGAAACTCAACACAAACTGGAGGAACAGCACCTCATCTTCCAACTAGGCACTTTACAGCCTTCCGGACTGAATATTGAGCTCAACAACTTTAGATCATGAACTCTCTCCTCCATCCCCATCCCCTTTCCGATCCCCCCATTTTTTTCTCAATAATTTATATAGATTTTTCTTTTCCCACCTATTTCCATTATTTTTAAACGTATTTCCATCCATTGTTTTATCTCTACCTTTTAGCCTTTTTCGATTCCTTCACCCCACCCCACCCCCACTAGGGCTATCTGTACCTTGCTTGTCCTGCTTTCTACCCTTAATTAGCACATTCCTTAGATAATATCACCCCCTTCAACACCTCTTTGTTCTTTTGTCTGTGACATCTTTTGGCAATCTCCACCTATCACTGGCCCTCTATCCAGCTCTACCTGTCCCACCCCTCCTTAAACTTGCTTAAACCTCCCCACCCCCCTTAAACCAACTAATATTTCACCTCTTTTCTATTTTTACTTAATTCTGTTGAAGAGTCATACGGACTCGAAACGTTAACTGTGTTCGTCTCCGCAGATGCTGCCAGATCTGCTGAGTTTTTCCAGGTATTTTTATTTTTGTTTCAGTCTTTCTGGGGGTTTCCTTATGTGTGCAGAATGTCTCAGCTCTACAGCTTCAGATGCTTTGTCAGGAATCTCCTTTTCTGGTGTTGGCCCAACATCAGGTTTCTCGGTGGGCACCTGCAAATCTGTTTCCCCAACTCTCACAGGTGCAGCCGATCTTTCAGACACCATCTGTACTTAGTTGATTTCTTTCAACAGGAGATATTGACGCAGTCGTGAACGCTGGAGGAATCATTTCCTGATACTTTGTTTCTCTCCTTATAGGATCTATATGTCTCCGTATGACTCGGTCTTCTACTTTCAAATGGTAACAAAGAAGTCCAGTCACTGCACTTATTTCACCTGATAACCACTTGGGTCCTTCTCCAAAACGTTTCATATATACCATCTCTCCTACGGTAAACTTTCTGTCACGACTATGCCAGTCATGTCCAGTTTCCTGACCTCCCTGACTCCTTTCCACCTTCCCCACTAAATTTGACATTTTTAAGCTCAATCTGTCTCGGGGACGGCGCTTCATCAACACTTCTGCAGGTGTGACACCTGTTGTCGTGTGAGAGCTGGTTCTATAATGGAAAAGAGAACATGCTAACTTGGTCGCTATGGAGTCTCCAATTAACTTCTTCATGCCATTTTTCAATGTTTGAACCAGTTTCTCAACCAGTTCATTTGATGAACGGTGAAGCTTTTACATGAGTGATACTGTCGACGCTGATAAATTGTTGAAACTTAGCACTGTAAATGCTGTGCCGTTATCTGATAGAACCACTTCTGGTGGTCTGTTGATGGTGAAACTTTGACGTAGCTTTTCAATTGTAGCAGAAGACGTTGGTGACTTCACCTCATATATGCACATCCATTTTGAGTGAGCAACAAATTGGAGGTGTTGGCAGGCTTAAAAGTGGACAAGTCTCCCGGTCCAGGTGATTTGTGTCCCAGACTGCTGAGGGAGGCAAGGGAGGAGATCGCAGGGGCTCTGACCCAAATTTTTAATTCCTCTCTGGCCATGGGGGGAGGTGCTAGAGGACTGGAGAACAGCTAATGTGGTTCCACTATTTAAGAAGGGTTGTAGAGATAAGCCAAGGAACTACAGACCAGTGAGTCTCACGTCAGTAGTAGGGAAACTATTGGAGAAAATTCTGAAGGAGAGAATCTATCTCTACTTGGAGAGGCAAGGTTTGATCAGGAATAGTCAGCAAGGCTTTGTCAGAGGGAGGTCATGCCTAACAAATTTGACTGAATTTTTTGAGGAGGTGACCAGATGTGTAGCTGAGGGTAGTGCAGTTGATGTGGTTTATATGGATTTCAGCAAAGCCTTTGACAAGGTCCTACATGGGAGACTTATAAAGAAGGCAAATGCACATGGGATACAGGGTAATTTAATAAGGTGGATTCAAAATTGGCTTAGTTGTAGGAGACAGAGGGTGATGACAGAAGGATGCTTTGGTGACAGGAAGACAGTATCCAGTGGCGTAACACAGGGATCTGTGCTGGGTCCCTTATTATTTGTCATTTATATAAACGACATAGATGACTATGTGGGGGGTAAGATTTATAAGTTTGCGGATGACACAAAGATTGGCCGGCTGGTTAACAGTGAGGCTGAGTGTCTTGGGCTACAGGAAGATTTGGATGGGATGGTCAAATAGGCAGATGGAATTTAATCTTGAAAAGTGTGAAGTGATACACTTTGGAATGAGTAATCTGACAAGGAAGTATTTAATGAAGGCATGACACTAGGAAGTTCTGAGGAACAAAAGGCCCTTGACGTGTGTGTCCATGGATCTCTGAAGCATGTTAGTGGGGTGGTAAAAAAGGCATAAGAGACATTTGCCTTTATCAATCAAGGAATAGATTACAAAAGTAGGGAGGTCATATTGGAGTTGTATAGAACCTTGGTGAGGCCACAGCTGGAGTACTGTGTGCAGTTCTGGTCACCACATTATAGGAAGGATGTGATTGCACTGGAGGGGGTGCAGAGGAGATTCATCAGGATGTTGCCTGAAATTAAATATTTAAGTTATGATGAGAGGTTGGATAGACTTGGGTTGTTTTCGTTGGAGCAGAGAAGACTGAGGGGCGACCTGATCGAGGTGTACAAGATTATGAAGGGTATGGACAGGGTGGATAGGGAGCAGCTGTTCCCCTTAGTTGAAGGGTCAGTCACAAGAGGGCATAATTTCAAGGTGAGGGGCAGGAGGTTTGGGGGGGATGTGAGAAAAAACCTTTTTACCCAGAGGGTGGTGAGGGTCTGGAATGCTCTGCCTGGGAGGGTGGTGGAGGCGGGTTGCCTCACATCCTTTAAAAAGTACCAGGATGAGCACTTGGCGTATCATAACATTCAAGGCTATGGGACAAGTGCTGGTAAATGGGATTAGGTAGGTAGATCAGGTGTTTCTCATGTATCGGTGCAGACTTGATGGACTGAAGGGCCTTTTCTGCACTATGTGATTCTGTGAATAAGGAGAAGCATTGTTCCTATAGAAGGTCCCACATAGTCAATATGCAATTGCACCCATGGCCTTCTTGGCCACTCCCACAGGTGTAACAGAGTTGTTGGAGCTAACTTTTGCACTTGTTGACACTGCAGATGTTATAACCCAGCAGTTGGTAAAGCTTAGTTATTTAAAAATCCCAGATGGAAACTTTAAATAACTGTCATAACCTATATTTTTAAGTGGTATGTTTGAGATGCAACTCTAAATTCAGGAATCAGACCACCAGTTCTCAAGAGGTTTTATATTAAACTAAATGAAACATTTAGCTACAAATTATTACTATCATAACTTTTAACAAATTATCAAACTAATCTCCATTAAGGCAACAACAATCCATAGACTTAACCAGGCACCAGGCAAAGCATTTTCACCTTACGAATTCAAAATGAGGTTCTTTCCACTTTGGTTCCTGTGGAGACAGTTGTAGGCTTACAGCTACTTCAATCTTACATTGCCTCTGCTCCTGCACATACAAAAACAGCTATTGGTTATATCCAGCATATCCCATTGAATGTAAATTCTCATTGTATCGCCAGCCTCTTTGAGTTCCACCTCTTCTGACAATAAAACCCCTTTCATAGTACCAATTTTATTAGTAATATAAACATTGCTTGGTCTCTGCTAGCTAGGTGCCAGATTTCACCCCACTTCTTGAATGCTCTATTCAGTAAAATGCAAATGCATCTCTACTTCTCTGTTTATATCTCAAAACTAGTACACCTCAAAGCACCAAACTAGCTGGATTTAACCTAATTAAGACCCACCCACAGTCTAAACTTCTATTTTAAAATATTTTCCAATAATATGTATATTAATAGCTTCATGACCACCTCTTATTAAGCTGTCTATTTCTGCATCCATTCTAGGCCACCAAATATAGCTGCGTGCTATGGTCTTCATTTAGGAAATACCTGGATGTGCACTATGTAGATCAGTTAACAATGGCCTTCATCCTTTTGGAGGAACAATCACTCGAGCTCGCCACAAAATGATACCATCCTGCCTGGTTTTCTCATATCTTCTGTGAAAGTACGATTTCATTTAATCAGATTCCTGTTCCTTTGGTCAACCGTGAAGAACCTGTTCTTGTAATTTGAATAAGACTGGGTCTCGACTTGTCCAATCTCTGATCTGTCTAGTGCATACCGGTGATGAATCTAAGAAGTTCAATAATAAAAAGAGTTCTTGAGGAACTGGAACATACTCATCATTTTCTTTCAAAGGCAAATGATTAAGTGCATCAGCGTTTGCAATCTGATTTCCAGGCCAATTAAATTTCATTTCTTTCAATCAGATTCATCCAAGGAAGGTTTGGCCCCTCACCTGCTACCACCATCAAAGGTAATTTTACTGATTTATTTCCATACTGTACAGTAACCCTGCTTCTGTCTTTGATTTTGATGTCTTCTCCCATGTAAGTTTTCAATTTGCCATCTGTTTCTTCCAAATTTAATTTACATTCTTCATAATTCAGGTATTTGAAGAGATGTTCTCCTATTACCGTAGTGGACGCTCCTTGTCCACATCCATTCAGTTAGGCCTCTCATTCAACCTCATTGTTATATCAACTGGTTGTCTTCTTCCTACCTTTAAATTATACAATGTATAAATAAGTGAATCAGTTACTTCAGGCTCTTCTATGTTATGGATCTCATAGGGTTTTCTCTTTTGATTAAAAATCTGCCTGATTCTATCCTTGCAATGTCTCATGAGGTGTCCATTTCAATGGCAGTAAAAACATTCCATTTTTTAAAACTTCCATTTGTTACAAGATTGTCTGCTTCCACCTCTCTTACCATTACATGTTTTCTCTGCTAAGTAATTTCTTTTTATTTGTCTGCAAGCGGTGGCTGCTTCCTGCTTCTCATCAGAACTCTGCATTTTCCCACTCTTTTTGGCTGGGGCTCCCCACCTAATGTGGACGATGGCACCATTTTGCACGCCCTGTATGGGTTCTGAGTACCTCACTGTGCTTTCCATGATCAGTGCTATTTCTAGCACCTTCTGAAAATCCAAATTTGTTTCAGCCAGTAATCTCTTCTGAATCATATCTTTATTTATATCACACAACAAATGATCTCTAAGCATATCATTTATAGATGTACCAAACTCTCAATATTCTGTTAACTCTTTCAGACTTCACAGAATCACAGGATCACAATGCAGAAGAGGCCCTTTGGCCCATCGAGTCTGCACCGACTTGTCACATAACAAGCAACTGTCTCCCCTGGGGTTCTATTTCTTGAGTTAAATTTGAACCATTGTATCATTACCGAGAGCTTGGGCTCACAAGATTCACTAAGTCATCAAAACATTTTGAATCCGGGGCACTGGGTGCCGTAAAACTTCAAGTCAATCCATAGGTCTTACTCCCACAAACGGAGAAGAGGATCGCTCGCCTCTTCTCCTTCCCCGCAATGTCGTTAGCTTGGGTCAAAAGAATCAACACTTCCAAACTGCGGCATGCTTCGAGGGGACTGCTTCAATCATTAGGACAGAAGCTCTACTTACAATTACCATGCGAGGTACAACCCAATTTCAGTTTATTCGATTTCCTTCCTTGCTTTTTCTTGCTTTTTCCTCGTCACCAGTTTGTTGGATCCTGGTCACTAGTTTAGTTGAACCAATGGATCCGGGTTGCACGCTTATTTTGGGATGGTCGAGTTGGTACCACAGACAGAGTGGACCAGCAGACAGTTCTTATGTAGGACACATCCTATTTACTTACAAAGGAATTCAGAAGCTACACTCATGTGCTTACAACTCAAACCCTGTCTTTACGTTACAGACTTTTACTCTAGGCTACTCACTACTGACTATGGACTGCTAAGGTAGCCCACACTATTCTGCTATTTGATACTAAGATCATGCAATCTTCTAAGATAAACATTCTTCTTAAAGGTATATTACACATCAAATTACCACAGCCATTATCAGACTTTTAATTCCAGATGTTTTTAGATTCAAATTTCCCCATCTGCCATGGTGGGATTTGAACCCAGGTTCCCTAGCACGTTACCTAAGGTCTCTGGATTACTCGCCCATTGACAATAGAACTGCACCAATGCCTCCCCACAATTTATTGAACTTTTGCTGTGCCACCTCCAATCCAAGCATCTCCTTTCTTAAATGTGGAGGCCAAAATTGCATACAGTATTCCAGGTGTGGTCTCACCAAAACCCTGTACAACTGCAGCAAGACTTATTTATTCTTGCACTCCAATCCAATTACAATAAAGGCCAACATGCCATTTGCCTTCCTAATCGCTTGCTGCACCTACACGCTGACTTTCAACATTCCTTGTACAAGCACACCCAAGTTTCTCTGAACAACAACACTTACAATTTTCGCACCTTTTAGAAAATATTCTGCTTTTCTACTCTTACTAACGATGTGAATAACTCCACACTTGCCGACATTATACTCCATATTGTTGCCCACTCACTTAACCTGTCTCTTTACCCACATCGCTATACTGTTCTGATACCTCAACCTTTCTCTCTAGATTTCCAGGTCTCCCTTCACCTGAACCTTATTCCTCCCCTCACTGCCCGTTAGGTTAAAACCCTGCCCCCAGCCCGAGTTACATGATTGACTTGGACATTGGTCCCAGCCCAGTTCAAGTGGAACCCATCCCAATGCAATAGCTCACTCTTACCCTGAGTGCTGATACCTAGTGCCTGATGAATTAAAACCCCATCTCCCACACCACTCTTTGAGGCAGCATTTATTTCTCTAATCTGCTCGACTCTATCTTAACTGGTGTGTGGCTCAGTTAACAAACCAGAGATGATTACCTTTGATGTTCTGCATTTTAATTTGGTCCTTAACCCCCTCAAATTCTCTCAGCAGAACATCATTCCTGGTTCTCCCTATGTTCTTGGTTCTCACTTGGACCACGACAGCTGGATCCTTCCCCCTCCGACTCCAAGACCCTCTGCAGCCACGAGGAGGTCTCCTTAACTCTGGCATTGGGCAGGCAGCACAACCTTTGGAGTTCCCAGTCATGGCTGCAGAGAACAGTATCTCTCCCCCTGACTATATTGTCTCCTAACACTACCACATTCCTCTTCACTTCCCCCACTTGAATGGCATCTTTCACCATGGCAACATGGCCAGTCCACTCACCCAGCATATAGTCTTTCTGATCCACACAGGTATCAAGCACCTGTCGGACAAAGTCAGGGGCTGAGGCTCCTCCATCACCACGTGCTGCTTCCCCTTATCTGGCGGATTTGCAGTCACACCCTCTTATCCCTGACCATTGACCAACTCTAAAGTTCTGCTTATCCTAATGGGTATGACTGCCTCCAGGGTCAAAGTGTCCAGGTAACTCTCCCGCTCCCTGATACTATGCAATGTCCGCAACTCAGACTCCCACTCAGCAACCCTGAGCTAAAGTTGCCTAAGCTACAGACACGTTTTGCAAATATGATTGTC
Source organism: Carcharodon carcharias (assembly GCF_017639515.1). Classification (NCBI taxonomy): domain Eukaryota; kingdom Metazoa; phylum Chordata; class Chondrichthyes; order Lamniformes; family Lamnidae; genus Carcharodon; species Carcharodon carcharias. The sequence goes on along the minus strand of NC_054481.1, from coordinate 4,215,285 downwards.
CAGGCTTGCAGGGCATTCCACATACTGCCACCAGCTAAAGTCTTGGCACAGCACCAGCACTGTCATTTCTGTCCAAGCTTATTTACTTAATTAGCCAGTTAGTTAATAATTTACACAGATAAAGTAATAGAAAGTTGCACTCGCCTCACTTGGAGACAATGGAAGAAAAACTCACCTACTACTGGAGGCTGATAAAAAGGTAGAAAAAAGAACACCTCTTTGCCCCTCTGCACCCAATTCTCACATGAACCAAATGCCCAACTATTCACTTTGTCTTCGTCTCACTCTGATGTATTCTCCTTCTGTGTGTTCCCATACTCTGTGCAGTTTGGAAACCCTCTCTGCTTATATAGAACCTCTGATAAGTCACTAGTTTTCTTAGTTTCCTTCTACAGTAATTAACACCTATTGAACCAATTACCTTTAGCTGATTGACAGATAACTGCCACTGTCGAGCAGCTCCCTGTTTAACAAAGCGATGTAACTCAGTTGAAAGTTAAAAGTTCTATGTCAGCCTGACTCATAATCTAAACGTGAGAAAAATTTACCAGAACTTTCCACATGCACCAACTTCCCAACTAGACACTCTGTCTATGTCTCACTCCAGCATAGTCTCCTCTCCGTGCATCCCTTTACTCTGTCAAATAGAACACACCTGATTTTCATTTCATGATGGGCTGATTTGATAATGAATAGGCAATCAGCTCTCCCTTCACTGCCTGAACAATCAAGGGGAAAGTAAACCCCTGAAAAACTTACTGTATCAGGTATGTAACCAAACTATGACATTTGCCTTCAAATAAATTAGATGCAAGCTATCTATTAAAACATTTACCTCCAATAATGTGCTTCATTCATGTTATACATGAGTCATAGGATTTCCTGATAACGAACAGTGACTTATTCTCAATAAACTTCAAGTATTGATGTCATGATCATTAATCCTGCAGTGTGAAGTGTACCACACAACAGGAAATTGTATTGGCTATGAAATTACACAGTCAGTCACTGCTGGCACAGGCACAGGCCCAAAAACTAAATATTGATAAACCAGAACTAACATCTGGAGTCACCTGTGCAGCCCAGGTCAATCTGTGCAGCTACACTCACTATTCTATTTTGTTGGATGCTCTCCTGTCTGTTCACATCATAAATGATATTCCACATATGTCAATAGATACAGTAGTTTGAACTTAGATTATCATTTAACAAAATGAATCATTAAAATATTTATCTCATCAGAGCCATGACTGAGCAAACCAGACACAATTGTCTGGAATTTCCTGATTCATACTTACCAGCATTACACAGAAATTTGCGTTGGTTTCAGCACTGATTTTTGCTAACTGGAATTTACACCCACGTTCCCAGTCGAGCTTATCTACTTGTGCCAAGCGATAAGAACTGTCAGAAAACAAGGGTATATTCACCGGCACCATCTTGCATTTGAATTTCTATATTCGAAAAGGCTGGGCAGGGATTTAAATTAATGGTTTCGTTCATCATTTTCTATTAAAAATGTGGTTCATCAACCTGAAACATTAACTCTGTTTCTCTCTCCATGGATGCTGCCTGAGCCGTTGATTATTTCCAGCATTTTCTGTTTTTATTTCTGGTTCCAAATCAATTCTTGTGGTTATTTGTTGATTAGATTAATGAGTTCAGGAAACTCAAATGTGGATTTTTTTAAAAGCCAGATTTGAATAGTAGCTACAACCGAATCATATGGTTTCGTACAATCTTCTTTATAATTGCATTGCTGGACTGAAGCAGTGTGTATTTCTTTTGATGTTGACGAATGAAATCTCTCCTATCTGACGTATCAATCTCTATTTCAGCAAATCACATGATAATGAAGAAGTAAGATATTCTAAGAACTCTTAAGTGAGGCTGGTGGAATGACCATCGTTCTTTCGAAATGACACATTTACACAATTACCAATGGGAAATCCTGTGGGTGTAACAATTTCTGTCTCCTCGATCAACATTCATTTAAAGCTGATGGTACGCTAGAGAGGGGAATTTCAAGGCCAGATACTGCAGTTTCAGTCCAACAGGTAACATTATCCACATAAAAGGGAATAAAGATGGTATTTTGAAACAAGAATGTGTTCATGGTTATATAAGTGCCTGCTCATTAAACACAAGAAAGCTTTGGACCTGAGAATGGCAGCTATTTGTCAAATTATGCTGATCTCTGGTGACTTTGAGTAATGCTGCCCCTCAACTTCGAACATTAATATATGCCTGAACATTCCCAGCATAAATGTTCAAAACTTGCCTGAGCTGGGGTTTTAATGTATGAAGCCGTGGTTACGTGAATGAGCAGCAGCAGCTTTCAGTGGCCACAGGATCTGGAAGATCTGACTTTTTCGGGTAATCATAAATCATGAGAAGTTGCAAAATCGCATTTTTCTTTTCCATGTTCCACCCAGCAACGAAATTCAACAGCCACTGAAAGAGATGATCCATGATATGCGGTAACTGGCTTTTAATAGTTTCAAATGCTAAGAGATCCCAATGAGACATTCACATCAGTTAGTACACTCACCAGGCTCAGGGAGACCTGCTCCTGTTTCTGTGTGCTTTGTAAAACTGGGGGGGATATTCATTAATGCACTTTAAATAGCAACCACCAGTGCAAACATCTGAAAGAGCATGAGGAATAAAAGACCAATCACTTAACCATCTTTGAAAGATAAACGACATCAGGGAAAGCAATTAGGAGCAAAATCCTAGCAATTTGAAAAGGAAATCACTGAACAAAACAATTCCAAATCAAGAAACGAACAATATTTAAAAAGATTTAACCCATTCCTTGGCCAGGGTCCTTTTCCAGGTTTATTAATGCTAAAACATTGCTTTTGAAATAAAGGAGGGCTGGATAAAAAGGAAGAACGTAAACCTTGGAGATCTGGACTAAATAAGCAGAAGGAATGAGGGAAATCTGTCAGGGGCTGAAAATGAAAAAAAAATAGATAATTATTTTCTGATTTTACTTTGGGAAATGTTGGGTTGAAAATTCATGTCAGTGACTGTCATATTTTGGAACTTTGGGTCATTTGGCCTAGGGGAAAGTGGATAATTTATATTAAGTTCAAATCAACACGCAAGAAGTTAAATATGTGAAACACACAAGACTTTGGGATGTCAATTAGGTCCAGACAAACTAGGTGTAGAGGTAGTGTTGTGAACATTGGGTTTGTCGGCAAATTCTAGCGAAGAAATCAAACCCAATTGTCCCAAGTTTAACCCCAATCTGTTCCCTCCCTCCTTCCACTGCGCCCCTCGAGTAACCTTCCCCACCCCGCCCTGCCCTCCCACACCGCACCCACACAATGGGAAAGGGTCTGGGAGTGTGGCTAAAATATCAGAATCAGGCAATCTGACCCCACCCTACCCCAACCCAACCTCATTTCCACACCGTTAAATTTTAGAGTGCAGAAGGAGTCCCTTAGGTAATGAGACCAAAGCTGCACACAGTACTCGAGCTGAAGTCTCACCAAAACCCTATGCAACAGACTTTGCTTTTTTTTACTGTAATCCTTATGTAAAAAAGATGAAGATAGCATTTGCTTTCCTAAATCCTTGCTTTACTTGCAAGATAACTTTTTCTGATATGTATACATGAACATCCAAATGCCTTAGAGCATCAACATTTTCCACTTTCTCATCATTTCAAGAATATTCTGCTTTTCTGTTTTTCTTAGCAAAATGGATAATGACACATTTCTCCACATTATATTCAACCTCAAAAAACAGATACGGCAAACACGATTTCTCCTTCATAAATCCATGTTGACTCAGTCCGATCATATTGTGATTTTCTAAGTGCCCTGTTATCCCATCCCTAATAAAAGATTCCGGTATTTTCTTTACTACTGATGTCAGGCTAGCTGGCCTGTAGTTCCCCGTTTTCTCTCTCCCTCCTTTATTGAGCACTATGGTTACATTTCCTACCTTCCAATCCACAGGGACCATTCTAGGATCTGGGGAATTCAGGAGTATCAATTAACCAATGTACCCAATCCCTCTGTGGCCATCTGATTACAATCCTAGGATGTAGGTCATCAGGTCCAGGGCATTTGTTGACTTTTATTCCCTTTATATTGTCCAGTACAGTATTATTTCTTTACTAATACTAATTTATTTTACGTTCCTTATTCTCATAGACCTTTGGTTCCCTATTATTTCTGGAATGTTTTTGCATCTTCTATGGTGAAAATAAATACAAAGTTTTGTTATAAAGTTCTTCCATCTCTCCCTTAGGGACTGTTTGAGTTTTGAAGTGCAATCATGTAAGAAAAGTCCTATCTGGCTTGCTGTAGTCACGTGACCTCTGCCATGAGGCACAGGGCTGTGGGGAACCATCTTGCATTCAATTCAATAAAGACATTGCACTTGAAGCATTGCACTTCTTTGATCTCCTAACATGGTGTCAGAAGTGGAGCTGAGATTGAGTTTTGAAAAGCTGGAGAGAAGCCACATCTACTGGAAAAGGAACAATGAAATGTTCAAAACAAAAACAGAATTACCTGGAAAAACTCAGCAGGTCTGGCAGCATCGGCGGAGAAGAAAAGAGTTGACGTTTCGAGTCCTCATGACCCTTCGACAGAACTGTTCAAACCTGCTAAAAGCTGCTGAAAAAAGTCACTGATAAGGAAAAGCAAACACAAGCCAAAGGCTACAAGAAAATCATTGCATGTTCAAATGGCTGTAAGTTTTCCTCTTTCCACTCCTGTTGAAGTGAAAGGCAATATGCGGCAGAACTGACAGCTTTTCCACACGTAATGGCAAAACTACGAGATTGCAACAGATTTAATTAACAAGCTGGAGCTGATACGAGTAGCAATGCTTTTAACACTGCTAGGGAGGGACTGCTAGAAAATTCTATTCAACGCTAAATCTCTCCAAAGAACTGAATAAGTGGGCAGCAGAGATTTTGAAGTCACGCTTTGAACCCCAAGTGAAAGTAACTTATGAACACTATATACTCAGCACTAGGGCTCAATATGAAAAAGAGTCCATTGATCAGCATGTGACTGCAGTAACACAGCTCACAGAATCCTGTGAAGACAGGTAACTAAAAGATGATTTCATTGAAAATAGGATCATCTTAGGCATTTGAGACTTCGCAGTGAGAGCAAGTCTACCGACAAAGGAGAAACTTATGCTCAAGAAAGCGATGGACGTGTGTAAAAATGCGGAATTTGTAAAACATCAGCTTGAGCACATGTGGCAGAGCAGGCCCAGAGATACATTACGCTGAGAGACGTTCCAAGCCGAAAGAGCAGAACAATTGCAGACAGTGGGCAGGATGCAAATACTGCTGAGTACATCACACACAGGAAAAGAAGGACGGCCCAGCGTGGGGAAAGAATGTTTTAACTTCAAGAAGCAGAATCATTTCACACACAAGTGTTTGGCTAGAAAGAAGCAAACCAAGCCAATACAGATGGCAACTGGAGGGATATCAGCCAAAGAGTCTGATGAAGAACTATACACAATTCGACAGGGTTGGTTCCACCAAGTCTGTAGGTGAGAAATGGTTTGTGACTGGTACAATGATGACCGCAGAGGGAGAGTATCAAGTGAACAGGAAGTGTCGGATGGACATGGGTGCATTATTCAACATCATGATGGTCAGTAAGGGGCACGTGAAGAGATAGGCAACTATGCAGGAGTAAGATGGAGACCGAGTGAGTAGCGAATTAGGTGCACGTGGTAAGTTCTGGTAAGTCCTTTTCAGGTTTAACTCTAGATTAAGAATCAAGATCTGACATAAGTAAGTTAGACTAGCTTGTTAAATAGAGAACTGCCTGGAGTGGCAGTTATCTGTCAATCAACTAAAAGCAGTTCAAACTGCTTGATCAGTAAGGGGCGTGCGAGGAGACAAGCGAGTACACTGGGTTGAGACAGTGACCGAGCGACTAGTGAATTAGATTCACAAGGGATTTCGATGCATGGGGGAAAGAGGTTTGGTATACATAGGAATTATTCTAAGTTGGGAAAATGAACAGCTGAACAGAAACAGAGCTGGGTGCAAACCTCACCTTCGGAGCTGAGTTTGAAAAGAGCATCGAACAGTGACATCACAGGAAAACCGTTGCTTGGTAATAAACTGCTGTTCGGGACTGTCCTTAAATAGCTGTAAATTAGAAAAGCATTCTATATTCAAAGAAGTGGCTATGTGGATTTGAGTAAGAAACAGCAGGAATAAGGGCCAGTACCATAAAGTAATATAAGTAAACCAAGTAAAATAAAGTTAATACAAGGAAAGTAAAGTTAAGACATGACAGGACAGCTCAGTCATGTGGAATGTGTGTCCCATAATATGTGGGAAGCCGTGGACACTGCTGGTGCCCTCAAAGACCACATGTGCAGGAAGTGCTGCCTGCTGCAGAAACTTGAGCTCCGGGTTTCAGAGCTCGAGCAGCGGCTGGAGTCCCTGTGGCACATCCACGAGACTGAGAGCTAGGTGGATAGCACGTTCAGAGAGGTGGGCACACTGCAGGTTAGGAGCCTGGAAACAGAAAGGGAATGGGTGACCACCAGGTAATCCAGGAGAACCAGGCAAATAATGCAGGAGTCCCCTGGGGCCATGTTCACTAATCGGTTTTCCATTCTGGATACTGGTGAGGGCGTTGGTTCCTCAGGGGGGGGTGCAGTCAGACCCAGGCTTGTGGCACCACGAGCGGCTTAGTTGTACAGGAGGGGAGGAAGATGAAATAAAGAGCTAAAGTGACAGGGGGTTCATTAGTTAGGGGAACAGACATAGATGTGACTCTAGGATGGTTTGTTGCCTCCCTGGTGCCAGGGCCAAGGATGTCACAGAGCGTCTGCAGGACATTCTTCTGGGGGAAGGCTGAACAGCCAGAGGTCGTGGTCCACGTTGGTACCAATGACTTAGGTAGGAAGGGGGATGTGGTCCTGCAATTAGAATTTAGGGAGCTAGGTAGAAAATTAACAAGCAGGGCCTCAAAAGTAGTAATCTCCAGATTACTCCCAGTGCTACGTGCCAGTGAGTACAGAAATAGGAGGATAAGGCAGATGAATACGTGGCTGGAAAGATGGTGCAGGAGGGAGGGCTTTAGATTCCTGGGACACTGGGATTGGCTCTGGGGGAGATGGCACCTGCACAGGCTGAATGGGTTGCACCTGAGTTCCTTGCGGGCTTTTTGCTAGTGCTGTTCGGAGGGCTTTAAACTAACTCAGCAGGGGTGTGGGAACCAGGAGAGAGTATTCGAGAGTAACGCCAGAGTGCACAAAATACTGGGAGAAACAGATGGCATTAGTATAGAGAATAGTAAATTAATAGATGGAATCAGAGTAAGGGAGAAAGTCATGCAGTCTAAATCAGGGTAACTGTGCATGTATGTGAATGCACAGAGTATAGTAAATAAGATTGGGGAGTTACAGGTGCAGATTGCCATGTGGAAATATGATGTTGTGGCGATAACAGGGACCTGGGTCAGGGTAGGGCAGAACTGGGTGTTAAATATTCCCGGATAGAAAGTGTTCAGAAAATATAGGGCAGGAAGAAATGGAGAAAGGGTGGCTGCATTGGTTACAGAGAGCATTGCAGTGCTGGAGAAAGAGGATGTTCCAGAGGGTTCAAGGACAGAATCAATTTGGCTAGAGCTAAGGAACAGAAAGGGTGCAATTACATTGCTCAGTGTAGTCTATAGACCGCCAACTAGTGACAAGGATGTAGAAGAACAAATCTGCAGGGAAATTACAGAGAGAAGCAGAAATTATATATTTATAATGGGGAACTTTAATTACCTAAATACAGGCTGGGATAGTGGCAGTGTAAAGTGCAGAGAGGAGCAAGAGTTCCTCAAGTGTGTGGAGGAGAATTTCCTGCAGCAGTCTGTGTCCGGTCCAACAAGAAAGGAGGCGCTGCTGGACTTGGTTCTTGGAAATTAGGTGGACCAAGTAGTCCTAGTGCGGAATTTTACAGCTCCGCTGTGGTGGGTGTGGGGCTATAAAATGTGGTGAACCATTCAACAGCTCATTGCCTTCAGTAAGACGATAAAATCCCGCCAGGGTAAAATACTGTGCCAAGTGTCCGTGGGGGAACATTTAGGAGACAGTGATCATTGTTTCATAATGTTTAAGATGATGGTAGAAAAAGATATTGTGCAGTCCAGAGTAAGAATAATTAACTGGAGGGCGGTGGGGGGGGAGCCGACTGCAATGGGGCAAGAACAGAGATGGGCCGGATAGACTGGAACCAAAGGATGGTGGGAAAAACTGTAACTGACCAATAGGCTACGTCCAAAGAAAAAATGGTTCGGGCACAGTCAAGGTATATTCCCTCACAAGGGAAAGATAGGGCAAACAAATCCACACTCCCTGGATGAAAATGGAATTAAGATAAAGAATAAAAAGTGTGTCTATGACAGGTGTCATGTAGAAAATACAATTGAGAACCAAGCGGAATACAGAAGATTCAGAGGAGAGGTGAAGAAACAATAAGAGAAGTGAAGAGGGATTATGAGCAAACATAAAGCAGCCAACATAAAGGAATCCTAAAGTCTTCTATAGGCATATAAATAGTAAAAGGGTGGTAAAAAGAGGAGCCGAGCCAATTAGGGACCAAAAGGGGGATTTACACATGGAGTCAGGAGGCATGGCTGAGGTGTTAAATGAATACTTTGCACCTGTCTTTACCAAGGAAGCAGATACTACTGATGCCATGGTGAGAGGAGGAAACTCTGTCATGAGAAAGGTTCAAAATTGATAAGAAGTGGAAATTGGATAAACATAAAATTACTTAAAGTTGACAAGGCACCAGGGCTGGTTGAGATGCATCCTAGGATACTGAGGGAAGTGAGAGTGGAAATTGCAGAGGCACGGGCAATAATATTTCAATGTTCCCTGGATTCGCGGGGGGTGGGGGTGGTGCCGGAGGACTGGAGAATTGAAAACATTACGCCCTTGTTCAAAAATGGTTGTAAGGATAAACCCAGGAATTACAGACCAGTCAGTTTAATCTCAGCTGTGGGCAAGATTCTAGAAACAATTATTCGGGATAGAATTATTGATCACATGGAAAAATATGTGTTGATAAGGAAGAGCCAGCATGGATTTCTAAAGGGGAAATCATGTTTAACTAACTTGCTAGAGTTTTTTGAAGAGGTAACAGAGAGGGTTGAAGAGGGTAATATTATTGATGTGGTGTATCAGACTTTCAAAAGGCATTCGATACAGTGCCACACATTAGATTTGTGAGAAAAGTTATTGCTCATGGTAGAAAAGGGACAGGAGCAAGGCAGATACAAAATTGACTGAATAATAAGAAACAGAGGCTAATTGGTTAATGGACATTTTCCGGGCTGGAGGAATGTTTGTAGTGGAGTTCCCCGGTGGTTGTTAATGGGACCCTTGCTTTTCCTGATATATTAATGATCTAGATCTGGGTGTGCAGGAAACAATTTCAAAGTTTGCGGATGATACAAAACTTGGAAGCATTGTAAACTGTGAGGAGGACAATGTAGAACTTCAAAAGGACACAGAGAAGTTGGTGGAGTGGGCCGATAGGTGGCAAGTGAAGTTCAATGTGGAGAAGTGTGAGGTGATGCATTTTGGTAGGAAGAACATGGACAGACAAAATAAAATAAAGGGTACGACTCTAAAGAGTGTGCAGGAGCAGAGGGATGTGGGTGTATATGTGCGTAGATCATTGAAGGTGGCAGGACAGGTGGAGAGAGCAGTTATTAAAGCATACAGTATCCTAGGCTTTAATCATAGGGGCATAGAGTACAGGAGCAAGGCGGTTATGCTGAACTTGTATATACACTAGTTAGACCTCAGCTGGAGGATTGTGTACAGTTCTGAGCGCCACACTTTAGGAAGGATGTGAACACATTGGAGAGAGCGCAGAAGAGGTTTACAAAAATGGTTCCAGGGATGAGAAACTTTAGTTATGAAGGTAAATTGGAGAAGTTGGGACTGTTTTCCTTGGAGAGGAGAAGGCTAAGACGAGATTTGATAGAGGTGGTGAGGAGGATGTTAAGAGGCTTCAAGATGACTTAGACAAGTTGAGTGAGTGGGCAAATACATTGCAGATTCAGTATAACATGGACAAGTGTGGGGTTATCCACTTTTGGTAGAAGAAAGCAGAGTGGCAAAGTGGTGAGCACTCTGGTTGAGGTGAATTGGTGAGGAGGGGGTAGGGGTGGGAGGAAAGCAATGCACGGCAGTTATGGTGGTGCACAAGCAAGTGGGTTTGGAGGTTGATGGGGTGGGGAGGAGGAAAATGGCCATGCATTAGGGACAGCTTCTACAGAGTGACCACACCTCTGCAGCTGAGTCAGTTCAGCTGCAGCCACATGGATCTGATTGGAGTAAGGCCTCTAGCTTATCTGCCCACTCAAGCAACGCAGAGGCATCAAAGTGTCACCAAATGCTCCAGAGCTTTTCACCCCTCAGGCACAAACTGCAAATCAATGAGGGTTTTAGTAGACTGCAGAACAGTTGGATGACTGGGCACATTGTACAATCTTCTTGTTAAAGCTGGCCATGGTGTAGTCACTGGTGGAGGTGCTCACAGTCCCTTGTAATGTCAGCATCTCGGTTTGGACCAGTCTGCCCCATGGTTGAAGCTAACAGTGCAGCCTTGCAGTGTGGGTTAGGAGAATGCCTGTGCCTGAGCTGAGAGCACAGCCTGCAGTCCAATGGGTGAAACTACCACCAATTGGTCAGGTGGAATGGGGCGGAGGAGGATGGGGTTTCGGGCAGCCATGCAGTGCAGTTAACTCTGGCTGCCCTACTGGTGCCTATCATTCTCTGGGATGCGTTAACTTTGAGAGGTTATCAGAACACCCATGCTAACCCACACATCTCTCTCTCTTCCATCCAGCAGGAGGAGTACATGAGGAGCATGGAGCCTGGTTACCTAGCTAGAGAGAGCGGAGGGGGGAACAACGGAGGCACCTGGCTGGGTAGAGGGAGGGACAGCACCCTCAGGAAGAAGGGGAAGCTGGGGCTCCTGCATACATCGCTGAAATGTCACAGTGAGCTGTCATTGGTCGGTGCCTAGCTAGCCCCAAGGTCTATAGACACCGCCTTTCATTCTTGCAGATGACTGAGAACCAGTGTTTCCAAAGACTGCGCATGTCTAGGGAACTGGTCGGTCACACCTGCCACCTGATGCAGGATTTGGTGCCATAGGGACATGGAGGGCATCCACTCCATGAAAGTGATCGCAGTGCTTAATTTTTATGCCGATGTCTCCTTTCAGGGCTCCACAGGTGACCTCTGTGGGATATCACAAGCCTCCACCCACAAATACATCCATGAGGTCACAGATGCCATATTTGTGAAGGCACACAACTTTGTGCATTTACCCAGGATCAGGAAAGGCAGGAAGAAAGAGCGCTGGGATTTGCCCAGGCCTCAGGTTTCCCACAGTGCAGGCTGCCATTCACTGCACCCATGTGGAACTTAGATCTCCGTGGCAACAAGCAGTCAACTACATCAACCACAAGGGCTTCCACTCGCTGAATGTGCAGCTGATGTGCGACCACCACAAGTGCATCCTGCAGGTCTGTGCACAGTTCCCAGGGAGTGTCCATGACTCCTACATTCTCAGTTAGTCTCAGATCCCTCATGTCTTCCAGGGTCCACAGAGGCTGCAGGGTTGGCTCTTCGGGGACTAGGGCTACCCACAGAGGACATGGCTGATGACACCCGTGCAGCAGTCTCAGACTGCAGCGGAGAGAATGTGCAACGAGGCTCATGCAGCAACTCGTATCTTGGTGGAGCAGACCACTGGAATTTGAAGATGAGGTTCTGGTATCTGGACTGGTCTGGTGGAGCCCTGCAATACAGTCCTCAGAGGCTGTCACACATCGTCATCGTCTGCTGCATCCATGACAACCTGGCGCTCCAATGGGGAGAGGGAATGGCTGAGGAGGAGATGGAGGAGCTGGGGGTCTCCACCGATGAGGACGACGTTGACGGGGATGAGGGTGAGGAGGTCCCCGAAGGTAAGCATGGCGGTGATGAGGCCCTCGCATTGGCCAGACCCGGCAGGCATGCTCGGGAGGCCCTTCTAGCTGCTAGATTCTTGGAGGATGAAGATGACCCGGAGCGAGGAGACCCCATAGATCCACACATTGCATCTGTGAATGTTTGACTCCAGTCTGGCTGATGGCAGCATGAATACCCTCTGTGGGAATGCTTCTGTCATGGAGATGCAGTGAAGGCCCTATTAGACGCTCGATCACAGGAGGATGATGACATGCAGTGAGGGCACTCCATAGATCTTCACATAGCCTCTGTGAATGTCTGACTCCTGTCTGGCTGAGAGCAGCTCACTCACACTCTGTGATCAGGATCATATCATAGAGATGCAGCTGTGAAACTTGAAAAACACCTGATGCTTTGTCCGCCTTTAGCACCTTTCCCCTTCAGGGCACAGATGCTGATGAGATGGGGGCCAGCCCCACCTTAAAGGTGCTGAGAGCACACAGAGAGAATGAGGGAACTCTGTGACACCTGCCCACGACATTCTGGCAGCAATGACCAGCACCATCAAGGTGCAGGTATCAGTAATGTGTCCAGGGAGTGTGAGGCCAGACCATCACCTTGGCCTGAAGGTTACACACTGCACAGGGAAGAGGCCCTGGACTGAGACACCTGCCTTTATCTGTCTTGAAAGATAACAATTGGGATGAAACCAAATCTTTAAAAGGCAAGGTCTTTAGTTCAAACGATCACCATGTTGTCAGTGGAGAGGGTTAACTCCTCTACTTGTTTTCAAAGGGGTTGGAGCAAACATTCTCAAATTGTGCACAATTATGTTGACTTTACGGAACTAGAAAGGTTTCACATCTGAGTGACATGAACACTGCTCATCAGAACAAGGAGCCACAGGCAGGGAGACATTCTTGGGAGTTTATTGACAATAGTGAACATTATATACAAGAGATTAACACCCGTGCCCGGGCTGTGTAACTATATCTTCTTCACCTTCTTAGCCCTGCCGCTACATCTTGGTGCTCCCCAAACATCCACAGGGGAAATGGAGGCAGCCTGCTGACTGCTACACCCTGTCTGTGATGACCTTGGCTGGCGTCCTCTGGAGGGATGACATTTTGAGGGCCCTGGCCTGCTTTCAGGGTCCTGCTGTGCGGCAGTGACGCCCTCCTCAGCCTGTGGAGCTGGAGCTGCTGAGGTCACAGGAAGAGGGGACTCAGATGGGCCGGACACTCCCGGCTGGATGGCCCTGGGATGTGGACCTGCTGATCCTCCTCCCTATGGGTGCCCGAGGGCCCCTGGCTGACTCCTTGAGGAGACGGGGTAGCTGGAGTGAGATCGAGCTGCCTCTCACCCCTCTCGCATTGACACTGTTGGAAGCCAACATCAGCATCAGTGATGATGAAGTTCAGCCCGCTGGACCGATATCCTGGACCATGGTCTCCATTGCGCCCGCCATTCTACCAGCATTCACCTTGGTGCGTTGGCATGCCAGCTATCACCTTAGCCTGAAGACGGACAGACTCCTCTATCATGCTTTGCAATCTGAGAGTGCAGCGGACATCCCTTCCTGATGTTTCCGAGCTTGACTTTGCAGCTCCAGCAACTGAGACATGACCGAGTCCAGAGGCTCATCATCTGACTCAGGCTCAGCAAATTCCTGGCCTCCAGCAGTGCTCCGAGTGCCGGGGACCTGGGAAGTCCCTGTCTCCACCTGCTGTGGGTCAGACAGTGCGATGTGCTCACCAGATTGTGACCCCGAGGCTACTCTAAAGCTAGGTCCCACCGAGGTGTGTGACCCTGCTCTGGTGGAAGGTGTGGGTGAGCGCTGTGACGGGACTTCAAGCAGCGTTTCAACAGATTCCTCTTCCGAGACGTCTTCGGAGCATGAGTCAAGGACCTGGGTCATGGAATCCCTCGGCTGTTTCCCAGATGTGCCTGTGAAAGCAGACAGAGATAGTTAATGCATGGCAATGGCCTGTGAAACAGGACACATCACTCACAGCATGGTTGTATAATGGATGTTTCACTGGTGGATCCTCACTTGGTAGAACAGCACTGACCTCACCATCAGTGCAGGACTGGTCCAGATCCTAGATGGTTCTGTTTCCAAAGTCCATGAGGACCTTGACTTTGGGCATTCCACCAGCGGTCTGTGACCTCTTCTTTTTGTTGTGTGCCAGCTTGTCCTGCAGGGATAGAGATGGAGAAATTCTAAGCCGGACGCCTGCCGGGCCAGATGATAAGTATGCCTGGCATGCGTGGGTGGTGAGTGGTCCCATGGACAGGATGAGGACAATGAAGGTGAGTGTGAGAGGTGGTGTCCCTTGAACCGGCAGTGAGTGAGGGCCCTGTGGATGTGTGATGGATTGGTGAGTGTGTGAGTTGAGAGTGATGAGAAGAGTGACTTACCCTGGAGGAACGGTGGAGATCACTCATCTTCTTTCAGCACCGAGTAGCTGTCCTCCTTTACAGGGCATTAGCACTGACCATGCTTGTTGACCTTGCTTGCTGGCCTTTGGCCAGGGAGGGGTTAAAGGACATCACGATTGGCCTCCACGACAACCAAAACGTGTTCCAAGACGCGTCACTGAATCGGGGGGCTGCAGTCTTCTTGCCTTTTGGGGCCATGTCTTCCGTGCAGCAGTCCTGGGTTGGAAGCACTGAGAGGTATGCATGTGGCTGCACTTTAAATATGGCGCCCAGCGTGATGAAGTGGCGAGGTGGAGGCAAGGTGGGTGAATGAGTGCCCGCCCGCCATTGAAACGACGTGTTTCCTGGGAATGTACGATTAATGAACCGGAATTGGGACGCTATGGCATGAAAAGCTGCCATTGCGGCCGATGGATAAAACATTCTTTTTCCCGGCCGCTTCCACACTTAGTGCAAATCTGGGACAATTCCACCCAACGTGCAGGGTTATGGGGAAAAGACAGGAGAATGGTGCTGAGTCATGGTGCTCATTTGGAGAGCTGGCGCAGACACAATGGGCTGAATGGCCTCCTTCTGCACTGTAAGCAATTCTTTGATTTTGTGACCATGACCTTCACAGACTTGTGCGAAGTGGCTCAACATGGCGGTCCAGAAAGCAAGCCCTTGAAAGTATGGTTGAGGTTTTATGATGGCACGATACTCATACGGAAAGGACAAATTAGTCCGAGAGCCCAATGCAATGGCAAGAATGAAGATCTAGAGTTCCAGATCAGAGACAGTTTGCAACAGCTAATTATCTCAGCCGGAGCAAGTCTAAATCTTGGACTGGTGCATCTAGACGTGTCAAAAGACAATGTGTCACAGCACAGTAAGCCATTGACTGCTGAACAGATCCTAGAAAAGCACAAAGATTTGTTTACAGGTTTGGGGTGTCTACCTGGAGAATATCATCTCAAAGTGAATGAGAGTGTAAGACCAATTCAACATCTGCCTAGAAGAGTTCCAGCTGCCCTCAAGTCCAGCCTAAAAAACAAGATAGAAGAGCTGGAAAAGAGGGGAGTAATCAAGAAAGTGACAACTCTCGCAGACTGGATTAGCAGCATGGTAACAGTGAAACAACTTGGAAAGCTGAGAGTATGCTCAGGCCCAAAGGATTTAAATAAAGCACTGAAGAGCTCTCACTGCCCCATGCCAACCATCGAAGGAATTTTGCACAACTTGCCAAGGCAAAGATATTTACTACCCTAGATGTGAAGGCCAGTTACTGGCAAGAGAAGCTGTATGAGAGCAGCAGCTTTCTCACTACATTCTGGACACGTTTGGGGAGATACAGATGGTTGAGCATGTTGTTTGAAATTTCCACAGCTCCAAAGAGCATCAACACAGACAGCGTGACCTTCCTGAAGTGGAAGCCATAGCGGAGGATCTACTAGTCTATGGGTGTGGAGACACAATGGAAGAATCCATAGCTGACCATGATCAGAATCTAATAGACCTGCTAGAGAGAGCTCGCTAGATGAACCTGAAGCTGAAAAAGATAAAATTGCAACTAAAGACGTCTAAAGTCAAGTACACAGGTCATGTACCAACAGCAAAAGACCTTCACCAGGATCCTGACTAGGTGAGAGCTGTGGAAGTGATGAAGCGAGCTACAGGTGTGAAAGCAGTGTAACAATGTGTTGGATTCATCAACTATTTAGCATAATTTTTGCTTAATTTGTTGACGGAGTGTCAACCATTATGCAAACTCGCTGCCAGGGATGTGCAGTGGTATTGGGGCAGTGTTCACTAAAATCAAACAGCTAGTGATGACAACGCCAGTGCTGATGTAGTATGAGATCAATGATGAAGTCACCGTGCAGTGTGACACCAGTGAGACAGGTCTCGGAGCAACTCGAATGCAGCAAGGACAGCCAGTCACAGGTCACAGTTGCACCCAGGGCTTTAATGCAAATTGAACGGCACTATGTTCAGATCAAGAAAGAGTACCCGGCTATTGTTTTTGCTTGTGAGCATTTTCATCAATACCTGTTTGGGAGAGACTAAGTAACATTGGGGTCCGACCACAAGCCACTTCAAAGCATTTTTCTCAAACCACTATCATCTACTCCGAAGTGACTTTGAAGAATGTTACTTTGTTTACAGAAATATCATCTGGATGTGACAACAAGCAAGGGAAGCAGATGTATATCGCTGATGTGCTGTCGAGAGTAGCACTCCCCACGAAGAAAGTTGAGGATGCTACAACAGAATGTGAAATCTTCCAGATTCAATGTGAAGCAGCAGCTCACCATGCTTTGGAAGTTATTAACTCAGCAGAAACATTGAATCTGACAGACAAACACCTTGCTCAAATCAAGCAAACTACCCAACAAGGTGCAACTCTCCAAGCTCTGCAAGAACTGGTGATGAAAAGATGGCCGAGAGCATCAAGGACACACCTGTGGTCACAAGAGCATCTTAAGCACACTGAGATGAATTGACAGCCCAAGGTGGCATCTTGTACAAAGGGAATAGAGTCATTATCCCTAAGGAGATGAGAGGAGAGATGCTGAAGCACATCCACAATCCTCAAGGAATTGTGTCAAGTCTGAGGAAGGCAAGAGATGTGCTCTACTGGCCAAACATGAGCAATGATGTAAAAGACCACATGGGTCAGTGTGGTGTTTGTAACGAGTACCAAGCTAATCAAGCTAGAGAGCCATTGGCGACGCATGACATCCCAGCCAGACCATGGATGAAGCTGGGAGTTGACCTCTTCACTCTAGCAGGAACTGATTTTCTTGTTACTGTAGACTACTATTCAGACCACTGGGAGTTAGACCAGCTGACTTCAACGATGATCGGTGAGATAGCAGGATGCCTGAAAACGCATTTCAGTCGTTACAGCATTCCATACATTGGATGACAATGGCCCTCAATTCACGAGTGAAGAATTTAGCTGCTCCACAAAGGATTGGGAAATTCAACACTATACATCATCTCCACGCTATCCCTAATCGAATGGATAGGCTGAGGCAGCAGTGAAAATCGCCAAAAGAATCATCAAGAAATCAAGCAAATCTAGCATAGGTGTGTACATGGCAATCCTCAAATGGAGAAACACACTGACTGAAGGTATGGAAAATAGTCCAGTCCAAAGACTGATGCAATGCTGTGCACAAACCACTTTTCCAATAGCAAAAAAACTCCTGAAACCAGAAGTAGTAACAGGCATGATTGAAAAAATCAAGGTGAAGTGTCAGAAAGCCAAATTCCATTTTGATAAGACTGCCAAATCATTGCCAGGGCAGAACATTGGAGATCCATTCAGGGTACAAACCTTCAACGCTTTCAACAGGAATCAGCCCACATGACAACTTGGGACATGCATAGGGCAGTTGTCACTTTGATTGTACGCAGTGGAAGTGAACCACCAAATATACCAGCACAACTGCAGGCATATTTACACAAGTAGAGAAGCTGTTCCTTCACTGCAGGTGGCTGATCAGGAAGATGGGATCTCATCAGCTGCACAGAGTACAGAATGACCATCACTCCCAGAGGTCCACTGGTCCCCAACATTGGAAATGGAACAACAACAACAGCTACCACAGCAACAACAAAAGCCACGGGAATGACATTCCCAGAAAGGGAATATCACCCAAACGAACAGCTAATGACAATGTAAGACATACCATTAAGAGACCTGCACAACTTAACAGCTATGTGTGCAATGCATGTGCAGAGACTGACTAGAATAATGAACAGTTTGTTAATGCATGAGAACAGTTGTGGTATAGTGGGTAACTTGGGTAACTCACTGTTAAACATGACAGTGCATACGAATTTGTTTTTTGTTCTGGAAAGGGGGATGTTTGGGTTTTGAAATGCAATTATGTAAGAAATTACATAATTTGTATGTAATTTGCCATGGTCATGCGGCCTTTGCCATGAGACACAGGGCTGGGGGGAGCCATCTTACATTCAGTTCAATAAAGCCATTGTACCTGAAGCAAACTGAACTTCTTTGAGCTTGTAACAGGGATTCACTTTTCCTTTCACTGAGCTAACCCTTGTTATATGTTATGAGGCTGGGAATCGTGCGACGAGTAACTCACCCCCCAACTCCCCAAAGCCTACCCACCATCTACAAGGCACAAGTCAGGATTGTGATGGGATACACCCCACTTGCCTGGATGAGTGCAGCTCCCACAACACTCAAGAAGATTGACACCATCCAGGACAAAGCAGCCCCACTTGATTGGCACCACATCCACAAACATTCACTCCCTCCACCACCAGCACACAGTAGCAGCAGTGTGTACCATCTACAAGATCCACTGCAGGAATTCACCAAGGCTCCTTAGACAGCACCTTCCAAACCCACGACCGGTAGCATCTAGAAGGACAAGGGCAGCAGAGAGATGAGAACACCACCACTTGGAAGTTCCCCTCCAAGCCACTCACCATCCTGACTTGGAAATATATCGCCGTTCCTTCACTGTCGCTGGGTCAAAATCCTGGAACTCCCTTCCTAACAGCACTGTGGGTGTACCTACACCACATGGACTGCAGCGGTTCAAGAAGGCAGCTCACCACCACCTTCTCAAGGGCAGCTAGAGATGGGTAATAAATGCCGGCCCAGTCAGTGAAGCCCACATCCTGTGAATGAATAAAAAAAACATATCTTTGGAAGCCTTTACAGCCTGTTTTATGTCTCTTGCTACTTTACTCATTCTATTTTCTCTCTCTTCATCAATTTTCTGTTCATCCTTTGTTGAATTCTAAAATCCTCCCTATCCCCAGGCTTATTACTCTTTTTGGCAATAATATGAGTCTCCTCTTTTCATCTAACATTATCTTTATCTTTTCTTGTTAGCCAAATTTGGATCACTTTCTCTGTGAGGTTTCTATTCCTTAAGGGAATGTACATTCAATGCAAATTCTTTAAATGCCTGCCATTCCTTATCTAACAACACATCACTGATGAGTTAGAAATCTGATCAACTTGAGTCAAGCTTCATTGAGTAAAGATTTAGTCTTTAAATATGAATCATTTTTTCTTTTAATTTACACATATTCTTAAATACATTTTTCTCATAAATGCGCAGTATTATGATCATCCACATCCCCCAGTGTGCAGTACCCAGCAGGAAAGATCTAAACATTTTACAGTCTTTCAGCCATACAGTGCAGATTTGCACATGGTCCTAGTGTCCACCAAAACTTAATTGATTTATTCAAAGGCTGAATTCCATCTTGAGTCTCATGTTGCAGCCTGTAACAATGAATTAACTGGTGTAATCAGAGTTACATCAGCAAAAGGCATTCCACAAATCTCCTACCATAACCCTGGCAGGAGACTGGCAGTGCTCACTGGTAAACGTCAGGGACCCAGTTACACCAGGTCTCTGTAAAGTCGTTATTTCCACTTCTTCAGTTTCCTTCCTCTTGTCAAGGGCATCATGACAGTGGATCACAACCCTGAATTACTTACGGGCATATTGAACATTTATAAGGATGACAAGTGGTATTTTTAAAAAGACATATAAGCAAAGGTTGGCTGAGAATGTAAAGCAACCACTTCCTGGAAAATTCCAATGTGGATTTTACTTGTCTGACAAGTCCAGGGAGAACGTGGAATTTCGCACTTAAAAAAGGTATCAAGGCTCACTTCAGACAGAGACACTTGAAAGGAAGAGATGAAATGCAAAGGAGTAAACTTTAATTTCCTGTGGAAATTAGAGACAATGGAGGCTGATTACCACATCCCAGCAGAAACCATCTCCCGTTGAGGTACATTTCAGAATGTGAAAATGATCTGAGTTGAAAGGACTCTGAGCAAAAGACATTCATTTTTTCCCTTCTAGGAATACACAGGGAGAGAGGTTAAAAAGCTCACTGCAGACCTGATCTGTGTCTCCTAGTTCTGGTGTGCTAGTGTGTGCTAGCGAGAGTCAGCAGAATAAGATCGGCCAGGCAGCCCTTTTCAGCTTATGAGCAAAGGCTCTCTTTCTGTCTCTGTTTCTAGAAAAACAGAGAAACAATCAAAAAGGAAATAGGACAACTTCTTCAGCTACCCTGCAGAACCAAGTGTCTCCAAGCCAACTGCGTAACAGCCAAATTCAACTCTACTGGAATCACCCAACTTAATAGATGCAAAGTTTCACCACCTACACCTCAAGGACAAGCCAAAGACTGATTCGTATATCTTTTTAACTTCTTTTTTTGGACTCAACTTCTCATTGATGACCTGTGTGTATGTGTGTTGCGGTTTTAGTATTTTTCCTTGGGTTTTTAGTGACTAATAAGCTTACTCTTTCTACGACTCAAGAAAGCCTGGTTAAACTGGCTCCTTCTAAAACATAAATATATTTGGACTGGGAAAAGGTATCCACGGGAGGGAAGGGATCGTTTTTAAATTAACCTTGTCACGACCAACCAAGAGGGTTGAATAAAGAAGGGGAGCCAGCTCATTCCTCCTCACCGGGGAGCAGAACAACTTGGGGTCCCATTCGGGAAGTTAACAAATTGGGGCATCTCGTCCAGGATCATAAAACATTGGGGAACCTCGCCCGGTGACTGTCGTAACAAATTGGGGGCTCGGTGCTGGAACAGTTCTCACAGACGCGATGAAAGAATTAGAGTAGAGAAAGTAAATTGTTCCTTTGTAATCAATTTTAAAAATTACCAAAAGGTTTTCTCATGTCTGTAACTCCTAAAGTGTAGAAATGTCCACATTTGATCTAGGAGAAGGGACATCACTTTTGAGGATTTAACAGTTCTGTCCCTTGAAGAGTTAGAAGGGCTAGCTAGGTACTTAGGACTGGAGATTCCCTCGAATAAGATGAGACATGTAATATTACAGTGGGTGGCCAGAACATTACATTGTTCATGTCAGACAAGGCTACAAAAATAAGCGGAGCTGCTGAGAATGCAGCTAGAATTAGAACAAGAAGAGTTAGAACTCCAGGCGTTAGAATATGAGAGGAGAAGACAAGAAAGAGAGAGAGAGAGAGAGAGGAAAGGGAAGAATTGGGAGCTTTCCAAAGAGAACAGAAAGAGAGACAGGAGAGAGAAAGGGAAAGCGAAGAAGCTTTCCAAAGAAGACTGCAGGACCTGGAAAGGGAGATAGAGGCCTCCAAAGTTTCCTGTAAAATAACACTCCCAAGCAGGTCAGGAAAATTCACTTGAGTCAATAGAAGCTGAAAGGGCTGGAGGAAGCCAGCAAGAGCTGTAGGAATACAGGGACCCCAAAATGGTTCAGAGGCCTTAAATGGAGCAGTTGAGCCTGCAAGGGTTGGAATAGCTAGGCAAGGGAATCAAAGAGGCAGGGAGCACGCAGCCAAAGTCTGCAGAGAGGCCAAGAGCTGGCGGGTGTTCAGGGGCCCAAAGGGAGGCGATAGAACAGAGAGGGCTGGAGTAGTTAAGAAACAGCTTCTTGTATTTATAAAGCCCAAGGTTAGGTCTGTAAAGTTAATGAGGGTCCAGAAGAGACTGGTGGAATTTAAACCAGGCAGAGAGGATGACCTGGAAATTGAGTCAGTCGGTACATTTTTGCAGAATTAAACAGGGAGCAAGGGAGTCCCAAGACAAGTGAGGAGACAGCGAGAGAGGTGCCACAGGCAGCTGCAGAGGCACTAGAAGTTCAAAGGGCCGAGGGCAGGTCTGCAGAATTACAAAGAAACAAGGTGGAACCTAGACAAGTTAAAAGGATCAAAGCTAGACCAGCGGTAATAAAAGAGGTCCATGAAGGACCTGTAAATGTTAAAAAGGAGGATAGGAATAAGGCAATGATCTGCTCAGCAAACAGCTTCATGGCAGATTTAAACAGGGATGACATATTGGAGTCTTTGTGGTTTATGCGATCATCTGAAAAGACTACCTGACAGAGTGAATAAGGTCTTTCATCCTCTTCTGGTACTGTGCTGCCGACCTCTTGTGCACCCCCTGGGCACTGATGGCATTGGCCACTGGCGCCCATGCAGCGTTGGCATCCCAGTTTGGCCCCTTCCTCCCACCCAGGCGGGTTGGGGTAGAGTACATTCCTGCGTACCTCGACATGGTCCAGGAGGATGCGCAGGGAAGCGTCACTGAATTTCAGAGCTGGGCCAGCCGATGACCTTGCGGAAGTCTTTCCGCTTTTGGTCTGACGTTGTGGATGCCTGGGTGCCTTTTAAATATGGCACCCGGATATGGTGGTGGGCCACATGCCATCAAGCTCACCCTCCCACGGAAGACGTGCAAAACCCCCCGGATGGATAATTAACGATGTCGGGGCTGGTGGATATGGCGTGGTTTCCCATTGGCCTCTCAGTGGGGAGACACTCCCCACCCCCATCACTCCCACCACAGGACTTCGTCCCAAACCCTCTGTCTATATTTTTGCACTTTCTCAGGTGGTCAAAATAACTCAATTTCCAGCTTTGGGAGGTGTTTATCGTGCTTCTTCTGGATTTCATTCTCCCCTCGTGTCACGTCTGAGCAGAACTGGGGATATTACAAATTTTTGAGAACCTTCCTTTCTTTTTGCTGTTGAACTTTTGCAGTGGACTCGAGGGGGTCGCAAGACCTTTCACAACTGCCATGTTTACCCACCTTCTGGAAGCTTTCAAGAGGAGAACAAATGGATGAGCCTCGAAAACACTCCTGTGGGATTTCGCACCTACCATTGTCCAGCACTAGTTCAAGAACACAAGAACAATGAACTCAGACTTGAGAGGCATTTGGAATTCAAAACTGTTAATTAGAATACCACTTTCCTTATTTGGAGGATGAACATTAGCATTTTGTCACATGGTACATTTCGGACATGGCTGTACAGACTCTTTGCAGGGTTGATCTTTCCTCTGGCTGGGGGTGGGGTGGGGGTGGTGGGGGGGTGGGGGGTGGTGGTCTAGAACAAGGGGTTACAGTCTCAGGGTACTGAGATGAGGAGAAGCTTCTTCACTCAGAGGGTGGTGAACCTGTGGAATTCTCTACCGCAAAAGGCTGTGGAGGCCGGGTCACTGAATATATTTAAGAAGGAAATAGATAGATTTCTAGACTCTAAGGGCATCAGGGGTATGGAGAGAGAGTGAGAGTATGGCGTTGAGATAGAGGATCAGCCATGATCATATTGAATGGAGGAGCAGGCTCAAGAGGCCAAAAGGTCTACTCCAGCTACTGGTTTCTATGTTTCTATGTTTTATGATACAGCTGACACCTTTGCTTGCCCACCACAAATATAGAAAAAGGATCAGAGACACAGGCAAGAGCTTCAACTTAGGGAGACATCTGAGCGGTCTGCTGTAAGTGACTGGGCAGCTGGAAGTGTCATACCCACAGTAGCGCTCACATGAAACAAGGAACCCCTCTCTCTCGTACCCTGTTTCATCTACTAACCTTACCTGTGAAAACAACCTCAAGAAATTCAACAGTGGAAGTCATCATAGCTGCTGGGACAACCCTGCAATTCTAAACCTTCACTTCATACAACGTAACATTCTTGACTTCAAAATACCAGGCCTGTATTAAACAATGGAGACTGAACTCAATTCAATTTTTACAAAGATAAAAACAGAGATGGAGGAACAACACCTCATCTTCCGACTAGGCACTTTACAGCCTTCCGGACTGAATATTGAATTCAACAACTTTAGGTCGTGAACTTCCTCCCCCATTCCCACCCCCTTTCTGTTTCTTCCCCCTTCCTTTTGTTTTTTTCCAATAAATTATATAGATTTTTCTTTTTACTACCTATTTCCATTATTTTTAAATATTTTAAAATCTTTTATGCTCCCCCACCCCCACTAGAGCTGTACCTTGAGTGCCCTTCCATCCATTCTTAATTAGCACATTCGTTTAGATAATATCACCAACTTCAACACCTATGTGTTCTTTTGTTCTTTTGTCTGTGACATCTGTTGCTGATCTGCTTCTATCACTGCTTGTTTGTCCCTACAACCACACCCCGCCCCCTCCACTTCTCTCCCCCCACCCAACCCACCCCCCCCCACACACACACACCTTAAACCAGCTTATATTTCACCCCTTTTCTATTTCTACTTAGTTCTGTCGAAGGGTCATGACGACTCGAAACGGCAACTCTTTTCTTCTCCGCCGATGCTGCCAGACCTGCTGAGTTTTTCCAGGTAATTCTGTTTTTGTTTTCAATTTTTACAAATATTGATTTTATCTTCATCAGTAGTGGGTGTGTGTGTGTGTGAGCGGGTGTATGTGGGTCGGGGTGTGTGTGGGTGGGGGTGTGAGCGGGTGTGTGTGGGTGGGGGTATGTAGGTGTGAGTGGTATCATTTTTCTTAACTAACTTCCAGAGCATAGAGATAAATGAACCTTTCCTTTTTTAAAGTACAAAAGGTTTTTATGCTACGCTATTTTTAAATGGACTCACTCAATCCACCAGTAAAATACAGGCAACTTTGAGGAAACATCTCAAAACTGTGCGTGGTACCAGAATATTCTCATTGTTTACTCTCCCTTTCCAAGATATTCTAAACATTCTTTTGAATGCCCACATTACAAAGGATGCGAGTCTTTTGATCTTTTGGTTGCCTACTCTCCAGGTTTCAGTCAGAGAGAAGTGTCGACCAATTATAACATTTGAGTAACTGTTTACTTGTGTACAGGCTTCTTCTCTTTGTTAGAATCAAACTTATTTTGTTGAAAGTATCTTTCCCTCTTCAATTCTTCTGATAATTTTAGAGTTGGTGTTTCTAATTGGACCTATTCTTGCATGTGTCATCACAGCCTCCAGCTGCCCTGCTCCCACACTCCTGCCACACACATGTGGTGCCCCCACTTTCTTACATCAATTAGAAAGCAAATAGGATCTTCATTACCTGACTGGTGATTCTTGGCTGTCAGTCAAACAGCCTTCATTTCCCATGTCCAATGCTTCTATAATGAACAAAAGTTTTCAAAGAAAATATGTATAAACAATTTTCTTTAATGTCTCTGTTCTGGGTGTTGCTCATGGCTGTGTCCTGGAGATTAACCTTTAATGTCTGGAGACTCCAGGACAATTCTGGAGGATTGGCAAACCCAGGTTTCTGCCATTCCCTATCCTGTATTATAAGGAAAGGTACATAGGAAGTAGGAGCAGAAGTGAGCCATCGGCCCCTCCAGAATGCTCCACCATTTAACCAGAACATGGAGGATCTTCTACCTAATGCCATTTACCTGCACTATCCCCATATTCCTTGATATATTTGATAACTAGAAATCTATCGATTTCTGTCTTGAACATATTGAATGACTGAGCCTCCACCTGCAGCCCCCCGCCCCGAGGGATTTGAGACTAAAACACAGATGCACTCCTGCCCCGTGTCATTCAGGGTCTGGTATAAACTAAAAGCCAGGGCTGTATAATCAATATGATTTACTCACTGCTTTGACATGTAAACACCAACCAAAAGATTG
Organism: Carcharodon carcharias; assembly: GCF_017639515.1. Taxonomy (NCBI): domain Eukaryota; kingdom Metazoa; phylum Chordata; class Chondrichthyes; order Lamniformes; family Lamnidae; genus Carcharodon; species Carcharodon carcharias. The sequence continues at coordinate 4,189,463 of NC_054481.1, read as the reverse complement.
GACATTCTTAATCTAAGTTAAATCATCAGACATTATAGCAGAACATCCATTTGTTGTAAACCTGATCCATCTCCTATGATGGCGATATTTATTTTTACCCAAGAACCTGCCTTCCAAAGCTAAACGACCAGTTGAAATGGGATTTGGAATTGGCTATGACTTCCCTTTGCGTTCCCCTCAATTGGAATACCTGGGTTGGCCCAAAGTTGGTCCTCTGGCCTCATTAAACATTTTGTGCTGGGCTTACCTGGGCCTCTATCTTGTCTCCAAAGAGCCTGTACATCTTACATTGCTCAATTTTGAACCATACCAGGGCAATGGGCCAAGGTAAGTACCAGGTCGGTGAGTTGAGGTGGATATAGGGGCCAGCGAGGAGAGTGATTGTGAGTGCTGTGGAGTCACTTCTATTCTCCCTGGCTTCACAAACACTTGTAGGCCGCACTGAAAATAGCCAAGCAGCACAGGTCCAGCCTCCCCCACAAGGAGACCTAAAACATTAGGCCCTTCATGTTTACATATATAAGGGGCCTAATGTCTGTTTTAGGAGGCATCCAGAGTGCCTGCAAAGACTCCTTTATCCATAGCGCAGGCACAGATTGGGCATGGGGTGTTCTGCCCCAAAAGTTATCCTTTTTAGCTCTTTCCAGCCTGAAAGTGGTGCAGTGAGGACCATTTCTAACCCACTGAGTAACTGCTGCACCAACAGAAGATATACACAATTATTTCAGCAACAAGGCAGTTACAGTTACTGCCAATTAGAATGAGCTGCCACAGAAAGGGAGTAAATTCTGGATAGGACATTTGCAACCCAGAACAAATTTTAAAAACTGTACCTTGCCTGCCAGGTGTGTAACATTATCTCCTTAATTTGGTGCTTAGATTAATATCCCACACCCCGCACCCCACCACCCCCCCAGCCCATGGCATTCTGTGAAGTGACATAATTATGTTTTCTATTTCCAAAAGTCATAATCCTATCTTGCCAATGTCAAATGCGTTCCTCAGACACAAATCAGGAACTCACAATTAGCCCCAATTTTAACTCGGGCTGGGAATCAAATGATGGTGGGGCTGAGGTGAGAGGTTTTCATTCTTCAACCTCATCTGCAATTTCTCAGTCACCTGACCGAAAGGAACCAAGCCACAGGGAGGGGCCCTTGTGACCGAGGGAGGAATGTTGGGGGTGGGGGTGGAAAGAATTGGGAGCAAAGCCCAGGAATGGAGCTTCCCCCAGCCCAGTGCAGGGGAAGCCTAAACCTTTCTGGGGCCCCTCTTGTGAGCATGCCTTTTCCCCTGTGTACGCAATGAATGTTAAACAAAGTTAAAACGCTTCCCTTCTGACTCCGACCCCTCTTCCTTCTGGGTTTGCCTGGCTGCAAAGTTACAACAGCCTCTCCACGAGAGACTAAGGTTAAAATAGCAACAGAGCCACAACCTCGTCACTGAAGCTCCCAGTCTTCCCTCTTTAAAGAATTATTCGCCACTGGTGTCTGGTGGATATCCCTCTCACTATCCATAAAGCAGGTTATAATTGGAACCTGCAGGTTTGGGGTCAGGCATCTCTAGCTGAGTCTCAAGGGTAATTGTAACTATGCCTTAACTGGTTTCCACTGAGGGGGCAGGGTTAAAATTGCCCCTAATATTGCTTCTTTTGAGAGCAAAAGGGAGTAAGTGTTAACAGCTAAACTGATCTGACTTAACTACAAAGAACAGGGAGAGATACAGGACACTGCATCCTCCAGGTCAATGTTCAGCTCCTAATTTTAGCAGATATCATGTTGATGAAATTGTCAATGCTCATTTGTCAATGCAAAAATTACCTGTTCAATCAAAAAGGACAATATTGTTTTAAGGATTACACTAGAATTTCTTGATTGGCAGTATGACTAATCAATCCCTTTCTTCTTAACTTTCCTCAATCAGATGAGACATGACAGTGCTGAAGAATGAGCCTTATATCCAATCGCAGTGACAGGAGCTCATGTCATGGCCCTTATACAACCATCAAAGGAGTGCACTATGCCACTGTGTGACTGCTTTCCTTTACTTTAAATATCCGACCAAATTTACTGGAAACTTGCACATAGTAATGGCCTCAATGAATTATGCCTTTGTCCCAGATTCTCCAGCCCTGTGGTGGTAGGATCTACCGCGAGGGATGCGGTGGGTCAGCTAAAACTCCACTGACCTTCGGTGGGACTGGACAATCCCGCCCTTCATTTATGCTACACCTTAATTCCCTGTCACTGCACCCACACCCTTGCCTACACTGAGAAACGATCATCGTCATAGCTCAGCCCACCACTGCATTAATGGTAATATCACAGGATTGTTACAACACAGGAGGAGGCCATTCAGCCCATCATATCTGTGCTGGCTCTCCGTAGGATGAATATCATGTACCTATGAATGTAAACATTATGGGTTTATGTCCACTTTAATCACCATCACAACATGAGCTGAAAGATAATGATGCAGGCGACCTGGTTATTGATGTGATTTAGGAGTATCACGTAACATACAGTCTAGGAGGTCAACACAAGGGCTGTTAAAGCCGTGCAGCCTCACCCCAGTGGTCTGGAAATTGTTCTCGCTTTTTTTCTTCTCTTCTAGCTCTTTCAGTTTCAGCTCTTTCCTCCTGGCACTCTACCATCCTGTGAGTTTCTGAAGGAAACACTTTGAGCTCTCCTCACCTCTTTCTCGGCGTTAAGAAGGTGACATCATATGTTCTCATTTGGAAAGAGCGTTTCATGCAGTCAATGGCTTTTTGGCATATGTGCCACCTCTACACATGAAGGTACTGTTCCGATTCTGTGGCACTGATTGCTTGCACTCTGTCACTGGAGCCTTCTCCATTAGGCATGAAGATGTGAGGACCTACGTCCAAACAGGAGACAGCTAAGCCCTTCCTCAAGACACCCGACCTCAAGGGGAGAAAAGCGATCAGTTGTGCACCGCCATTTTATGTGGGCGGGCCAATTAAGGCCCACTCAGCGTGACGCGCACCGGGAAGCGCTCAGCGCTCAGCGCTCCCTGTTGTGGGCAAGGGGGAGGAGGCCCTCCTCACTCATGCATGTGAAAGAGTGCAGAAATCTCCCTGAGCTGCACATGGCCTCATAGGGGTTATTTTCATGATGCAAAATCGAATAGGAAAAATTATTCAGACAAGTCCCCTGATGCAACAGTGTCACATGAGCTGGGACATGTCAATGAATTTTAATTAAAAATTTTATTTGATTTATAAACCCTTCATGAAGGCTCATCCCACCCGTGGATGAGGTTACATGAGAGAGGCGAAGGCCGCCTGGACTCTTCGCCTGAACCCCCCCAACCCCGCCGACAACCTTAAGGTTGGACAGCCAGTCCAAGCAATTAGCTTAATTAGTTGCTAAACGGCCTTAATCGGCCTTTGACAGTTCGGCGGGTGCACAGCCAACTCGGATGCGCGCCCACCGAACTGAAGAACGGAATGACGCGCGGTGATGTCAGGACGCACTCCCGGTGTCACTGTGCGTCGTTTTACGCGTCGGCGAGCGGGCCCCACCCCCCCCCCCCCGCACGCCGACGGGAAAATTCTCCCCCCGAGAAACATGGCGCATTTTCCGAGAAGCTCCGGCAACTTAGCCCAAGGTGCAGGAGGCTATCTGTGGGACCCAGGTGCCACCGAAGGAAACCCTCGAAGGACCTGAGACTTCCATCGGCGGCAAAGGGCTTCCGCTCGACTAATTGTCTGCGCAGGATGTCGGGGAAATCGTCACAATCCCTTTGTCCTTCACCCACTCCGCCATTCCTGAAATATTTAGCAGGGAGGGAAATACATCCGAATGGACCCTGGGAACGACAAAGCCCACACACTGTAGCCACGACCGATTCCGCATCACCAGTTATATTTCCCCGATACCCAGAGGACCACAGCCCACGGGTCACTTGGCCTAAAGGGGCACTTGTTGGCATTTTGGTGGCAATGTGTGGGCAAGCATGGGCAGAGTGCCAGCTGATAGCTCAGGTGTTTGGGCAATGCTGATACCCCTTCCCCATCAGTCTTACCTGGCCTCTCAAAGTTACACCTGCAGAACGAAACAGTTATGAAATGGATCTGATCTCTCAGGGCTGCAAGCACAAGGGAAAACAGGTAAAATTATAGCAAATGTTTGAACCTTTATTCTGTAGAACAAGGTAATGTAAAGATCAATTAGCAAGCAATACCAGTGTTAATAAATGACAACCAACAGACGCAATAAACTTTTACCCAGGATACACAATCTTAGGAAAATATTTCATCAACAGAAGGTAAGTACTGGAAATGAAACTGTTCAAAAACCGGGAGACGCAAGTGGCAATGTTGACATTCTTCTCTACGCACAGGAGTGTTGCTGGGTAACAACGTAGCAGATGTGGCCAGGAGGGTAACAGAGGACAAGAGACCAACAGGAGTGTGCTGAGCTAGTCAGCTATCAAGCAGTGCAGTGTGTTAGGAACTGGATAAACATTTTCCTGAAACACTTTAAAATAGACATTTTTTCAACAATATTGAATGGCTTTTCAATAACCAAAGCATCAATGTAAACTCAGCAACCACAACAACTTTAAATTTTAAGACCCAGAAATTGGTCCACATGAGGCCTGATTTTTCAGTGCAACACAGGCGACTAAGGCCCCTACATGATGGGCAGAAAGGACACACACATTTCAGGCTACAAGTGCATCATTCACCATATTGGGTAGGAACAAGTAAGAGGCATCCTCTACTCATACCCGACGCAGGCAGTAGACACTTTGTGGAGTGCTTTGCCCTGCTACAGGCTGCACTCGGGAAACAAGACCTAAAACAACAAAGAAGCTAAGCAAATTAACTGGATATGGAACCAGGCAGAGCAGCAGCCACCCCATATTAAAGGATATGATCTCCTCTTCTGACCCACCTACCCTGCCAACCTTCAATTGCTATCATAGTCAGCCTGACCCTGACTCCCCCCAACTCCGGCACCAGTTTCACCTCTGCTCCTGATCCAACCCCCACAATCCCTGACAATGACCCCCACCCCCCTCACCCAGGGCTGGATCCATGCCAGCATCCCTATCAAAAACTCAGACTCGAACCCCAAATCCACTTACTTATCCGAGGGCTGGTGCGATGCTAGCAGCTTTCCGATCTTACACTGCACTTCATCAAGGAGTGAACGGTCTCCACATTCAATGGGGGCTTCTCTGCCGATGGGAAAGTTCCAGCAATGCTGCAAAATTGTCCCTAAATTGGGCCTCACCACCCTAATTGGCTGCCTACTCCGATGAGCAGCCGCTGGTCCTGCTACCAGCCTAAATCTGGGAAAGTTCCCTGGTGGTGGGATTGTCACCTTATTGTCCTGGCTCCCCCACCTCCAGCCCTTTTCCAACAGAGCTGGGAAAATCGAGCCCGGCATCCTTAAGTCATATTTGTGCCATCACTAAGACGGCCCATTTCCAACACCTAACTTCAGCCCTGACTCAGCTGATCTGTCACTGAAATCTTCATTCATGCCTTCATTACCTCTAGACTTGACTATCCCCCACCAGGGCCATCTGTCAGCTGCTCATCCTGCTTTCTACTCTACATGTCACTATTAGCACCTCCTTTAGCCAGTATCACCACCATCAACACCCCTTCAACAATTTGTTTATGACATCTTTTGCAACCTCTCCTTTGCCTCCACCTATCACTGGCCTTCTATCCAGCTTCACCTGTCCCACGCCCCTTAAACAGTGTATATTTCACCATATTTCTACTTCTCTTTAGTTCTGAAGAAGAGTCACCTGGACTCTTTCTCTCCACAGATGCTATCAGACCTGCTGAGTTTTTCCAACAATTTTTGTTTTTGTTTCAGATTTCCAGCATCTGCAGTATTTTGCTTTTGACTATTCCAGTGCTCTCCTGGCTGATCTCCCATGTTCTACCCTCTGTTATGATCTCCAGCTGAGATCCCCCTGGACAAGCCTGATCCCAGAGTGGAAACCAGCTTGATAGATCCTAACTTTTCATTTGTTTGTTTAGATACTTGGGGAGGAGCTACTGAACAGAGTCACCAGAGTCAGCTAAAGAATTTTTAACAAAAAGCATAAAACATTTATTAAACAAGAAAAGATGAACTATATTACAATACTCCTTCACCCACAACTATACCTTTACAAATATATACAGATTTATAAAGATAACACAAGTTACAAAGCCTATCTCATACTCTAGTGTCTATAGTAAGTACATACTCCATGTGCCAATAGGCACCCTGTGGTTAGACACACCATACTCTGAAACCAAGTGACAGATGCCACCTCAACTGGATGGTGGTATGGATCTCTCCTTAACTCCCCCCAGGCGCTTGTCACACTGTGATCCAACCAGTCTCACTGAACTCTGTCCTTCTTCACAAAGGTTTCCAATCTCCACTCTCCAGTACCTCACCTTGGAATCTTCTCCCAAACCAACGCTTTCTCTCAGATGCCTTCCACAAGGGTTCACCTCCAGGGTTTCAGACTCTCCTTCTGATGTTCCTTTTCCTTGGGTCACCACATGCATTCAAGCTGTCTTCCATGCAATCTGCTCACTGACTCAGTTGTCAACAGTACACCACTGTATCACATGCCCATAGCAAAGAGATGCAGACCTTCAGTTGTCTCTTTGGACCTTCTTGCCTCTTTAAGCTGTTCTCGCTTTAACTCTGCTTTCTGCAGACTTTGTGTCTTTAAATCTGAAGCTTAGAGCCTTCCTCTCTTTGCCCTTCACTCTTAACTTCACTTAACAGGACCTTTCCTGTCCTTCCTCAGACTGGAAGGTCTGCTTGGGATTTTCCCTCATCGCTGTCCCACTCCTTTGGCTTTGGGACCTTTTGATTCTTTTGGGAAATCTGCAACTCAGACCAGTCTCTCTGGAGTCCTGGCTTCAAACTGAACTTAAAACTGCAGTTTCTTTAATTTTTCCATGTGTCTGTGGGAGGGACCTGCCTCTCTGGCCCTCCTATTGCTAGGCAACAGTCCAATTCTTCTACTCCTGTTTGTTTAACTTCTTAAGTCGTAAACTCTCATTAGAGATGCAAGCACCTTTTTAAAGTAAAACTAAAACTCCATTTGACTTTTCTTAACACATAGATACAGAAATACAAATCAACCTTAAACATTAAAGGTAAAACTCATTCCTAACACCCACAAATACCAATATAACTTACCTAAACTATCTCTATTTCCTAATACCTCAGTAAACTTGACGTCATCCAAAACTCTGTTGTCTATGTCTTAACTCAGCAACAAGTCCTGTTCTCCTATCACCCTATGCTCGCTGATCTACGATGGTGATCAGTCAAGTAATAACTTAATTTTAAAATTCTCACCCTTGTTTTCAAATCCCTCCATGGCCTTGCCCCTCCCTATCTCTGCAATCTCCTTAAACTTCACTATACCCTGAGATATCTATGCTCCTCTAATTCTGACATTTTGTACATTCTCAATTATAATTACGCTGCCATTGGCGCTTGTACCTTCAGTAGTCTAGGGTCCAAATTCTGGAATCCCCTCCCTACACCTCTCCACCTCTCTGTGTCACTTTCCTCCTTTAAGACACTCCTTAATACCTACTGCTTAGACCCAATATCTCTGCTACTCTGCTACTCTGACCTAATATCTCCTTCTGTGCATAGGTGTCATATCTTGTTTCCTAATGTTCCTGTGAAGTTCCTTTGGGATGTTTTATTATAATAAAGGTGCTATACAAGTTTCAGTTGCTGCAGTAATGATGTTTTTATGAAGAATAATCAATGCATTAAAAACTGTGAAACTAATACCCACTTCTGCTTTCTATTAGTATTTAATTGTAGATAAAGGTGTTAGCTGTTTTAATTGTCACCCTCTCAGATCCATAATTTTAATGCGACCTTGGACGCATTAAAATCCAATGAGCAGTCAGAGCGAATGGGGTAAAATTGAACTCTTCAACATGGGTATCTGTCAGGTCAAGGCCTGCTCCTGGAAACTCCTACTCCTCCTCATTCAACATATGAGGAACATTTGAGGACTCTGAGTCTATACTTGATGGAGTTTAGAAGGATGAGGGGGGATCTGATTGAAACTTACAGCATACTGAAAGGCCTGGATAGAGTGGACGTGGGGAAGATGTTTCCATTAGTAGGAGAGACTAGGACCCGAGGGCACAGCCTCAGAGTAAAGGGAAGACCTTTTAGAACAGAGATGACGAGAAACTTCTTTAGCCAGAGAGTGATGAATCTATGGAATTCATCGCCACAGAAGGCTGTGAGGCCAGGTCATTGAGTGTATTTAAGACCGAGATAGATAGGTTCTTGATTGGTAAGGGGATCAAAGGTTATGGGGAGAAGGTGGGAGAATGGGGTTGAGAAACTTATCAGCCATGATTGAATGGTGGAGCAGACTCGATGGGCTGAATGGCCTAATTTCTGCTCCTATGTCTAATGTTCTTATGGTCTAACCCAAAGACAGTTCTCTAAAACCTCAAAACTATATAACATTTCCAAATCATCCACTTCATTCCTAAAACTCTCTTAACAATTATCCTTTATATTCTGCTCACCTGGTGCTAATTATTTTTTTGAGGCCAAAGAGTAAATATTCTGAACAAATGCATGATTAAACATTTAGTTAAGAATTGTTGCTCTTAATGATGTACTAAATGCTCTCACATGATGCTAATAAACACTAAGCAACTTTGGCCCCTACAAGAGTAATGTTCACATTTTTGAATTTACTTCATTTGTGTAATTTATCAGAGTACTTGCTTACAGATCAGGCTTTCTAAACCGTGTTTAAATAACAAGGAGAAGAAAAGATTAATTGGTCTCATAGTGAAGTCTGCAGCTCCAGGAGGTTAGGCTGTGATTTATTACACTTTATCTGTTTTCATGTGATTATCTCTGCTCTTTTGAACCTTAAGATAGCAACTATTGTGCTGTTTCTGAGAATGTTCCAATTCATTCTTATCACCTATTTGTAACCAACTAATTCTCACTCGAATGCTTACCTCAATCGGTCACCCTAATTCTTCTATGTATTCTTTCAGATGACAAAGAAGGATGTTAGCAACAACGCAATGTTACAAAATTGCATTCAACACATCCCTTCCAAACCGAATCTTTACTCTTTGTGCTAATTATTTTTTTGAGGCCAAAGAGTAAATGTTCTGAACAAATGCATGATTAAACATCTTTTTAGTAATGTTGTTCTTTTAGTAAACAACAAGGTTTCAGCACAAAATGCCTGCAGTAAAGTTTCATCAAACACTGTTCCTGAAGAAATAACCATTACTTTCTATCCAGTGCAGCTGGAACATGCAAGCGAGTACAGTAATACTTGCCTCTTGTGTGTAAAATTAATGCTACCAATTAGCTTCCTGATACAGAAATTGGCCAATCAGGAGGCTTCTACAATCTACAAAGTCAGTTTAACACCTGGACTATAAGATGAAGACTTGAATCCACCATCTTATGCACACAAAAGGTGTTGGTCATTGTTGAGTTGGTAGCATTCACACATCTGAGTCAGATAGTCTTGGGTTCATCCCACTCCAGGGGCACAAAAATTAGCTGATATTCCGATGCATTAATGAAGGAGTACTGCTCTGTTGGATGCACTTTCTTCAGACAAGCTATTCAACCAATCTGCCCTCTCTGATGGATGTTAAAGATTCCATTGTTCTATTTTGAAGACGAGAGGTGGAGTTCTCCCCAGTGGCCTGGTGAATACCTATCTGGTCTATCACACTGCTGTTTGTGGAACCTTGCTGTGTGAAATTGGCTGCTGGATTTCCTGTATTACAATGACTACACTTCAAAGGTAATTCATTGGCTGTGAAATTCCCATTTGGGACATTCTGAGATTGTGACAGGAAAACCAGAAATGCACATGACTCATCTGATTTTTCCAGTCATATGTTGCCCACATTTCAGATATGTTATTCAAGTTTTGCTTGTTAAATTATGCTTTAAGATAATGATAAGTAGGAATGCATTTTACATTTTATCAATAATGTTCTTTGGTTAATCTTAAATCATGTTTTGTTGTTCATAGAGTCTAACTGCCAACAATATGGTACTTATTCTGAAAGAAAAGATAGTGCTCAGTAGCTCTTACGGTATTTATTGTTAAACTCTCCTGCACTTATAGGGACTTGCTGCTGGTCTGCTATGTTCTCTGCCTGACACCATTTTTCTGCACAGGGTCTACGTGCCCAAATAATTCATATGGGTTTCCCCCATAACCTCCATCAATCAGCATGAAGTTGTCCAGCCTTATGGCAATTGAAAGACACAGACTTCTGAACCTCACTCCTTGTCTCAGAATCATCCCTTTTGGTCTGAGGAAAGGTTCCTGTGTCTCCAGCTGCCCCTTCTCCCCCATGGGTGCTTGGCTTCCTATCACTCTCCCACCTCTTATCCTTTTCAGGCTGCTGGGGGTGATTAAGGAAAGGGTTCCCTTGGGATAAGACTTGTGGACAAGCTCATAATCAGCAGTCAGAGTTGCTGTCTGCCTGGTCCTTTTCACTCCTTTGGATCCTATCCTGACCCCTTTTTTCTTCTACTAGCCAGGCACCAGCCTTGTTAAACTCAAGCAGCTCCTCCCTAGTCACTCTGACCCTGTGTTATAAAAACACAAATCAATTGTAATTAGAAACCAGCAGAACCTGACTTTTGAACAGTTTCTATGAGATGATCTGAGATATTGCTGTGTATTCTTAATTGACCTTAGATTTCATTACAGAGATTGGTGGTTGATGCAGTGAAGTAATTTGAAAGAGGTGACAGAATAATGCACAATTTGACCATCAGTGCTTGTGATTAATAAGCCCACTGGCTGAAATCCCTTTATATATGTTATGTGGTGGGACCAGTTCCGAAGGAGAAAGGTAAGGCCTGTGCTTTATGTTTGTGTAATCACCTCTTTACATGAGTATTGACATGAATAGCATGGCTTACCATTTTCATCAACCTGCTGTCAAAGAAATAGAAAGTTTTACTCCAATCACAAAAGCTATCAAAAATTAATTTGGTCCGCAACGATCTCAAGGAATGTGAGTCATTTCCAAACACTATGATATTAAAACACTATTTATATGCAAATAATGAACTTGCCACACTTTCTCATTTTGATGCAATATAAAAGTCACTTTCATTTTAATGATAGTAATGGTTATAAGCTTTTTCCCTTATCTACATGTGAAAAAATACATGACAAAATGGCACATGATAGAGGGCATTAAAAAAAGATTTTCTCTGTTTTCGCTGGTAAGTGAATAATATATCACATTAACTCTTAATGATAGTGTGTGAAAGGCTCACTGAGGGATTGTGTTACACTGGAAGATGTTGGACAAACTCACCTCTTGACTCACCACTTCTACAAACCTGTTGTTAGCTCTGGTCTGCCTATTAAAAAAAAATTGATGAGACATTTAGGGGATATTCTGAAGATTAATGAAATTACAAATGATTGGCATTTTTCCAGGATTTCTAAGAGATTATCATCACAAGGAAGGAGCTGGGCCACATAACATAGTAGAGTTTAGGAATGCTTCAGAATCTATTCAATTACAAAACAAATTAGAGAAAATACCTTTTTTTTTTATTCATTCATGGGATGTGGGCATCACTGGCTGGGCCAGCACTTTTTGTCCATCCCTAGTTGCCCTTGAGAAGGTGGTGGTGAGCTGCCTTCTTGAACCACTGCAGTCCATGTGGTGTAGGTACACCCACAGTGCTGTTAGGGAGGGAGTTCCAGGATTTTGACCCAGCGACAGTGAAGGAACAGCGATATATTTCCAAGTCAGGATGGTAAGTCTCTTGGAGGGGAACTTCCAGGTGGTGGTGTTCCCATCTATCTGCTGCCTTTGTCCTTCTAGATGCTAGTGATCATGGGTTTGGAAGGTGCTGTCTAAAGATCCTTGGTAAGTTTCTGCAGTGAATCTTGTAGATGGTACACACTGCTGCTACTGTTCGGCAGTGGTGGAGGGAGTGAATGTTTGTGGATGTGGTGCCAATCAAGCGGGCTGCTTTATCCTAGATGGTGTCAATCTTCTTGAGTGCTGTTGGAGCTGCACCATCCAGGCAAGTGGAGAGTATTCCATCACACTCCTGACTTGTGCCTTATTATATGGTGAAAAGGCTTTGAGGAGTCAGGAGGCGAGTTACTCACCACACGGTACCTAGCCTCTGACCAGCTCTTGAAGCCGCAATATTTATGTGGCTAGTCCAGTTTAGTTTCTGGTGAATAGTAACCCTCAGGATGTTGACAGTGGGGGATTCAGTGATGGCAATGCCATTGAATGTCAAGGGGTGATGGTTAGATTCTCTTTGGTCGAATATGGTCATTGCCTGACTTTTGCATGTCAGGAATGTTACTTGCCACTTGTCAGTCCAAGCCTGGATATTGTCCAGGTTTTGCTGCATTTGGACATGGACTGCTTCAGTATCTGATAAGACATGAATGGTGCTGAACATTGTGCAATCATCAGCGAACATCCCCACTTTGACCTTATGATGGAAGGAAGGTCATTGATGAAGCAGCTGAAGATTGGTGGACCTAGGACACTACCCTGAGGAACTCCTGCAGTGATGTCCTGGGACTGAGATGATTGACCCCCAACAACCACAACCATCTTCCTTTGTGCTAGGTATGACTCCAGCAGAGAGTTTCTCCCCTTCCTCCCTTTGGACTCCAGTTTTGCTAGGGCTCCTTGATGCCACACTTGGTCAAGTGCTGCCTTGATGTCAAGGGATTAAATCTCACCTCACCTCTGGAGTTCAGCTCTTTTGTCCATGTTTGACATTTTGTACCTACACCACATGGACTGCAGCGGTTCAAGAAGGCAGCTCACCACCACCTTCTCAAGGTCAACTAGGGATGGACAATAAATACTGGCCCAGCCAGCGAAGCCCACATCCCCTGAAAGAATGAATAAATAAATAAGTATATAAATGGTATTTTCTCTAATTTGTTTTGTAATTGAATAGATTCTGAAGCATTCCTAAGCTCTACTATGTCATGTGACCCAACTCCTTCCTTGTGATGTGATTCTCTTAGAAATCCTGGAAAGATGCCAATCATTTGCAATTTCATTAATCTTCCTAATATCCCCTAAATGTCTCATCAATTTTTAATATGCAGACCAGAGCTAACAACAGGCTGTAATGGGGTCAAAAGCTGAGTGACCCTGGCAGAACCCAAACTGAATATCAGTGAGCAGGTTATTGCTGACTAAATGCCACTTGAAAGCATTGTTGATGACCTCTTCCATCATTTTACTGATGATCAAGAGTAGTCTGAAGGGGTGACAATTGGCCGGGTTGGGTTTGTCCTACTTTTTGTGTGCAGGACATACCTGGGCAATTTTTCACGTAGCGAGGTACATGCCAGTGCTGTAGGGGCATGGGAACAGCTTGGCTAGGGGTGCGGCAAGTTCTGGAGCACAAGTCTTCAGTACTATTGCCGGAATATTGTCAGGTCCCAAAGCCAGTGCCTTCAGCCCTTTCTTCATATCATGTGGAGTGAATCAAATTGGCTGAAGATTGGCATCTGTGATGCTAGGGAACTCCAGAGGAGGCCAAGATGGATCATCCACTCAGCACATCTGGCTGAAGATTGGTGCAAATGCTTCAGCCTTATCCTTTGCGCTGATGCTCTGGGCTCACCATCATTAAGGATGGGGATATTTGTGGAGCCACTTCCTTCAGCATGTTGTTTAATTGTCCACCACCATTCATGACTGCATGTGGCAGGACTGCAGAGCTCAGATCTGATCTGTTGGTTGTGGAATCACTTAGCTCTGTCTATCACTTGCTGTTTGGCATGCAAGTAGTCCTATGTTGTAGCTTGACCAGGTTGATGCCTCATTTTTAGATGTGCCTGGTGCTGCTCCTGGCATGTCCTTCTGCATTCTTCATTGAACCAGGGTTGATCCCTTGGCTTGATGGTAATGGTAGAGTGGGGGATATGCCGGGCCATGAGGTTACAGATTGTGTTTGAGTACAATTCCGCTGCTGCTGATGGCCCACAGCGCCTCATGAATGCCCAGTCTTGAGTTGCTAGATCTGTTCAAAATCTATCCCATTTAGCTTGGTGGTAGTGCCACACAACACAATGGAGAGTATCCTCAATGTGAAGGTGGGACTTCATCTCCACAAGAACTCTGCAGTGGTCGCTCCTACCGATACTGTCGTGGACAGGTGCATTTGCGGCAGACAATGACATGGATTCTTGAAGTAAATTGATTCTATAGGAAATTAATAGATCTTGTCTAGAATTTTGAGATAGCTGAAAATTAAACCATATAGGGTTACATGGGGAAATATAACTCTGATTTAATTTAATGAAACATTAGACTTAGCAATTTTTGTCCAATACTTATTTTTCAGATATTGACTCCTTCTAGCATCAGCACTCCTTCAATCCAATCTTTTTCTAGAAAACCATTCTTGAACTCTTTTATACGGTCAGTGCTTTTGGCTGCATCTTTTGACCTAGGAAAAGATACAGGTTACAATTGAAAATCAGGTGTGGGTTTGGAGTGGGTGCATCATGCTCACCCATCCGGTGGTCAGGAGTGATACTTGGATGGGCCTGTGAGTGGATATGCAGCACGGCCACATGAAACAGGCACAAAACCCCTTAAATAGATAAACTGTGGTCGAACCCATAACTGCAAAATTGATGTAGTAATGGAGGAGCTTGTGCCCACATGGAGCAAGTACCAAGCAGCCTAACTAGCAGTTCTGAAAGAGCACTTCAAAAAATGACCAGAGGAATTCATAACTGTTATGCTTGTGCTAATCCTCACAACGAATGAAGAAGACTTGCACAAATGAATTGATACAGACATAAAGGAAAGTGATAGATATGGCCTTATGTTCAACTGCAAGAAAACGTATGTTCATGACAAAGAAAAAGGATATTCTAGTATAAAACATCACAATGAGTGGAAGCAAGTTATAACGCATCAATCAGTTCAACTATCTAGGAAGCACAGTAACTTCCTATTTCAAAAGCAGTACTGAAATCTGAAAAAGGATTGGACAAACCAAAATTGATTTTTACAAAATTAAACAACATTTTAGGAACCATCTTGAAACAAGAATCCGTGTACTAAAACATTATGTCTGGTCAGTAATGTATTGAAGCAATCCATGCTCGCAGTCAGCAAGAACTGGACAACATTGAAGCTTGGGCTGATAATTGGCAAGTAACATTCATGCCATACAAGTGCCAGGCATTGACCATTTCCAACAAGAGAGAATCTAACCATCTCCCCTTGACATTCAATGGCAATATCATCACTAAATCCCCCACTTTCGACATCCTGTGGGGTTACAATTGACCAGAAACTGAACTGGACTAGCCATATAAATACCGTGGCCACAAGGGTAGGTCAGGGGTTTGGAATTCTGCGGAGAATAACTCATCTCCTGACTCCCCAAAGCCTGTCCACCATCTACAAGATTGGCCTAGCCAGTGACACCCACATTCTGTGAAAAAAAAAATTATGGATGTGGAGATTGGAGCATTGGGAAAGAGGAAGAAAAGGAAATCAACAGCTTTGAAATTTGATGCTTAAGAAGAATGCTAAGGGTAATCTGTGTGGAGAAAAGAATTAACAAAGAAGTAATGAATGAGACCAGGCAAAGAAGAGAACTCTTACATAATATCAAAAGAAAACAAACAGAGCTCTTCAACCATGCAGAAGAGTTGGAGTGCTTAATCACCACCAGAAGAATTAATGGAAGAACAGCAAGAGGCCAACAGTG
Source organism: Carcharodon carcharias (assembly GCF_017639515.1). Classification (NCBI taxonomy): domain Eukaryota; kingdom Metazoa; phylum Chordata; class Chondrichthyes; order Lamniformes; family Lamnidae; genus Carcharodon; species Carcharodon carcharias. The sequence goes on along the minus strand of NC_054481.1, from coordinate 4,173,675 downwards.
AAGAAAGCAGCTAGACAACATTAAAGACGTATTAACCAGAACTCCAACAACGAGGTCATCTACTGTCGCTATGATCGGAAAGTTTGGAAGACCGACGCCACTTGGCATGGTACTTAGTCCATAAGACCATAAAGACGTAAGAGCAGAAGTAGTTGATTTGGACCATTGAGTCTGCTCCACCATTCAATGAGATCATGGCTGATCTGATAATCCTCGACCCCTCTTTCCTGCCTTTCCTCCATAACCCTTGATTCCCTTACTGATTAAAAATCTGTCTGTCTCAGCCTTGAATATGCTTAACGACCCAGCCTCTACAGCCCTCTGCGGTAAAGAATTCCACAGATGCGCTACCTGCTGAGAGAAGAAATTCCTCCTCATCTCTGTTTTAAATGGGCGACCTCTTACTCTGAGATTATGCCCTCTGGTCCTAGACTCTCCCACAAGGGGAAACAACCTCTCAGCATCTACCCTGTCAAGCCCCCTAAGAATCTTATATGTTTCAGTAAGGTTGCCTCTCATTCTTCTAAACTCCAATGACTACAGGCCCAACCTGTTCAAACTCTCCTCATAAGAAAATCCCTCCATGCCCAGGATCAACCTAACCAACCTTCTCTGGACTGCCTCCAATGCCAGTATATCTTTCCTTAGATAAGGGGACCAAATCTGTTCACAGTATTCTAGGTGTGGTCTAATTAATGCCTTGTATAATTTTAGCAAGACTTCCCTATTTTTATACTCCATTCCCTTTGAAATAAAGGCCAACATTCCATTTTCCTTCCTTATTACCTACTGAACTTGTATGTTAGCTTTTTTAGATTCATGCACAAGGACTCCCAAATCCATCTGTGCTGCAGCTTTCTGCAGTCTTTCTCCATTTAAATAATATTCAGCTCCTCTATTCTTCCTGCCAAAGTGCATATCCTCATATTTTCACACATTATATTCAATCTGCCAATTTTTTTCCCACTCACTTACCCTGTCTATATCCCTCTGTAGACTCTTTGTGTCAACCTCACCACTTGCCTTCCCACCTATTTTGTGTCATCTGCAAACTTGGCGATAGTACATTCACTTCCCTCATCCAAGTCATTAATATATATTGTAATTAATTGTGGTCCCAGCACTGATCCCAGTGACACTCCACTAGTTATGGCTGCATTCCCAGAAATGCCCCATTACCCCAATTCTCTGTCTTCTGTTAGTTAGCCAATCCTCTATCCATGCTAATATACTACCCCCAACACCATGGGCTCTTATCTTATTAAGTAGCCTTATGTGCGGTACCTTACCAAACGCCTTTTGGAAATCCAAATATATTTCATCTACTAGTTCCCCCTTATCTGTCCTGCTTGTTACCTGCTCAAAGAATTCTAATACATTTGTCATGATTTCCCATTCATGAAGCAATGCTGACTCTGCTTGATTAGATTACGCATTTCTAAATGCTCTGCTATTACATCCTTTGTAATAGACTCTAACATTTTCCCAATGACAGATGTTAAACTAACCAACGAAAAAATAGTTACCTATTTTTGTCTCCCTCCCTTTTTGAATAAGGGTGTTACATTGGCAAATTTTCAGTCTTCTGGGACTTTTCCAGAATTTAGGATTCTTGGGAGATTGCTACCAGCTCATCCATTATCTCTGCAGCTACCCTTTAATATCCTAGGATGCAACCCATCAAGTCCAGGTGTTTTATTGGCCTTTAGACCCATTAGTTTCCCTAGTACTTTTTCTCCAGTGATTGTTATTGTACTAATCTTCCCCCCACTCACCACGACCCACCATTTTGCTTCATAATTATTTAGTATTTTTGGAATGCTGTTAGTGTCTTCTACCACAAAGACTAATGTAAAGTATTTATTCAACTCCGCTGTCATTTTCTGGTTCCCCATTATTATTTTCCCAGCCTCATTCCCTAAGGGGCCTATATTGACTTTGGTCTCTTGCTTCCTTTTTGTATATCTAAATAAGCTCTTAATGTCCATTTTTATATTACTTGCTAGCTTACACTCAAAGTTTATTTTCTCCCTCTTTATTATTTTTTTGGTCATCTTCTGTTGGTTTTTAAAACTTTCCCAATCCTCTGGCTGACCACTAATCCTTGCCACATTGTATGCCTTCTCTTTCACTTTGATACTATCCTTAACTTCCTTGGTTAACCATAGTTGGTTTATCTCTTCCTTCAATCCTTCTTTCTCACTGGGACATATCTTTGTTGTGAGTCACAAACTATTTTCTTAACTGTCTGCCATTGTTCATTGACCATCGTTTCTGTTAAAATCCTTTCCCAGTCCACTCCAGTCAACTCTGCCCCCATTCCTTTGTAATTACCCTTATTTAGGTTTAGCACAGTTGTTTCCAAACTAAGTTTCTCACTCTCAAACTGAATGCTGAATTCTACCATGTTATAGTCACTGTTTCCTAGGGGATCTTTAACTCTGAGATCATTTATTAAACCTGCCTCATTACACATCACCACATCTAAAATAGCCTGATCCCTGGTTGGATCCACAACATATTGTTCTGGGAAACTGTCCTGAATACACTCTATGAATTCTTGTTCATGGCTACCTTGGCCTATTTGATTTTCCCAATCTACATGAAGATTAAAGTGATTAATATGATTAATATACTACTTTTTTTAACATGCCCTCATTAACTCCTGATTTATTCTCTGTCCTACAGCATAGCTACTGTTAGTGGGCCTATAGACTACTCCCACCAGTGTCTTCTATCTCTCGTTATTTCTTACCTCCACCCAGATAGATTCCATATCTTCCAATCCAAGATCATTTCTTGCTATCGTACTTTTTCCATCTCGTACTAACAAAGCTACCCCACCATCCTTTCCTTCCTGCCTGTTCTTTCAAAAAGTCACATGCCCCTGAATATTTAGTTCCCAGCCTTGATCTCCTTGTACCATATCTCTCTAATGGCTACAAGATCATACCCATTAACCTCTATTTGTGCCATTTATTCATTTTTTCCCCAAAATACCACGTGCATTTAAGTAAAAAGCCATTAATTTTGCCTTTTTACCATTTTTTCTGTCTTTGGCCCTATTTGCTGCTGTTTTTTTAATGTTTGTACACTATGTCCCTTACTGTCACACTCTGGGTATCATTACCTAAGTAGCTGCCCTGCAATGCTGCCATTTGCTTTTGCTTTGTAAACCTACTTAACCCTTCTCCAGAACACTCCCCCACTTCTTAGACAATGACAACGTCCCTCCTGGGGCCACAACATATGCTGACCTGCTGCCTGGACTTTCAGGTTCTCCTCCCACTCCCAGAATCATCTCCCCCACATACAAATCAAACTGGCAACTAGCTTTCCATGAATGAGAGAAGGTTTTCCATCCTCCTTGTCTGGAGATCTGCAACAGCGTGTTCCCGTTTGATGTGAGAGGTGGTAAGAGACCGTTTTCCACCTTTTAGTTTGGTGCATGCACTTTGCAAGCAGCATTTATGCATGGCCCAAAATCAAATTTGTCTCAAGGCTCAAGACCTTTGGTCCAGCCAACCTTGTGCCATTTTGGATGTGAGGCAAATTTCTCATCCATACTCATTTCTCATGTATGTGTGATATATATTTACAGGCAACTTGAAGTATTGTCCTTATTGCAAACCTAAGAGCGAATAATATCAGTTTTAATTTATTTTCAGGGAGATCCAAGTTTTTTTTAACGAAATGTTGATTTTAAGCCTTGTGATGTCCTAACCTGACAACAATATGAAAGCACGACCAATGCATTGAATAGTCTGGAAGATCATAGAGAACATTTCTGACCTCCATTGAATCTCCAAGTTTTGGTTGAGTTGATCTGAAAATAAATGAATGGAGACTGATTAAAATGGATTTTAAGAAAACAACAATCAGAGCCTTTAAGTTTTCAAATTTTCATTCACGAGATGAATGGCTAGACCAGCATTTATTGCCCATCCCTAATTGCCCTTGAGAAAGTGGTGGTGAGCTGCCTTGCAGCCCATATGGTGTAGGTACACCCACGTGCTGTTAGGGAGGGCTGATTAGTGTCATATTCACAATGCATCCAAGTCATGTCTATTTTCACCCTTTGGCCAAAATAACCGTGAGAGATTTTAACAGTGGTAATTAGGGCGTTAGCAACTGAGTCCACAAATAACAAAAAGTTAAAATTAAATGAAATATATCTGAATGCAAGCATATTTGTAACATGATAAATAAACTCACGGCCCAAACAGAGATAAATAGGTTTCATCTAGTAGTGGTTGGTGAGACATGGTTGCACAGTGACCAAGGTTGAGAAATAAATATTCCAAGGTGCTTGATTTTTCAATAAGAGAGACCAAATGGAAAAGGAGGTGGGCTGCCCTGACAATAATGAATGAGATCAGGGCAATAATGAGCAAGGGCATTAGCCCAGAAATCCAGGATGTAGAATCAGTACGGATGGAGCTAAGAAACAACAAAGGGCAGAAAACATTGGTTTAGTTTACTAAAAGTAATCATAGTGTTGGACAGAGTATAATTCAGGAAATTAGAGGATCATGTAGCTAGGGGAATGCAACAAACCTGGGGCACTATGATCTTCATATAGACTGGAGAAACCAAACTAGCAAAAATAACTTGAAGGATGAGTCCATGAAATGTGATTGAGGCAGTTTTCTGGAACAGAATGATGTGGAACCAATAAGCAAATAGACTATGTGAGATATAGTTTGTCAATGAGACAGGGTTAATTAGTAACATTATGGTCAAAATCTTATGAGTAATCATATAATGATAGAATTTCACATTGCTTTTAAAAGGGACATAGTTAAATCTGAAACAAGGGTCTTAAGCTTAAACAAAGCCAATTACAGGGGTATAGGAACAAGGTGGGTGAAGTAGTTTGGGAAATTAGATGGAGGAGGTTCAAAGAAATAATACATAACACTCAACAAATCTACATTTCTTTTAGGAATAAGGTCCCCATTGGAAAAATGGTAGTAACGTAGCTAACCAGATAAGTTAAGGATAGTATCAGATTGAAAGAGGCTTAAAATGCTGCCAAAGAAAGTAGTAAACCTGAGGATTGGGAGGGTTTTAAAAATTAGCAAAGGATAACTAAAAAAATATAAACAGGAAGAAAAAAGAACATGAAACAAATTAGCAAGAAATATAAAACCAGATTGTAATAACATATACAAGTATGCAAAACTGAAGAAATCAGCAAAAGTAAAAATAAGTCCAACAGAAGCAGAGACAGAAGAAATTAAAATGAAAGGTAAGGAAATGGCTGAGATGCTAATTGCAAAGGGAGGAAGTGAGGTTTCAGATGTACAAAGCCTTGGTCAGACCACATCTGAAGGAATGCATTCGGCTTTGGGTGCTGCACCTCAAGAAGGATTTATTGGCTTGGGAGAGGATAGAACACAGGCTCACCAGAATTATTATTTTACTTTCTATTCATTCATGGGATGTGGGCATCACTGGTTAGGCCAGCATCTATTGTCCATCCCAACTGCCTTTGAGAAGATGGTGATGAGCTGCCAGCTTGAACCGCTGCAGTCCAATTATAATACAGTTTAGATGGTTAAATTATGAGGACAGTTTCATAAACTTGACTTACTATTCACTTAAATGGTTGAAGGGTTTTATATTTTTGTTATCAGGTTCGCTGTGTCCAGCGAACGTGAGCTGCGCCCTTGATATTAACACGTTAGTTAGTGTTTGAAATACAGGCAAAGACGGGTTAACTGGATAAAACACTGGTAAGGGTTTACTGGAACTAAGAACAGAGCACTAACACCATGTGTGCTTCTTCAATCACCTCCAGCTCTACACTTACCCACGAACCCCTCACCTTGTAGCAATTGGTCAATACAGTCACATGGTGAACCAACTACATTCTTTTAAAGGTGCATAGCACTCTACCACAAAGGGTGATTTAAATGAGGTATTTGAAATGTTAAAAGGGCTTGCTAGGGTAGATATGGAGAAACTGTTTCCTCTGGTCAGAGAATCCAAAACAAGGGCTAAATCTTCAAATTTGAGATCAGGAGTGAAATCAGGGGGCACTTTTTACATAAAGGGCGGTGGAAGTCTGGAATTATCTTTTCCAAAAGGCTTGATTGCTGGATTAATGGAAATGTTCAAGAATGAGATAGAGGCAAGCAAATTTTTAAAATTTCTTCGTTCATGAGATGCGGGTATCGCTGGCTGGGCCCAGCATTTATTGCCCATCCCTAGTTTCCCTTGAGAAGGTGGTGGTGAGCTGCCTTCTTGAACCGCTGCAGTCCATGTGGTGTAGGTACACCCACAGTGCTGTTAGGGAGGGAGTTCCAGGATTTTGACCCAGCGACAGTGAAAGAATGGCGATATATTTCCAAGTCAGGATGGTGTGTGGCTTGGAGGGGAACTTGCAGGTGGTGGTGTTCCCATGTGCCTGCTGTCCTTGTCCTTCTAGATGGTACAGGTTGTGGGGTGGAAAGGTGTTGTCAAAGGAGGCTTGGTGAGTTGCTGCAGTGCATCTTGTAGAGGGTACACACTGCTGCTGCTGCACGTCGGTGGTGGAGGGAGTGAATATTTTTGGATGGGGTGCCGATGAAGCAGGCTACTTTGTCCTGTATTGTGTCGAGCTCCTTGTGTGTTGTTGGAGCTGCATTCATCCAGACAAGTGGGAAGTCTTCCATCACACACCTGACGTGTGCTTTGTAGATGGTGGACAGGGTTTGGGGATTCAGGAGGTGAGTTACTCGCCGCAGGATTCCTAGCCCCTGACCTGCTCTTGTAGCTACAGTATTTATATGGCTGGTCCAGTTCAGTTTGTGGTCAACGGTAACCTCCAGGATGTTGATATTGGAACATTCAGCAATGCTAATGCCATTGGATGTTGTGGGGAGATGGTTGGATTCTTTCTTCTTGGAGATGGTCATTGCCTGACACTTATGTGGCACAGATGTTTTTTGACATTATCAGCCCATACCTGAATGCCAGGTCCTGTTGCATATGGACACAGACTGCTTCAGTATCCCGAATGAGTACCAAGAAATATAAAGCAAAGGAGGATAAGTGGAGTTGAGAAACAGATCAGCCATGATCTAATTGAATGGTGGAGCAAGCTAGAGGGGTTAACTCTTGTTCTGATTTCCTAGGTATGGAGAGGCAATAGGTTTCTGAAAAGAATTCTGGGTACGCTGAGATTGATTGTACTTTGGTTAAGTTTAATGCAGAGTTTAGTGAGAACACTTTTTTTAAAGACAAAAAAATTTTCCATCAAGCACCTAAAATCTCTGTTATGCTGATATCAGGTGGCTTTGTGTCTCTTTGCATCTAAAAGTTTGGGCATAAATCAATGCCAGCCCATTACTGCAGGAAGGGCCAGGGGCTATGTCAATGAACTCTGTGGCATACAAACAATCAAGGAAATTCACATGGAGCCATGTTTCAATGTAAAATCAGCTTCAATCAGTTACCCGTAATTTTCCTTGGGGAATAAATGGTGCAATCCCACTCTGGTGAAATTTTACCTTCCACAAACCTATGCAACAGATACTAGAAATTGTCAAAATGGATAAGTCCTCAGTCAAATTAGGCTCAGGTTCATTGCAAAAGAGAGAACTTCATCAACCACAGATGTAATCCCAAACCAGCGTAAATTGCCAAATCCAGTTTGGCTTAAACTTCTGGCCAGGATTTGTGTAAATCTATTCAAATAAAGGCGATCCAAAAGCAGTGATCCAACTCTTCAATTTTTGGGTGAAATGTCTGTCTGGCATTAATGCTTTAGCTACAGAAGCTATGTAAGATGAGCTGGAATGAATGAGCTTCAGACAGAGTGAATGCCCATGAACCAACACATTTATCACTGCTTAAATTTTACGTATAACAAAGTTATTGTGCCAGAACTGATCACCAAACAAATACTGAGAGACCCTACTGCTTTGTTCATTTATCGATGACTGAATGCCTGTAACGTACTTGGAATATACTAACACTCTTGGAGTATACTAATACTGCATGACTTTCTGCATTATGTTTAATGGCTTTTTAGGCCAAGGTTCATCATGCTAATGTATATTTTGTGATTAAGTCCAAGGCAGATATATTTAACTTGAGTGTACTTAGGGAGTCTTCTATTTAAACGGTAAATGTGCGTCCAAAGTGTGGCATGAGGGGAGACATATTCCACTGAGCATGAAACAATGTGAAAAGCTTTTTTAACGTGTGGCAGTTTTTCAGTTTGATGATCTATTGTCCAACCAAAGAACAGCTTCAGGCGGCTTTGGGGAGGGTTGGAATGGGGGGGATGGTGGTGGATTCAGACAGGTAGCAACAGTTGACCAAGGTGATGGAAACTGGCAAATATGTTCCTGGCCAGCTACCAACACTGACTGTTGGCTGCCTGATTCCTGCACAAGGTTATTACCCAATTACCTCACCACCAGTAAAGAGTTAAATACTATGCTTCTTATAACTACCATGTTGATTGGCGTGTGAATATATTCCCTGTTATAATGAGAGATCAGTATTGCAAAAAGCTATTATCCAATTGCACTAAACAAATGTGCTTGCTCACCAAATCAATAAGCCTTTTAAATGAGGGAGTTAAAGTAATTTACTTAACCAGTGCATGGAGTTGATTTTAGGCTATTCTGGAACAAGTTTGATCAAATGAAAATCCGCTAAGCTTGTCACAGGAGGTTCATTATATCTCAGCGTTGTATCTTAACATATTGACTCCTTCCAGTATCTTATGAAATGTTTTCCTCATTGAATAAAACCATTGTTGAAGAATTTAATCTTCAGCAATGGTGCTAAATTATGCTTAAGAACTTAAAAGCTCCGGAAGTTGATCAGTACTTTTTCCGTTGTCACTCAAATATGCTGTGCATCAAAGCTTACTTGACATTATGCAAACACAGTCCCTAAATCATTAAGGGGGATAATGCATCTGCAGTGATTCGCCTCCTATTGGGTAGATCAATGGAATTAGTTGCATCTTTATGCATTTACCTTAAAGATTTGGGAATACAGTGTTAAATTTTCTTCAGATTGGCAATTAACAGCAAGAGTGGGACATCCACTAACCAGGTGCTACTCCTGCTGACCCACCAAGCGTGTTTCTAGGCGTGCGTTAGGTATATGGGGCAGGTTCAAAGTGGAAAAACAGCTGCTTAATGGATTCCGGCCTCTGGGAGTGAAGAAAATTCCTCAATCATAAAATGTTTAAAGCTCTGCTTCTGATTAAAAGAGCTCGTGTTCTTTTCCTTGAGAGCAGAAGCCACAATTTATTGGGGAGCGTTCAAACTAATTTGGCGGGGGGGGATAGAAAACAGGAGGTATCATTGGAGAGGGAAAACGAAGTGCCTAGGGAATTGGGAGAGACGGGGGGCACGGAGTAAGAAATAGTAAGACTTGAATACCGCTGAAAAGGGAGTAATGCGGTCAAAACATTTCATCTTGCCCCCACCAGGACAAATGCAAGAAATGTCAAGGCCTGAATTATCGGCTCAGCAGGTGGGCGCGATTGGCGTGCCTGGGATCAGCCGGGAACCAGACTGCCAACCACCATCGGCTCCCGACTGCAATGTCACACCGGGCTGGCCGATCTGTGGCCCTGCTGGCATGCAGCACACACCATAAAGCTCAGCGCTACCGGGTTCGGGCGGTGGGGGTGGGGGGGTGGGAGGAGGAGGAGGAGGGCGGGCAATTACATCACCGCGGGTGTGGGTGAGCGCGGTGAGAGAGCTCCCTGTAGGCAGAGAGCTGCCTTAGGGGAGCTGCAGGCTTGAAAACCATCGTGTTAAAGTTTTGAAAATCAGAAAAGAGAAAATGTCCAAGCTTCGCAATCAGGCACCTGAACATGGAGATGTTGAAAATGCTGTCTACAGATTTTTACTTTTGTTTTATTTAGTGAAGGAGACCTTGTCCTCGATGAAAAGTGTAAAGGCCGCCTGGCCGATTCGCTCCTCCACTAACCATAAAGTTGGACGGACCATGAGAAATAACAGATAATTGCGCCATTAATGGACTTGGTTGCCCCCTTAACTGTCGGCGGGCGCGCTTCCGACTTTTGCGAGTGAAATATCGCACCAGCACGGGATGATGTCGGGACACTCGCCAATGTCTTCTTGTGCGATTTTACGCCCGATCGGGTCAGGAGCGTGCCCGCCCATGGGGTGTAACATTCAGCCCCCAAGTCTTAAACAATCACAACAATTTATACTACAGGGAAAAAGAGTGCTGATTGTTTGGCAAGTTGACTCTGATGGGCTGAAGCACTGTCTTGGAGAAAGCATTGAGCTTGGGGGCCTAAAGTTCCCCCGATGAGTACAAGTTGAAAAGCGTTGGCAACGTGTCTCCCTTATCAATAATATTCAAGTTCGGTACCACCCAAGAAATAGGTATGAAGTATGCTCAGGGTAAGAGGAAACGCAGTAAGGTCTAAATTAATTTTGCTCTGCATTTATGTGAACACACACAGTGGTAAATAAGTTAAAGCAAAATACTTTGGATGCTGAAGATCTGAAATAAAAACAGAAAGCATTGGAAAAACTCAGCAGGCCCGGTAGCGTTCCTTAGGGAAATCTGCTCTCTGCCGTTCCCTGTCTTGTGTCCAGCCTCTTCTGTGTTTCTCTGTGTAATGGCATTTTCTTTCCGAGTCACCTGATCTTTTTTTGCGCTGTTCCATTTTGGGGTTTTCTTTCCCTTCTGCGCAGGTGCAGGGCTAGTTTTACATTTTAAAAACTGAGAAAGAACAGACTGTGCATGTCCTCAGGGCCATCTACCAGCCTGAAGAAATCAACATGACCAATCGCGGACTTGCGGCCATTGTCCAGCTGGCACATGCACTAAGCCCGAAGATGGTAAATAAGAATGGTTTGCGTGTATTCTAGGGCTGGCACACATGCAGAAACTTCTCAGGCCTGTTGGAAACTGTGGTTCCCAATCCTGAGGGCCTGGACCTTTGCTTTTTGAAAGGTAAGTTTCTTTTTCATTTCTGAAGTCTGTAACACCTTTGACAGAAAGAAAGTTTCACAACAGTGAAGGTTTCTTCACAATGACCTTCTCCCAGCTTCACACAAACCTAACATCATAAACATCTAACAAATATCCTATTACATACTATACAAATGCACTTTCCATTTTGTTCCACAACTACACATCATATTATACAATTGCAAAGGTTTAAGTGAAACTAATTCCATAAATGTTACAAGGTTAGCAGAATTTGTACATCATAGCATTATTATAACTCAACTCTTGCATTTCTTTTTCCTCTTATTCCCAGTCTTTAACTCAGCAAAGAATGTTTCATTTAAATCCACAGCCTTTTTGCTAGCTGTATGCATACTTTCACCCTCAAGGTCATTTTCCAAACTCAAATGTGGTAAATTCTCTTTTCGATTTAGTAAAGTCAAAATGACATTTTTGTGCATTAGCATCTCCTTTATTCTTTGATCAAAGTCCCTTTTCGCCATTTCAAGGTTGTTGTTGTTGAGATGCTTCTTATGTTCACACAAAAGAGTTTCATACTCCTGCTTGGTTTGATCTTTGAACTTTTTACGATCTTGTTGTTTCTCCCAATCCCATTTCAAACAAGTCTTTTCCACTTCCCTTTGAGCGATGTCAATCACTTTCTCTCTTTGGAGTTTCATAGTTCGTTCTAAACCTTCAACTCTTTTGCGTAAGTGATGAACTGTATTGTTCCTCTCCTCGACAGGTTTTGAATGGGCTTTTGTAACCTGTCCACTTGCCTAGATTCCAGCTGTTATATTTTGTATATTAACATCGGCAAGCACCTGTAAATTGCTGTCTCTGGTCACTGACCTGGAAGAGTCATTTTGCACTTTCAGTCCTTTTGTTGATGCTTCTCAATGTCCAATTCTGCAGGCACTTCAGTTGTTTCTGAACTTCCCATTACTGAGGTTGACACATCAGTCATGTTACTTGGAACAGTTCTTTGCTCAACTGGGTCACAATTTGGCAAGGAGTTTTTATTCACAAGAGCAACTTCAGAACTGTGACACTCCACACCACACATCTCCTGTTTCATTTTCTCCAGTTTGCTTGAAGTTCAAGAGTCTCATTGCTCTTTCCTCGACAAAGTTCTAATAGTTCATTAGTTTTGGTTTTTAATTCTGCATTCAACCAATTATTCTGATCCGCCAAAAATGTATTTTCTTGTTCAAGGCATTTTTCAAGACATTTCACAGAGATTACAGATGCTTGAAGTTCATCACGTTTTAACTGAGGGTTGACCTTTGTGAAATTTACTTCCACAAGTTTATGATTTAGACATTTCAAGTCCTCAATCAAGTGTTCTATTTTCTGTGACTGATGCTCAGTTTTCCTTATCAATTTTCACATTTCAATAGCAAACTTCTCTTTCGTACATGAAAGGTGATTTTCTACGTTAATCAGGTTTTACTTTGATTGCTTGTTATTGACAATAAGTGTTTCAATTTTGGCCACAGAAATTTTCTGAAGTTGGTTAAGATCAGCATGATCAACTGTCTGTTTCCAATACAGCTGTCGCCACAGTACCCTCTCTGCTAGCCAAATCATTACCCAAAATAGAATCTACCCCTTCAATTGGTAATCTAGGAATAATTCCCACCGTAACAATTCTGTTTACAAAGTGACTTTTTACAAAGCAACAGGCTCGTAAATTCCATTTATACCCCTTATTAATGCTTCTCCTTCATGAAACAGTTGGGAACACAAACTGCATCATCAACCACCATCAGTGATTGACCTGCCCTGGTTTCTTCCGAGATTTTGATCTGTTTACTTATTTTGTTGGAGGAGTAAGGGACACTTGTCCCTTTGACACAAAACATCCAGAACCTCTCAAAGGCTGACTTCCTTCATCAGTAATCAAAGAGGAATTCTCTGGGCTATCCTGAACCATATTTCCCTTTCTCATAGGTTCCTGAGGGAACGCGTGTCCCTGTACCACTGCTACAGTTTTAACAACCATTTCCTTCTCTTAATCAACCTTTCCTGAGGATGCCTTCAGCGTTCCTACTACTGTAAAAGGTCTCCTATTTAATTCCCAGCAACCTTCCCAAAGATGTTTCATCCTGTTACGATGGAAACACTTACACTTTTGAATGTCACTTCCACCCTCAGCACCTTCCTTTCTGGTCGGAGGAAGAGTTTCCAGGGCATTCCCAGCTGTCCCTTCTCTTCCCTGGCTACTTGCCCTCTTTTCACCTCCCCACCTTCTATCCTCCCCGAGTTGGTGGGGATGACAGAAAAAGGGTTTGGATTTATGGACCAGCTTATAATCGTCAGCCATCTCTCCTGTCTGTCGTAGCCTTTTGATCTTCGACATGGGTTCAAGCTACAGGGGGAAGTGAATCTTTTAATGATTCCAGGAGAATTAGTTCCTGAAGAGCTTCATAAGTTGTCTCTACCTTTAATGCCCATATCCAACGATCAAAATTATTTTGCTTTACCCTCTCAAGTTCAATATAGGTCTGCCCAGGCTGTTTCTTTACATTACAAAATTTCGGCCTATGTGCCTCAGGTATGAACTCATCTTCCAATTAGGCACTTTACAGCCTTCTGGACTTAACATTGAATTCAACAGCTTCAGACCATGAACTCTCTCCTCCATCATGGCCCTTTATTTAATCTAATTGTTTTATTTTTATTTATTTATTTTATTTGGTTTGTTTTTTATTATTAGGAGTCACCAACCTTTGGTTGTCTCCTTGGACCATCTGGCCTCTTGCAAGCCCATTTTGCCTTGATTCTGCTCCCTGCATCTCTCTCTCTCTTTTATTCAGAACCTTTTTCTCTGCTCCTAAATTTAACTTGACCAAACAGGACCTAGTCCCAATTCCTGTTCTTGCTCTTTGACTTAACTTGTCTTCCTGGGAATTTCTTTCTGTCCCTCTCCCTGGTTTCTTGGACTTTCCTCGTTTCTTCTGGGAAACCTGCTCTCTGCAGCCCCCACTCTCGTGCCCAGCTTATTCCGTGCCTCTCTGTGGAATGGTGTCTTCCTTCTGAGTCATCTGATCTTCTTTTCACCTTTGGAGTCTTCTTTCCCTTTTGCACAGGCGCAGGGCAGGCCTCAAATTAAGAAAAATTAAGAAAGAACAAAGTGTGCATGTGCGGCCATTCTCCAGCGGCACATGCACAGAACCCAAGGATCATAAAAGAGAACAATCAGCGCTTGTGCAGCCATTCCAAGACCTGTGCACACGCAGAAACCACTGAGGCCCATCGGGAACTGTGGTTCCCAGCCCCGAGGATCCAACCTTTGCTTTTTAAAAGGTAAAAAGGGTTTTTTTTTCATTTCTGCGATCAGTGACAATACAAGGAGATGGTGCCAGAGGACTGGAGAATTATTAATGCTGCACCCTTGTTTAAAAAGGGTGTAAAGGTTAAACCCAGCAACTACCGGTCATTCAATTTAACCTTGGTAGTGGGAAAGCATTTAGAAATAATAATCTGTGACAAAATAAGCTGTCGCTTGGACAAATGTGGATTAGTTAAGGAAAGCCAGCGTGGTTTTGCTACGAGACAGTCACATAGCTAACTTGATTGTGTTTTTGATGAGGTAACAGTGAAGGCTGATGAGAATAATGAGGCTGATGTGGTCTACACAGACTTCCAAAAGGCACTTGATAAAGTGCCAAACAACAGGCTTGTCAGCAAATTTGATGCCCATGGAATAAAAGGGGCAGTGGCAGCATGGAAACCAAGTTGGCAAGTGACAGGAAACAGAGAGTGGAGATGAACAGTTATTTTTCAGACTGTCGAAGGTATAAAGCAGGAGCCTGAGGGATCAGCGCTAGGATCGCGGGGTTTCTTGATCTATATTAGTAGGGTCTAGACTTGGGTGTACAGGGCACAATTTCAAAATTTGTGGATGACACAAAACATGAAGTATTGTGAGTGGTAAGGAGGATAGCGATAGAATTCAAGAGGACGTAGGCAGGTTGGTGAAATGTGAAGAGGAAGTGACAGATTATTTAAAGCAGAGAAGTGTGAAGAGATACATTTTTGGAGGATGAATGAAGACAGACAATATAAAATAAAGGGTACAATTCTAAAGGGAGTGTAGGAGCAGAGGGAGATGGTGGCTATATGTACAAAAATCACCGAGGGTGACAGGACAGGTTGAGAAGGAAGTTAGTAAGGCATAAGGGATTCTGGGCTTTATCCATAGGGGCATTGAGTACAAGAGCAAGGAGGTCATGATGACCCTTTATGAAACACTGAAATGTTCACAACATTTTGGAATAATTCATTATCAAATTGTCTGATACCACAATGTCCGGAATGCCAAGTGTTGCATAAATTCTCTTCAGCGACTGAATGACTGCTTCCATTGTAAAGCTGTGCAATCTGTTCACTTCCATCCATCTGGAGTAGTAATCGATGATAATAAGAAATACTTTGCCTTTAAAATCGAATAAATCTATTCCCGGGCACTTCACGCCTTGATGGAAAAGTGGAGGGTGAGAGCGGTTCTTTTTTTCTAGGCTGTTCACTGCACACATATGGCAATTAGAAATCATTTCTTCTACATAATAAGTGATGTCTGGCCACTAGACTGATAGCTGGGCTCTCGCTTGACATTTTGCTATTTCTAAGTGACCTTCGTGAAGCCTTTGAAGAATATCAAGCCGAAGTGTTCTCAGAATGACTATTCTGCCATTAAAAACTAGGAGATCATCAATGATTGTGAGGTGCTTTCTCTGAAGTATTGCTGTCGTATTGGATTGTTAGGAGTATAGTCTGGCCATCCTTCCAGACAGTATCCCTTTATCTGGACACAATCATCATCTTGCTGTTGTTCTTGTTTTATCTCCTGTTACTTCTTTGCAGTAGCCGGTAGGTATTGAGTCATGAGAGATGTGTACGCTAACACCTCCTCAATGAAAGGCAAATCCTCTAGATTGGCTCTTTTAACTGGTATCCTTGATAGTACGCCTGCTGTGGTCGGGCACTCCCCTTGAACATCCTCAGTTACTGAATCAAACCTCACGAGTCTCAGTCTGAAGCATTGTATTTTAAGCAGCACCTTCACAATCTCTTTCAAATTCAGAAGAGTGACTAATGGCTTATGGTTGGTTTCAATTTTAAATCACAATCCCATCACATAGTCTGGGAATTCCTCTCATGTCCATGCTGCTGCCAATGTTTCCTTCTCAATTGTAGCATATCTTTTTTCTGTGACTGTGAGTTACCTTGAGGCATAGTAAACTGGACTACATTTATTGCCTCCCTGTACTTGGAATAGAACTGCACCCAAACTTGTAAACAATGCATCTGCTGCTACTATCGCCGGTAGTTCAAGGTTGTAATGTGCCAAAATTTCAGAGGAAATTAAAAGATTTTTGATTTTCTCAAAAGCATTTTGCTGCTCCACATCCCAGCACCCACTGTCGACCCTGCCTCACCAGCTATCTCAAAGGCTCATTAAGCTCTGCCAAATTTAATAGGAGCTTGTCTGCTTGGTTCACCATCCCAGTGAATCTCTGAAGTTTAGTAATGATCCAGGGTTGTGAAAGCTCCCTGATCACCTTTGTTTTCTGTCAGCTATTATTCCAGGTGCTTGTACAATGTGACCTAAAAATTTAATCATAGGTTTGGCAAACTCACATTTTTTCATTCAACGTTAGGCCTGTATCCTGTAAGACTCTCAGGATTGCTCTAACTCTCTGGTCATGCTCTTTTCTCTTGGGGCTCTGTACAAGTACGTTGTCCATGTGGGATATGACTCCTTCCTTGCCTCCTAAGATTTGAGACATTGTTCCCTGGAAAATTCCTGGAGGGGACACATATGTTAATCTATTGAAACAATGATGACTGAATATTGCTGTAAATGTGATCAGCAATCTGAATTCTTTGTCCAGAGAAAACTGCCAAAGTCTACTAAGATAAAAGCAAAATATTGCAGATGCTGGAAATAAGAAATAAAAGCAGAAAATGCTGGAAAAACTCAACTGAAGAAGAGTCATAGGGACTGGAAACATTAGCTCTGTTTTTTTTTTTCTCCCCACAGAGGCTGTTACACCTACTGAGTTTTTCCAGCATTTTCTGTTTTTTTTGCCAAAATCTACTGTTTGCATCCAATTTGGTAAATTAAGCACTCTTGGCTCGTTTGGCAAAACACATCATCCACTGATGCCATTGGGTGGATCTCACATTCCACTGACTTGTTGAGTTAAATCCACACAAATTCTTATAGAGACATTTGGCTTTGGAACCGTGACAATTCCTGAACACCATTTTGTTGGCATGGTTACTGGTGATGAAACCCTTTGCTGTTGCATGTTCTTCAGTTCACCTTTGACTTTGTCCAAGAGTGGGCGAGGGACTTTCCTTGCTGTAAAGAGGCAAATTGGTTTTGTTTCAACTCTTAGAGTAAAATGGTATTCAGTCTTCGGTCTTCACAAGCCTGTAAATAATCTTGGAAATTCATTCCTGAATATACTGCTGTAACGGTCATCAGCAACCTCATCAACTTTATCGATTAGCTTCAATTGTAAGCATGCCTTCCCGCATGGTGAAGAAGACTCTTGATTCTGGATGACATACAGAGGTTCAATGATTTTTCTATCTTTGTACTCCAATTTTACCATGTATTGGACAATGACTTCCAGCGTAGTCCCACCTGGACCCTGTAACTTGATAGAAGAAGGTTGTGCTTAAACTATTTTACTTCGTTGGATAAGACAGAAACTCCTGCCCGTGTCTAACTTAAACTCTGCGTGCTGTCCATCCACTTCAAGTAACTCTCTAATATTTCTTTTCCATTTCATTTATTTCCCTTAGGAAAGTTACTTCCTTTCACTATGGTTCTTTCACTTCTTGTATGTGGTTTGGCTTTAATATTTTTTCCTGCTTTTTGCAGATTGCCAGCGTTTTAGATCGGCAGACCATTTTAAAATGTTCTATTTATCCACATTTGTGGCACTCTGCTCCCCCTGGTGGGCATTCTTCCCACTTGTGCAGGTTTTTACTGCCACACTGAGAGCATCTGGCATGCTCTTACCTGTTTTCAAGAGCTTCTGCTTTGGTGCATTTTCCCTCTTGTGTCCTACATACTGACTGGCCTCACTTATTCATTTCCCTGGGACCTCGCCTGTCTCACTAACAAACTCTCTATTTTGTATTCTGAGCTAAGTTTGTCTCGCAATTTGTATCGCCTTGAATAGAATTAAATCCTCTCTCTCCTGCAAGAGATAAGAGAGTTGCATCTAAGACCCAAACTACTATTCCATCATGAATCAGTTGATCTCACAATTGCAATTTTCTGCCAGCCTGTATAGATCGTTGATGAATGAATCCATGCTCCCACCTGGTCTTTGTTTTCACTTGTTAAATCTTGCCCTTTCAATAATTAAATTTTTGTGAATGCTGAAACATGATTCAAATGCTTGCAGGAATTCTTCATGAGAAGTTGAAGCCCCATCAACTCCCTGCCTTGCTATTACATCATCGGCAATAGGTCCAACTTCATTGAGTAATGTACTGATCCTTTTGTTCTTTTTTGTACAAACCAGAAGTAGGTCTATATCTGGTAAATCTCTTTCACCAATTGTCCTAGTGCTGACCCTGTTGCAAGCCCTCCGTGCTTCAGAGTGGTTCTGGGAGAAGTACTGTGGATTCCATTCTGGCACCAAGCCCTAGAATACTTGCTACTTCAGTGGTGTTGCTTGTTGTTATAGGTCTGTGCTCACTGCTGCCTGAACTGTGGGTTTGTATCGTCTCAACTTGCATCTGCTGCACATGCTATGCTCCAATGTTCTGATGAGTTTTGAATCCTTTTGTCTTTCTTATAAGAATCTCTTGACTTCCCAGCTGCTTCTTGGAGTTTTTTCTAGGTCTTTTACTTGCTGTCTGCTTCCACTATGTTTCATCATGTATTCAGGGTCTAGATGGGGTTCTTTGGGGTTTGCCTATTCTCCCAAAGTAAGCTACTCGAGACTGTAGTTTGTTAAAACCATTACTCTTTATTTACAGCTACTATATACATATTGGGATCCCTGCATGAGGTTGGAACTTCACCTCCCTCCAGGTCTCTGTTACTGAATCGTGTGATGTTACAGCATCAGCATCATGCACTTCTGATGTTAACCCTTGACTTTACAATGCACAGTTACAATACTGCAATACCAACATCATTTGTAGGCTTTTGGTCATTTGCCATAATAGCTCCTTATATGGCTCAATGTCAAATTTTGTTTGGTAGCACTGTTGTCGTGTTATTATAATGATGTAATACCTTGGGCTTATTTACTGTACAAGACACAAGGCACCAATCACTCATAAGGGATTGGGGAAACATGTTGTGGGTTCATTTATTCAGACTAGGCTTATGAGAACAGTTAGACAGAGGCATAAAGCTTGAAGGCATCAGAGCTGTGTGTGTGTGGGCTCTACTCAAAGCAAAAGTGAAAGTAAGACTGGATCGCATGACATGTCTCTCTTTTAATGATGTCCCACACCTTGGTTATTTGTCTTTCCCGGCTGAGCTAACCCAGTGCTGGTCCTCTCAATGCATTGTCCCACTCATCAAACTGGCAGATCATGCAATGCAATTTCACCATGAGGGAACAGTCTGCTTACCAGCTCTTGATCTGAGCACTATCCTGGCACTGTGTCTCCAAAGTTTTCCTGTGCAGTCATGACTCTGCGTTTTCAACACTCTTTGACACTGCCACTTTGTTGCAGTCTGACCAAAATATTAAGGGCTATCTCAGGCCATGTTGCATTAACTAAGGCTGTTCCTCATGTCGGACTTGTACTCAATCTTGCTACCACTTGTCTTACCACCGCTGATCACCATGTCATGTTATTATTATGATGTAATACCTTGGGCTTATTTACTGTACAAGACATAAGGCACCAAGCACTCATAAGGGATTGGGGAAACACATCACTTATTAAGACTAGACACATGAGAACAGACATAGGTATAAAGCTTGAAGATATCAGCTGTGTGTGTGCGCTCTGCTCAAAGCAAAAGTGAAACTAAGACTGGATCACATGACATGTTCCCTTCCAGTGATGTCATACTGATATCCCTTAAAGTCATATTACAACACCTATGACACAATTTAGGACATTTTATTATGTTAAAAAGTGCTATCTAAATGCAATTTGTTGATGTATGTTGGAACTAGCATTTTAATAGTGGTTCCCATTTTGCCCTTGTGTCTGCCAACACTGTCAGTGCCAGGCCAAGATACCACTTTCCTCCCCTCTCACCAATAATTGCAAGTACTGACACAGCTACACACATTCCAGAGGATGCAACCAGCTAAGGAAATAGCATAAGTTAATCACAACGTAGATGAGATGGAAGAAATTGTGAATGCTGAGAAGTGCAAAAGACTGCTCTCCACAGGGTCGCTTCCTCTTATTACAAATAGGCATAGTCATCATGTTGGCTGACGACTCAGATAATGCCTCTGCTAGTCTGAACAGAGGCAGACTCTGAAAAGTTATGGCCCATACTGTCCTTATGGTGAAAATTAGCCAAAGGCATTCTTCAGCAGATAACAGAGCTGTACAGCATTGCCCTACTTGCAACTTGGTCACAGCAGGAGACTCCCAGGAGGACAGTGGAAATGCTTTAGGGATGTCCTCAAAGCAATCTTGAAGAGGTCAAACATCCCCACCCTGGCTTGTGACTGACCAAAATGGATCAGGTCCTGGGAAAGCACCGCAAACATCGAGAGATGTCAAGAACCTGCAGAGGTGAGGTCGAGGCATTGGAGGGAGAATCCCAAACCTTCAAACAGCCTATCTACCCAACCCTTCAAACACCACCTACCCCGGGTGTGACAGAGTCTGTGCATTGGACTTATCAACCATCTGAGAACCCATCAAACTGGGTGGAAACAAGTCATCCTCAATCCTGAAGTCTGCCTAAGAAGCTGACCCGGAGCCTGCAGAACATTGGTGATATATGAGTGGGTGTTCATTTGGCTCTGCTTCAGATCTCTTTGACAGCTGATTCCTTTCATCTTGTAAAATTTAACCACAACATCATGCAACGGTGATGCCTTTAGAGAAACCTCACCATGAATTTTGAATTTAAATGGAAGCCTAGAGCAGATGTTCCAGGGCTCTCCACTTCAGAGCTGGGGTGAATATTTTGTAGTGTGTTAGCCCTTGTTCACATTCATTCTTTTACTGCCCTTCCTGTGCCCATGAGCTCTTGTCAATGCTTCAGTGAGAATAGATTCCCTGTGGTTCCTGCAAACCATATACAGGTGGCTTTGTTTAAACACTGACCATGTCACGATGCCACAAAAAAGACATTTTTTAAAAACACGAAAACTGAAACAACAGTACGAAGTCGTGGAATATTGGAGGAAATTGAAAATAATAAATGGTTCTGCCCAAGTAAAAGCTCCGTTATGACTACAGCTTCCCTTCAGGTCACAATACAATTGCAGGCTGATCCCAAAGGGCCAAATGTTATGTGACCAAAGCGGGGCTGCCATAGTCCCTGTGGAAGGGTGAAATCAGGGGCTCGAAGATGTCGGGTCCCCAACCCCATGGGCAGAATTTTCAGTTCAGCGGGTGGGCGCAGTCCAGCATCGGCCAGGGAATGGAACACCCACTGCAATTGGTCCCCGACTGCAAATTCACGCTGGCTGGACAATTAACGGCCAGCCAGCATGAAACCCGCGCTGAAAGGCTCAGCACTGCCTGGACGGGGGAGGGAGGAGGGCAGGCATGGGCACGGGCACAGGCACTGGCACAGGGACAGGCACAGGCACTGGCACAGGCACAGGCATGGGCACGGGTACAGGCACTGGCACAGGGACGGGCACAGGCACGGGCACAGGCACGGGCACAGGGATGGGCACGGGCACAGGCACTGGCATGGGCACAGGGATGGGCACGGGCACAGGCACGGGCACAGGCACGGGTACAGGCATGGGCACGGGCACGGGCACGGGCACGGGCACGGGCACAGGCACGGGCACAGGCACGGGCACAGGCACGGGCACGGGCACAGGCATGGGCATGGGCACAGGCATGGGCACGGGCATGGGCACGGGCGAGGGCTGACAGAAAGCTCCCCTGAAAGCAGAGAGCTACCCCAGGGAGCGGAAGACCCTGAACAAACTAAAATAAAGGTCACAGAAACGTGGAAAAAGTGTCCCAAGTCTCATAATCAGTCACCTGAAAATGTAGGTAATGAAAGTGCCTCCTCAGAAATTTATTTTTACTTTAATTTATCACAGAAATGTCATCCCGTTCTGTGGATGAGGCCTCCTGAAAAATGCAAACGCCCACCCGCCAACCGGAACGTTGGACGGGCAACAAAAAAAATCTCTATTAATTGAGCCATTAGTGGGCTTAATTTCCCTCTTAATTGTTGGCTGGTGAGCTTCTGAGTTTAGCGTGCGTCCACGGGCTGAAATATCGCGCCAGTGTGTGATGACGTTGGGATGCTCGCCCGACATTATCACGCGTTACTTCACGCTCAAGCGGGTCGTTCGCAAGCCCATCCACTCAGCGAAAAATTCTGCCCCATGTCATTCCCCAACTGGCAAACCGGCAGCTAGTTAGTACTTAAACCCCGACTGATGCAACAGGCCAATTTACTGCCATAAAACATCGCTCACATTACAGGAAAGTGGCGACATGGGAAACACAGCCTGTGGGAATCACACTTTTTTCAGGGAATGATAAAAGGGTGGATATAAAAGCTGGAGGTAGATCTATACCAGACTTTAGCAGGAAAGGCAGCTGAGGGTTAGATGTTTGGGAAACACTCTGATCCGATTCAGGGCTATTGCTCAGGGGAGAGTCCATAAAGTTGGTGCTGTGGTCATCATGGAGCTCTGCACCACTTCTTGTGTGAAACAGGGTCCCCAATTGGGCATTGTTTATCCTGTGGGAGGCAGAGAGGAAGAGGAGATGGAAACGAGGAGGCCAGCTGGTCAGAGGCAGGAGCCGCATGAGTTGCAGTGGACAAGTTCCTGAGGACTGAGGGGTAGCGGAGGGGAGGCAGTAGCAGGCACACAGGCAGTACCCCGCCCACTGAATTTACAGGGTCTGAATGTCCTACCTGCAGACGACAGTGCATCAGTGCCTCCAGAGGCTTCGTCTTTCACACGAGACTGTCACATCCCTATGTGACATGCTGGCGACTGAGATAGCCTCCAATCCTGTGGATGGCCAACAAAACCCTGTGGCCTTCAAAGTGACAGTCAGCTCGAACGTCTACACCTCCAGCTCATTCCAGGCAGCCTTGGGTGACCTCAGGGGATCACCCAGCCTGCAGCACATCACCGCATTAAGGTCTTCACTGGTGCCATATTTAGGTGCGCATATCAGAATATTTCCTTTACAACAGACATCAGCAGTCAGGTGGAAAGAGCCAGAAGCTTTGCAGCCATGGCTGGTTTCCCACAGGTACAAGGGGTCATTGATTGGACTCATGTAACCATCAAAGCTCCAGCAGGGCAGCCAAGAACTTCGGTCAACCGCAGGGGATACTATATAAACATGCAGGTTGTGTGCGACCACAATCAAAGAATCATGCAGGTTTGTGCAAGGTGCTTGGGAAGCAGCAATGACTCATACCTCCTCAGACCCTTCCCAGGTACCAGGGATGGTTACAGGGCCCATGGGCTTTGGATGTTTGGCTATTCAGGGTCAAAGTATATCCCCTGAAGAAATAGCTGTTGACTCCAGTACATACATATATGCGAACACACGAATTGGGAGCAGGAGTAGGCCACTCAGCCCCTCGAGCCTGCTCCACCATTCAATAAGATCATGGCAGATCTAATTTTAACCTCAGCTTCACATACCTGCCTACCCTTGATAACCCTTCACCCCCTTGCTTTTCAAGAATCTATCTAGCTCTGCCTTTAAAGATATTCAAAGACTCTGCCTCAACCATCTTTTGAGGAAGAGAATTCCAAAACCTCACAACTCTCTGAGAGAAAAAAATTTCCTCATTTTCATTTTAAATGAGGGATCCCTTATTTTTAAACAGTGACTCCTAGTTCTAGATTCTCCCACAAGAGGAAACATCCTCCCCACATCCACCCTGTCAAAACGTCAAAACCCCTCAGGATCTTATACGTTTCAACCAAATCATCTCTTACACTTCTAAACTCCATAAAAGCCCAGCCTGTCCAGCCTTTTCTCATAAGACAACCCACCCATTCCAGGTATTAATCTAGTAAACCTTCTCTGAATGAATACTGTACACAGTGCTCCAGATGTGGACTCATCAGTGCCCTGTACAACTGAAGCATAACGTCCCTGCTTTTGTATTCAATTCCCCTCACAATAAACTATAACATTCTATCAGCTTTCCTAATTACTTGCTGCATCTGCATAGTAGCCTTTTGCTATTCATATACAAAGACACCCAGATCCCTCTGCATCTCCTCAATCTCTCACCATTTAGATAATGTGCTTCTTTTTTATTTGTCCTGCCAAAATGGACAATTTCACATTTTCACACATTATACTCTATTTGCCAGATCTTTGCTGTTCACCAAATCTACCTGTACGCTTTTGTAGCCTCTTTATGTCCTCTTCACAATTTATTTTCCTACCTATCTTTGTATCATCAGCAAATTTAGCAACCAGACCATCAGTCCCTTCGTCCAAGTCATTTATATAAATTGTAAAGAGTTGAGGTCTCAGCACTGATCCCTGTGACACACCGCTCGTCACATCCTGCCCACAAGCAAATTACCCATTTGTGCTTACTCTCTGTTTCCCGTTAGCTAGCCAATCTCCTATCCATGTTAGTATGTTATCCCCTACATCATGAGCTTTTACTTACCACAATAACCTTTGATGAGGCACCTTATCAAGTACATTCTGAAAATCTAAGTACAGTACATCCGCTGGATCCCCATAAACCACTGCGCCTGCTACGTCCCTAATTAAAGGAGTTAAGGAAAGCATCAAACTGAAGGAAGAAGCATATAACTGCGCAAAGTTGAGTGGCAGGTCAGATGATAGGTCAGAATATAAAGAATGGCAGAGAATGACTGAAAGGTTAATCAGGAGAAAGGAATTAGAGTATGAGAGGAAGCTAGCTAGGAATG
Organism: Carcharodon carcharias; assembly: GCF_017639515.1. Taxonomy (NCBI): domain Eukaryota; kingdom Metazoa; phylum Chordata; class Chondrichthyes; order Lamniformes; family Lamnidae; genus Carcharodon; species Carcharodon carcharias. The sequence goes on along the minus strand of NC_054481.1, from coordinate 4,148,635 downwards.
CAAAAATGGATAGCAAGGATTTCTACAGCTATTTAAACAGGAAAAGAGTGGGTAAAGTGAGTGTTAGTCCTCTGGAGAGTCAGAATGGGGAGTTAATAGTGGATAATAAGGAAATGATGGACGAAATGAACAGATAGTTTGCTTCTGTCTTCCCATAGAGGATACAAAAACATTCCAGTAATAGCTGTAAATCAGGAGGGTGATGGGGAGAGAGGAACTTGGTGAAATTACAATCACTAGGGAAGCAGTACTGAGCAAACTATTGGAATTGTGGGCTGACAAGTTTCTGGGTCCTTATGGACTTCACCCTAGTGTCTTAAAAGAGGTGGCTAATGAGGTAGTGGATGCATTGGTGTTAATTTTCGAAAATTCCTTCGATTCTGGAAAGGTTCTATCAGACTGGAAAGCAGCAAACATAACCTCTCTATTCAAGAAGGGAGGGAGACAGAAAACAGGAAACTATAGGCCAGCTAGCTTGATGTCTGTCATAGGGAAGGTGTTAGAATCAATCATTAAGGAGATTATAGCTGGGCAATTAGAGAAAGGTAATCGGGAAGAGTCGGCATGGTTTTGTGAAAGTGAAATCATGTTTAACCAAATAATTGGCATTCTTTGAAGGAGTAACATGTGCAGTGGATAAAGGGGAGCCTGTAGATGTGCTGTACTTAGATTTCCAGAAGGCATTTGATAAGGTGCAACATCAAAGGTTATTGTGGAAAATAAAAGCTCATGGCATAGGGGGTAACATATTAGCATGGATAGAAGATTGGCTGGCTGGCAGAAAGCAGGGAGTATGCATAAATGGGTCTTTTTCTGATTGGAAGGATGTGACAAGTGGAGTCCCACAGGGGGTCTGTGCTGAGGCCTCAACATTTTACAATTTACATCAATGACTTAGATGAGGGGAGCAAAGACATGATAGCTAAATTTGCAGATAACACAAAGATAGGTGGGAAAGTATGTTGTGAAGAGGACATGAGGAGGTTGCAGACAGCTATAGATAGTTTGAGTGAGTGGGCAAAAATCTGGTAGATGGAATATAATGTGGGAAAATGTGAAGTTGTTCACTTTAGCAGGAAAAATTAAAAGCAGAGTATTAATTAAACAGAGAACAGCTGCAGAATTCTGAGGTGCAGAGGGATCTAGGTGTTCTAGTACATGAGTCACAAAAAGTTAGTATGCAGGCACAGCAAGTAATTAAGAAGGCTAATGGAATGTTATCCTTTATTATGAGAGGAATTGAATATAAAACTAAGGATGTCATGTTTCAGTTACACAGGGCATTGGTGAGACTACATCTCGAATAATCTGTGCAGTTTTGGTCTCCTTATTAAGGAAGGATGTAAATGCATTGGAGACAGTTCAGAGGAGGTTTACTAGATTGATACCTGGAATGAGTGGGTTGTCTTATGAGAAAATTTTAGATGGATGGGGCTTGTTTCTACTACAGTTTAGAAGCGTGAGGGGTGACTTCATTGAAGTATATAAGATCCTGAACAGTATTGGACGTGGAAAGAATGTTTCCTCTTGTGGGTGAGTCCGGAACTAGGGGGCAGTGTTTTAAAATTAGGTGTCATTCTTTTAGGACAGAGATGAGGAGAAATCTTTTCTCTCAGGAGGTTGTGCGACTTTGGAACTCTCTGCTTCAGAAGGTGGTGGAGGAGGGGTCATTGAATATTTTTAAGGTGGACGTAGATAGATTCTTGTTAGGGAAGAGAATCAAAGGTTATTGGGGGTAGATGGGAATGTGGAATTTGAAACAGAAACAGATCAGCCATGATCTTATTGAATGTCGAAACAGGCTCGAGGGGCTGAATGGCCTATTTCTGCTCCTATTTTGTATGTTTGTATGTGTGTTCATATGTTTGTATGTTCTTCAAAGGACTCCAATAAATAGGTTAAACATAATTTCCCTTTTGCAAAACCATGTTGACTCTGCCTGATTACCTTGAATTTATCTAAGTGCCCTTATATTGACACAACAGTTGGTAAAGACTGAGTGATTTAAATCCCAGAGGGAAACTTGAGCAACTGTCATAACCTATATTGATAGGTTTGACATGTAGCTCTAAATTCAGGAATAAGACCACCGAGCCTCAAAAGGTTTTTATATAAAACTAAATTAAACATTTATTAATTTAACAACAAATTATCTACATCTACAAATTACTACCATAACGTATACCATAAATAACTTTTAACTTTTAAACAAATCCCCAAATTAATCACTCCCAGGTAAATCTTCATCAAGGCAACAGTAACCCTTGGACTTTAAACAGACACCAGGCAAAGCACATTGGACCTTATGAATTCAAAATGAGGCCCCTTGCAATTTGATTCCTTTGCAGACACAGTGGGAGGCTGGTTAGATCTTAAATGCCCCTGACTGACACACACAAACTCCTTTCTGTTTATACCTAGCGTCCTCTTTGAATGTAAATTTTCCGTTGTATTACTAGGGGCAGAATCTACTGCTCAGCGAGCAGGGATGGGCCCTGCTCACCAACGCATAAAATTACGCGCAGTGACATCGGGTATGCATCCTGATTTCACTGCACGTCATTCAGATCTTCAGTTCGGTGGACGCGCAGCCAACTCCACTGCGCGCCCACCAATCTGTCAAAGGCTTATTAAGGACATTTAAAAACTAATTAAACTAATTAAGTGAGCAGCTGTCCAAACTTAAAATTGGAGGGCAAGCAAAAAGCCCAGGCGGCCTTCGCATTTATCATAAAATCTCATCCACATGCAGGATGAGGTTTCATCAAAGTTTTTAAAGTTTAATAGAAATTTATAATAAAATTCATTGACATGTCCCAGCTCATGTGACACTGTCTTAAATTTTTTTTTCTCTCAATTACAATTTTCAGAACTAAAACTAATCTCCCTGAGGCAGCTCTTTGCTCTTTTGCGCGCATGCGAATGTGAGTTCTTGCTCTGGCAAAGCAAAAGGGAAATAGGGCACCTCGATGTCGCTCCAGGTGATCCTTCACTCAAGGAGTCAGGCTGGGGCCCTTGGGCACTCAAAGGGAGGTGGATCAGCAGCTGGAAACCCCTGGGTCAGCCTCTCACGAATCTCAGAGGTTGTCCTCTCCCTCCGAGTCCCCTTTGCCTGTGAGCCCCTCAACCTCGTCCTCTGTCACTGCATAGGGAGCAGCTGGCCAACGAGTGATGCTGGACGGAGGAGCGTGTATGTGTGACAGGGCCTATCGGAGCCTCGTGCGAGCGCTCTCTCCCCGCACACAGATCCTTCACGTATCACACACACCTCACTGTCCCGAGCATTTTCAATGCTGCCTGCTGGGGTTTGCTTTCATTTGTCCATCTGAGCTGACCTGCGTCTCCACCCACCCAATGATCACCCTCCCATGCAGCACCTGATCTCACTCAACACGAATCTTGTTTCACTTTCGATTTGGACAACATGGTCTGGATTCGGACTTTCAGCTTTTCCCCTTTCCCAGTCACCCAATCCTTTCCCCCATCACTGTTGACCCCACCCCGGCATCATCTTCCACCTTCCCTCCGTGACCTACCAGACACAACCGTTTTCCCTCGGGGGTCCAGGTGAACATGCGCATTCCCTTCTTCCTGAAAACTCCACCCCCATCCCCAAACTCCCCCTTCCCACCCCCAGGGTCCATGTCTGCCTGCAAGACCCCACCAACCACCCTCGCTGCCCCTTCCACCGCTACCGTTGAACCCTCACCCTCCCACCCTACCACCCCACTCTGCCCTCGGCCATTCTCACCATTCCCTCAAACCACATCCACCCTCAGTTCGCTCCCCATGAGACCATCAAGGATCAGTCAGACCCCTCTCTTGCACGTTCAGCTGGAGAACCCCCCTCCAGACCCCTTCCCCACAGAATGCCTTCCCCCCTCCAGAAAGCTTTTCCCCCTCTGGACCCCTTCCCTCCTCTGGACCCCTTCCCCACCTTGGAACCTGTTCCCACCCGGAATGCCTTCCCCTGGAAGCTCTCCACAGAATCACAGTGCAGAAGAGGCCCTTCGGCCCATCGAGTCTGCACCGACACGTGAGAAACACCTGACCTACCTACCTAATCCCATTTACCAGCACTTGGCCCATAGCCTTGAATGTTATGATGTGCCAAGTGCTCATCCAGGTACTTTTTAAAGTATGTGAGGCAACCCGCCTCCACCACCCTCCCAGGCAGCGCATTCCAGACCGTCACCACCCTCTGAGTAAAAAGGTTTTCCTCACATCCCCCTAAACCTCCTGCCCCTCACCTTGAACTTATGTCCCCCTCGTGACTGACCCTTCAACTAAGGGGTACAGCTGCTCCCTATCCACCCTGTCCATGCCCCTCATAATCTTGTACACCTCGATCAGGTCGTCCCTCAGTCTTCTCTGCTCCAGTAAAAACAACCCAAGTCTATCCAACCTCTTTTCATAACTTAAATGTTTCATCCCACGCAACATCCTGGTGAATCTCCTCTGCACCCCCTCCAGTGCAATCACATCCTTCCTATAATGTGGCGACAGAACTGCACACAGTACTCCAGCTGTGGCCTCACCAAGGGTCTATACAACTCCAACATGACCTCCCTACTTTTGTAATTTATGCCTTGATTAATAAAGGCAAGTGTCCCATGTGCCTTTTTCACCAACCCACTAACATGCCCCTCCACCTTCAGAGATCTATGGACACACACGCCAAGGTCCCTTTGTTCCTCAGAACTTCCTAGTGTCATGCCATTCATTGAATACTTCCTTGTCAAATTACTCATTCCAAAGTGTATCACCTCACACTTTTCAGGGTTAGATTCCATCTGCCACTTATCTGCCCATTTGACCATCCCGTCTATATCTTCCTGTAGCCCAAGACACTCAACCTCACTATTAACCACCCGGCCAATCTTTGTGTCATCCGCAAACTTACTAATCCTAACCCCGCATAGTCATCTATGTCGTTTAAATAAATGACAAATAATAGGAGACCCAGCACATATCCCTGTGATACACCACTGGACACTGGCTTCCAGTCACTGAAGCATCCTTCTGTCATCACCCTCTGTCTCCTATAACTAAGCCAATTTTGAATCCACCTTATCAAATTACCCAGTATCCTATGTGCATTTGCCTTCTTTATAAGTCTCCCATGTGGGACCTTGTCAAAGGCTTTGCTGAAATCCATATAAACTACATCAACTGCACTCCCCTCATCTACCCACCTGGTCACCTCCTCCAAAAATTCAATCAAATTTGTTAGGTATGACCTCCCTCTGACAAAGCCATGCTGACTATCCCTGATCAAACCTTGCCTCTCCAAGTGGAGATAGATACTCTGCTTCAGAACTTTCTCCAATAGTTTCCCTACCACTGACGTGAGACTCACTGGCCTGTAGTTCCCTGGCTTATCTCTACAACCTTCTTAAATAGCGGAACCACATTAGCTGTTCTCCTGTCCCCTGGCGCCTCTCCCGTGGCCAGAGAGGAATTAAAAATTTGGGTCAGAGCCCCTGCAATCTCCTCCCTTGCCTCCCTCAGCAGTCTGGGACACAAATCACCTGGACCTGGAATTTGTCCACTTTTAAGCCTGCCAACACCTCCAATACCTTGTCACCCCCTATATCAATTTGTTCAAGAACCTCGCAATCTCTCTCCCCGGGTTCGATACCTTCATCCTCATTCTCTTGGGTGAAGATGGATGTGAAGTATTCATTCAACACTCTAGCAATGTCCTCTGGCTCCACCCATAGATTGCCCCTTGGTCCCTTATGGGCCCTACTCTTTCCCTAGTTATCCTCTTCCCATTGATATACTTATAGAATATCTTGGGATTTTCTCTACTTTTACCAGCCAGAGCTTTCTCATATCCCCTCTTTGCTCTCCTAATTGCTTTCTTAAGCTCCACCCTGCACTTTCTGTACTCCACTAATGCCTCTGCTGATTTGCTTCCCTTGTACCTGCTAAAAGCCTCTCTTTTCCTTCTCATCATATCCTGAATATCTCTGGTCATCCATGGTTCTCTGGGCTTGTTACTCCTTCCTATCACCCTAAAGGGAACATGTTGAGCCTGTACCCTCCCCATTTCCTTTTTGAACACCCCCTCCTGCTCCTCTGTAGATTTCCCCACAAGTAGCTGTTCCCAGTCTACCTTGGCCAGTTCCTGCCTTATGTTACTAAAATCCACTCTCCCCCAACCCAAAACATTTTTTGCAGTTTGTCGATTTCTTTGTCCATAACAAACTTAAACCGTACCATGTTGTGGTCGCTAACACTAAAATGCTCCCCCACCACCACCTCAGCCACCTGTCCGGCTTCATTCCCCAGAATTAGGTCCAGCACTGCGCTGTCCCTTGTTGGACCCTCTACATATTGACCTAAAAACTTCTCCTTACACATTTCAAGAAATCCACTCCATCCAAGCCCTTAACACATTGTCTATCCAAATTAATGTTGGGAAAGTTAAAATTACCTAATATAATTACCCTATTGTCATTGTTTTTACACACCTCCACAAATTGCTGACACCTCTTCCCCCCCTTAGTCCTCCCACCACCCCCCGGACTCCTCACCCTGCTTACTCCCTCCCCCTTCCCTTCTCCCTCAGACACCCATACTTATTCTGCCACCCTTAGTCCTTTGCCCCTCCCGACTCCTTCCTCCAGCCTTACCACTTCCCCCTTCCTGACTCCCTTGGACACCGTCCCTTCTTCCTCCAGCTTTACACCTTCTCCCTTCCTGAATTCTTCATCCACCCTTACTCCCTCCCCTCTCTGCACTCCTTCCTCCCCCTGGGCTCCGTCCCCTCTCTGTACTCCTTCCTCTCTCCGGACTACTTACCCTCTCCAAAATCCTTCCCTTACACCTTCCACCCCTCATACACCTGCCTCCATAGTTGCCATCTTCTTCCCAGTTACCCCCCTCCTCCTCCGTACTCCCTCTCCCACTCCCAACCTTACCCCCCTGATTCCGTCATTTCTTCCCCAACCTCACCCCCAACACCTTCATTCCCCCCCCCCAATCTCACCCCCCAGACACCTTCATTCCCCCCTTCAACCTTATGCCCCTGACCCTTTCATTCCCCATCTCCCAACCTCACCCCCGCTGACACCTCTTCCTTTCCCAGTCGATCCTAGACCTTCCTTTTCTACCCTTTCAACCATCATCCATTGTGAGCGTCAATGGTGACTTTCCAACTTCCATGAGCTGCTTCCCAGCAGAGACATGTGCATGAGAATCCACCCAGCATGCCATAGGCGTTCCTCCAGGGCCCTGTTGCTGTTGGATATGACCTGGCGTTAAGTCCCGACTTCTGCATGTCACAGTTGTCAAGACGTGTTCTGCAACGGCCAGTTTTCCCATCGACATGGGTGGATGATGCAGCACTGTGGGGGGTGCGGGTGAGGAGGGGGGTTGCGGGGTGGGGTGGGAGGGTGGAGGGGGAGGGGGGGATGATTTTGGCAGGCTGGTCTTATAATGATATGCTGATTCGTTACAATGAGGTTCCCAATGTCCGATGGTGGGGAATGCGGCCTGCCAGCGACAGGCTGAGCGGACGATTTCAAATTGGTTTCACAACGTTGTGAAACCAATGTTTAGCCTTCTTGTCATACCGTCTGCTCATGCCTCCATGCTCACCTGATGCCAACAGGCACAGAAGATCCTGGCCCAGGTCTAGTATAGCCTGCTCCTTGTTTGGTTCCATAGTGTGCTGATCTAAGAAATTATCCTGAAAATATTCTATGACTTCACCATTTATGATGTCTTTTCCCATCTGGTTATTCCCATCTATATGTAGATTAACATCCACCATGATAATTGCCATTTCTTTTTTGACAATCTCCCACTATTTCTTCTTTGATACCCCATCGTAATGTGATTATGCCACTCCCACAAGTAATTTCTTGCCTTTATCATCTCTTTTCTCTGCCCAAACTGCTTCTAAATCCTGGTTTCCTGCACTTGGGTCATCCCTCTCTGTGCTAATGTCGTCTTTAATTAACAGAACTACCCCTCCATCTTTGCCTAACTCCCTATCCTTCCTAAAAATCACATACTCTTCAATGTTCGGGTCCCAATCTATCCCATCCTGTAGTCCTGTCTTTGTAATTGCTAATAGGTCATACTCTTTTTTAACTTCTGTTTATTAAGCTTCAACAATAATCGTAATGAGTAACAGTACAAAAAGTAGCTTACAGTACAGCAATAATTTAATACACTGATACTTGGAAGAGAGAGAGAAAGAAAAGGGAAAGGGGGAAGAGAAGTAGCAGCAAGAAGGAGAAAAAGTAGAAACAAAAACCCACCCCAGCCCCCAAAGAAATAAATAATAAAAGAATCAACAACAATCATGGGTCAGATATAGTTTCGCGGTAAGATACGTACAACCTAATTAGGATCAGTTATATGAAAGTAGAGAGCTGTATTTCCTCAAAATAATCTAAAGGTTGCCAAGCTACGTAAAATCCATCAGTGGAGCTTCTTACAATGTACTTTATTTTCTCAAATTTAAGAATCTGCATAAGATCACGTATCCAGTTAGTAAAAGAAGGCAGGGCAGACTGTTTCCTAGAATAATGCATCGAGCCACCGAGAACATCAGTCTGAATTTTGGTAAGAGGGATGCCATTTGGTTCCACTCCAAAGAGTGCTACAGTAGGAGAAGGTTCAATGTTGCTACTAAAATATGTCAGGGTGATGTAAAAATTTTTGTCCAAAACAAAGCCAATTAAGGACACAAGCAGAACATATGAACTGGAGAGACTGAGGCAGTATGACTTTTATCACAGCTTGGATCAAAATTTGAATAGATCTTAGATAATTTCACTTTGGATAGATGGATACGATGTAAGATTTTAAATCATAGCAATCCATGTCTTGCAAATACAGATGAGGAATGTACACAAGAGAGAATAGACTTCCAGTTATCTTCTGATAAGTCTGAGTCAAAATCTTGCTGCCAAAGAGTTTTTAAGATAGAAAGTGAGGGGTAGTGTAGTGAAAAAAATTAGAGAATGCAATTTGGAAATGAATCCCCTAGCAAAAGAATTTAGTTCTAATACAATATCTATCCGTGATTAAGGGGCAATAAAGGAAAATAAGCAATTTTTTTGCATGCAAACTCTCTGATTTGTACATAGTAAAAGAAGTGTGTGGGGGCAGATCGTATTTCTGAGAGAGAGAGAGAGAGTCAGAAGAAGCAAAACTATTAGCAATGCTTAAGTTAGCAAGGGTTTTGACACCTCTAGCATGCCAGACTTGAAAGGCAGAATCTCCTAATGAAGGTGGAACTAAATGCTTTGCATTAATAGGGCTGTACAAGGAGAGAGATTGTAGCCCAAAGTGTGTTCTGAACTGTGTCCAAATCTTGTGACTATGTAACGATAGGGTTTGAAGAAAAGTTTATCAAGTTATCAGTTCATCTGTTTTGTTTCGAATGCTACGTGTATTCAGATACAGAGTCTTAAGTTTTGTCCTTTTATTATTTTTGTAACCTCTAGCCTTATCTTTTGATTTATTGTTAGAATTGTGCTCTCTGTCCCTTCTTGTCACAGTCTGTTTATCATTTCCCATAGTAATATCTTCCTCTCTTACCTGTTTCTACTCTTTGATTTACCACATCTGCCTACATTTGATCGCTTGCCTCCACTACTTAGTTCAAAACCCTCTCTGTCCTTAGTTACGTGGTTCAGAAGAACCTGGTCCCAACATGGTTCAGGTGTAGACAGTCCCAATGGTGCAGTCCCTACTTTCGCCAGTACTGGTGCCAGTGCTCCACAAACAGGAACCTACTTCTCCCACACCAGTCTTTGAGCCACATATTCATCACTCTAATTATATAGATCCTGTGCCAATTTACGCATGGCTCAGGTAATAACGCTGGGATTATAATCTTTGAGGTTCTGCCTTTTATTTTAGTACCTAGTAACTCTCTATGCAGAACCTCTTTCCTAGCTCCATCAACATGAACCACAACAACTGGATCATCCCCTTCCCACTGCAACTCCCTCTGCAGCCCTGAGCAGATGTCCTGAACCCTGGCACTGGGCAGGCAACACATCTGTCTGGACTCTCGCTCTTTGTTGCAGAGAACAGTGTCTATCCCCCTCACTATTACCGCTACCTTCCTTTTTGCTCCCCCCACTTGAACGGCTTCCTGTACCACGGTGTCATGGTCAGTTTGCACGTCCACCCTGCAGCCCCCAATCTCATCCAAACAAGCTGAGAGAACCTCGGACCTATTGAACAATTTCCAAAATCCAAGGAAGGAGCCTGAGGGTCGTTACAACGAAAACCACACAATGACCAAGTCCGTCAACGAACAGACCATTGGGCTGCTGAAGGTGAGACTCTGATTGCCTGGATAGATCAGGTGGCTCGCTCCAATATGCAGCAGCCAAGATCTCCCTCACGGTTGTAATACCCTGTCAGAGGAGGAATTGAGGGAGACAGGCCGATCCTTCACCAGCATCAGCACCTTCTCCGGGCAGCTCCATGCCATTAATGTCAGTGCCACATGTGGGCAATGTTACTCAGCCAAACAATGTCAGTCGGAAGGATGCACATAATCACAGATTCTGACAAAAGCATCAAATCAATCCACATCCATACTTCCACACAGAGATAATGAACAAATGCAGCCGGGTGATAGTAGGAAAATAACAATCATTTATTCTGCACAATAATTCAAAACAATGTTCAAATTGCACAAATGAAAAAAGCACCGAGGCCTGACTAATGTGTGGTTTTCTTGATCCTTTTCTGGGTGCTGTGGGATGGCGATTTCCCCTCACTGGCAGCTGTGGTGGAGAGGGGCTGCTGACCATTATGTCCCCTCCCTCTTGACTGGGATAACTTTAGCAGCCAGCCTCTGAACACCTGAGGCCATTGTGGTGGGAGTCTCCTGTACTGAGACAGGCAGCCCAGCAGTCACCATGGCACCAGGAGGGATCTGTGCCAGTGCCAGAGGGGTGGAGGAGAGGCTGTGACCATCAGAAGCACCCTGAGAGGTGCCCTCTGATAGCATCAGTAGCTGCTCCTCCACCACTGTGAGGACCATTTGACACTCCCCAATTTCCTGTAAGGAAACAGGAGCGGATGAGACTCCAGGCTCCTCGGCCCCTCTCACCCTGACTCTGTCAGAGACAAGGTGATGGAATGGAGGTCAGATCACATACCCCGTATCCCATCAGTGATCTGTTGGGTTTGGTCCTCCATGACAGTCATAGTCTGTCAATGAGGGAAGCCATGCCTCCTATAGAATGAGTCGGCCTGGATGGACTCCTCCAATGGCAGTGTCAGAACGTGCAACCCCTCTGGCAGCTCTACCACATCTCCATGCACCTCACAACGGACATTCAGCGTCTGCTGCCTGATAGGTGACTCCAGAGGCTCATCATCAGCCTGGGGCTCAGTATCTAGGTGGCCTCCCACACTCCTCTGACTGCCAGAGGTCAGAAGCCTGCTCCATCTCAGTCCCTGGCAGCTGCTCATGCAGCAGTGATGTGTTTTCACCAGTGCGTCTATCCATTATAGCCGAGTCGTGCGAACCCACTGAGGTGCGGTATCTACGCTGGTGCTGGGTGCGGAGTAAGGATGTGATGCTGCAGTGACGCTGAGGCTTCCTCCTCACCCTCCTCAGGGGTTAACATTGGGCCCTGGGGGCTACGGTCTGCAGGTGCTGAAGTTGCATCTGCATGATAAACACCAGGAGAGTTAAGGGCATCTTCAACCTCTTGGGTGAATTTGGTGACATACTCTTCATAATTGCAAATATATGAGCCACTGGGAGATGTGGTGCAGTGTTAGAACCTCATAACATTCAGCATAGAGACACACCTTCCTGCCCAATCACAATCACTAACCAGCTATGCTGCCTCCCTGCCAGCTTCCCCAGCCAAGCCCCCTCTCCTCCCCAAGTCCCTTCAGCAGTGCTGGCTGGAATTATGAAGAAGCGCCCTTGGGTGCTCACCATCCTGGGGCCTTCTTCCTATCTCACCTCGAGCTATGGCCTGGCTCGATTGGTTGGCAGCTAACTCCTGGACCTCTTTCTCAATGGCTGTCAGGATGGCGATGGTCACCTTCTCCAGTCCTGTTCCTTTCTTCGGCATTGTGCCCCCTCTTCACCTGCAAATAAAGAAGGAGACTGTCATGATGATGTTATGCTGCAATCATGTCATCAAATATGTGGCCCTCCTGTACTTTACAGGTAACACGCTT